>NC_091060.1:165605930-166230930 GCF_000393655.2 Nicotiana sylvestris | reverse complement strand
CTGAACTCTGACTTCAATTGAATCCCGATTTATTCCTTACTTGTGTATATTTGATTTATTTCCTTATTTGTCTTCCTAATTGAACACTATTTAAACCCTTTCCCCTCTTCCTTTAGGGCAGACTCAAACTCTCATACTCTCATTAAAACTTGGTTCTTTCACTCTGATTATGCGCTCATTGTTTCTGGTCTTGACCGGCTGAAATCCAAGGCCAAGTGATTCTGGAACTTAACTGATGTAGCATATCTACTTGCTTAACTGGTAATCCCTAATCCCTTGTTATTTCATTCTCCATGTTTTTTCATAATCAGTGCTACTTGAACAACATGTTTTGAACCTTGCCTTTAGCATGATTCTACTTCTTGTGCTCCTATGACTCTCTTCTAATCTTATGGTTAATACTGTTAGTATAAGATTAGTTATTTTGAATAATATGAATCCTCTTATAAGTTAGCTTAATGTCCAAATTTGTCCGGGCACACTATTTGCTAATCATGCACCTGTTTTGAACCTTGCATTCTTAGGATACTACAAACATGTAATTAGTTAATTTGTTCTAATTTGTTGCTTAACTCATGTGCCCTGTCTGTTAATATGTCATGTGATGATCTGATTTCTTTGCCTGAGTTATTTTTGTGATTAAAAAATGGTTGTCTTAAATGTCAGCATGCTCCCTTAGTGTTATTAAGTCTCTCTTCTGAATTAACATGTTTGAAACTATGTACTTTGCAAACTTGCTGTTTTTTTTCTGAATGCAATCCTGTGTTTTAACCTTGTTTCTTCTGAATTCAAACTATTTTGAAATCTGCCCCTACTCCCTTTTACAAGCAGATTTTTTTAAAACCTCACTCTTAGTCCCTTAGGTTCTCAACCATCCTAGTATGAGCACTGCTAAGAGTCCACATGAGACTCATGTGAACTCTGACACACTCGGAACTGGTTACCCATCTCTTGTGAATCATCTGCTGAATACATGGTTCTGGTGTGAGCATTGCCCTGTGTCTCTGAGGCCCTTGGAAACTTTGACAAACTGAAAACCGGTTCTATATTTACTATGAGTAAATCACTCATATTTTGGCTATGTTATACCTATGAAATGAGCCTCAAAGTTGATTGGTGTGAAGGCCTGGTTCCCAAGTTTAATTGGGCCTAATGAAAGATCCATATAGTTTATCTTACTACTATTATGTAATTCATTCATTTACTCTAGCCTGTAATAAGTTTGTAACAAACAAATTCTGGGGTATATAGTAAAATTGGGAAGGGTCTTTATTCTCTTTGACCAATCCGGGTAGAGATCTTGCCAATAGGGTTTCATTTGCTCTGTTAACCCATCGCTATTAAAATCGTGTGGGTGATGTACTGTGCTTGCATATTGGAAATCCTGCCTATAGAAAATTAAACTGCATTAGAGATCTTGCCTATAGGAAATTAATTGCATTAGAAGTCCTGCTTATAGGTTATATTAATTTGTCCAACAAGCATATGTTAGCAATCATGCCTATAGGACCTCAATGTTGATCTAACTATTTTCCTTTTGGTAATATGTAAAATTTCTACCCGTATTAGTGCTCAATAGATACCATGTCTATTGGACTAAAACTGGTTTCAAATCTAGAATTCATGCCTATAGGATTTAAATCAATTCTGAAATAGATACCATGCCTATAGGATAAAAAATCAGTTTCACATCCTGGAGATCATGCCTATAGGATTTAAGTCAATTCGATATTAGAAATCATGCCTATATGGTTCTATCAATTGGTTCTGAACATAATCGCCACTGTCATCACTTAGACAATATGCCTATTGGACTTAATAATAATTCTGGATTCTGTAAGCATGATGCACTACTGTTTGAAGTCCCCCGCTATATCACTGAATAAAATCAGTAAGCAAATAACATGTCCTAATACCCGCCTTAATGAAGCTGCTCCTACATAACAATGCGCGCCTATTTTCTCACATAGATATCTTGTCTATAGGATTCTGCAGATTAACAAAACCTACTAATTAATTACGTGCATTTGTTGTTTATGTGTGAAGGTTAACATGAGCCCATATTTGCTTTATACTTGCAAGTCCTAACATGTTTTGTTTGTGGTTTAGTCTTTTACATTTTTTAGCAACCTAGGCTTAGTATAGAACTATTCCAAATAGAGGTCCTAATACCTCCAGGTCCATTGGTAAGGGATGGGTAATGCACGCATAAGAATCGAACTATAATCAATTAGAGCGCTTTAGGTAACAACTTAAAGATAGTAATCAGGTAGCAGGAGATGATAGTCTATGCCCGCTGAATAAATATGAGTAACACCCCAACTCTAAGGAGTTACGAAGTATTATTTATATTGCACGGGGTGATCCTTTAGGCTAAAAAATTTAGGACCCCCATCCTTATTAAATATTCTTATCGCTTCTTTATTAGACTAATTCATAAGTTAAGTTCGGCTGGGACTCACCGTTGTGGACCTCGAGGGGTGCCTAACACCTTCCCTTCAAGGTAATTTCGAGCATTTACCTGGTCTTTGGTAATGTAAACTGGTACAACATGATTTATCTGTTTTAGGTGCCCTAACACACCTTAATTCGTTAGGTGACGATTCTTTCAATCCCAATTCCCTACCCTCTCAAAAAGGAGTTGTCCAAAAAATGTCGAAACCCGATTTTGCGAGAAAAAAGGGGCGCGACAGTGTGGTCTGAGTGAGTTCTTGGTAAGTGTTGCACAATTGATTCTGGAAATAGTGTAACCCAATCGTAGTTTGCTAAGAGTCTATCTAATCATTCTAAAATATGAAAGCCATATCGTCGTTTATTAGTCCAAGTGTATTTACTGTCCTTGAAGCCAAGATCAATCAAATTACAGTAGTTTATACAATTCGCAAACGGGTTTGTTCAGAGATCGTCTGCCAAATTTCTCAGTGGAGTGCAATATTTCATTGAAGTCGCCCCCAATGACCCATGGACCCTTATAATGATAAAAAAGACACATAAGGTTTTTCCATAATAATTTGCGGTTAGCATGATAAGGCTAGAATATATAGTAGAAAAAGTCATTTTTGTGGATTAGGGAGTACCTGGATCATGACGTGGATCTCCTACTCTGTCATAGCTACATTATCAACACTCAAGAGATGGTCATGCCAGAGCATGACTATACCACCTGCTTGGCCGTTGGCAGGAACCTCATAATAGTTGGTAAAACCAAAGTCGTCACGTAGTATAACATGGTTGTGCATGTGAGTTTCAAAGAGAACTATTAAAGTCGGACCATGGTAGTCCAGTAGTAAACGAAAGTTACGACAAAAATCAGTAGTGTTAGCACCTCTACAGTTCCAGAGCATAATAAGTTCATGGTTAAAGAAGGTTGGGAGAGTGCTACAGATAAGTCAGGAAGAGGTTGGGATGTCTCCCTGGGGACTAGGGCAACCTGAGTGTCCTCCTGTGAGGGTGGTGCATTCCTCAATGTCGGTATTAACACTATGGTGTATTTTTCTATTTTTGGGTTGATTGTTATCCTTATGGTAATAGGAGCTACATGATATATTTTCTAAATTCGTCCTTAGCTTGGGAATTAATAAGCTATGTGACTATGGATGCAATAATATTTAAAACAATAGTTGTGCTCGTGCTGTGCAAATAAGCCCCTCCCCTCCCCCTCTCCGACAAGTTACATATTGACCACTCAATAAAAAATAATTGCATTTGCTTGTCAAATATAACAGTTATTTTAAGCTCGAATTTCTAACCCTGAACCAGTGGTTCTGGGCCAAGTCCCCAGCAGAGTCGCCAGAGCTGTCACACCTCCTTTTTCCGCACCCGCGAGGGTGCAAGGGAGTTTTTCCAATTAAAGGACAATCGAGACGGGATTGGTTTATTTATTTCAGAGTCGCCACTTGGGAGATTTAGGGTGTCCCAAGTCACCAATTTTAATCCCGAATCGAGGAAAAGAATGACTCCATATTACAGTCTGCGTACCAGAAATCCGGATAAGGAATTCTGTTAACCCGGGAGAAGGTGTTAGGCATTCCCGAGTTCCGTGGTTCTAGCACGGTCGCTCAACTGTTATATTCGGCTTGATTGTCTGATTTTATACAAATATGAACTTATGTGCAAATTTTATCTTTTAACCGCTTTATTATTATTGTTTTTAAAAGAAATATGAACATCGCTTAAAACACGTCTTTGGACTGCGTTACATGAAATGCACCCACAATCCGGAACACGTTTTATTTGATGTTTTGGGATTTGGATTCGGGTCACATGAAATGCACACCCAGGCTTAAGAAAGTAAAATATTAAACACGCGCCTAAAGAGACTATCGCGTTATTATTTTGGGGAAGACCGTGAAATTCGCTAAACGGTCCTTCCGAATTCTAATTAAACCATACATTTTGTGAGGGCCCCGCAATCTATACGTTTTATTTGGCGAGGCTCGTCTCATTTTTATTTTTACAGGATAAACCTACAATGACTATATTTTCTATTAAGTTCGTCTCTAAACTAAAAGAAAATCTCTTAATTATTTACATGCTGAAAAACGTAACTTATTAGTTATTAGTTTACGGCTAATGCGAATGGAAAATTGCGATCGAGTTTGTACAAAGAAAAACTGCTTTCATTTTATATTCTGTTATTCAATAATACTAGAACATGAGATTGACCATAATATCAAAACAGATTAATTATTCTCCGTAATTTAAACTAACATTATTAGATGAAGAAAGTATACATATGCAACCTCATTATTCATTAATCATTCAACTACATCTTTATACGAAGAAAGAAAAATTATATTCAACCACAAATCTAAACAGGAGGAATTCAACAGGAACAAAGCCTGATTAATATTTCATTTTTTGCTTCAAGCCGAGATTGTACAAATGTGTACCTGGAAACAGCAGTACAAGAACAAAAGAAGGAGAAGTCAGCAGCAGTAATAACACAGCAACAACAGATTCAGCAACATCGCAAACCAGTACAGTAGGAATAGCAGAAAACCCAGGAGACTATAAACGACTCCAAGTATAGTGAAGAAGTAAAAGGCAGGAAGGTTCTGACTATTTCAGATCTTAAGCGAGGCAATGAAGCAGTAACTATTTTTTTTCAACTTCAAAACTCTCCAAAATGAATTCTGCCCCTGTATATTCAGTGTATACAGAATGTATATCGGGTGTATACTTCTCACTCCGCCCCCTCTTTTTTTCTTCTCTCTATCTAGTTTTTCCTCTCTTTTTTTCCACCCTTCTTCCTAAATTTTCTCTTCTATTTATAGCAAAATTTTCGAAATTTTCAGATTTGTTTTTTATTATTTTATTATTTTTTTAATTAAAAGAAATCCCACTTACAAATTGCTTTTATTTTTTTAGAAAAAGAAATCCCACCTTTATTTACTTTTATTTTTAAAATTCCAACTTTAATTACTTTATCTTATTTAAAATCCCACTTTTTATTTTTTTAAAAGAGAATCTCACTTTATTTAACTTTTCTTTAAAAAATAAACCACTATCTTTTCTTTTTCTTTTAAAAATGCTACTTTCAATTACTTTAAATTTTTTAAATTTTCAGATATCTTTATATTTATTTTTTAATTCCAACCTTCTTTTACTTTTAAATTTTTTAAAACTTTTTACTTTTTTTTTAAATTTTCTACATTCTTTTACATTTTTTTATTTTTTTATTTTTTATTTTTTTAAAATCATTTCCGAAATTACTATATATATATATATATATATATATTTTTAAAATAAAAATAATAAATAAAATAAAATATTTTCGGATTTTTTTATATATATAAAAAAACAAAAAATAAAACTATTAATAGTGATAATTCACTTTTTATTTTATTTTTTATTTTTTTTGGTTTTGTTTTGTGTTGGACAAAAATGAAGAAGGGGTGTTGGGTTAATGGACTGGGTCGACCCAGTTCGAAATGGACTGGGTCGTAGGGAAGATTGGGCCATTTTTTGGGCCTATAGCTTGAAATTGAAGAAGAGGCCCAATTCCGACTTTCTTTATATTTTCGCTCTCTTTTCTTCTTTTATTTTTCTAAAACTAAATTATAAAAATACTTAAACTATTATTAAGAACTAAATTAAGTTATAAAGGCGCAAATTAACTCCCAATAACAATTAACGCACAATTAAGTATTAATTAAGCATAAAATTGTATATTTGGACATTAAATGCTAAAAATGCAAACGATGCCTATTTTTGTAATTTTTAATTTTTGTAAAACAATTTTAATTACTAACAATTGTAGAATTAAATCCTACATGCAAAATGCGACATATTTTTGTATTTTTTATTAATTTAGCGAATAAACACGCACAGACAAATACAAATAATTCTTCAAAATATCACAAAATTGTACACCAAAGAAAAATCATTTTATTTTTGAATTTTTTGGGAGTAATTCTCATATAGGGCAAAAATCACGTGCTTACAGCTGCCCCTCTTTGCCCGGAGACACGAAGGGTTTTCGTGCAAAGATAAAGCGAGCGATTTTTGCCCATCCGAGTACTCCGTTGAAGCATTTTTTGAAAAAGATTTGACCGAACCTTTGCTTCAAAGGTTTCCTACATATCCTGGGCTAAACAGGAATCAGGTCAATGTAGTTCGAGAAATTTTGGTAGCTGGGACTACCGTTGGACTGCAATGTTACTGTTGTTGCATGTTATTACTACTGCTTACCGATCTCCTTGTTACACCGTGCTTAAAAAAACAAGAAGCTAGGCTAGAGTACAATTTGTTTTTGTTGCCTTGCTTCCTTGTCTGCTTGCATTTCTTTCGGTGCTTTACTTCTTTTGACACATGTACTTGAGTTTGTACTGTGACCTCTTGTTGCAACCTTCTGTTTCCCGGTGCCGGGGAATTTTATTGTTTCCTGCTGGGGATTCCTATTGTAACCCTCTGTTTTATTGTCCTCTGACTTGATTTTGAAATGTATGCCTCTGTTATCTGGGCGGGCTCCCAATTTTAATACTTGAAAATTAAAGACTTGAAATGTATGCCTCTGTTATCTGGGCGGGCTCCCAAGTTCAATGCTTGAAAATTAAAGACTGAAATGTATGCCTCTGTTCTATGGGCGGGCTCCCAACTTCAACAACAACTTTAAAAATGAATGTCATTCCTCTCTTCAACCAATACATCGCCATTCTGTTCTTCAGAGGGGGCTCCTGATTTCAACAACTTTAAAAAATAAAATCCTATTCGAGGGCGGATGAACCCGAAATATCCTATTCGAGGGCGGATGAACCCAAAATATCCTATTCGAGGGCGGATGAACCCAAATATCCTATTCGAGGGCGGATGAACCCAAAATATCCTATTCGAGGGCGGATGAACCCAAAATATCCTATTCGAGGGCGGATGAACCCAAATATCCTATTCGAGGGCGGATGAACCCAAAATATCCTATTCGAGGGCGGATGAACCCAAAATATCCTATTCGAGGGCGGATGAACCCAGAATATCCTATTCGAGGGCGGATGAACCCAGAATATCCTATTCGAGGGCGGATGAACCCAGAATATCCTATTCGAGGGCGGATGAACCCAGAATATCCTATTCGAGGGCGGATGAACCCAGAATATCCTATTCGAGGGCGGATGAACCCAGAATATCCTATTCGAGGGCGGATGAACCCAGAATATCCTATTCGAGGGCGGATGAACCCAGAATATCCTATTCGAGGGCGGATGAACCCAAAATATCCTATTCGAGGGCGGATGAACCCAAAATATCCTATTCGAGGGCGGATGAACCCAAATATCCTATTCGAGGGCGGATGAACCCAATATATCCTATTCGAGGGCGGATGAACCCAAAATATCCTATTCGAGGGCGGATGAACCCAGAATATCCCTATTCGAGGGCGGATGAACCCAGAATATCCTATTCGAGGGCGGATGAACCCAGAATATCCTATTCGAGGGCGGATGATCCCAAAATATCCTATTCGAGGGCGGATGAACCCAAATATCCTATTCGAGGGCGGATGAACCCAAAATATCCTATTCGAGGGCGGATGAACCCAAAATATCCTATTCGAGGGCGGATGAACCCAAAATATCCTATTCGAGGGCGGATGAACCCAAATATCCTATTCGAGGGCGGATGAACCCAAAATATCCTGTTCGAGGGCGGATGAACCCAAAATATCCTATTCGAGGGCGGATGAACCCAAAATATCCTATTCGAGGGCGGATGAACCCAAAATATCCTATTCGAGGGCGGATGAACCCAAAATATCCTATTCGAGGGCGGATGAACCCAAAATATCCTATTCGAGGGCGGATGAACCCAAAATATCCTATTCGAGGGAGGATGAACCCAAAATATCCTATTCGAGGGCGGATGAACCCAGAATATCCTATTCGAGGGCGGATGAACCCAGAATATCCTATTCGAGGGCGGATGAACCCAGAATATCCTATTCGAGGGCGGATGAACCCAGAATATCCTATTCGAGGGCGGATGAACCCAGAATATCCTATTCGAGGGCGGATGAACCCAGAATATCCTATTCGAGGGCGGATGAACCCAGAATATCCTATTCGAGGGCGGATGAACCCAGAATATCCTATTCGAGGGCGGATGAACCCAGAATATCCTATTCGAGGGCGGATGAACCCAAAATATCCTATTCGAGGGCGGATGAACCCAAAATATCCTATTCGAGGGCGGATGAACCCAAATATCCTATTCGAGGGCGGATGAACCCAATATATCCTATTCGAGGGCGGATGAACCCAAAATATCCTATTCGAGGGCGGATGAACCCAGAATATCCCTATTCGAGGGCGGATGAACCCAGAATATCCTATTCGAGGGCGGATGAACCCAGAATATCCTATTCGAGGGCGGATGATCCCAAAATATCCTATTCGAGGGCGGATGAACCCAAATATCCTATTCGAGGGCGGATGAACCCAAAATATCCTATTCGAGGGCGGATGAACCCAAAATATCCTATTCGAGGGCGGATGAACCCAAAATATCCTATTCGAGGGCGGATGAACCCAAATATCCTATTCGAGGGCGGATGAACCCAAAATATCCTGTTCGAGGGCGGATGAACCCAAAATATCCTATTCGAGGGCGGATGAACCCAAAATATCCTATTCGAGGGCGGATGAACCCAAAATATCCTATTCGAGGGCGGATGAACCCAAAATATCCTATTCGAGGGCGGATGATCCCATTTTCAAAATCTTGGAATTGTCTTACCTCCGACTGTTTTTCTTCGAATCGTGTTGTCTTGCTATCTCTTAAAACTTGAATTGATTTCCTCGTTCTTCCGAGAAAATTTTCGACAATGGCAGAAAATCTTCTGCCCCAGTTTTGGTGCTTTTCCTTGTTCTCCAGGTGGACGCCTGACTTCTGATATTTCAACTGTTCTTCCTTGTTCTCTAGGTGGATGCCTGATTGCTGATACTTCAACTGTTCTTCCTTGTTCTCCAGGTGGACGCCTGACTGCTAATACTTCCATTTCTCTTCCTTGTTCTCCAGGTGGACGCCTGATTTCTTCTTCAATTTTTCATCCTCCGCTCTGCTTTGTTCTTGCTTGCTGGGGATAATACCACTGTGGGAGTCTCCTTTCTTCCCCTCCTTCAAATTCAATTTTTTTTTTTCAGAATTTATTTTCTCTCAACACTGCTGGGGATAAAAGTGTTATCTTCTTGGGATAACGTTGTTGAGGATAATGCTGCTGGGGAATTTTATCCCTTCAAATTGATGCATCATTCTTCTGGAAGCTGCTGGGGATGATAATGGTTTTTGCTCTTATGAGCACAAATGTCATCCCTTTGTTCTGTCTGCTGGGGAACAACTTCTTTTATTAAAACTTGTTATGCTGGGGGTAAAACTGGTTCAAAGACCACTTCCCTTGAGACTGATGCTATATTCATTTTACCCTGAATGGGTATCTGACTTCCAGAAAAATTTCCAAATGAAAGGAAAATTTTCTGCCCCAGTTTGACAGTCTCCCTTATGGCCTGTATTTCTGTCATCAATGCCACTTCCTTTACCTGTTTCAATTTAAACAAAATTTGTTAGTTTAAAACGCGGTGGTTGGTTGTGATACTCCCACTGGGATGGTTTTCCCTTTTCCCTTCCTTGCTCTGCGTTCCACAACTTGTTGGGGATGATATTATTTGCTGGGGATAATCCTTTTCTGCTGGGGATATCCCTCTTCTTTCGTGGCATGGCTTGGAAACTTGCATTTTCCCGACCTTTTAGTCTCGCATGAATTTCCCAAATCATGCTTATTGTTTTTCTTGTTTTGTCCATGGGCTCTGGTCTTGAGGTTTAATAACCTTTGATTTCGGCAAGGATATCCCTCTTGACACTCGTCAATCCTTTTGCTGGGGATATCTTTCTTGACACTGGCCTCGCGCTTGTTCCTTCCTGACTATATCACTTGGATGTACTAGTCATATCCTATCTTGGAAAGCTGATGGCCTATTTTGAAATCATTTCCCACTGGTTCTGACCAAACAGACTCTACTGGGGAATTTTTCTATGAAAGGAAAAGATAAAAGGGAACAGAATAAAAGACAACGGAAAAAGATGACTCTTTAACAAAAGAAACTATAAATAAAACCCTATCAAACGCAGACACCGACTCTAATGGTCATGACATGCCTATGTGGCCTATCCTTCGTCAATCATCTTTCAAGATCTTCAATTGGCAATTCCCCATCTGATTCTTAATCTTATTCGACTTGTAGTGCCCGAAGGGTTTTCACTATCAAGCCTCTCTCATTTTGGGTTTTTCTCTCAACTTTCATCACCTTATGGTGCATGTGAAGGTTTTCACCGATAAGACTCTCTCATTTGTATCACTTTTCAGCTGGGGTTTTGGAGTGTTGCCGGTATGACTCTTTCTGTTGGAGATTAGAGTCCTTTCTGCTGTGGAACAAAATGTTATGCTCACCGGTGAGACTCTCATTTGTCTGACTTGAAATCTTTTGAAGACTGATCAGAAGGTCTTTCTTTGAACCGTAATGTGGGTTTTGGATAGGGCTAGAAAAAAAAAGGTATTAAAGGCTCAAAAATGCATTAATTTTTGGGTTATTAGTTACAACCTTCGGAATTAGATTTATTTACAACAAATGCAACATTTGCCCCAGTTTCTTGCTTGGGGTTATTTTAATTGATTGGTTTTTTTTTTCATTTTTTTCAAAACTATGACCGAGCCGTGAAGCGCCTACGTATCCTCTTTGAGGAATCAGGTCAAACGTAGTTCCCAATTCCTCTTTTTTCATTTGACTTTCTTTTGTTTTTGTTTTTTTTCATTTTTCTTTTTTTTTTTTTTTTGATTTTTCTTTACCTTCCAGGCTCGTATTTCCTAGTCGTTGCTATTGATTCCGAACGAGGGGTATGAAAGAAAATAAATAAGGCTCTAAAGGGGTAACGAAGGATAAAGTATTTAGGTAGCAGAATAAAATGCCTTCGTCATTCCAGTCTTCAAAACATGCCAAGTGCAAACAACACAATTGAACAATAGATTTATAGTCTCTTCCGGTGGTGCTGGACTTGACAATTATATTCAACATCTGTTTGTTCATTTGTCACTTCTAAAGCACCGTTGGGCGACACTCTCATTCTCATTATTATGAATGACCCTCATGCCAATTTAGGCGAATCTTTCTTTAACGGTTTTCTTTGTGTTTAACTTGCCCCAGTTCCACATGACTCGGGCTCCAAATAATCTCAAACCGTTCTTATTTCCTTTAAATGCTTTGATCACCTTCCCAGGGTTTTATGATTAACTTTTAAGACTAGGCCCAAACTGTGTGCGCATGTCATGTCACTGGAATCGGCGCTGAACAAAATGATAAAAGGACTAAACAAAAGATGACTGGAAACAATAAAAGACCGGCTTTTGTATTAGACTACCGGTGAAATGGTTTGAATAATAAAACAAACAAAACAACCAGAATAAAATCTTAACACAACCTTGACAAAACTTAAACAAATTGATATGACAAACTGGAAAGATAAGAAGGTTTGACACAAGACAATATTCGGATTACAATCCTAATAATCCGAACAACAGAAATGACAACAAAATAAGACACCACCCGCTTCTCTTTTGCTAACCAAGGAACGGAGCGACCTCCCACTTTATCAAAATTGGCATCTTTAGCCACTGAGCTTTGCATCAGTATTGTCTAGACCATTTCCAACTTCGATATCGTCAACCTTAGTCAACAAGTCCCAATAGGATTCGAGTGCTTCTGCTATCTGGCCTGATCCCCGCAAAGTGTGCTTCTGGGTCTTGTATTTCCGGCTTACCACAAACCAACCACCTTCTTTCTTTGCGATTCAAAACAGGTTAGAATGGACTCCGTCGGTCCCCATAATTAATAACATCTTTTTTTTCATTTTCTTTCTTTCTTTTTTTTCGATTTTTTTTTTCATTTCATTTTTTTTTCTTTTTCATTTTTTTTTCATTTTTTTTTGTGGTCGAATCTTATGGAGATTGCCTACGTATCATGACCCCGCATGAATCAGACCTTGCGTAGTTCGGACCAATAAAAGATAAGCAATACTAATCATTTTTTCAATTTTCATATTGAGTTTCAAAGGTTTAAAAATGACCTACAAACTTGAAAATCAAACGACCCACATATTATAATCAAAAGTTTTACAAACTCCAAAACAAACGGCAAGCTTCCTTTCTCCGTTTGACAAATGCAACCGAACGATTATTTTTGCAAATGTGGCCCTTCCGAATTTTGAGGCCGGAGAGGATTATTTTATGACACTTTACAAACTTGCTCATTCTTTTACGAAAATAGCCTTTCGACAACTGAAAGATACTCTAAGGCTATTTCGGCAAGAACGGTTTAAGACGCGGTCGAAGCTGGCTCGACTTATTTTGACCAAAAATCCAAACGGTATTCACCTGACCGCTGACTCTTTGTTTTGTTTTTTTCAAATTACAATAAAATCGTGTGTTGCAAACATGGCCCTTCAGCGCCTCGAGGACGAAGATTTTTAAGGCCGTGTGGGTCGACTGGACCAAAATCCTACCCATGACCCCAAAAATGGCTGTTTATGCGAAGTCAGCCTTCCGGCGTCCCTTTCGAGAACATTCGGCTATTTTTGACAAAAACAGCACCACCCTGACTTATTTATGACTCTTTAAAATTTGTCATATATTTTTTTTTGTTGCTATTTTTAGCAAAAAGGGGGGGTTGGACACCACCCGACTTATTTATGACAAAATTAAAATTTTGACACGTTTTTATTTATTTATTGGTTTTTGGCTATTTTAGCAAAAAGGTGGGGTTGGACCCGATGAGGGTTGCCTACGTATCTCACATCCGGTGAGAATCAAACCCGCGTAGTTCGGGCCGGTCATGAATAAAGTAAATAAACTGATTTTAAATTATGATTTTTTTTTGTAAAAGAACTGCTTTAAAAGAAGAAAGGAAGTATTTTTATATTTTTTTTTGGATTTTTGATTGATTTTCTTTTTGAAAGAAAGATTTCTAAGAATTCCTTTTCTTTTGATTTGAACTTTGAGAATTTCAAAAGTAAAAGGAAGATATTTTTTTTTCTTATTCTAAGAAGAAAGAAAATATTTTTTTTTGGAATTTTACCTTTAATAAAAGAAACGCTTTCTAAAAAAAATATTTTTTGAATTTTGAATTTTCTTTTCAATTTTTAAAGAAGAAGGAAAATATTTTCGAATTTATTTTATTTTATTATATATATATTTATTTATTTATTTTAATAATTAAAAAGACTTTCTAAAGAAGTCAATAACGGAAAAAAAAAATTTGGATTTTTTTTTTGTTTTGAAAATTGAGAGTCTAAAAAAAACTTTTCTAGACTTTTGGCACGACAAATATTTTTGCAACAAATAAAGATATATATACATTTTTTGGAAATAAAGAACAACTTTTTTGGATTTTTATATATATACATATTTGCAACAAATAATAAAACCACTTTCGACGCGACTCTTTTTATTTTATTAGTTATTTTTATTTTGGTATCTAAACAAATAAATAAATAAAAACTCATTTTAAAACAAGACTTTTTTTTCATTTTTATTTTTTTTATGGCAAGACAAACTATTTTTTTTTCTAATTTGTTTTTTAAAAACAAGACAGAACAACGACTCTTTTTTTTTCTTTCTATTTTTCCTTTGCTTTTAATAAAACAAACTAATAAAATATTTTTTTTTCATTTTCTCAAAATTTCGGCAGAGTTTTGACAGTTATTTGGGCATTGTTTTTTTTTCCAAAAATAAACAATCAATTCCCTAACCGCTATTTTTTTTCAATTTCAAAATATTATTCCTGATATTCAAAAGTCAGTCAACACAAAAGTCCGAATCAAATAAATGCGCAAATAGCAGCAAGTAAGATGCATCAGGATGGTCATTTTCATTTTTTGGTACACCTGTCCTAGACAGACCCAACCCCTGTGTTGAGCCTCCAAAGTCAAATGCACGTGATGCAAACAAACGTTCCTACTAGGGATCCGGCATGAAGCTGAGTTATTCTAAGTGAAAAAAAACCTGAGGCATATTGTTCTAGCCCTGGCTTACCCAAGTGGACAGCTTGAGCCGAAATGGGGGCAACGTACCGGGAGCACGAAAGTCTGCCCGGCCTAGTTACTTGTCCCAACTTCGTCTTATTTGGTATGACTTCTAACAGAAAGGTGGGTCACGCGCACGTGTACACCATAAATTTAGAAGACTCAGAAAGAAGAAGAGTTTCGTAGCAGTTTTATACACAATTCAGATAATATTAAAGCGATAAAAGCATCATTTAGCATATTAAGCATAAATATGTAAAAATCAGATAATAAATAAAGCCAACTATAACAGTTATTTTAAGCTCGAATTTCTAACCCTGAACCAGTGGTTCTGGGCCAAGTCCCCAGCAGAGTCGCCAGAGCTGTCACACCTCCTTTTTCCGCACCCGCGAGGGTGCAAGGGAGTTTTTCCAATTAAAGGACAATCGAGACGGGATTGGTTTATTTATTTCAGAGTCGCCACTTGGGAGATTTAGGGTGTCCCAAGTCACCAATTTTAATCCCGAATCGAGGAAAAGAATGACTCCATATTACAGTCTGCGTACCAGAAATCCGGATAAGGAATTCTGTTAACCCGGGAGAAGGTGTTAGGCATTCCCGAGTTCCGTGGTTCTAGCACGGTCGCTCAACTGTTATATTCGGCTTGATTGTCTGATTTTATACAAATATGAACTTATGTGCAAATTTTATCTTTTAACCGCTTTATTATTATTGTTTTTAAAAGAAATATGAACATCGCTTAAAACACGTCTTTGGACTGCGTTACATGAAATGCACCCACAATCCGGAACACGTTTTATTTGATGTTTTGGGATTTGGATTCGGGTCACATGAAATGCACACCCAGGCTTAAGAAAGTAAAATATTAAACACGCGCCTAAAGAGACTATCGCGTTATTATTTTGGGGAAGACCGTGAAATTCGCTAAACGGTCCTTCCGAATTCTAATTAAACCATACATTTTGTGAGGGCCCCGCAATCTATACGTTTTATTTGGCGAGGCTCGTCTCATTTTTATTTTTACAGGATAAACCTACAATGACTATATTTTCTATTAAGTTCGTCTCTAAACTAAAAGAAAATCTCTTAATTATTTACATGCTGAAAAACGTAACTTATTAGTTATTAGTTTACGGCTAATGCGAATGGAAAATTGCGATCGAGTTTGTACAAAGAAAAACTGCTTTCATTTTATATTCTGTTATTCAATAATACTAGAACATGAGATTGACCATAATATCAAAACAGATTAATTATTCTCCGTAATTTAAACTAACATTATTAGATGAAGAAAGTATACATATGCAACCTCATTATTCATTAATCATTCAACTACATCTTTATACGAAGAAAGAAAAATTATATTCAACCACAAATCTAAACAGGAGGAATTCAACAGGAACAAAGCCTGATTAATATTTCATTTTTTGCTTCAAGCCGAGATTGTACAAATGTGTACCTGGAAACAGCAGTACAAGAACAAAAGAAGGAGAAGTCAGCAGCAGTAATAACACAGCAACAACAGATTCAGCAACATCGCAAACCAGTACAGTAGGAATAGCAGAAAACCCAGGAGACTATAAACGACTCCAAGTATAGTGAAGAAGTAAAAGGCAGGAAGGTTCTGACTATTTCAGATCTTAAGCGAGGCAATGAAGCAGTAACTATTTTTTTTCAACTTCAAAACTCTCCAAAATGAATTCTGCCCCTGTATATTCAGTGTATACAGAATGTATATCGGGTGTATACTTCTCACTCCGCCCCCTCTTTTTTTCTTCTCTCTATCTAGTTTTTCCTCTCTTTTTTTCCACCCTTCTTCCTAAATTTTCTCTTCTATTTATAGCAAAATTTTCGAAATTTTCAGATTTGTTTTTTATTATTTTATTATTTTTTTAATTAAAAGAAATCCCACTTACAAATTGCTTTTATTTTTTTAGAAAAAGAAATCCCACCTTTATTTACTTTTATTTTTAAAATTCCAACTTTAATTACTTTATCTTATTTAAAATCCCACTTTTTATTTTTTTAAAAGAGAATCTCACTTTATTTAACTTTTCTTTAAAAAATAAACCACTATCTTTTCTTTTTCTTTTAAAAATGCTACTTTCAATTACTTTAAATTTTTTAAATTTTCAGATATCTTTATATTTATTTTTTAATTCCAACCTTCTTTTACTTTTAAATTTTTTAAAACTTTTTACTTTTTTTTTAAATTTTCTACATTCTTTTACATTTTTTTATTTTTTTATTTTTTATTTTTTTAAAATCATTTCCGAAATTACTATATATATATATATATATTTTTTTTTTTAAAATAAAAATAATAAATAAAATAAAATATTTTCGGATTTTTTTTATATATATAAAAAAACAAAAAATAAAACTATTAATAGTGATAATTCACTTTTTATTTTATTTTTTATTTTTTTTGGTTTTGTTTTGTGTTGGACAAAAATGAAGAAGGGGTGTTGGGTTAATGGACTGGGTCGACCCAGTTCGAAATGGACTGGGTCGTAGGGAAGATTGGGCCATTTTTTGGGCCTATAGCTTGAAATTGAAGAAGAGGCCCAATTCCGACTTTCTTTATATTTTCGCTCTCTTTTCTTCTTTTATTTTTCTAAAACTAAATTATAAAAATACTTAAACTATTATTAAGAACTAAATTAAGTTATAAAGGCGCAAATTAACTCCCAATAACAATTAACGCACAATTAAGTATTAATTAAGCATAAAATTGTATATTTGGACATTAAATGCTAAAAATGCAAACGATGCCTATTTTTGTAATTTTTAATTTTTGTAAAACAATTTTAATTACTAACAATTGTAGAATTAAATCCTACATGCAAAATGCGACATATTTTTGTATTTTTTATTAATTTAGCGAATAAACACGCACAGACAAATACAAATAATTCTTCAAAATATCACAAAATTGTACACCAAAGAAAAATCATTTTATTTTTGAATTTTTTGGGAGTAATTCTCATATAGGGCAAAAATCACGTGCTTACATTAAGCAGTGACTAATACAATGTAATTTTTCCCTTAATTTACTTTCCTTAGTGGATGTGGGATTGTATGAGGAAAGAGGGTAAAAATTTCACGGGCCGCCCTATTTGGTAGCCGCTATTTAACCTGTGCCCAAAGTATAGAGAATTTCATATTTTCTTTCTTCTCCTCCTCCTCTTCCTCCTTCCTCTTCTTCTTCAATGTGAAAATAAAAGGTGAAGGTGAATTTATATGGTGTTTGTGAGCATGTTTTAAAGTGATTTATGGTCTTTTGTAGCAGTGAGTTGCTGTGATGCTTTATTTTTTATCCTCCTCCTCCTCCTCCTCCTCCTCCTTATTATTAGTTACAAAATGGGTTTGTAAGATTTAGTGGACGTTTGGACATAAGAATTGTAAATTCCAAAAAAAAAAGTAATTTTTTTCAAGTGAAAATTGTATTTGAAAATTAGAGTTGTGTTTGGACATGAATATAGTTTTGGATTGTTTTTGAATTTTTGTGAGTAATTTGAGTAAAAATTTTGAAAAATAACTTTTTGAAGTTTTTCAAAATTTTGAAAGTTTCCAAAATTCATCTGCAAGTGAAAATAGAAAATTTTATGACCAAACACTAATTTTGAAAAAAGGTAATATTTTTTGAAAAAATTCTTATATCCAAATAGGCTCTTATTATTGTTTTGACAAATTGATAATTGGAGTTTGTTCTTGATGGTATTTGGAAGTTACATTTTAAATTTGAGCTCATTTGAAGTCGATTTAGATGTCAAATCATATATTGGATTGTTGAAATTCGAAGAACAAGTTTTTGTTTCTGGGCAATTTGCATTTAAGACATATTTGGCCTTAAGTGCATATGAAGTGCAATTTTTTCACTTAGACCTATTTGGCCTTAAGTGCATGAAAACATTTGTTGCACTTCATACTAATTGGCCCTAAGTGCAATTTTTGCACTTTAGATTTAATTGGCCTTAAGTGCATTGCACTTTAGACTAATTATTTTCTTTCAACTACATACCCGATAAGTCAGAAGTTGATCCTAAAGTGGGTAGACTTATAATTTTTTATATAAAGTGGGTACTTCAATTGTGACCCCAAAATTGAGTATAGATACAAATACCCTGAAAAGACACCCAACCGTGGATGGTAGGCTTAAGAAGTATGTGAGAACCTAGTGAAAAAGCTTTGCAAATGAACAAAAACGAGGGTTTTTGCACCTATATCCGATTTTGGGGTTACAATTGAACATATATCCACTTTGCAAGTCTACCCATTTTACCATCAACTTCAAACTTATCGGGTCTGAAGTTAAAAAAAATAGTCTGAAATGAAAAAATTACACCCCAGATGCACTTAAGGCCAAATAGGTTTGAAGTGCAACCAATGGTTTCATGCACTTAAGGTCAATAAGTCTGAAGTAAAAAATTACACTTTAGATGCACATAAGGTCAAAAGGTGTGAAGTGCAACAAACGTTTTCCTACACTTAAGGTCAATAAGTCTGAAGTAAAAAATTACATTTCAGATGCACTTAAGTGTAAGGCCTCGAAAAATTTCGACAAGTAATTTAAGATTTCGTGGTGCCAAGGTGTGCTAATTATATTATTTTGTATGCAGATGAGGACTATTAATATGATGGATATCAATTAGATATAGTAATAAGTGTACGAGGTATATTATAAGTATTGTGGGGTCTAAAGAGAGGCATAAGTCTAAGTAAAATTGGAAAATTACATAATAGACTAAAATTCCAAATGAGTACGCACAAGACCAAGTTTTGGACGAGCATATCTGCATATATATAATGCACAAACTATCAAATAAAAAATCTTCGAGTCTAGTTTATAACTCTTTAAACCTTTTGTCATTTGGACACTCCTACAAAAGTTATGGCCAAATTACCACAAGCTGGCAAAATACAATTATGCTGCCAATTGTGCGACCGTAAAATAATTGTGCGAACCGCAAAAGTGGTATGCGAACCGCAAAATGGTCACAGACCTATCCAATGTAGCCCAGTTCTGGGCATCAGTTTGTGGTCCATTGTGCGACATGCATACCCATTCTACGGTCCATTGTGCGACCTGCATACCCGTTCTACGGTCCATTCTGCGACCGCATGCCTGAGTTCGGAGGATTCATTTTTCTATTTTCATAACCCGATCCCATTTTAATAAATAGGCTTTGGGGATTTATTCGGGGCAATTTTTTGGTGAATCTAGAGAGATGCGAGAGAATTTTAGAGAGAAAAGGAGGGGACCTAACATTCCAATCATCCAATCTTGCACAAATCTTCAAGAATCAAGGATCATCCATCCGGATAAGTTTTACTTCTAAGCTCTCATTCATGAAGCTATGAGTTTAAATATAGTATGGGGTTAGAAATAAGTCATACATGTGACACTAGGTTGTAGTATGTGGGATTAATGAACCATTATGAGTAAGTTTCTTGTTGAAATCCGTCGAGGGAGGAGGGGATTACCATTTTAGAGTCTAGTAGTCTATTTTGCATGTTAGGTGTTTGACAAAATTCCTAAGAGAGTTACACCATGGGAATTCTTCGAATCATTAACCCATTTTCGCTATCTTCCTATAGATTGTTAATTGCTAGAAGTGTCGGGGTGTTGTAGTAACTTAAGGAAAACTCAAACAAGGTATGTTGGCTAAACTTTCTCTCTCGGAATCGAATTCCGTAATATTTCTCTATGTTCAAATATGGGTGGCTCAAAATCCCTAATTTCTATATTCTGGGTTATCCCCTATAAACTTGACTATTTCGCATGAAACTTATGTAGAAAGATATATGTTTAAAGTATGGTTTGCGTATTAAAATGTTATGGCTTTGAGTCGTGATTCAAGTGAAATCTAGTATGCCAAATTGTGTAAGGGAGACTCGATATGCTTGAGGCTCCTAATTGCTCATATGTGTACCTAAAGTCTTGATTGAAAATGTCTTGTTGTTGATAATCTATAAAGATGTTTGAAAATAAAATAAGTGAATTGGGGGATATAGTGTATGGCCAACGTGCCAAGAATTTACGTTATAATTGTGACTAGTGGTGCCAATGAAATGAGAAAGACTATGGAATGAGCCTCGACTCAATTGTTTTTAAATGACTTCTAAATAGAAATTGCCTAAAATCTCTTGTACACAATGTATGCCCATAAATGATTATTTTTAACTAATGCATTGCCTTATAGATACATCCAATGTGATTCAAATTTTTACATACCCCAATATTGAAATTGTACATTGTCGTTGTTGGAAAAGAGTATTTCAAGAATAATTTGTGTATTGCTTGTCTATGGCTTTGATGTTGTTTTTATTGCTGTTTGGTATGCCCCATTCTTTGAGAAAAAACCTTTTGCGTTTAAAGTTTTCGTTACTAATGAACTTGAGGTATATGATTTCCGAAATATTCTTTATATTAATATTGGATGGTGATCCTTGAAAATTAAAAAAGTGAAAATGAGGAATATGAAATACTGCCACTGTGCTATGAATAATGAATCTTGTGAATGGCCAAAAGAGCCAAGGAAATATTATGGCTGTGAGAGGCTGAAAATACTAAAAAAGATTTATACAATGTGAAAGATGTCTTTCCTCGGCTAATGGAAAAAAATCCTTCTTTTACCATGTCTGGCGCCATCCATTTCCAAATAGTAAATGCACTGCTAAACTCAGATGTCCACTCGTCTGACAAGTTGGCAGCAAGCACTTCCTCCCCTTTTTGTTACCTTTGTGTTCAAATTAATATAAAAATATTTTTGGGAGTATCGATAGTCACCGAGGAAGGGTAGGTTGAAATAACCTAACCCAGAAACTACATGTGCCGGTGTAGGAGTGAGTTGTGTATATTCCCCTTATCTGGTACGAGATTGATGTGATGAAATTATTTTTCTCAATTAAGATGAGATTATTGGTAAAAGCGGATGGTGTCGAACCACACGACATTGTGGAGAGACGACCTAGCTGATCGGGCCATGATCGGATGCCATGTCGCACACATGGTGGTGATTGTGCTGGAAATTATGATATAAATCTGTGACATAAATTGTGATTGTGGTTGATGTCTTCAAATAAGGCAGCCTAGCCGATCGGGTCGTGATCAGACTCCGTGCTAGATTCACGGTGGTATATTTGCATAGAGAATATGATTGTGCTTGAGATTGTGATTGTGGTTAATTTCTCAGATGAGATGGCCTACCTAATCGGGTAGTGATCGGACTCCGTGCTAAGAGTACGATGGTATTGTGAATAGTGGCATTGTGAGCAATGGTATTGTGGATAGTGGTATCGTGAACTATGGTATTATCGGTACTAAAGATCTTCCAACTAAAAATATGTATTATTTTTGTATTTTGAAAATTGAAATGTTTCAATTGGGCATTTGGATATTATTGGTTGTGACTTGTTGTTTCTATGGTTTTCCTTTTCTTATATGGTCATTCTATTTTGAAGGAGGACTTTTAGCTTTACATACTAGTACTATTCGACGGTACTAACGTTCCTTTTGTCGGGGGCGTTGCATCTTTAAATGGATGCAAATGGTTCCATAGCAGGCAGTGTTGATCAGCGATAGCGGCACATCCTCTTTCCAGCAGACTTGGTGAGTCTCACTTCATCCCGGGGCCATGTGTTGTATCTTTTTTTCATATTATTATCAAATTTTGAGGTATAGTCGGAGCCTTGTTGCCGACACTATCATAACACTCTTTTGTATCTTTTAGAGGCTCCGTAGACACAACGTGGGTTGTACATGGATGCTAAAAATGTCAAACAAGCTATGTTGTGTTTTGATCAATTGTTCCATTCAAACCATAAGAATGTGTATAGTTTGAGACAAAAAAATGATGTGACTAATGAAAACAGTTTGATATTGTATGCATGATCACCTTATTGGTTAATTAACAATGTTATGTACTCTCTCTAAAAAAACATGGGTGAGTTTAGGTGGAAAGTGTTCAACATGCTTGCTTAACCGGGTTCACTCGGTTGAGTGCCGGTCGCACTCCCCGAGTTTGGGGCGTGACATTAAGGCCAAATAGGTCTGAAGTGTAACAAATGGTTTCATGCACTTAAGGCCAATAAGTCTAAAGTGAAAAATTGCACTTCAGATGCACTTAAGGCCAAAAGGTCTAAAATACAACAAACGTTTTCATGTACTTAAGGCCAAATAGGTCTTAAGTGCAAATTGCCCATAAATTGAACTTTATTCTTCGAATTTTAAGAATCCAATATACAATTTAATACTTAAACCTACTCCAAATGAGCTCACATTTGAAACATAACCTCCAAATATCATCAAGAACAAGCCTCAATCATCAATTTGTCAAAATTATAACAAATCGAACGAACCCATTTTGCAATTAAGAAAAAGAAGAAGAAGAAACCCTAAGCAACAGTAAAAAATAAAGGGCCTCAACAGCTCACCACTTTAAAATATCACAAACTACCTTAAAATATATTCACAATCACCATGTGAAATCATCGTCACTCGAAGAAGAAGAAGAAGAAGAAGAAGAAGAGGAAAAGAAGAGAAAAATGGCTGAAGTTGTTTTAAAAGTGAGTAAAAATTAATTTTTTTTAAAATAATGGATATATATTAAATGGGGCAGACTAAATAGGCCAGTGCAATTTTTACACAAAAAATACTAAAAGGTAAATGGACGAATTGAAGGAAAAAAAAAGTAAATGAAATGGAGATTCATCATGTCACGTCTTCATGTTGATAGTTCGTAGTGTTTGTAAAAGGGAGATAAATGAGAACAAAATCGAAATATTCAAACAAACATTCATATTTTAATTATTATACCTCTTTCAAAATGTTTATTTATGATACTCTAACCAATTGACTATTTATTGTTTTTTGAAATGAAATATTCCACCATTTGACATTAGGCAAAATTTTTATCTTATAATATATTTTATTCAAATTTTGGCTTTTCAATTTATATGGGGACAATTTATCCACTTCAATTTTAAAAAATTGGTCGAATAAACTCATTCAACAAACAGAAAGTGTCTAACAAAGAAGAAAAAATGAAATAAAAGTGGCTGGATCGTTGCTCTAGGCTCTCTAGCGCGGGGTTGAAGTCCAAATTAGAATTCCTTCGACCGTACCCCTATTTCCCCTTTCCTTCTCTTTCAATTCAAGTGTTGGTGTTCCTATCAAAAATCCGGATCTTGTCTTATAGAGAGTTTTCCTACTGCTCTCTCTTTTCTCCTTCGACTCCTCAGATCCAGTGCTACATTTCTTCTCTTTCATTCGGTAAGCTCACGCCGTCACTTTACATGTCTTAGCATTTTTGTTTTGCTGTGGAATTTTGCGGAGGTTTTCAAATTATTGGATAATTTACGAATTTTGTTTAACCTTTTGATGCCTGGATCTAGAGAATTTCTATTATGCTCGGATAAAGGAGGATTACTGATCGACTGTAAATTGCCAGCATTCAGTTGTTGCTAGCAATTAATTAAACTAAGTACTATTTACTGATCAAATAAAAAAGAAAAAGGAGGGCGAGTGCCCTAGGTTTACGCCAGCTTATATTAGTCCAGCCATACTGAATAACATGGAAGATACAGAGTATTGAGGATTCTTAATGCTGATTCAGCTAGAGGCATAGTTGATTGATTGATTGGTAGATCTTTTGTATATTCTTGTTGGCATTATGTGTCTTCCATTTATTTTTGCGTTTAAAGTGCTATATTTATTATAGTTGCAGGTTGCAAGGTGGTCCTAGTTGCTTAAATTATTGTAATCATTTTCTCTGCTTCCTCCATCTATGTTTGGGAGTCTTGTGGATGCTCCTGCCAACAGTCCACATCTACGGAGGTCTGGAAGCCGAGCAGTTGTATCTGATATTGGTAAGAAACATTGTCCCCTTTTCATGTCCTTTCCGATGCTTCCTCTCTGTTTTGTTTTTCCTCAATGGTTACGCCATATAGACTTTTAATAAACGTAATCATCTAGGTGTTATTGAGCTTGGAGGAAGTCCTGAAGAATCCCTTTTGCATAGTATAGAGGTCGATGAAATGAAGGGTGTGACGACACCATTGAGCAGTGCGGCCATAATGCCATCTCCTGTTCTTTTATGGAGGTTTAAGGTGTGAAATTTATGACAGTTTCAGTATATGAACATCTGATCTTTATGCTCTGTTCGGGAATTTTGAGATCAGGATCAAGCCTAAGTTTAGATCTGTATTATGGTGAAACTAATCTAGAGCTAGTTTTCTGGTTCATGTTTGATATTTGTTTGTCACAGTTTAAAGTTATTTAGGATTTAATTCAGTCCTAGTTTGAAAAATCAATATCTGGATTTGCAATTTTTTACATGAATAAGACTAAGTTTGACAAATTATTCTCCATGATGGAGCCTTTGAAAAGAAAAATGTAGTAGCAATGTATACGTAATCATATATTACTTACAACGCAGTACAACTTAGCAAAAAAATAATAGCCTCGAAAGCATCCTATTGCAATGTTATGTTCTACAAAATTGATGGTGTTAAGTTTAGTGCTCTATACACAGTACTCTCTCTGGCTCATCTTATATGACACCATTTGATTGGACCGATAAGATATTAGTTTGACTTGTATATTACATACATAATTGTTTAATCTAATTAGTTAGATGGATTCGAATATAAGACTAGTGTATTATTAGCAGAATGATTTCAAACATTTGCAAGATAAAAATGATACCACGTGTTTGAACCCTTCCGCAGACAAAAGCATGGTGTTTAAGTTGAGAAGGGTAGAGGGGTGGGTTTATTATCCACCGAGTTTCAAAACGTGTGCTAGCTAGCCCTCGGAGATTTCTTAAGTATAAAGAAATTTGGATATAAGTACAAAAAATAAAAATTCATAAAAGTAAGAGCCTGTTTGGCCGAGCTGCCAAAAACTACTTCTTTTGAAAAAGAGCTTTTGTTCAAAAGTGCGTTTTGAAAAAGTATTTTTGCAAAATAGCAGTTTGTGTTTGGCCAATTCATTTGAGTAGTGCTTTTTGCAAGCTCATTGTGCTTGGCCAATTTTTTCAAAAATTACTTTTAAGTATCAAATTACGAAAAAGGACAATAAATATTCAATTTGCAATTAGTATTATTTTAAAAAATGAATGTAAATATTTATTATAAAATAATTAATTAAAATATAAAACATAAAGTAAAAATATAAATTAAAAACTATTATCAGTATAAAATATATTTATTCCAAAGTAATAGTATTGAATTTCTAGTATTACTTATTGTTTACATGATAATTTAAATATATCGAAATACATTATTTAATATAAATTAAAAATCTACTCTTAGGAATAGGAGAAAGAGAATAAAAATATGAATGAAATAAAAAAGAGAAGAAATGTATGGTAGAAATAAAAAGGAAAAGGAAAATGTTAAATTAATGAGGAATAATTTGGAAAATATCAATTTATTGTAAGGTTATTTTTTATGTTGAACAAATAATTTTCTGCTTCTGCTTCTTGGAAGAAGTTAGAATTTGTAGCTTCTCCCCAAAAGCAGAAAAAATACTTTTGTTGCTGCTCAAAAGTATTTTTCCGTCTTGGCCAAACACCTCACATTATCCAAAAAGTACTTTTTTGACAAAAAATGTACTTTTGGCCAAACAGGCTCTAAGAAAAAGAATAGAGTGGAAACTGGGAAGCAAAATGATGCAACAAAATAGATGAAAGGAGAGATAATCCTCTTTTTAAGCCAAAACAATCAGGACAAGTTCAATCCACAAGTTCAAACCAGATTGGAGTGCTTCCCCAACACTACTTTGATCATGCTTTAGTCTTTGCTTTCTCCATAAGTTCCTTCATTTGATAGCATATTGTTTTTTGAGAATGGTAACAAATTTTATTCATCAGCACAAAGATTATGTTGGCAACAGTATTTACAAGGTACTATCCTTGTGAACTTTACAAGGCTTCCAAAAATTGTGGAATAGATTCTGCATCTCCTACAGAAAACTGTTTACACCAAAAGTGAAACTTTAAAATACAATTTGCTTTAACTACTTGTATGGAGCTACTCCTGTCTTCAAAACATCTGCTATTTCTTTCCTTCCATATGGTCCACCAGATGCAAGCTGGGATAATCCTCCACCATTTTTTCTGACTGACCATTTTACCAGCATAGTTCCAAGCTTTCAGTAGATCACATGTGTTTCCCGGCATTATCCATTTCAAATTTACCAGGGCCAAAAATAGATTCCATAGTTGGGAAGTGAAAGCACAATGGAGAAAGAGATGGCTATTGTTTTCAGATTCAGCTTTGTAGAGGAAGCATCTGGAGGTTAATTGCATACCCCTTCTCTATAGAATATCCTGAGTTAGACAAGCCCTTCTTGCTACTAGCCATGTAAAGCAGTTAACCTTGTAAGATATCTTCATCTTCCAAATTTGCTTCCAAGGCCAGTTGATGTTCTGTTGTCCATTATTGGAGAAATAAGTATATGCATCTCTTACTGTGAATACCTTACTGCCCCTACCATTCCATACCATGGTATCCTCACTATCATTGGGTCTTCTCAATCCCTCCAAAGTTAGATAGAATGCAGTCACTGTCCCCATTTCCCAATCATTTAATGCTCTCCTGAAAGTGAGATTCCATCCATGTTGGCTCCATACTTCACTGATTGTTGACTTAGGAAGAAGTGCTAACCTAAATATTTCTGGAAACCTATCTCTTAAAGGTTCATGCCCTATTCATTTATCAGACCAAAATGCTTTTTTCTACCATTCCCATGGCAGAATTCAGTATTAGCTGTAAAGTCTTCCCATAATGCTCTGATGGACTTCCAATTGCTCACCCCATAGGCTGTGTTGATAGGTTTGGTGCACCAATGACCCATTTTCCCATATTTTTAAGTTTCCACCTCTTTCCACAGGTTATTTTCTTCCCTGCCATACCTCCAAAGCCATTTACAAATTAAGCTCTTGTTCTGAATTTTTAAGTTCCTTATTCCCATGCCACCTACTATCTTACTTGAGGTTACTGTTTTCCATCTCACCAAATTATACCCTTTCTTATCTGTGTTTCCATGCCATAAAAAATTTCTCCGGATAGCATCCAACCTCTTCTCCACCTTGGCAGGAAGCGGAAATAATGACATAACATATGTAGGCAAAGCATCCAACACAGTATTTATCAAAGTGGTTCTACCACCGAGTGATAGATACTGTGTCTTCCATCTAGCCAATTTCTTTTCACATTTGTCTAGTACATCATTCCAGATCTCCATTGCTTTGTACTTGGAGCCTAGAGCTAATCCCAAATATTTTGTGGGCAGAGATCCCACCTCATTTCCAAGGATACCAGCTAGAACCTGAGTTTCTGCACCTCCATTTACTGGATATAACTTGCTCTTCTCCCAATTAATATATAACCCAGAAACAGCTTAAAAAAGGATCAATATTAATCTGATGTGCCTGACATTCTCTTTATTAGCTTCACAAAAAATTAATGTGTCATCAGCATATAGGAGATGAGTAATGGCTAAGCAGTTTGTTAATCTGCTGTTTATTTGAAAGCCCCTGATCCATCCATTTCTAGCAGCCTTCACCATCATGTTGTTTAGTCCCTCCATGGCAATAATGAACAGGAAAGGAGATAGAGGGTCTCCTTGCCTAAGTCCCCTTTGAGATGGAAAAAACCTTCAGGGCTACCATTCACTAGTATAGAGAATCTGAGACTGCTAATACAGAAGTGAATCCAGCTAATCCATTTGGAACCAAAGCCCATGTCCCTTAGGATATTTGTGAGAAATTCCAATTTACATTGTCAAAAGCTTTCTGTATGTCCAATTTGCACAGTAACCCTGGCTCATGTCCCTTCATTCTTGAGTCCACACACTCATTTGCAATTAAAGCTGCATCCATAATTTGCTTCCCTTTGATGAAGGCCATTTGATGTCTGCTTACCAACTTATCCACCACTTTCTTTAATCTTTCAGCCAAGATCTTGGAGATTATCTTATAAACACTGCTAATTAAGCTAATAGGTCTAAAGTTCTTTAGCTCTTTAGCCCCACTCTTTTTAGGAATCAAAACCACATATGTAGCATTAAAGCTTTTCTCTCTTTTTTTTTTTTATGAGATAAGTTGCTTCATTGCAAGCATCAAGAAGATGCAAAAGTTACAAGAAGGATCAATGTTAGCTCCATTACAATATAACAAAAACCTGCCCAGGAGCTAACAAAAAGAATCAAAAGTAGAAAGGGGCTAGCATTAAAGCTTTTCTCAAAGTACTCCTGTGAATGAAAGTTATGGATAGCATCCATAATATCACCTTTGATCACCTCCCAACATGAATGAAAGAAACCCATGGAAAATCCATCAGGTCCAGGTGCCTTTTCTGCCTCACACATCTTAATGCATTCAAAGACCTCTTGTTCCTCAAACTTTCTTTGTAGCCATTCTTGTTCTTCCTCAGAAATACTTTGGGAGTCTTCCAAAGTAGACTGTGGTCTCCAGGCCTCTGTTTCTGAGTACAATTTCTGATAAAAGGAGATAATTTCTCCTTTAATTTCTTCAGGTTTAGTGATCTCTGCCCCATCAATAAGTAATTCATCAATGTGATTATGCCTTTTGTGAGCATTTGCCATTCTGTGGAAAAATTTAGAGTTCTTGTCTCCCTGTTTCAACCATAGTATTCTAGATCTTTGTCTCCAAGCTATCTCCTCATGCCTTGCAATTTCTTCCACTTCTACTTCGAGGTTTACTTTCTGGGCTAGTTCATCATCAGTTAGGTTTCTTTGCTCTTGTAATAAATCCAGATGGGCTATCCTCTGCAATATGTCAGTCTTCTTCCTTTCCAAGTTCCCATAATTTGCCAAATTCCATTCCTTGAGCTTTCCCTTCAGCATTTTCAGTTTAATGGCTAGAATATAATCTGGTCTGCCAGTCACTCTGAAAGACTCCCACCATTCCTTCACCTTCTCTTTGAACCCTTCTGTCTGTAGCCACCAACTTTCAAATTTGAAATAAGATTTACTGGTTCCCCATTCACCACACTGTAAACTTATAGGGTTGTGGTCTGATGCAACTCTTGGGAGTGTAGACTGCCTAATGTGTCTGAAACTCTCATCCCATTCAGTGGAGAATAGAATCCTGTCAATTCTAGATGCCTCACTCTGATTATTCCTCCTCTTCCAAGTAAAAGATCCCCCAAATAAAGGGGGGTCTACTAGTTCCAATTGTTGAATGATATCTGAAAACTCCTTCATGGCTCTAGTAAGATTGAAATTATTACTTCTTTCATTGATGAATCTAGTTGTGTTGAAATCTCCACAGACCACCCAAGGTCCTTCCCAAATTCCTCTAATAGCAGCAAGTTCCCACCATAGTAATTTTCTTTCCTTCCTGCAGTGAGGCCCATATATACCAGTGATGCACCATGTGAAACTGTTGTTCATATCAGTCAATTTACATGTGATGCTGTAACTGCCTGTGTTGACCAACTCACCCTTATGACCTCTTTTATCCCACATAATCACTATCCCTCCCCTAGTCCCACTTGCCTCTAGGAATACAAAATCTACCCATCTATTGCCCCATAGTTGACTGAAAAAGCAACTATCATCACCTTCAAGCTTTGTTTATTGTAAAACCACCACATCTGCCTTCCATTGACCTAGCAGCATTTTTACGACATCCTTCTTGACCTTTTTTTTCAAAGCAGTGAACTATGAAACTATGAACTATCCAAAGCGTGATTTTTACGATAGCATATTGTTTCTTTGAAGGAAGATAGATTATGAAATTGGACAAAGCAGTGAACTATGAAACTGTACCCACCTGAAGCTATTCTATTTCTTGAGATTAGCTATTACTTTATCTATTTTTTAATGGCTTACTTTGACATAATAATGGGGCTCATCGGTGTTCGCTCATCGGAGGCAGTATCACAGGAATATTGATCTTGAAAAATGATTGCGTGATTTTCAAGTAGGTCTCAATGAGTGATAAGTTGACTAATAAGATTTAGATATTCGTTTAAGAAAATCCAAAAAAAGGATTTGGATATTCTTGAGATTGCTTACTTCTCTTTGTTATTTCTTCAACTTTAATCATCCCTGGGGCCTCTTTTCCTGCATTTCTTGTTGTTGTTGTTGTTGCTGCTGCTGCTTTCTTTGATTTATTTTCTTATGCTTCTCTGAAGTCTGAAAGAGATGTAATGCTCTCTTATGATTCTAAGCATGCTGTTTTGTTCAGGTACTTCTGTTCCTCATTTGGGGTGTCAGTTGTTGCAAGGTTAGTATGACCAAATTTTTGGGAATGTACTTGGTTCATTGTGAACATATCCGCGTTATGTTTAACGAGTATTTCTCCTAATTTGCAGATTGGCTGGGATTCAGTCATGAGAATGAGCGTAAACCTTCGTGATCTATTCTTATACGAGGCTTTTCTTTATTACAATCCTCTTCTTCTTGTGGTTAGTGAAGATCATAATACTAGTTTATGCAAAGTCCTTTCTGCAACATTACTCTTATTTGCATTTCTTTGGTTTTGGTGCTGCAGACCATGATGGTTTGGTTTTGGGGAATAAACCTATGGGTTTTCGCGCAGGCTAATGTCAACTATGCTAAAATTTTTGATCTTGATCAGAATCATCATCTCTCTCACAGAGAGATTTGGAAGGTAACTTACACTTGTCATGAGCTTATAGTCTTGCAACTTAATGCATCCTTAACCAACTCATTTTCACCTAAATGCTTTGGTGCTGATGCATTTATTTTAAGATGGCTAAGTTAAAAAAGGAAAGAGATGGCTTAGTTCCTAATATTCTCATTAAAAACTTCCTAGGGAAACATCAACTGTCACTTAAAGTGCAATATGTAGATTTACACTACATTCTTAAGCATGGTTAACTGAGTTATTTGGTTTTACTTTTGTCTCGATATGCTAACTGTGGAACTTTGAGCATTGAGGTTTGGCTATATAAGTCTGTTTCTCGGTAAACATTTTACAGCCCTTTTAAACCTAGTGTAGTAAGATTTAAATATCAGATCAGACGTCATGTATTCCACGAAGCACCCTCTTTTTATGCGATATATTAAATATCATTTAATGAAACTTAGTACAACTTGCAGCAAAAGAAAATTTCTGATATTTCTTTCATATGAATTCACCATGTCAACCTTTTGAAAGTTGATTTTAATACCCCCTATATTAGCTTAATGGAACATTTGCCCTGCTTGAAGTTTCTGAACTTTGTTTTAAGGTTTTTTTAAGATACGTGAAATTGATGAGAGTGCTGCAATATTTTTGTCTCTTGCATATCAGATTGAAGGAAAGAAGTAAAGGGAATAACTAATCTCTGTTGCATGACATTTGCCTCCTTCATAACTCTCCATGAACTGCCTGTTAGATTTTTGTTTTCCTTGTACAAATAGAAATTTTTAAAGGTCCCTTGATAATGCAGTGTGCTACTTGGATGACGATCATTGTGCCGACAAGCATGACGGCCTATCTCTATCTCTATTCACATGGAGAAGTTTCATTGGCTGCATCTCAACCAGTGTAATAGATGCTTCCTTCCCATTTAATTGATAGCAGTTTTTGCTTTATCCAATTTAAGTCATATTCAATGTGAACTGTTGTTTTGGTTCCTGGTAAAGCTTCTGATAAATTATCGAAAGGGAAGATGACCATTTGTTCATAATAACTGTCCAAATTTGGTTCGGACTTCAAGTTCCTCAGCTTGGTCATACTGTTATACAAAATTCTCAAGTGTGACAGTTGCATTGGATCAGAAGTATTAAGGATTCAAAACTTCTTATTCTTTTAACCAGAGGATTTGGCATCAGAATTTGTATATTTCGGAACTTACTTTTTCCAGTTCAAAAAAAAGAAAAAAAGAAAAAAAGAAGAAGATGTGCCAAACCCTTCTGATTTTAGGGGCAATTATTGTAACGAAACCTCGCTGATCTTTAGTTTACTCACTCTATTGAATAGGCAGGTGCTGCAGAAGTCTTGTAAATGTGATACTTCTTATCTACTATTTTAATGAATCTTTATGTCATTGTAGGTGCTTCTATATGCTGGGTTTGCCATGGCTCTGATATTTCCATTTGATATATTCTTTTTGTCATCTCGCTACTTTTTGTTAAGGACGCTTTGGCGGATAGTTTTCCCGTTACAGGCAAGTTTGCGTTTCTATGTTACATCGAGAAATACTTTTGACTCTTAGCCGTAAAAATTGTATCATTGATCTCTCAATATCAAAATGAAAATGATATGAAGCTATATTGATTATCCTTCTCAAAAAATAAAATAAAATGAAACTCTATTAATTTTTACCTGAAAAAGTTATGCAATTCATTTATTTCTATATTTTATGGCACTTTTTTTTTTAAATTGAAACCATTGATATCAGCATGGGTGAATATTTGGTGATTACAAACTGTAATGTGCTTTGACTGGCATTTTAGTTATAATTTTGACATAATCGAGTACTTTAGTACTAGCTGATATGGGAAGAATTAGGTAGCTTCTAAATAGGATTTCATCTTCTTCAAATGCCCATCATTCCATATAGATTTGATTGGATTTGGTGGAAAGAAATATTCCCTTTCCCCTAAAGTGGATTTCTGTTTGATTTTTCATAGTATACTTACTGCGTCAGAGCATTTCTATGTTAGTTTCTTAATATTGTGAAGCATATTTTAGAGGAATAACCATTTACATTCAAATTTTTAATCATCATATAAATCATGCCTACAAAGATTCCTGAAATTAATTAAAAATATGAAATATGTCATACTAATTTAGATAGAGGGTTCCATATTATTATTTGTCTCATATTGCAATTTAATTCTTTTTGGTATCGATGCAGGCTATATCATTTGCTGACTTCTTTCTGGCTGATATATTGACTTCTATGTCAAAGGTATGCATCTTCTTCTCGCCCAAAAGAAAAGAGGACGTTAACTCATTAGCTTGTATATCCTTATCAAAATTTCACTACTTTGTATATTTGTATATACTGTGACATAGTCTAGTTCATCTTTTTCAACTAAACCATTCTGTTTCTGAAGTAGGATTATGCATCTTTTTGTTTTCTAGTACACATTTCTTTTCAATAAGTAGGTCACACATAGTTCTATCAGTTCATTACTAGCTTGGAAACTATACTTGGAAGCCGTAAATGTTTCGTCGTTTTTCTTATTTGTACTTAGCATTTGATATTGTTATTTAGCCATATTTCATGATGATACTATCAACAGGAGCTCTATAGGGCCATATTCCAAGCTGCATAGACTTATGTCAGATTTATCATCATATTAATGCATTGGTCAGGTTGTCCCATCATTGTTGCTGACTGGTAAAATTCGTAGTTGATATCCCATGAAATGCGACTTTTGCTTAGAGAATATGTTATAGCTTGGGCAGATCATGTCATGACAACAGAGAACTGAACGAAACTTAAGGTTCTGCTGGTCTAGGTTCAATTTGTTTTGACTCTCGAGTAGACCACAATAACCCCAAAAGTAAATAAAGAACCAAAGAAGATTGCTCATCTCAATGCATTGAGACTTGGTCCTTTACCCCTTCCAAAAAGCTGCCAGCTTCACTACGTTTCTGTCATCTTAGTTCGTCCTCTTTTTGCAATAATTTCCTCTCATATTAAAGTGATTCTTTATTTTCCTTGATAAAAGAAGTTCTTTCTTATCTACCGATGCCATTAACGTGGTTGATATACTGATCTGAATTTTTTCCAGAACAATTGATCCTCCTGGAACCCTCCTTGTTCTTTTGCATTGTCAGCTGAGCCAGAAGAAAAGTGTTTGACTAAGTTACCCTGTTAAATCCCAATCTGACGATCCATTTCCAGAGTGATTGCTTTCAGATTCAGTTTATCCTTTAGATGGTGAACTGTAAGCTCTTATGAGTTATCCCTGTGCTTCATTTTGGCCTTGAGCCAAAGCTGTGTGTCCAGTCAAATCAATCTCATATATACTTGTTGTTTTAATATGTTAGGCAAGTTAAAAGATTATTTATTCCATCAAACAGCCTGGTATTGATTCTTTTGCAGAACTTGCACATTTTGCGATCAAAGCCTTGTAGATGTACAATAATTCACTGGCTTCTGTCATACCTATTGCTGTAGTTTCTCGTAAAGAGTGTTATTGCATATTTTCTGTCACCTGGTGTGGCAATGCCCAACGTTTTCATACTTTTGTGCAGGTATTTTCGGATTTGGAACGTTCCGTCTGTAGAATGGTTCATCGACAGGTTTGTTCCTTTCTGTCCTATCCTTTTGGTGAGAATAAGAAAAACTGATATGATATTGCTAGCTTTTTCTTTTTATGATAATGCGAGATGCATTTAGTTGTATCTAGAAGAGCGGGTTGTCTAGTGGTCAGTGGGGAGTTGGGATTGACGATTTTAATGAAAAGAGTGTTGCATTTGGTTGTATCACTCTCTTTCAAACTATGATGTATGTTTAACATTTAACACCATCACTTGCTGTAAAATTATGTTCACCCATCACATGTCCATTCATGTATAAGTTTTGATCAGTGGACTAATATTTCAACAAAAAAAAAACAGCTTTAGATCAGTATCTGTGCAGTTTTATAGTCTAAAGTCAAGGAAAATTTTGATACACCCTGTGACCGATGTCTTCTTGTAATGTTTCAATCAATTCAAGAAATAATTGGCCCTTTTTGGGGCTCCTAAGTAATCTGGCAAATTGTTGGATTGACATCTAAGCATAGCTGATCGCTTCTTTCTGTTCCTCAGCCAAATTAGTGGTGTTTGCTTCGTTTGTAGATCTAGCTGCATTATCCTCCCTTTGCAAGGAGTTCTATATCTGGCAATAGAGCAGTTTCTCTGGGTTTGAGAAAGTAGTAGGAAAGTATTTTCTACAATAATTTTCAGTTTATACACACACTCTCTCTCTCTCTAACCGTAGGTAGTCAGGCTTTGAGATTTTTGCTGTCACTTAATATCATTTTGTTTTCTTTAGGTGAAGTTTGTGTCAGATTTTTTATTGCCTCTGTACAGATAATCTTCTAGAATGCCCCTTGCAAGTAGATTTTTGTGAAAGCTTGCTCTATTACCTGAAAGATAACTAATGACATGAACAGGTTGCTACCATTGCATGGTTTGAAGCTGATTCTGTTTGTGGAAGTCATGCTGTTGCAATTCCCATTGTTCTTGTATTGCCTTATCTATTCCGTCTCTTTCAATGTCTTCGGCAATATAAGGATACCAGAGAGAAGACTACCCTGTTGAATGGTAAATTCCTGTTTTCGCTTTTGCATTTTCATTGTTAAGGAAGCGTGAGTTGCTTTGTTGGTAAATTTTGAGTGGGTATCTTTGTTTTGGATTGGTTTTCAGTTACATTATCTATTAAAGATTATTCCTTGATGCTTGACGCTTAAGGGAACTATTCCTCTCTGAATATATAGTGCATTTTAGCTGTCTTATAACCATGGTAAATATCGAAGTGCTGATGAAGGAAATTGAGGGGTCGACTGAAGTTTTCTGGAAATTGGTGGGCCTTGAGGGTTTAAATAGTAGAAAACTTATTGTGTGATTTGATGATTAAAGCCTGAAGACTTGGAAGAAGTCTGTGCTGATTCATTGTGAATAGCAACTGTTGGGAGAATGGAGGAAAAGAGGATGATGAATAGTTCAATGTTTTTACTTACCATTCATCATCTTGGTTTTGTTCTATGCTTATATCTTTTGCTCCCTAAAAGTAAAAGGACTATGAAGTTTCCAGGAGTGTCTCACATAATTTACAATGTTCGTCTAGTTTATTGTTGATCCTAAGAAAAGTAGTAAATGTTCCAAGTTCTTCATTTTTTAAGCGTGGTTTTATACATAAGCTATCTCTCTTCAACTTGCTTTTAATTTTCCTGGTTTCAGCTTAACATTGGGTCAATGCTTAATAGTGCTAATTGTCCTTAATGTTTCATTTCAGCCTTAAAATATTCAACTGCAGTACCTGTGATATATCTCTCAGCCCTTAAGTATCACGTCTTCCCTGACAACTGGGTTAATATTTATCGGCCTTTATGGCTTCTATCCGGTGTGGTGAACTCTCTCTACTCATTCTATTGGGATCTGACAAGAGATTGGGACTTGAGGTCAGTGACATCTTTTTCATGCTAATTCTTCAGAGCTTTAGCTAATTTTTCAAACTGTATGCGGGCACTAGTGCTTTAGTTTTGCACCCAGTTATTGCTCATCCAACTCAGACTTTGATTTAGTTATTTATATTTTTCTTTGATTTTGCTGCCTTGCAACTGTTTTAACTGTCATGCTTTATATCTTAGTGTCCCAATGTTGACATTGTTCTTAACATAACAAAATTCGTCCTCTAACAATTCAAACTAGTATAACAAAATACCACACCATTTTATTGATGTGACATTTTCCATCCAACTTCTCTATCTTTCTGCATTTTAAATTACATGGTTATTACTAAGGTACCAACAAGTTAACATGTTAAACATTCTCCTACAAACTTGATATGATTGTCTATTTTTTTTTTCTTCTTTGGAGATGGTAACAGATCCAATATATTAATAAATCATCAGCACAAATTTTGTACTGGAACTAAGATTACATCAAGAAGAGCTAGGACAAAAACAAAAATTAAACTTCCTTGTTCTTCTTACAAGGAGCCTACGACTTCTATGATTGAATCCTCGTCATCTATATATTCTGCTTTACACCAAAAACTAAAAAGAAGATCTTCTGTACAGGGCTACTTATATCTTCAAAACACCTTGCATTCCTCTCCTTTCAAATTTTCCACCAAATGGCTACCGGGACAATTTTCCATCTATCCCCACCCCCAACCCCACCTGCGTTCCAGCTAGACAAAAGTTCATAGGATCTTCCTGTGCGTCATTCCAGCGACATCCGGGAAGAAAGATCTCATTGCCGTGAAATTTTCCGGCAACTTCGTCTTGTTCCCAGGGTTCATCACTGCTACAGTGCTATTGTACCACCATCAGATTCGAAACCCTCGTGCAACCAAACCCTAGAAATCAAAGTCCCAAAGGAACAGAAAAGTCAGTCATCGTGTGTCTTTCCGGTTGACGACTCAAGATTGATTTGCGTTATCTCCTTATCGGTAAGTGGTGTGCGAAAACCAACACTACCATCTTGTTCGGAAACAGTCAATTGCTCCTGCAGAAAGTACCTCACGCGCCTCCACGTGCCGCAGATAGTTATGTATAAGTAGTCCTAGTCCCATATGCAGTAGGAGTAGAATATGTCCTAGTCACATATGTAGTAGGAGTAGAATATTTCCTAGTCTCATATGTAGTAGGAGTAGAATATGTATTATATAGATGGCTCATTGTATCATTGTTAATAAATAGATTTATCTCCCGTGCATTCTCACAGTAGTTGGTTCCCAGTCTTTTAAGAATCTTCTGAATGTCAAGTTCCATCCTTCAGTGCCCCATAACTCCTTAACGGTTGCCCCCTGTTGCTGATTCGGAGTAAAAATATCAGGGAACAAATTCCTCAAACTTCCAATTCCTAGCCGATTGTCCTCCCAAAATAACGTTTTTCTTCCATCCTCACATTAAGACTTAAGTCATGATATGATTGTCTATTCAAAAATATATTACTCTTAACCTTCGGAAAATGGGATGTAGGGAGTAGTGCGTAGAGACTGGATATTGAGTTCTCATGTTTGTGGTTTGAACTATTTCGCATAGGATCTTTTGGAAATTGCTTTGTACACTCCACTTTTTTACTCAGTGTATTCTAATACTTCTAGTCGCATTAATGACAAATTCCCCCCCCCCCTCCCCCCCAAACCACAAAACCAAATTTTAGATCGCACACTGCTGTCACTCTTGATGTCTCCTTCATGTATTCCCATAATTGTAGCCAAAAATATACCAAAAAAGGTAAATGAGTAAATAAATATTAACATCATGAAATGTATGTTTTGTTCATTGAATTCCCAAGGTTTTAAAAAAAGCATATAATTCAAAAACATAAACAATAAATAAGGGGAGAGGAAGGCTCATTAATTTTTCAAGAATTGTAAACTCTTATTTCACAAAGCATTTGAAGCAAAAATGACAAAGATACTAGAATAGAATATAAGGAGACAATGAAAATGTGGTCTCAAAGGGGATGCCCTTGTGGTTGAGGCATGAGAGTAACAACCTAGAGATCCGAATCCCAGCTACATACATCATTTTTTTTAAACTTAGCTATGTACAACACTTAATATGGAGTGCATGTGTAAAAGGTGCATGCACGAATCAAATTCCCATGTTTTTTATTTTAATCATACATTAATAATTGGGAATTCTGCCACAATACACTTCCTTTGTCCACCTGTTAATGTGCAAGAATGTCCTTTTTTATAGGTAATATGCAAGAATGTCTTTTACTAGAGGTTTCTTTCTGAGATTATTCTTGTTTAATCTGATTACTCAAAAATGCTTCTTTCTGCTAGTTGCTTCACTCGGATTTTCAAGTTCAGCAGACCGAATGCATTATCACACTTGTTATATGGGCGGAAATGGGTAAGCCTATACCTTTTGCTTATCACCACTGCTTCCGTAACTTTGTTACATTCTATAAGTTGGCAAATTTTCCAGCTTGTTTTCTAGAGCAAAATTAAGGGAGAATTCAATGATACTATTAGTGCTCCTTTTACTTTCATAATCTGGTTGAAGCTGAATTGATGTTACGTTTTTTAATATAATTTTGGCCAACATTTTAACACCCCTGCATATTCAGGGTCTTAGTTCTCTGACCTTTTGGGAACTTGCAGGTCTACTTTTGGGTGATTGGAAGCAACCTCATCCTGCGATGCACGTGGACATACAAGCTGTCTGCCCATCTCCGGCACAATTATCTCACCGTGTTTGCAATAACTGCGCTTGAGATCTTCCGTCGCTTCCAGTGGGCTTTCTTCCGTGTAGAGAACGAGTGGAATAAAACAAACTCTAAACCAAATATTCAACTCTCCACGAGTGACAAGCCAACTGATGAACAAAAATTACTCGACCCAAACGGTCACAGTGTGTAGACTATGGAACACTATCGATCCTAACAGCATTGTAGGAGGTTGATTGAGCCTTCTTTAAACCTGGCAAAAAGGTTAATGGAATTCCATTTTCCCCATTTGCACATAAGAATTTCTGTCAATAGTATAGTATAAGATAGAAGATCAAGAGACATTAAATAACATACATGATTCAACCGGCATTCCTTTTCGGAAGACTTTATCCCTGTTGTTCTTTGGTGTGATTTTTAATCATTATTTGTAAGAATACTCATTGCCAATTTTTGATGTAACATCCCTTGGAGTTGTTTCTAACTTTATGGTGTCTCGAGATTATTGTATTTTCGAATCAGCAAATCAAGCTGGAACTTATATTTTGGATTATACATGATCTTATTGAACAACTGTGATTGTTAACCTTTGCTATGAAAAGGACGTAATATCTAAGTTTTTGATAGAGACTTGTGGGAATATTTTTTAGTTGCACTTGCACTGTCAGTTTTCCTCCACATTACTCCTGTTGTGTCAGATGCTGGCATGGGTAGGGTTTTACTGTCTGAACTTTTTATGTTGTTATACATTATTGGTTATCATACTTTGTCATTTGACCCTACTTTTAGTCCAACATTTGAACTCCAGCTACATAGCAAAATGGATGCAGATTGCTTGATTGATTGAATGCCAGAGAGAAGTTAAACGACAACTAAAGTACTGTAAAAAAGGCAGCCCAGTGCACTAAGCTCCCGTTATGCGCGGGGAAGGGTTGGACCACAAAGGTATATTGTACGCAGCCTTACCATGCATTTCTGCGAGAGGTTGTTTTCACGACTCGAATTTGCTTCAAATAAGAGATGAAAGCCATTAGAGTTGTTTAGAACATCATGTGGATACAAAAAAAGCACTTAAACTTCCTTCACATGTTCAACTAGTGGTCCTAAAAATCCATCATTTCAATAACACAGACTAAAAGTGGAAAATCTAGACGAGTAAATTTTTTTCTCACCAAATATTAGGTGCTTAAGGAGAAATTGAGCAAGAAAAAATAGAATTTGCCAGTGAGGCTAATATTCTTTCTCCTTTTGTCTTTTTGCAATATTGTCTTCTCTTATCCACACTATTCACAGCCATAACATTATCCCACCAGCATATCCTGTGGTTTCAGTTTCCCACTAAACTATTAGTATTGGGTATGTAGTCTATTCATATAACGTCGTAACCCCACTTACCTGTCTTGGAGTTCTGTTCATAACTTCCAACCACATAATTTTCAATTTTTAAGCATTTAACAAAAACACATCATTTTCGTGAAAATCTTAGAATTCAAAACCAAAGTACACTTCGAACATGCATTAATTTCTCTCAAGGCTCCCACCTATGTTCATGCATGAACTCAGGTTTCCCCAAGAATTGGAGTTTCAACAATTTCCCGCCATTTTTTTGTATTTGAACTTATTGTTTAGCAGTTATCCATTTTTGTAATCTTGGTTTTCCATGGAGAGAATTTCCCTAAAGGAAAATGTTTTATTCGAATATGGTACTCAAAGATCATTTGAGAACTCATCTAGTGACATGGACATGGATTTTAACGATGTTTTCGGGGGTCCCCCGAGGCGCTTTTCAATCCAAGAAGGGAGAAAGAGGCATAGTTTCAATGACCCAATGGAGTATGAAGAAGATTCAGCAGGTTCATCGCGCAATTCGTATGAAAAGCCAGTTTTTGGGGCAGAAAATGTTAATAGAAGGCGAAATCAAGGTGAAGATTTCTATGATGATATATTTAGAGTTGATGAGTCGCCGAGGAGGAGTGATAGGGATCCCTTTGGCTCAAATCCTGGTTCCAGAGTTTTAAGCCCTGTTCGACCTTTGTCACCAAAAGTTGAAGCTTTTGGCACTTCACTCCCAGCTCAATTCAGGTACTTTGTGTACCTCTTTTCTTTTGCTTTTGAGTTAATATGTGGAAGGATTTAAGTTATATATACTGACAGTGTAACGAATTTTTATACTTTAGGTCGGGGGATGCAACTTTAAGGTATCGGATCCATATGAATCCAGTACTTTTGACAGTGTAAAAGTTCAGTAGATAAATAGTAGATATGAAGCCATAACTTAAAAAATGTAATGGATTCTATACTAAGAACCTCAGAGGTTGAATCCATAGAGCTTAAATCTTGGATCCGCCTCTGACCGGTTATAGTAGGCTATTACAATAGTTTCCGGGTTACGTTTTAGTTACATGTTGTAGGTCAACTTAACCTGATAATCTGTCAGTGCATAGAGCTTAAGCTTTATATACGATATGTTTTCTCAGTTAAATGTGCAGGCCTATAAATCCATTTATTTTTGGAGTTTGTAGTAATTTTGATGTCCCCCACTTCCTGATGGCAAATAAGGGAAAAGGACTGAATTGTTGGCAGCAGTAGCTGGCCTTTACACTGTAAAACAGGAAAGAATGTTAACAATTACTTGCTGTTGAATTAATGGCGATAATCTGTACTCCTTTTTGCGGTCCCTTTTTGGGCACAGTGGTAGTATTGTAACAATGGTGTAAGCCAATTGTGTGTCTACTAGAGTTGTTTCAATCTATATCTTTTACAGGAAGTAAATAATTTCAGTTTAGATGAACTTTACATGACAACATCAACTGATCTACTCTCTATAGCTGATAAAGGAAACGGGTCAATTCTAGTTTTTTAACGTTTGGTGGTCGTAGTAGTTGGATTTTCTAAGGAGCAAGCTGTTGTTACATTGTTGCTTCATAGATTGATTATTAGTGTTTGTTCGCTCTCCAGCCTTCCTGCCAAGTTAACGAAAGCAACAGATCTTCCCCTATTTTCTTCGGGAAGTCATAGTCAACACAAGAAGCGAGAGAAAGAGATGAAAAATGATGCTGCAACATTTTATCGACAAAGTCCATTATCACGTGAAGGTACTTCTATTGGTGATGAGTTAAGATACATGTCTGAATCTGATGAGCAAGAAATAGGAGGGAATCTGAAGACGAATGGAGAAAGCACGGAAGCTTCAACTGATGAATACCAATTTCATTTCTCCATATACAAGTGGGCAGGCAAAGGAGTTCCCGTACTTATTCCACTGAAGGGAGGGAAGCATTTCAAGTTTAAAGATAAGATTAAACTTGAAAGATGTTCTAGCTCCAATGGAAGGATAGAGAATGATGACTTGGATACCAGCTCACCTCTAGGAGAAAACCTCAACATATCCAGGGATGGGAATTCTCAGTCCTTTAGTACTACAAGTAAGATCTCCGAGAGAGGTGACAATGCAAATGGTATCGTTGGGGAAACTGTCGGCATTTTCAAGTCAAAGTCCGTTCAAAGTGTTAAAGATGACACTATATTAAGAACTGAATGGGAAACAGAAGAACCTCAATTCAGACAGAAGACAGGTTTAGGTGAGGGAATTCAGATAGAAATTCCAAAGAACTCCGAAGAAACTACAAAGGATGAGTTGAAGCCTCTTCGTGCATTTTTAGTTAATGAGGCCAAGGAAAAAGGTACTTTCTAATTTCAAACCTGGCAACTACAGACATTTGTAGTCTTTCTTACACAAAAATTGTCATTTTTGCTTTGCAGGTGACGTTAAGATGGCACAAGAAACAGAAGGGAAGAGTAACACGGTCAAAGCTACGAAAGCAGAAGCACGATCAAAGGTTAAAGTCAAGGAAAATGTGAAGAAAACTGATGATGAGGTTGATAAAAATTTGAAGAAAGGTGATGTTGAGGTCAGTGACAACAAGCAAAAAAGCGACTCACAAGCTAAGAGAAAAGGGAAGAGAGGTTTAGACAAAAAACCTATAGTAGATACAGGAGTTAACAGAGGTAGTCCACAAGCTTCTCCGTTAAGCTCAACCGAGAATTCTACTAAAGCTGGAATTAAAGGAAAGGTTCAAGACTTTGTAAAGATGTTCAACCACGAGGTTCATTCGACACCTCAAGAAGGTGAAAGCCGAAGCAAAAGCTTTAGATGGAAAGCTAGCAGCAATAGTGGAGTTGAAAGTGAAAAGAGTTTCAACATGCCAAAAGCAAATGAGAAAGTTCGGTTCCCCACCGTTAACAAGACGCAAGATGCAACTCAAAATGTAGGCACGGGGACAGTTGGTTCACCGTTGTTTCCCGGTAGTGATCTATAGAATTTTCTGATTCTATGTCTTGCTTTTTGCAGGTACACCAAAATGTTAACAAGCAGGAAAAAACAACTAAATATTCCCAAACGAAAACACCAATTCCTCAGACTAAAGATTATTCAGATCAAAAGGCTGCTCCATCAACTAATGGTTAGTTATATTATTGTTCTCAATTAAGTTTAAATCATCTTTTATTTTTCCGATTCCAATAGTTCATTCCACTGTAGCCTGCAAATGTTAAAGGAATAGCTGGTAATGGCAGCATCAACTTTTACTCATTTCTATACCATAAATCAATTCCACACTTGTGTGTTTATTGCAGAGTCAAAACGAGATGATCGAAAAGCTTCAGTTGGAAGCATGGATGATCTATTTGGTGGAAATTATGTGGTATGAATCCTTCTCTAAGTTTCTTTAATTGACTGTTTGTGAGCATTTATGATGTTTGGCATTGCAACTTTATGCTGTACCCAAAAAAGAAGAAGTAATGCAAGTATTAGAAGAGGGAAGAAATATGTTAGACGAAACAGAAACATCCTATTTTAGTATGCAACTTGTTACCAGTTTGATGTCTTAATAGGTCGGGTCATATGACTTCAGATCTTTGCAACTATAAGGGGAAGCACATTTGTGGAATTGCTCAGTTGTATATTTGTGTTACTGATGAGATAGTTTACCTTTTCGTAGGTGGAAGAATTATTTGAAGATCAGGACAATGCTTCACAAACTAATAGCAAATCTGAGGACAACCAAGTAATTTATTTCTTTTTGTCGATATCTCTGCTGAATTCAAGCATCCATAACATGATTGTAATTGTTTGCTATTATATTATAGGTTTCAGATGCTAAAATTAGGCAATGGTCACATGGGAGGAAAGGAAATATTCGCTCATTGCTCTCAACCTTACAACTTGTAAGAGTATTTCCTCTTTTACATCTTTTTTTCATGGCTTTCCTCAATATGACCTTAAAACTTAATCCAATGTTAAGGGTAAAAAAACTCAAATCCATCAGTTTCTGTTAAAGCTTTAGTTGATGATGATATTTGAATATTTCAATAATTTCTTCCTATTGTTATATTTGTGGAAAGGAATAGGATTTTTTCTCTCTAATTGTTAAAGCACAATCATTTTTAAACAGGTTTTATGGCCAGAAAGTGGATGGAAGCCTGTGGCGTTAATGGATTTAATTGAAGGAAGTGCAGTGAAGAGAGCGTACCAGAGAGCGTTACTCTATATACATCCAGATAAGCTCCAACAAAAGGGTGCTGCTGCTCACCAGAAATACATTGCGGAAAAAGTTTTTGATATTCTGCAGGTACCTTATAATTTTGTTGAATGCTACATGTCAGTTTTTCCGAAGCAAAAAATCCCAGTTTCGGATCCAGGTTTTAGACATGTCTCACTAGATATAAGCAATTTTTTCCCTAGAGCAAGTCTTACAACATTAATTTTATAATGTGAGTGTGTAGTAGCATATGAACCTTACACAAAACTATGATGCAAATGAAAAACTGATCATTGTTGAGTATTACGAGTCATATACATTTTCTGGTTTAGACTGTTAAGTCTATGATTGTTCTATTCGTCGTGATTCTACTACTATTATTCAGCCATGCTATTAAGTTAAGTCATGTTTCATGAGCCGAAATCCTTTTACTTATATTGTCGAATCATATTTAGCTAAGTTTGTTTGTTGCAGGAAGCTTGGGATCATTTCAACTCGCTTGGTCCTATGTAACATTCACATATGCAATGTGGTATCTGAGGAGGCACGGTTACGAAAAATCTGTTCATCTGTGTACATACCAGGCAAATATGTCTTACATATTCAGTCCACACAACATACCATAAACTGGTTCATCTATACTTAAAAGAGCAGACAAAGACTTTCATCAAAGTTCATATATTCTTTTTGCCACAGCATAGTTATGAGTTAGTGAAAGTTGTTACAACATGCGATAGTAGGCAGCAGGAAGCTGGCCTTATTTTGGATTTAAATGAGAAAGGAACAGTTGATAATCAGAAACTGTGAAATTAATTGGCTCATAAACCTGACCCCACTTGTGGTAATATACTGGATTATTGTTGTTGTTGTTGTTGTTGTTGTTGTTGTAGTATCAACATAACTCTGATTCCCCACTCAACTTCTTTGTTGGTGAAATCAAAGGTGAGCCTGAAGTTTTTGGTACATATAGGCATCCTCAAGATTAAAGAGTTTAACTTGTTTATGCTTACAATGTAAATAACATTTTTACACTACCTAGAAAATAACTGCAGGTTACCGTCCATAATAAGTAGGATTAACAACCTGAAAAATAAGGTAGGTTATCGGCTTCAATATTTTAAAATACTTTGAAGTGTAAAAGTCAGTTTAATGTAAAATACCAATCATATTCTAAAGTCATAAATGTCCTCCACTTTAGGATCTCAAGCAAGATTCTCATCAAACATGGGTTCTAAATGTAGACGACGACGGATTTATATTCAGAAATATTGAGTTCTCAAATGTATATTTGACTATCAATATTTATCTTTGTGCGTATATATAAAAAAAATTAGATCTCAATTCTACTGAATTCACGAACCCATGATTGAATCCGTGACAGAGACAGAGCTAGCTTAGAATTGATAGAGAAGTTGCAGTAGTTATTCAGTTAAATTGATAAAATTCATTTGTGAAAAATGTTTCATTCCTAAAATCGACCATAACTTTGTCACTGATTTTTATCATTTGCTATTAAAAATTTGCAACTCCAATACAGTTTAGAAAAGTATTATTGTGCAACTTGCATATAATAGAGTTCCTATTTAAGGTAAAAATTGCACAGGCACCCTATTTGGTCGCCCCCATTTAATCTATACCCATTTTTTAAAAAGTTTTAACCTGTACCTACTTCTTAAAGAACTTCAGCCCATTTCTCCTCCTCCTCCTCCTTCTCCTTCTCCTTCTCCTTCTCCTTTCTTCTTTTCCTATGTTGGTGCTGCTATAAAACTTCAGTTTATAGGGATGAACTTTCTGCTGAAGATTAACATTTGCTGCTTATGTACTTTGACCAACCTAATAACTTCCAAACAAATAAATACAGAAAGCAAGCCACAAGTCATCTTTGTAGTGAGCTCATTGTCTTCAAGCACCTTCAATACAGAAAGCTAAGGGATGATAGCAAGAGAAAACAACATAATGGACCTCGCAAAAGAAGAAACTCCTTTGTAGTTTATACCTTTTCCAACTCAATGTTGTGTTTGTCTAATTGGTCCTTCAACTCCTTCCTCCAATTTTGAATCAGTCTCTTCTGCTTGGTTATAAGCTCAGTCTTTGTTTTCAACTCTTCTTCCATTTTTGCAATCCCCTATTCTTAACTTTTGGTCATAAGCAACAAAAGTTAAGAATGCTGAAGTTCAGCAAATATAAACAAAAACTTCAGCTCCTAGAATGCTAAAGTTCAGCAAATACAAAACAAACTTCAGCCCTGAAGTTCATCACAAACATAACAAAGTTTCAGCTAAAACATGCTGAAGTTAAGCAAATATAGAATAAAACTTCAGCTAAAACATGCCGAAGTTCAGCAAATAGAGAACAAAACTTCAGCTACTAGAATGCTTAAGTTCAGCAATTACAAACAAAAACTTCAGCAAATAGAGAACAAAACTTCAGCTACTAGAATGCTTAAGTTCAGCAATTACAAACAAAAACTTCAGCAAATAGAGAACAAAACTTCAGCTACTAAAATGTTAAGTTTAGCAATTACAAACAAAAACTTCAGCCAACACTTGGTTCAACAATTTTTGCTACTTCAGGCCCATCTAATAGAATGCTGAAGTTTGCGTGATTGTTTTTGCTACTTCAGGCCCGTCTACTAAAATGCTGAAGTTTGCGTGATTGTCTTTGCTACTTCATGCCCGTATGCCTGAAGTTATGTGAAAAGTTGGTACACTTGCAATTTTTTTGCAAAGCGGTTATAAATTAAAGCGTGACCCAAAAAGCGGGTAAGGAGGAGAAAACATAAAGAGCCAAAATTTAAGAAATTTTTTCATAATCTTAGCAGCAAAGGTATTTTACATACATGGCAACAAGATAAATACATCCCCTAGCAGAAAGCTATCAATTTGAATCGTTAATCACATTTAAAAGAAATTTAAATCATTAATTTTCTAACAAAAAGTCAAAAGGGGTTTAATTTATTTCGTAGTCTTCTCTTTAAATTGATTCACGGCCTAATTTAGCTCCCGACATCAGCTTCATAATGGTTGAATCCCTTCGTTTCCATATATATTGCACATGTTTTCAAACATTTGTCTTCCGTTTCTTTGCTAGGGAATATTTTTAATATAATAGTCATTTATCATTTTTATATGCAAAAATTAAATGCTAATCGTTATACTATCCAAACAAGGCTTATACTTATTGCTCACCTTACATAACCCATTTGTTCTCATTTACAAAAATAAAATTAATAAATTTGAAATATAACATGTATAATAATATACACACCAAAGCTTGGAATATAACCTCATACTTGCAATAATATATGTTGTATAAATCATGTATAAATTTTAATTAACTATGTATAAATTATAATAGATAAATTATACACGATGTAAATCATGTATAAATTATACCAGATAATATACCAAGTAACAACCAAGTATAGATTGATGTTATATTTTATCATAAATTTTCAGCCATCTATGTATATTGATTGCCACACCTCCTTTTTACTTACACCCCATGAAGGGTGTATAAAGGGAGTTTTTTCAATTAAAGGACAATCGAAACGGGATTTATTTATTTGAAGATTCAAAGTCGCCACTTAGGATGATTTGTGGTGTCCCAAGTCACCGGTTCAAATCCCGATTCGAGGAAAAGATTGACTCTGTATTACAGTCCGCGAACACAGAAATCTGGGTAAGAAATTCTGTTAACCTGGGAGAAAGTGTTAGGCATTCCCGAGTTTCGTGGTTCTAGCACGGTCGCTCAACTGTTATTTTTGGCTCAATTATTTGATTTTAAAAACAGTTTTAGATCTATGTGCATTTTAGCTTTCAAACCGCTTTTACTTAATTTTTAAAGAAGATTAAACATCGTTTAAAACACGTCTTTGGATTGCGCCACATGAAATGCACCCGCAATCCTAAACATATTTTATTCAACGTTTTAAGATTTGATTTGGGTCACATGAAATGCACACCCGAGTTTAGGAAGGTAATATTATTAAAATACGCGCCCAAAGCAACTACGCGTTTTAAGTTTGCGAGGGTCATGGAAAGTTTGCTAATGGCGCACCTCGAAAGAAAACAAACCCATTAATTAAATGAAGGTCGTGCATTTAAAGTTTTTGTTGGTCACAACGCGCCTCGAATTCAATTTTAAGGGGAATTCAAGATTGAACTCTTAAGGGCCCTAACTATATTTGCTAAGTATGGCACACCTCAACTGTTGACAAAGAGCTTAATTAAATCTGAGGAGAATACTGAAAGGGGTTATAATTACTTTAACCTAAGGTTTGAACTTAATCCGCTTAATCAACAAGAAACCAAAAGGAGGCAGAAATTGCACTATCTCTAATCCAAAGATTGGCCCGGCCTGAAACCCAATTGTAGTTGCCCCTTACTACTGATTCTGCGTGAGAGGTAACTGGGCTCAATGGAAGCCCAGCTGGGCAGCCTTGTTACGAAACGAAGGGCAATTGTAATTGGGCCAATGATGATGGCCCAAAACATGATTCAACAAATATACTTGAAGCCAATTATCATTCAAGGAAATTCTGGATTTGGACGAGTGATAACAATCCTTAAACCAAATGTAAAACATGTTCAGAACTCAGTACATAAATAGAAGCAGGATTACAGGATAAGTCATACAATCCTGGATCCAGACCTCAAACTATACAAGAACAAACTTAAACAAGATCGAAAGAGAGCACAACCTGTACCAAATTTATTAGAACAAAGTCTAAATTGACTTACATTCAAACCATGGCTGTGACAAAACACAATCCAACAACCAGACAATGGTTGCTAATTAAATTAGACCATAGTATTTAATTAATACACATTAAGAGACCTAAATAGCTTTAAATCAACTACATTTAAACAAACTCATATCCAAGCCTTAAAACAAAATGAAATGCACATAAGAAGCTAAACTAAAACATAAATGACAACATGGTACAATTTAACACAACAGGGACTGATATTTTCATTTAAAACCAACTGGATCACAGATCTTATTACAAAGCTCAATCAGGTTTCAGTTCCATCCAAGTTTCAAGAGCATACCTGGAAATTGAAAGGGAAAAAGAGGTGAAGAAGCAGTAGATAACAGCAGAACAAAAAGCACAGCAGTATCAATGCAACAGTGACCTCACAACAGCTTGAAACCTAGAAAAACCCAAAATCAAACCATCTCCCAACCCAGGTGCAAGATGTGAAACTTTCAGAGATTTTAACTAACGAAGAAGATTAGAAATCCCCAATTGATACAGAATTTGATCAGTTTTTATCAAAGAAATATGCTGGAAATCAGTGCAGTTTCAGAATTCTCAGTCGTTTTTGTTTTCTCAGAATTTTTATCTCTTTCCAGTCTCTCGGGTCTGCCTTGAAAGGCAATTTTTGGATGCCTTTATAGGCAAGGGACTAGGGCAGCTTAAAGATATCAGTCTTTGCATTTTGCCCCCTTTTCAATTTTGGTTTTAGCTCACCTACCCCTAATGTAAAATTCAGAATTTCAAAATAGTCCCAAACCCCAGCTTCCTAGAAGCTTCCCATTCAGTTACACAAAGATTCCCCACCCCAATTACCTATACTACCCTCCACACTACTGTTTATTACCCTCTATATGCGAGGAAGAACCCGGGTCCAATTGATCCAAATTAATGGGTCTGCGTAGACCCAATTCAGTTCCCTTTTAGGCTATTTAATCCTTATGAACCCAATTAATATGAAGAAAAACCCAAAAACCCAAACGTTCAAATTCAGAAACCTAATGACTCGGAACAAAATTAAGCCCAAAATAAGAATGAAAATTCAAACTATCCATACTTGAAGACAGGACCCAACTAATAATCAAACACAACTTAAATCTAACATGCAGATACAGACAGTGTGAAGAAATAAAAAAACAAAACAAAAAAATGGTAAATCAAAATCAGAAAACTAAAAGAAAGAGTAAAAGAAGGTAAGAAGAGAACAAAGAAACAGAAGTTAAATAACAAAAGGTAAAAAAGAGCAAAATACCTAAAAACAACTCGGACCAGTAAAGAATGGCGACGAATCTTCAAGTCTTCAAATTTTCGGCTCAGTTTGAGATTAATCGTGTGTTCTTTATCAGAAACACACGAATAAAGTCAAAATGGACCTAAAATCTTCAATGAAATCTTGATTCGGAAATCTTGGGATTTTAGGGTTCATTTTCTGATCTAATATTCGAGAAAATCGGGCAACATTCGAGGGAAACTGACCCGGGATTTGGGAGGAGGTGGTCGTGGAGGTTCCAGGATGTAATTTTGGTGGTGAACAGAGGTGGCGCCGCCGGGCTAAGGCGGTGAGAATTAGGGCGGCGGATTAGGGTTTCGGGGGTGTCTCTGAAGAGACGAGGGTGAGTGAGAGACGATGAGGGGGGTGAGAGGGGGGGTTCCGACATTTATATATCAAGATGAAGTTAGTTCTGAACCGTTTGATCAACTGAGATCAACGGTCCAGATCAAAAAGTGTGAAATGACATCGTTTAGTGGGGTGTGGAGATGGACCGGGTGGAAACCAGGTTTGGGCCTGGGTTGGGTAGTGTTCTGGCGGATTTCAATTAAAAATGGTCCAAATTACAGCCCCCTTTTAATTGACTCTTCCCATTTCTTTTAATCAATTCTTTTTCTATTCTTTTTTTCTTTTCAAATTAAATTAAATCCTAAATTACTTTAAACTAAATATTTCACCAAATTAAACTAATTACTCGAAATAATATTTACCCCAATTAGTTAAAAACCAAATTCAAGGAAAAACTACCAAAATTCGAAATTAAAATTAAAAAGTGCAAAATAAACTATTTTTTGTGATTTCCCCATTTTTATAAAATAACTAATTTGTTAATTAATCCTAAAATATAGAATTAAATCCTAAATGAAAATGCAACATATTTTTGTATTTTTCATTAATTAAATAAAATAAATATGCACAGACAAATGCAAACATTTAACATAAAATGCCACGAAAATCCACAAAATTGCAAACACTGAAAGAAATTATTCTGTTTTGAATTTATGGGAGTAATTCATATATGGCAAAAATCACGTGCTCACATTGATCGTGTATTATTAATGTTAATAATAGTAGATAATAAATATATACAAGGAATACATCTATACACAATATTATAATAGTATAAAATTATGTATAAATGTGTACAGATACAGTATAATTATGGTATTTAATGGTGTATAGACTTACAATAATATATTGAAGGACAAAGGCATCTTCGACAAATATAATAATCCTATTTGAAGAAGATGTCATAAATCAACGAAATAGAAAATTCTTCGATTTTTTTGTTTTTTTTTTTGTTTATGGAAAGAGAGAAAATATGCAATCCGTTTACACGATATTAGCGAAGATTGAAATATTTTCCTTAAACATTGGGTGCTTGTATTTTGGCTATTAAATAGATGCCCCTTATAGCGGTATTTAAGGGATTACAATTATATATATATATTTTATAAATGCTATAACTGTAATAAAATCTGCTATATTTGGAATCTGTTATAAAATAACGACTGTAAAGTAAATAAACTAAAGACAAGTATAGAGAGAAACTGATATATTATTCGAATTCAAACTCATGTACATAATGAACTGAAATCTCTTCTATTTATAGAAGAAAGGAAGCTGCTGTGTAAGCTGTTACGCAAGCTGTTGTGTAAGCTGCTATTACAAGCTGCTGTGTAAGCTGCTACGCAAGCTGCTGTGTAAGCTGCTACTGCAAGTTGCTGTGTAAGCTGCTACTACAAGCTGCTGTGTAAGTTGCTACTATACCAGATATGGATAATCTTCTACCTAAGGTAATGTTTATCCATAACCGGGTACCGAAGTGATAAGCTTCTTCAGGAAGCTTATTTCCAATAGAGTACTAAATAGATAAACATATTTACGGTGGAGTCTCATATGGATAAACTTCTTCAGGAAGCTTATTTACAACGGAGTACTAAATGAACATCTATAATATAATATATTTATAACACTCCCCTTGGATGTTCATTAAAAGATAATGTGTCTCATTAAAACCTTACTAGGAAAAACCACGTGGGAAAAAAATCCTAGTGAAGGAAAAAGAGTACACATATTTAGTAATACGCATTGCTAGGTGCCTCATTAAAAACCTTATAAGGAAAACCCCATGGGAAAAAATCTTAGTAAGGGAAAAAGAGTACATCGCGTATTTTACTCCCCCTGATGAAAACCTTGTTTCAAATATTTGAGTCTCCGCATTCCAATCTTGTATACCATCTTCTCAAAAGTTGAAGTTGGCAAAGATTTAGTGAATAAATCTGCTGGATTATCACTTGAACGGATTTGTTGCACATCAATGTCACCACTTTTCTGAAGATCGTGTGTGTAGAATAATTTTGGTGAAATGTGCTTCGTTCTATCTCCTTTTATAAATCCTCCCTTCAATTGGGCTATGCATGCAGCATTGTCTTCGTATAAAATTGTGGGTCTTTTCTCACATTCCAAACCACATTTTTCTCGAATAAAATGAATTATTGATCTCAACCATACGCATTCCCTACTTGCTTCATGAATAGCTATTATCTCAGCGTGATTTGAAGAAGTAGCAACAATAGATTGCTTTGTGGAGCGCCATGATATGATAGTACCTCCATATGTAAATACGTAGCCGGTTTGAGATCGAGCTTTATGGGGATCAGATAAATAACCTGCATCTGCATAACCAACAAGGTCTGCACTATCTTTGTTAGCATAAAACAAACCCATATCAAGAGTTCCCATATTTCAGGACCAAGGAGCTCCTCATCCTCTTCTACAGGTTGGAACGGATCCTTATTCACTTCAAGTGATTGAATATTCATTGGTGTACTTAATGGATATACTTTGTCCATGTAAAAGTATTTTTAAGACCCTCTTGGAGCTCTTCCGGAGTTCCAATAAGATTTAAGTCACCAACATAAATAGCAAGTGTAACAAATTTTGATGACATTTTCTTTATAAAAATACATGGACAAATAACATAATTTATGTAACTTTCTTTCAGAAAATATTTACTGAGGCGATTATACCACACGCGCACAAGTTGCTTTAAACCGTACAAAGATCTTTATAATTTTGATCGAGTACATTTTTCAAGACTTTGAATTATATGCTTCGGGCATTTTCAATCCTTCAAGGATCTTCATATAGATTTAGCCAAATAAGTCATATAGGTTAAGACTTGTATCTAAATAGTATGACATCTTCAAGTGTCTGGACTCCTAGTCCGATCCTCACAATCGTTTACAATATTGTGCACTATATTGTATTAAATATATCGTCGACGATCATTTTGTGTCAGTTCCGAAGCGACATAACTTGTGGAGATCTCATCACTTTCTTTATTTTCAGGTACCTGAACTTTTTCGGGAGTTTCATGAAATGTTATGTCGTGGGCTCTTCTAGAGCTTATTTCCTCCTCATTTTGATCATTAGCTCCTACTATTTTTCAAGGATTGTTACCTTTGGAACCGATTGGTCTACCACGCTTCATGCGTACAGTAAACTCTATCCTTCAGGGACTTTAATTTTAATAGGAGCATTTGCAGCTGAAATATGATATTTAATTTTGGATCAGCAAATGCTTCTGGCATTCGACTTGAATTATCTTCTAAGTGAGGATCATGATAATTCGATTCATATAACATATTTTTCAACTGTTTATTCCATCCCCCAAATGTTAGAAAAACTAACATATATCCCCAATCATCTTTGGGAAACATATCTTTGTGTATTATGGTAGAGAAATTAATCATATACCACGCAACAAAAGATAGTAAAAATATTTGGTTTCTGATCCTAAACCAATTGTGAAGGGAGGACTTATCATATATTGTTGATCTGATGCATACAAGTGCTGTTATATGCAATTTAGAAAATCTTAGACCAACACATGAAGCTTTGTTCTCATAAGCAATGGTTTAGCCATTAATAGGAGGTATTCAATGCTAAACCAGCTTGGATATAAACCAGCATTATCAAGATGAACTGTCTTGATTTCATAATCTGAAAATTATGCTCTTAATCGAGAAAAGCAATTCCAAATGCCAAACTGCAGGTTGACAATAATTACACATGTAACCATCTCATATATGCACCTATAAGTGGTTCACATGATAGGTGAACGGGCCCATATTCACCTTTTATATATTTCAGAATCAGGGGTCTTAGTCCCAACTTTAGCTGGTATAATCAATTCATTATGAGAACAAGCAACACATGAGAATTCCTGAAGAATCTTCTAGTTCTTTAGTATATGCTTATCTGAATTCTCAAATAGCTCATTTAAAAATGGCAAATGAAAACTTCAAGTTTATCATGTCATGTGTTATCTCTTAGTAAACTTCTGGTTTACTATGGCATAAACTTTTGCTTTAGTAAACTTCTGGTTTACTGTGATACATGATATAGTACAAATTAAAGAATAAGGCAGGTAACTTCTCACATACATATTATTTTACCCCCTATGATTGTGGAAACATGAAGATTATCAATCTTCCAATCATTTGTAGTCTCAATATGATAGTCATTTGTATTAGTAAACTTCAGGTTTACTACAACATATGTTTTGACCATAATCATATAATATGAATGACATATTTGTATATAAGCTCTTCGAGAGCCTTCATTTATTATCCACAATCTAATATTTATCTGGCACTACTGGTGTCATGTATTCTTTAGGCAAACATTTAGCTCTTCAGGAGTTGTTGATACATTTTGTACTATCAAATATTGCTCAGACACTGCTGGTATCATGAGAGAAATTCTTAATAAAATGAACATTATAAAGACATTATAAATTTATAAATGTAAGAAATTAAAAAATTTAGTATTTTTACCACCAACTTTGTGACAAATATCTCCTTCAGGGAGAAACGCCATTAACATCTGAATATTTTATATCAAAGCGGCAACCACATAATCATTACATCCTTCAGGGAAAGATACATGAGTTGTTATTTCCTTCGGGGAACTCGATAACTAACCATAAAATATTAATGTGGTTGTAGTACAAAGCATTCTACAAGAATTCTTTTTGCCTTAGAATGATATTTAATAAAAATATTCAAGATATTTTACGTACAACGGGTACGTGCGGTAATGATCTTTATGCCATAAAAACAAATTTTATATCATTTGTTATTCTACCTCTCCAGGAGGTGAGTTGTGATATTTCTTCATTCACTCCAGGGAATGAAAATGTGCTTCAAAAATAACTTTGAATAGCTTATTATTTTGTTTAAGCACAGAAAGACACAGTTTCATAATATTTTCCTGCTTCAGGAGAAAATTTCAATTGTGTTACTTCTTCAGGAGCAAATTTAAAATATGAAATATTGAGTATATATTCCTTCAATCATATTACCTCTTCTGGAGGTGAATTGTAATATATTCACATAAAAAACGTGTTCCTATTTACGCCCTTTATTAATATTGTCATATTTACTTCAGGAATGGGCTAATATTTATCAAAAGTTCTCATCCTTCAGGGAACAGAACATAATTATTTGAACGTGCATTAATCACACCAAATCGTGTGATGTCTTAGAAGCTCTTTTACGATAATGCTACTTCAGGAGCAAATCGAGGCATGCATGTACTATAGAGAATATTTCTCTAGTGTATATTTAATTGTAACCATAGAAAGCCTAAATTATCACTTATGGTGATCATAGGCATATACCACTTCTGGTAGTTAACAAAATATAATTACAATGAGATATACGAAATATAACCACTTCTGGTGGTTGTATATTTCTTGCAAACTCTGCTGGAGTTTAAGTGAATCTAATAATGTTACCCATTTATAATCAAAAGGAAAATAAGTACCAAAATAGCGACTGTATAAGTATTCATAGCGTCCAATCGTTTTCCACAAAAACTACTGGGGTAGTCTCGCCATCATGTAATAGCTTAAGAAAAATCATTTTTTTTTCTTTCCAATTTCACGAGATTTCATCCAAGTAAAATAACATCTACATTATTAGTTGGCTAGAAAGACGTGATTAACATACATGGTAAACATATTTTTAGAACAAGAAAGTTCATACTACTGGTTGAGCATATAAAATTGGAAAAAGGTAAAGTTTCTGCCTTTAGTCCAAAATCACAAGACCCAAGTTCTAATTCTTATATTTAAAGAGGAAAATAAGAAGGAATCACCTGAGTAGAGGAGAGAGAAGGGTTCTTCTTGACAGAAATTGACAGCACTTCATCGTTAAACATAATTCATAAGGTTTTGACTAGTCATTAACGCTCCGTTTGGAACTTTAAGAATCAAATCCCCTTTCCTAATATCACGAGCTGCTGCTAAACCTCTCATTGGATACTTTCAAAGATTTGCTCGATATGACAGAGTCTCGTGCTGATAACGTGTTATAAAATAACGACTGTAAAGTAAATAAACTAAAGACAAGTATAGAGAGAAACTGATATATTATTCGAATTCAAACTCATGTACATAATGAACTGAAATCTCTTCTATTTATAGAAGAAAGGAAGCTGCTGTGTAAGCTGCTACGCAAGCTGTTGTGTAAGCTGCTATTACAAGCTGCTGTGTAAGCTGCTACGCAAGCTGCTACTGCAAGTTGCTGTGTAAGCTGCTACTACAAGCTGCTGTGTAAGCTGCTACTATACCAGATATGGATAATCTTTTACCTAGGGTAATGTTTATCCATAACCGGGTACCGAAGTGATAAGCTTTTTCAGGAAGCTTATTTCCAATAGAGTACTAAATAGATAAACATATTTACGGTGGATAAGTTTCTTCGGAAAGCTTATTTACAACGGAGTACTAAATGAACATCCATAATATAATATATTTATAACAGAATAAACAAAAATTACTATTAGTTTCGAAAATAATTTTTATAAAGAGACCATCTGTGTAAAAATCCAATTTCAGAGGAGCAGCCCACTAAGCCCAAAATCCAAATAAAGCCCCATTATTCCCGTCTTTCCCAAACAAACAACGAGTAATTCTTTTCAAACCCTCACCGCCGCGAGGTTGCCGGCGAATCAATTTCCATGGCAGAAGAGAGACGCGTGGTTACTGTGGGTGGAAAAGGCTCATCACTGTCATCCTCCTCCGTCTTCGAAATTGCCAACGGACTCAGTCGCCTGAGCATTGACACTTCAGCACTCTCCAAAGTATCATCCTCCTCAAATAACAACACTAATGCTCCTACACAATCTTCCGCATTTTCAGTACTCGGTAATTTAACACCCGAGGAGTCTAAAGCTTCTCTTGTAGTTCTCCTTAACAAGCTCTTGCTCTCTTCTTCGTCTTCCGCTGCCGTCACTCAGCTCTTTGATATCATCCTCAATGACGTGTCCTCCATTTCGTTTGATAGTACTATTGACGGCGTTTCTCCAGGCGATTTTTCTGTAGCAGCAATATCTGGAATCTCCGCTATATTGGATCATAGAAGTTCAGCTTTGTCTGTTATTATTGACGCCGTTGCTGCCTTGTCCTGCGAGGCCTTGGGTGCGGACATTTCAGCTTTCAACTTGAATGATTCCGGTGATGGTTCCACTGCCAAGGACGTCGTTTCCGTGGCTACTGACGTCAAGATCTTACTTAATGGTTCTAAATTCGTGAACAAAAATAGTGATGAAGTTGCAGTTTCTAGTGTTCCAGTTGTGCACGGCAAGTTTAGAGAAATTTGCCGGCTCCTGCACTCCAGCACACGTGTGCAACTGAACTCTGCTGTTGTATCCAATTCAGGATCTTCTGGAACAGCTAGTGCAATATGCACCACGTTGTTTTCTTTGGCCGTGGCACTTAAAGATTTGGGCAACATCAGTTATAACCGAGCGAAGCGCACCAGAGATGATGGAATTTCTGCAATGCTGCAAAAAGAATGTCCTCGACCTGATCAGCTGAAAGCTGTTTTTGCGTCTTTGGTTTCAGCTCACTCGGATGAGGAATATGTTAAGTTTTCACATGATGTTAACTCCTTACTGGTAATGGTAGAGAAAATAGTTTCATGGGAGGCCTTAGCTGCTTTCTTTTCGCTCGAAGAAAAAGACTTTATCAGTGGTAATACGAGTGTTTGCGAGGACAGTGCAAAAGCAGGTAAAAAAGGAGGCAAGAAGAAGAAGATTCTTGGTAAAGGTACCACTGCTCTGCTGCAATTTTTGAAGGATAGGCTGCTGAGCATGCATATTCAGACTGAGGCATTCGAGAATTTGGTTCGCCATTTCTTGTCTCTGTTGGACCCGAAGGACTCGGGATTTGGCACATTATTGAGAAAGGTGAAAGATATTGTGGAGAGCAATGAGAGCCGGCGGTTGCCTAAACTCCCAAAGGTAAGAACCATACTGTGTTATCTTTTTCCCCGCTCATTGAATTATTCGTAGCTGTGATAATTTGGGAACTGGTTTAATACTTGGCTGTCTCCTTTATTTGTTTATGTGAAAAAGATATGTCGGCTACACATAAAACAATGCTGGAAACCTGCTAATCTGGTTTTGTTACCAGGTCAAATGATACCAAATCCTTAAGACAATGCTGGAATGGTCCAAGAACTTTAATAAATCCTTGCGTATGCCCCTTTATACCCGATAACACTATATAGCTCAAGAGCTATGGAAACATTCTATTTAAAAGCGCTAGAAAATAAGAAATTTGGCAGCAGTCATTTAGAATATGAATATGTTTCCTTTAATATTTATTACTTCTGAATAAGTTCTGATGTTTATCCTTGTAAAAAGGTCTCAAGTTTATCTAAAACAGAAGTAATCTAACTCTTACGCTTTCACTCAATTTCCTTTTAAACACTTTAATGTTCAATTTACTAAAGGAACAAAAAAGAAACAGTGTGATATTCAATTGTTATGCTTGCTCAATGCCTTCTCTTATGGAATAGTTTCTGTCAATGTTGAGTTTGGTGGAGGTTTTCCAGCAACTGGATGGAAATGCTGAAGGATGTACACTAGGTTTTAGGTGATGCAATGGCAAAATTGGCTGGCCTATAATGAGAGGATTCAGAGGCGGAGTGTGAGTTAGGAAGCCTTAACAGCTATAAATCCCTTTGGACCCAAGAAAGATTGTGCGGGGAAGTTTCTGCATCAGCTTTATGGCTAATAATATTGGTTAGAACTTAGAAAGGCTAAATATTATCAGCTTTATCAGCTTCACGGTATCAGCTTTATGGCCATAAATCTTTATGAAGTTTCTGCATCAGCTTTATCAGCTTCACGGTATCTAAAGTATGGTGCTGTAAACTTATTGTGCAGTATCTATTTTATCAGGAGTCTTTTATGTTGAAGTTGGACTCTTATTTCTGAATTTTGTATGTTTCATCCCCTTGGCAGAAAGAGGAACTAGATCTTTAACTTACCTTCACAATGTTTTCTGTTAGGTAATTTGTTTCCTTATCGAACAGTGTTAGAGGAGGTAGAATTGTTAATTCGGAAATTAAATTACCTTCAGTTTAAGTCCTGATATTCTTATTGCCTCGTCATTGACATATCAACTTAAAAGAGAATATCAATAGTTATAGCTTTGTTTTGTAGGTGCACAAAATGGATATTGTTAACTTTTCATCTAACATCAAATCTGAATGTTCAATTTTTTTGTCACAGGGTACGCGTGATTTTGCAAAAGAACAGATGGCTATAAGAGAGAAAGCATTCTCAATTATAGTTGAGGTTTTCAAAAGGCATGGTGCTTCAGCTTTGGATACTCCCGCTTTTGAAATGAGAGAGACACTGATGGGAAAATACGGGGAAGACTCAAAATTAATCTATGACCTTGCTGATCAGGTGTGCTAGTTGTTTTAACTGCTATTTATTTGCTGATTTGCTGGTGCACCTTGTCACATGTGAGTTTCACGCATGCACACATACACATATATTTGCGACGTGCACACAAGGTTTAGGAGGTGCATTTTATTTTCAGTATTAGAATCCGAGTTATGTATTTTTCCTGATCTTTTTGGTACTGATGAATCCCCTTTCCCCGTCAACGTTTGCAGGGGGGAGAACTTTGCTCTCTTCGTTATGACCTGACAGTTCCGTTTGCTAGATACGTAGCAATGAATGGTCTGACATCCTTCAAGCGTTATCAGATAGCGAAGGTGTACAGAAGAGATAACCCGTCTAAGGGTAGATACCGTGAATTCTACCAATGTGATTTTGATATAGCTGGTCAGTTTGAGAAGATGATGCCTGATTTTGAGGTCATAAAGATTTTGACCGAGTTGTTAGATGAGCTTGATATTGGAGAGTATGAGGTAAACTTTCTAATGGTTCTCAAGCCATGTCCAAATTCAACCAATGCTTGTTAGTTGACCTTGGAATGATATTAATCCTGATAGGACACAATTTAGTCCCCATCACTTGAAATATGATTGTCTTATGATTCTTGCTCGCTCCCCTGCCCCCTTTTCTCCCTGTGCATGCTCTCAAATCATTATCTTACATTACCACAGTATTTTTGGCTATTTCATTGGGGCAATTTAAATCTTCTAATTGTTTTGTGGCTATGCATATCTGCCCGGAGTTATACCAATTTTATTTGTGTATATATTCTCTTTATGTTTCTTATAATCCAGAACATTCTGGTATCGTTTCTCATACAATCTTAGGAATCCTTTGTCCTATTAGTGGTGTATGACATTAACTAACTATGTAAAGCATCTATTTTTTATTCAGGTAAAGCTTAATCACAGAAAGCTGCTTGATGGTATGTTAGCTATATGCGGGGTGCCACAAGAGAAATTCAGAACCATTTGTTCAAGCATTGACAAGCTGGATAAACAATCGTTTGAGCAGATAAAAAAAGAAATGGTGAGGCATCATCTCAGGTCGGCATAAACTTGTACATTTTATTAAGATAGCTATTCAATATTTTATCAGTTACTGGTGCTTTGCTTAGTACTGGCTTGCTAGTTTTGGTTTCTCTCATTCTTGGTTCTCCATATGTTGGCATTTCGGTCATCTTAAAGCTATCTCAGGGCTCGGTTGTTAACTCCTAGTCTATAATATGTGTGACTAGAGGATCAATTTTCCTATAATTAACACAAAATGAAAAACAAGTGCAACTAAACATGCTGATTCATGCGCTGTTTAATGTAGCAAAAACACCTAATGAATCGTATCCTCTCTTCCTATAACCTAAGCAATTTTCTCTTGTTTGGACTACTTGAAACACAACCTAGGTTTACACTTCGTTTCTTCTCTTGTGCGTTGCTGGACTGCCAATGTTCCTTCACCTCCCTGGCTTTTGTCGCATATTTGTTTTGTTGGGGGGATTTAGTGCTCTAAATTCCAGAACTTTCAGGCTATAGAGTAGTTTGAGTTTTTTTTCTTGCGGTGTTTACAATATTAAAGCCAATCAGGAGAGCAATGAGATGAGAATTTTGATGACCCATTGATGCTGTCTGGTTTGGTTCAACCATAGCTCACAGGTTCTTTACCAAGTCAAAACTTGGTCTAGCTGGACGGCAGTGCTACTGATTCCCAGTTGAACTGTTCCACTAACTGGTCTGTTTTGGTGTTAAACATTGAAAAAAGGATAATATAATGAACGGAAGAAATGTTTAATTTCTTCTATGTTTCCCTCGCTTTTTCCTTGGGGTGTGGATACCAGGATGATCTTGAATTTCAATGCAAAATCTAACTTTGTTTCTTATAAATCATTTTTTTTCATATGTTCTTGTGGACTTCTAGCATGTTATAAGGTAAGGATTCTCTTAAGGTTACTCCCTCGTATGGTTTTTTCTAGTATCTCACTGCAATCTGTGAATCGTTTTAGTTTCTCCTACTGAGTAGTTTTCTTCTTAAATATTTGATTATCTATTTTCTAAAATCATTGTTGTTCCTGCCTCTTAAGATTGCTCATATTTCAGTCATTTACTTTTCAAGGGCCATTGATCAATTTCACAGGTGAAATTAGATGTCAATATGTACCTAAGGGACTTAGGAATGACATGAAAAATACTGCTTTTCTAGATCTTTTAATCAAATTACTAAAGAGACTTATGTCTTCATAAAAAGAAATACTAAAGAGACTTATGTTGAAAAATCTGTCAAAAATTTTACTCCCTCCGTTTCAATTTAAATGACACACTTTCCTTATTAGTCCGTTCCAAAAAGAATGACACATTTCTATATTTGGAAATAATTTAACTTTAAACTTTTCATTTTACCCACTACCCTTAATGAGAAGCTTTTATAGCCACACAAATGTCATGGCCCTACAAAGTTTTTGCCCCTTACGCTTTTAGGACCACATATTTCAATAGTCTTCTTAATTTTTTCTTTAACTTTATGCCAAGTCAAACTACATCATCTAAAGTGAAACGGAAACGGAAGGAGTATCTTTTTGAAACAGAGCGAGCATGTCATTAGCACTCTAATGCCATGTATTTTGTACCAGGTGGATGAGAAAGGCTTAAGTGATGAGATATCAGACAGAATTGGTACATTTGTCAAATGGAGGGGACCTCCTGTGGAATTATTATCTAAGCTTAAGCAGGAACGCAGTTTCTTGGAGAACAATGAATCCTCACTTGCATTGGATGAATTAGACATCATGTTTAAAGCTCTTGAGAGGTCCAGGTGTATTGACAGAGTCGTTTTTGACTTGAGCCTTGCAAGAGGTCTTGACTATTACACAGGAGTCATATTCGAAGCTGTCTTTAAAGGAGCTACTCAGGTAGATCTCTCAGTGTGCTAAGGAGTTTTTAGTTCCAGTTGGCTATGCTTTTGCAACTTTGGCTTGTTGATGTGGTGATACTCAATTCAGATTTTGTGCATTCAGGCATGTAAGAAGTTTATATATAAATTGTTTGAGTTCTCAACATTGTCAGGAGTCGAAAGTATCTCTCAAGTACCTTTGATCAGTTTGCTTTGACTTTCATATTACTGAAAAGTAATCTAAACTGGAGTAACCAGTGTACATAATTGTAGATTCCTCTTGACTCACATACTATGTTCGGAGTTGAACGCTACTCTAGGTAATTGACTCTTTGCAAGGTGAACAGCATGCTTCCAAGCCTCCAAGTGCAGCCTCGTTTTAAATGTCCGATCATTATACCCTGATGAAAGTCCGACCCATCTGTGTATCAAATTGATGGTGAAGTTCTAGTAGTTTGATTATGGCATATACCAATATATAACTCTCGGTTCCTACGTTGTTGTTCCTATTATATTTTTCAGTGCATGAAATGTTCATAAATGAAAGTTTCTCTTCTCTGAGCACTACTGCTGGTCTGGAAATGCCTGCAGGTTGGTTCGATTGCTGCTGGTGGACGTTATGACAATCTAATAGGGATGTTTGGCACACGGCAGGTTCCTGCTGTTGGGATTAGTCTGGGAATCGAGAGAGTATTTGCAATCATGGAACAGGTTCAGAAAGACAAGAATCAGGTGATAGTAGCTAAACATATCTGATTTGTTCTGAAATAGACTTTGGTAGTTTTCACCTTCTCTACCTTTTTGCACATCAATAAGTAAATAAAAGTGTCCAATCTCTAGCATCTTTGAGCCTTCTTTTAAGATTATAAATGAGACAGTTCACATAATTCAATATGATAACAAGCGGTAGTACTGATACTATTACAAACCTACTCAAGACTTGATGAATGTCCCTAGCATTTCATGGTGCACATAATGCAGTTAATAAACGAATGTACTCCCACAAGAAACTGAAAATGTAGAGTGAAAATGGGGTTGGTGGAGAACAATTCAGAGACTGTTCTGTTTTACTTGGTTTTTCATTTTTTATTTCTCCGCTCAATGGCAAGTGCAGTCTGCATGTCTGAAGATGTCCTAACTTTGTTGGAGTACTAGCTCCATTTCATTGCCTACCTTTATGTGCTTTTCTCGTCCGCCTATGATTTTATAAGCTCCTCTCTCCTCTCTCTCTCTCTCTCTCTCTGTCCATGTTTTTCCCTGAAGTGTACAATTTTCCAGGAAATCCGAGCCACTGAAACTCAAGTTCTCGTTAGCATTCTTGGTGATGACAGTGCTTTAGCTGCTGAGTTGGTTGGTGAATTGTGGAATGCTAAAGTGAAAGCAGAATTCATGATACATAAAAAAGTGATGAAGCATATTGATCGGGCCAGAGATTCGAGGATCCCTTGGATGGTACTTGTTGGTGAACGTGAACTTAGCGAAGGAGTTGTAAAATTGAAGGATGTTGTTGCAGCTATTGACTATGAAGTCCCCAGAGGTAACCTTGTGAACGACTTATGCAGACGATTAGACATGTAATATCTCAAGTTATTAATATTGTTAGATTGATACAAGAATGCTTTTTTGGGGGGTGGGGGTTAAAATCCTCCATTTTGGTGGGGGTTAGCATTGACCCCTACCTGTCCATTAATCACAAGTTACATTTTGAGAACCCATTACGTGTGAAATAAACTAAACTGAGATTCTGTAAGTGCATTTTACATTGATGGGAGGACTCCTTCCTTTAACACTTAGTCTAACTTTAAAATGGATTCTATGCTGTAATTTTAATATGCAATCTATGCAATGCAAGTTATACATCTCTACTTGTTCATCATACGTTTGGCGTTCATTTTCTTTCTATATATAGGGTATTAATATTTTTCAAAAAGATTTCCTTAATCATGTTTGCCTTTTCTCTCCTTGAAGGGCAAATTGACTTTCAAACTATCCTAACCGATTAAGATCTTTTGCAACAAAATTTGTTTGATTGTATTTATCAGTTGCTTTCTTTCTTTATAGGACATAAACTCCACAGTTCAGTAACGATATGTGCAGTAACCTTCGATACTCTTGTTGGGTGTAAAGAAGATTCAAATTCTATTCACAAATTTCGGAAACAATACATCTAATCCTATTAATATTGGAGACAAAATTGACAGCCAAGGCAATCAAAATTATATAGATCTTAAAGGAGGAGAATCGTTATCATTTTGAAACTCAAGAATACACATGAAATAGCAGCCTACCTTCTTGACGACTCGGCACATACAAACTATTCTTTCCCTAGAAAAGGATGATAAATTACGGTACCTACAGCATCAATTTTTTAAAAGCACCCCCCCCCCCCCCTTACACACACACCAAAAAAAACAAAAAAAAACACAGCCACCCGATTATTTTATTTAAAAACAAGTAAGAAAATACAAAATAAATTTCACATATATATAAAACTTATATATATATATATTATATTTGTGCGGCTCGACGGAGACTTGCTCAACAAACATGCCACGCATTTTAATAAGAGTTGGGTGGCATTGAATCAGAGGCGGATCTAGAATTTCTTGAACGCGGATACATCACTAAAAAGAAAATAGATTTTTTTTTTAGTATGAATTCATCCATATTTCTCTGGATAAATAATCTAATATTCAACCAAGCACACTATTCAATCTTTTTGGAACATGGGTGTTAGACCAATTCAAAAAATATGTACATAAAATACTTAGTTTGACGAAAAGACGGTGGGTTAACGTGCCCCATAATTTGGGCTATAGATCCGCCCACTGTCATGATCCTATGAACATTTCTTGAACGATCTCAAAACCTTGAATATTTAGCCAGATTACTAATGGAACGATGCTCCTTAAATAAATTCAAAAACCTAATAGTCATAATGTCTGAGTTTGTACTTACTCCTTGGATCGTATGTAGTAGAAACACACAACATTCATTTCATGATTGTTCAAACAAGCATCACATTCAATAAAAAAAATAGCGGAGTTGGCCTATCTTTTGGGATGACTATTAGAGTTTAGCCATATTTTAAATTGTAGTGGCAAAGTAACCACTTGTTTGATTAAATTGACGTATTTTTTCCCAACTAAAATATGGAACAGAACTCCAGTAATTAGTGATGAAGTTCGAAACTTTGACAAGTGGAACTCCAGTAAATTATGCTAAAATTTTCAAAATCCAATAATTTGAACTTTTAACAAAATCCAAACTCCATGAACAATTCCTGGTTTTTGAACCTTTACTAGTGCAAAATTCAAAAAAATCCAGGAACAATTTATGATTTTTGAATTCACATTATAGTTTAGTAATTTTTAATTTTTAACTTTTAACTACAAAATCCAAGAAAAATTACTCTTTTTAAACTTTACTCAATAAGCTTCAAAACAATCTTGACTATCTACTGATAATGTGAGTGTGTAGTAGCATATGAACTTACACGAATGACGAAACTATGATGCAAATGAAAAACTGAATATTGTTGAGTATTACTAGTCATATACATTTTCTGGTTTAAACTTTAAGTCTATGATTGTTCTATTCGTCGTAATTCTACTACTATTATTCAGCCATGCTATTAATTAAGTTATGTTTCATGAGCCGAAATCCTTTTACTTATATTGTCGAATCATATTGGGATCATTTCAACTCACTTGGTCCTATGTAGCATTCACATGTGCAGTGTGGTCCAGAGAAGGGCCGGACAACAAGGATTTATTATACGCAGCTTACCTTGCATTTATGCAAAAGACTGTTTCTACGGCTCGAACTCATATGGTCACACAGAAACAACTTTATCAGTTATATATAGGCATCCTAAAAATTAAAGAGTTTAACATTTTTACGCTTACAAGTAAATAACCTTTTGACGCTTACCTAAAAGATAATTGCAGGCTACCGTACATAAAAAGTGGGATTAACAACCTGAAAAATAAGGCAGGTTGCCGGTATCTACATTTTGAAATACACTTAAGTGTAAAAGTCCATCTATATAAGTTAAATTCCAATTGAATTGTGTGGATTAATGGTAAGTGAAGATACAAAAAGTTTTTGAAGGTGCCCATTATTAGCAGTTGAGATAGGTGAAAGTTGGTGTTTGTCTACTTGAGATACAACATTTTAATGAAGGTTTATTTAATTGTTAAAAGAAGAGGCACAACTACAAGTAGCTGTACTTATTCATGAAAAAAGCTGTCAATCTTGTAAAATGTGCTTCATATAATTGACTTGCATTATTATAGTGGAGCAAGAACTAGTACTTGCAATAAACTAATCCTTTTTGGTATTGAAATATTTAAGTTTCATTTGTCCTTTTTGGTTACAATATTGGTAACACCCCCCCCCCCAACACCCCTATATATATAAGTTTCATTGGAAAGACCTTGTCATTTTTGGCTATAATAGTGGTACCCCCCCCCCCCAAACACCCCAACTCCTACCCAAAAAAGTGTGTATATATATATAAAGGATAAGCCTAAATAAACTATAGTTATAGTAGTAGAAAATTCAAATCCATATAAATCAACTTCATAGTTGCCTCCCACGAATGAGATAAGGTATCATATTCTAAAGTCATAAATGTCCTTGTCAAGTCCATTTTAGGATCTCAAGCAAGATTCTATAAGTGACTCATCAAACATAGGTTCTAAAGGTAGACAACGAAGGATTTATAATTTAGAAATAATGACTTCTGAAATGTATGTTTAACTCTATCAATACTTATCTTTTGTGCGTGTATATATATATATATATATATATATATATATATATATATATATATATATATAAATTAAATTTCATTACTGATGAATTCACGAACTCTTGATTGAATCCGTCAGAAGATAGATTTAGAATTGATAGAGAACTTGCAGTAGTTATTATTCAAATTGATAAAATTCATTTGTGAAAAATGTTAAATTTCTAAAATCGACCATAACTTTGTCACAGATTTTTATCGTTTGCTATATATAATTTGTAACTTCCAAACAGTTTAGCAAAGTATTATTGTGCAACTTGCATATAATAGAGTTCCTATTTATGTGAATAATGTAAGTAGGGTTAGGTTGGTAAAAGAGGCCAAATTTGCAAACACCGACTTGAGACAAATGGCCATGGTCTATGGCCAAAGCTGCCTGTCTTCTAGGAAACACATACGAGATCGCACGTTTCGCTATTATTTAATACCTTAGGCTATTAATAGGCTGACGCAAATTTAGGATATATTCCCTCCGTCTCATATTAACAGTCGTGATTATTAAAACTAATTATCTTAAATTATTTGTCATTTTAGAAGTTTAAAACAAAATTGATTATTTTTTTTCCTTTTTTTACCCTTAGTAATAATTGTTATTGAAGATGGAGATAACATATAAATAGAATAACTATTCAATAAAGAGAGATTTTAGCTTAAGACATAAATAAGGGTAAAATAGTCTAATCCTTTTCCTAATTAATGTTTCTTAAAGAACGTGTAAAAGAGAAACAAGATAAATAATTTGACATAGGTGGAATATGGTCAACTCACCTGTTGCTTTAACCTCAAACTATATATAAGTATTTAAATTTTATGTAAAAAATTAAATAAAATATATAACATGATGACACTCTACCTCACATACCGTAGGGATAAGTTCAACTTGCATTTCATCATTCTCAGACCCCACTTATATTATTGATATTCATATTGAATTCTGTGAGTTAACTTAGAAAAGTGATTATTTTGATGGAGGAGATGGGAAAGAAGAGTTTGTAAAAAAAAAAGTCATTTTCGAATGTGGGAGGACACGTGGCAATCCCAAGTGAAAATCATTATTCTTTGTGGTTCATTTTAAGTAGTTTTTTGTAGTCCATAATATGTGATTTTTTCGGATATCAAGAAGAAATTAACTTTTTCTTTCCAAAGTTGCATTTGGAGTAAAGAGTCTAGGAGTAGCTTGTTATATTTTCAATGAATAAATTAAGGTTAATATAGTCAATTTTATTGTTAATTAATGCTAAAAGGTGAATTCTTTAATATATGTGAAAAAAACCAAAAAAATCACTTTAAGTGGACCGGAGGAACTATATTTAAAATTTAAGAACTCCGTCCGCTTCATTTTAATTGATGGTCCACAGTATTTAATTTTTTCAAATATCAAGAAGGAATTAACTCCTTTTTTCAAAGTCGCTCTTGGAGTAAAGAGCCTAGGAGTATTTGTTATATTTTCAATGAACATATTAAGGTTAATATGGTCAATTATATTATTAGTTAATGCTAAAAGCAGAGCAAAGAAAACCATAGATCTTTGCTTTTTTTGTGGTATGGACCAAGGGCGTCCCGACGAGTTTTGTGGCCTAAAGCCAAACTTTATGAGGGGCCTTAACTTTTTTAAAAAAATTATTTATTTATTTATTTGAAGTCTATTTTTCTAGCGTTTCCTAGATACAAAGTTATTAATAATTTTTTATAATCAATAAATCCTAATGAGTCTTTCTTAATTGACAATATAACTAATCCATTTAACTTTTCTTGAGACATTATTTTTCTTAGGTAAGATTTTATCAATTTTAATTTTGAAAATTTCTTTCCGCTGAAGCAACGGTAACAAGAGTTATTAACATTATTCCATAAGTAATATAGGCATTGAAAAAATAATCAAATCTTTTTATTTCACAGAGTGTATTAATTAAACAGTTATCTTCTAATTGTACTTTTTTCTTAATATTTTTAATTTCGAAAATAAATATAAATCATCAATATCAAATTGATTATTATGCTTTAAGCAACATTCAAGATTAAGACAATATTTTTTCAAATTTTCATCATCTAGTGATCTTCATTTTTACCGCTAAATAGAAAACCAAAAATATTTTCATATGCTTCGAATTGATCAAATCAATTTTGAAGTGAAAAAATGGTCTTGTCTATTATGTATAAGGTAATCAACTCCAAAGGACTCTTCGAAAGATTTTGAGATTATATTATCAACATTCTCATCAGATTGTTACTATCTGTATATCATATATTTCTTACGAAATTCGGGTCCGATATTTATTTCAAGTGTAATTTTCGTGGCATAAATCATAGCAGTTGTAAATCCTTCTTCTCTATTCTTGTTAAAGAAATAAATCAATTTTTTTCACTTCACAGAAACTTTTTTTAAACTTATACATAGCTTATTAGATGTAACAAAAAATGGCCCCCCCACAAATGTGGGGCCTAAAGCAGTTGCCTTACTTGCTTTATGGAAGGGTTTCCCCTGGTATGGACCAAAGCAAAGGTTCTGCTGCTATCGACACCTACCCAATTAACCAAAAATATAATCTATCGAGACCGAAGCTTCTGCAATTGTGGAATTCCGTTCAAATAGTAAGCTTTTTGGCCAGTTCATCTTTCGCTCTCTCTTATTATAAGAAGGAAGGGGTCGACCCTGGCCTTGGAAGCCATGAATTTGTTAATATATGTAAAAATAACCAAAATATTAATTAAAGTGGATCGAAAGAAATAACTACAAGCCTACAATTAATCCTAATTCCCAACTATTAAGGGATAACAAAGTTACACTATTTCATGACTTAACAAAGGATTAACCAGTTAAGTCATTGATTAGAATATATATTTTTTATCTTTCTTTTATTTGTAGGATAAATCATAAATTCTCAAAAAAATATTATTCCTTTTTTTCAGGTCGAAAGAAATAACATTACTAACAATACATTCCATAAAATAAGTACCATAAATCCATAATAGAGCCAATCCTCTCTTTTACGTAACTAGTCTTACAATACGCGCGTTGCGCGTGTATCCATTCTCAATAAATATCTATTTTCTAAAAGTTACATAAATATTATATTAACTAACTACACTTGAGTTATAAAACAAGTTCATGAAAAAATGTGAGTTCCTAAAAATGATGATTGTTGATTTTGTTTAGCAACTTAATAAATAAAAAAACGATGGCAATGTAGAAGTCGTCAATTATCTTAGTCAATATTTTCAATGTAAGATTTATTCATTGCTAAAATTTCACAAGTTGTCATGTTTATTGTTTACTTAGCTTATAAAATAAAAATTACAAAAAATTATATAATAATGAATATTGATCCCATTTAACTAGATCATTATGAAAAAATCATGCTCGTAGAAGTCCTCTTATGCCTTATTGTGATTTTGAGGACTTCTTTGGGAATATCTTACAAAAATTATTGTTTTTGGGTAACTTAATACTTGAAAAAAACAAGTGACACAAAAATAGTTCATTGCAATTCTCCAAATATTTGTCAAATAAAGCAAATTAAAAAATTAAATCTTTTGGTCTTTTAAACATTTGGGAATGTAGATGTTGGCTCTATAGCTCCTAGGAAAGAAAAAAGAAGTGACAATGTAAAGTCTATAAATGACTAATGTTGAGTTAATATTTTATAATACATAACTTAATAAATTAAAATAATAGGAATTTATCATTTGCCGGACAAATGCAAAGGAAAAATAAATTAATGATAATCATTTAGAATTTATTTTGTCTTCTACTATTTTATCCTTATTACTTTAAGTTTGTATTTTTATCAATTTGACTCTTAATACTATGGTGTAACTAATTGTGCTTTATTTATTTTATTTCTTTTACCATCAATATTATTATGTGCACTACAAATTTTGCAGTTACTTATATGATGAATTTGTAAAATAATTGAATTGGATTTTCTAACTAATCAGTTGATTCAAAAACTTACTTTGTTAAATTAGTTCAAAAGTTTAATTATTGATTCTCAATAGTAGAGGAAATAATTTTTCTTCATTCAAATTTTTAATATTAGATCATCCCAAGTTTAATATTTAATTATAACTATATTATCATCCAATAAAAATTCTATGTTCAAAGGATAAAAATATCGATCTAACATTTCACGTAGAGAATTTTAGTTATTTTTAAAACTTTAAATATTAGAAAGATAATTAAACTATAAAGTTTCTTCAATGTAAAATCTATATGCAGGTAAACATATTGACCAATGTATGATTATAATAAATTATAAAAAAATTATTATTTTTATCCAGCTTATTAGAGTGCAAAAATCCAAACCCCTCGATATGTTAAAGGAAAATGCAAAAATAAAAAAGTTAACTACACACGTTTCAGATGCAAAGTTAGGTAGAATTAATCCACATAACTAAAATAAGAAAAAACTTATTAATAAGTAAAGTTTCGGTTGATTTTAAAGTTTTATATATTAGAAAAATAATTAAATGACTATTCCTAAATAACGATGAATTAATTAAATGAATATTTTTAAATATTAGAAAATACTTGAATGACTATTTTGTCTAGTGTAAACTTTAATTTTGAAGGGTAAAAAAAGCGGACGACATTTCATTAAGGACGTTCTTGTTCTTGCTTTTAATATAGTATAGATTTGCAAAATTTTCTCCATGTCTTCCCATGAAATTATGGCTCAATTTAGCTTGTCATTTACTCTACTCTAACTTTCCTTGTCTGATTACACTTTATTCCAAGAGCTGTAAAACACACACAAAAAAAAAAAGGAATAAAAATAGAAACAAAGACTTTATTCTTGGAACGAAGACCACAATAAAAATTAAAAGAAAATAAAGAAACTGAAAAAAAAAAATAAGAGAGAGAGAAAAAGAGTGTGTGTCTGTGTTTTCTCTCTTGTGTCAGTTTCTGCTTAGCTTCTCAAAATCTGCTGTCCCTTCAAAATTCCTCTTTCTGTTTTCTGCTTTTTTCCTATCTTCAGTTCTTTTTGCTTATTATAAGCATAATTTACTTTAGTTGTGTTCAAAAAAAATTGTTCCCGTGATTTCAGAGCTTTTTGCAGTGTAATATTTTCTGAATTATTGTCAGAAAAACATGAATGTGTGATTAGTTATTCTTGGAGATTACACAACTAGCACAATTTCAAGAATGGCCTGTTTTTCTTCACTATTTGCATTACTGTAGTTTACATGCTCAAGAAAAGCTGGAGTCTTTTGTATCTCTTCTAATGGCAAACTGTAAGTCTTCCATCCAAAATTTTCTTGTTCCTCTTCTTATTATACTTAAGTTTCTGATATTTGTTAAATAATTTGGCTTTTAATTTGGATTTTTATTGAACACTTGTGGTTCAGTTCTGTCCACATTTTCATTTTTTTCTGTTGGCCACTTTGATGTTTTGTGAACCTACTCTTCTTGTTCAAGAATTGGTTGAAACTTTTTGTTCAGTGCAAAAGTTTCAATCTTGTTGTAAGATCTGATATATTACTGGTAATTCTTACAAGTTTGAAGCTGTGACTCTCTCATAATTTCTCCTTTTTTTATTTTCCTACCCTTAAAGAGCACCTTTTGCTTTTTTTTTTTCTTTGGAGGGGGGGGGGGATTACCTGAATTTTGATGGCCTTTTCTTTGGAAAGTAGCATTTCAGAACTGGGGTTTGTATGAAATATTTGGAGGAATGAACTGTTAATGTCTGAATCCAAATTCTAATCATAAGAGTAGCGGAAATCTATGTTGCGCGGACTCTCCAAAAAGCTGTCGCACCCGTGTCGGATCCTCCAAAAATATACTAATTTTTCCACTAGAATGAAACCAGTAGCCAAGTCATCAAAGATGAAAGAAGTGCCAACTCCATTCATTGTTTTTCAACTTGGGTGAAATTTGCCATCATATAGTTAAAGGTAATAACTTCATTTTTTTCCCGGGGGGGGGGTGTTTGAGGAAGGCTAGTAATGGTTAATGAATAGTCTTTTCTTTGGTTATGTTTGTATTACCGGACGATTAGATTGCTTATATCTGTAGTGTTTTAGCAAATATCTACCAAATGAGCTAATTAATTGATATTGTACTCATTCCTGGAAATTAAATGCAGACTAAAGAGGATTATATACTAGATTAGTTGTTTCCCACTAATGCCACAAAGTGGACTTTCTTGGAAATGAAAGAGATGGATATATATTTTTATTCTTTTACTTCCCTCTCTCCTCTTTCTCTCAACTGAAGATTCCTTCTCAATAATCATTTTATGGAAAGTTCCTCACAACTGTTCAAAGTTCAGTTATCTGTGTTTGGTTTAAATACTCATTTGTTAATTGAATAATTCAAGGTTTCATTGAGAAATCATAGAAAGGCCTTGCCGCAAGCTGTATCATAGATCAGTTAACATGACTAGTAAAAGCAGGCTGTTAGCTAAATAATTCCTCTACTTCAATACACAAAAGAGCCTGCAATTGTCTGATATCTCTGTTTTAAGAAATTAAAAAGTGCATGGACCAAGGGTTGTAATGTGCTACCTCAAGTGCAATGGGTTGGTCTTGTTTTTGGATTGACAGCGCTAGCATACATGACAGAGCTTAGCAATCATGTGGTTACTAGTTCTAACTTAGAAATTTGAGACAAACTTGTGTATAATCCAAAGTTCTGAATGTCTGTTCGAGTTTTGGAGGTGACAAAACTAGATATGTCTCGTTGTCGTTAGTGGATCCAAATTGTATTAACGTATAATGCTTCAAATTTCAAGCAGAATGATATGTTCTTTTAGATGGAAAGCATGCTCTAGTGCTTTACCCCTTTGTTCTGTAGTTCTCATATGTAACTGATGTCATTGGTTGATACATGGAAACATTGGTGCAACTTTCACTTAAATATTTGGAATTGTATTGTACGAAATCAAACAGCTATGATTTGTGATCTTTGCGTCATTCTGTTCTTGACCTATCATTCTTTCATTGGTATATTATTAAGTTTGTCTTTGCATTGTTTCTTTTCTTAGTTGTTCTGTAGACTGACTTCTTAAACTTTAATATGAAGCCTTATGCTTTTCTTTTCATGCAGATATACAAGACGCAAGTGGGTTTTGAATGATTTTTTTGGCATAGTAAAAGGAAAATGACATTAAAATCAAAGAAAGGATGGAAATCAGTAGTGCCCCTCCGTTTGAAGACCAAATCATCAGCAAATTTTTGTTTGCTCCCCAGAGTGAAGTCAGATCGTTTTGGTCCTGGTGAGACGCCAGTGTGTCTCAACGTGTATGACTTGACCCCTATGAATAACTATGTCTATTGGGCTGGCTTTGGTATCTTTCATTCTGGTGTGGAAGGTAAGAGTCATTATTTAGCTTTTTCCTCTTTACTTCTTTTTAGTTATTCACTGTTACTTATGTTAGAATGCACCTACGCGAAGTATCATGCTTGTAAATAAATGGTTCTATACGGATTCCTTTTCCTATCTTATATGTTGATTTTACTAATTGTTTAATGAGGGATTGTATCTCCAAGATTATGTGTACATATTATCATATGCTTGTCTGTCTTACATGCCATTTTTAGCTATTACAAGATAAAAGAATTTCATTAACTTCAGGATCTGAAACTTGCCTCTAGGGTATATTCATCTTGTGTCTTAATTTAGTAATGGTGGTCTCGGTAGAACTGAGAAGCTTCTAATTCAATTCAAATTTCAATTTGATTGGTATATATATATATATATATATATATATATATATATATATATATATAAGCATGCATTGGAGCTTGTTCGTTGTATTTTTTGTCTGATAATATTTGGTATGCATCACAGTTTGTTCGTAACTTTTACTTTTGGAGTGTTATAGAATCTGGCACTTCTTACTTCTTAGTTCATCTTGGGATGTTTTCTGAAGAAGAGAATGCTCCAATAGATTAATTACCTATTTTCATATATAGTTTTTGTCGGTACGTGCAATATGTTTCTCGTAGAAAACTGCATTTCTGCAAGTTCATTCAGTCGGTTTAATGAAATCTCAAGGTTCTCTTAAAACTCCACTAGCTTATGAGGCTTGAGATGAACTTTGAAATGATTTTATACTACTGCTCGGAAGAGACATGTCTCTAATGCATATCTTGGATGCATCAGAAACTATCTTTTGGCTATTAAAAGTTACTTAACAACTGCTCTTCCACTCTTAATCTGTATGGTAACCTCAAATGAAATGTGAACTCCAGTTTTGTGAAATGAACAAGTGCGAGCTACGCTTTATAGTTACTACCTGTTTGTGTGTTTCATGGTGGGATGTCATATTGACATATAGACACTTTTGCTATTAAATGGACAGCTTTGTTTTGACCTCAGACGTGGATAAATAAGTATTTTGTCTCTAGACATACCAATGAACCTGGTAGTTGATCCGCTGCCAAAAGTAGTCTCTATTTTCAATTCTCATATTTTTGCAGTTGAACTAATGTAACCTATACTTCACAGTTCATGGTGTAGAATACGCATTTGGAGCTCATGACTACCCGACCAGCGGTGTCTTTGAAGTTGAACCGCGGCAATGTCCAGGATTTAAGTTTAGGAAGTCGATATTTATTGGAACCACAAAGTTGGATCCGCCTCAGGTTAGAGAGTTTATTGAACATCAAGCTGCTGCCTATAATGGTGACTCGTATCACTTGATTGTGAAGAACTGCAATCATTTTTGCAAGGATATATGCTACAAGCTCACTGGGAAAAAGATCCCGAAATGGGTGAACCGACTTGCAAAATTAGGTATCGCTCTACCATTCCACCTCTCTTTACTTGATCTGGCTTTTATACTTGATCTGTAGAGAACTGAATTCCTACCTTTATTTCCTGCCGCGCACACAACTAAAATCTATTCTCCCTCCTCCATCTTGGCACTCAATCTTTAAATGCAATATCATTTACATACTAAAGGGTCGTTTGGTACAGGGATAAGGTAAGATTAAGTCTGAAATTAAATTTATACTGTTTTTTGGTTGGCGGTATAAATTTATCCTAATCTCAGACTTAATCTTGGATATCCCACCTTATCTCATCAAACTTGGGATTATTTTATCCCACCTCTCAAATGGGATAAATTAGTCCAGGATAATTTAGTCCGCGTACCAAACGACCCCTAAAGCTGCCACTTGGCATCAGTTCAGTTATAGTACACCGAAACTTGGGCCCATTATCTACCGAGTTTTGAACTGTGGACAAATCTTGGGATTTCTCGATACAGGAGAAAAAGAAGTACCTCCAATTTCCATTTTAATGATATCAGTATTCATTTTCTTTTCTTTTTGGTCTATAAAGGTTCAGCATTCAACTGCATGTTGCCTGAGGCTTTGAAAATTGCTGCTGTCGAAGACGAACCTAATGGCCCAGAATACGTTAGTGAAAAGAGAAGGTTGAGAAGTACTTTCAGTTGTCTTTCTTCAATTTCAACAAGACAGCAGAAGTTATCTAAGTCTTCGATGTTTTTACAGTCACCCCTTAAAGGATGCTTACCTTCTTGGGAGTTAAGAAAGTCTACCAATCGCTCAGTAAAAGAAAGGTAAACATTTATGGACCCTTTTGTGATCACATTTCCCTTGGAATATCCTGAAGAAGAAAATTTGTGAAGGCTAGCTACTCCATGTATTTCATGAAAACAAAGAAATGATTGAGATTAGCTTGCTTTAAGAAGTTGTACTATTTGTAATGTGGCATTGCAGTGTGCAATATGCCTTGTTTGATCCCTTATCTTTTAGGGTAATTTCTGTCTCGTTCATCGATTGATCACGTGAGTATGTCAGAAAAAACACGTACATCCTGCATTTGAGAAAAAAGTCTGTCAATTGATCTCTATTCATTCGGTCAAGGTTTCCACTTTTCACGTCGTTCTACAAAGAGATGCACCATGTTGAGAAATCACCAATCCCTTGGAGCAGTATATTTGCCACCTTAAGTCTGGTGATATGCCGGGATGCTATACTGCATATGACCAGTGCTCTTTTACAGTTTAGGCTTTACTTTTTACTGCAGAATGTTGCAGTTGTACTACCATTTCTACTGTAAGTTATCTTAATTTTGTCTTCGTAAAGAATTAAATACTAGAAGGTAATGTGAGTTCAAAAGATCAGGACAGTGCTCATATAAAATATTTTGCGTTATTTTTATAAATATTAATCTGAAAAGGAAAACAAAAGTTCAAGCATTTAGCGTTGCCTATATTAACAGAAGAAAAATATGTTTTAAGTTAGCAACCATACAGGAAAAGCAAGCTAATATGTGGAGAGGGACCACTTTAGCTTGCTGCATATACAAATGGATATTAAATACAGAATATGTTCCTTTTAATAGAAGCCGCTTCTTTTGGTTTTCATTTATTGCAATGTGAACCAAATCTAAATAGTCGATAAACTCTGGTGATCAACACTACATAAAAGCCATATTAAGCTACACCTTGGCTCTAGATTATGTTAAAAAGGATTGGCGCATAAAATTATATATAGGTTCACATAGATTAACGACATGTTTGGTGCTTTTTCTGAAGTTACTTTCTCATACTAGAATGCTTTCTCATTCTCTTCAATCATACAATCCAAATGAACTGAGTCTGTTACTTTTGCCCTCCACCACAGACGTGCCGTCATAGTTTCAGAGAGCCAAATTAGTCTAAAACTAGGGAGAAAAATTTAACAAACGGATGATGCTAAGAATTAACTTGGCTAAATTTACAAAACACAATAACATCAATTGTAACATCTCTGTCCTCTCCCCCCTAACCTCTCCTCCCAATGACAATCTTCAATAGTGTATTAAGCATACGAAAAGGAGACGCGAAAAGAGAAATAAGCACTTCCAGATGCGGGGAATGATATTTGAGGAAGCGATGATGCCTCCAACATACCTGATTTCTGATCTTTGAATACATTAGCCAAACACAAAAACGAACAAAAACATTTAGCGCTCCTGATAGCCAAGAAACAGTTGTCTAGCTCAGAAGCAATCGTCAAGGAAAATTAGTGGAACTATATTCACATACCCGAAGACAAGGGAAGAGACTAAACTAATCTTGTGAATTACACTTAACCCAGCCAGCAGCGCTAGCTGCTAAGCTGAATCACTCTGTTGGGTCTGTCAAAATGGAAGGTAAATGAATAGGAAACAACGATATTTGAGCATGTAACCACTGGCTGTGGCCAAACAATGATGTCCATAGGTCCATTTTCATTGATATAGACACAAAGAATGCTTCATCTGGAAGGTTATCTTCATATAACTTTTGCAAATAATAGAATCACAGAATGAATATACAGATGGCGAACCCGAATTACTGTTGACAAAACAAACCTGCACGAACACCAAAGAGATGCTTCAGATAAACAAATGTCCAAGATGCTCGGTAAAACATTGCCTAACTGTCATGTAACACATGATATACAAAACATAGAACCTCTCGAACTGGATACTTGAACAACAAATGTCCACTCAGGATATCAAAAAAAAAAGGATACTCTTTGATACATGAAGATACAGAAGTATGACAGAACACCCAAGTTTTCTTATTTTAGATAGTAGAGAGGACAACCCCACTGTGCCATTATATTCAGAAACAACACAACTAGTATCGCACTTGGACTAGATATCATTTCAGTGTCCAGGCGATGAAATGATCAATCGTCTTTCTGATGGAAAACAGTAGGCATGCTATTATTACCATTGAGAGCAGCATGATATACTCGCTTCTCTGCCAGGCCAATATCTGAGAGTATTAAATTACCCTGCAAGAACAGAGGAATGCGATCACCCATCAGTACATAAGTGCACAGAGGAATGAAATTGCCCGGCATTAAGTTCACGTGCTTACTTAACATGCCTTGGGAGATTACATGGTGAAAAGACTACTACTTTCTAGAGATAAACATCCGTTGTTTGCAGTGTAGAGATCCTGATACTAAACTCTCCACTTTCAAGGAACACAAATATAAGAGCACAGAGAAAATGGGTGACTCTCCAAATTGTGGAGGGCTCCTATTTGCTCTATGACATTTCTACAAAAGAAACAAATTCAACACAAGCTCAATATGGGTATGGGACATGGGTTGACATCTCCAGATTGTGGAGATGTTTATCCACAACCTATTTTCTACAAAACCACATCTGAAGAGCAAGAATCAATGAGTGAAATTTCATTCTTACAACAAAGTTCAATGAAGATGTGTTCCCCTAATTGTAGGGAGAAAAAGGCGTAAAACTAGCAAATCATATTCCTAACAGGACTCTAGAGTGGCTTTTATGTTCTTACTCTTTAAATATAATGATTGAACTGTCGTTAAGGAAAAATTGCATACAAACCATACCTCATGAGCCATCAACCTCCGGACATTCTCAGCATAAAGTCTAGGATCATCCTTTTCTTGCTGAGAGGGGTAGTAAACAGGTAACCAGGTTGCCTCCACATAATTGACAAATTGACAGAGAAGGAGAATCACATGCCGAACCTGCAAGAAGAATTGCATTTTCATCCAATCAGTGAGAACGGATCTTATTTAATGAACTTTTTTGCAATCAGCAATATCTTCATATATCAGAACAAATATTCAAGTATTGGATACTGAATTTTCCTTGTTGTAATGACTAACTTGGTGCCTCAAAGTTCATCTTCAAATCTATCATTTAACTATTTTGTGGTCAAGAAACCAAGTTTCCCACAAAGACTTAAAATGTTATAGATGATATCTGTATTCTGTTACACCAACTGTCAGAACAGGGAACTCAAAGTTCAGCGTTCATTGCACAAAGTCAGGAAAACAATTCGTACATGACTAAATGAAAGAAAATGATACTTGTGGAGTCCAAAAGTAGCAACATAACATGTTTTAAGAAGAACACAAAAGACAACCATGGTGTTAGGAGGGGGCATGAATATAGCCTGTAACAGAGCACAATATTATGCAACTGCATCAACCACTGAAGAGGAAGTACTACCATATCTTCTTAAAATGACAAAGCAAGTTTTAGATCACCAAATACTTACCCCAGATATCGAGTCCCACGCAGGACTTAATCTCTGGTATGGATATCTTAATATCACAGGCTGCACCGGAGCTCCTGACAGAAATGCACCAGACTTGAACGGAAGGAGAAAGTCACCATTTGTGGTTGTGCCTTCTACAAGGATAAAGAAAACAGATCAAAACTGCAGTAAACCATCAAAAGTCAATCTTTGCAAGGATATCCAAGAAATGAAATAGAGGGTGTTTGTGTTGGCTTAAAAGCTGGTCAAACTAGATTTTAAACACTTTTTTGTTTATTTTGGTGTATGGTAAACACTAAAAGTGCTTTGAAGCCAAAAGCTATAAGATGGGCACCCCCAATTAATGGCTTTTTCAACTTAAAAGCTCTTTAGGTTTGACCAACTTAAAATCAGCTCAAGCACTTAAAAAACGTTTTTCAAGGTAGAGACTTCTAAGGGTATTAAATTTTTTTTTATATTCCAAGTAATACCCAAGGTTTAGATACATTGGAAGACCAAAAATAATTACTAAGCAAATGTTTGAACTCTTTAAATAAGTCTAATAGATTCTAAGCATATTTTGTGTGAGCAGTTGGTCTGTCTGCTCAATGAACAACTTTACATCATTGAAATTAGTAGAAGAAGACCATGTCCAGAAGGAAATGAATTAAAGACATCTCAAAGTCTGGTACCAGCACTGGGAAGAATGAAGTACAAACCACTAGAAGAATCCTGGAGTACTATTTAAGGCGAAAAGGCTATCCAAAAGCAAATAAAAGTTTAGGCACGCTGATAACATTAACTAAATGCCAAAGATGTGATAACCCTCAGGAGTTGGCCTGGTGGCAATTGACTTGAGCCTTGAGGTTTGCTCCCTTTCAAGGTCTCAAGTTCGAAACTCACTGGGTGCAAACAATTTCTGAGGGTCATCGGACTGGGTAAAACCTGAATTAACCGTGGTGCACTTGCGGGAAGCTCCTTGCCGAGGGCCTGTGCACCCCCGGGATTAGTCGGGACTCGAAGAGACTCGGACACCCGGTGCAAATCAAAAAAAAAAATGCCAAAGATGTGATATCTCTCATCTATCTCTCTTTCACTACGCAAAAGAACCCATATCTACTATCACTCATCTATGATCTAATCAGTGTTAAATAGATAACAAGATTGGTAGAATAAATGTGCAGTAAAATGCGTGAGAGAATTCAGTGGGTTGGCACGCTAAAAGCAACATTGACCTGGAAAAAGCAGCATGATTGGTGCAGATTTGTTCTGGTGAGCTTCACGAATCCTTTCATTTACGACACCTGCAAATTTACAAGTTTAATCCTAAGGATGTCGCAAAAATTAAAGCTGCATACCATATGCAAGGAAGGAGAGGGTAAAAGACAAGGGAAAGATGGACAGGGGTGGAAAATATATGAACAAAGACTATCCTCCTGCGCTTTCCACTACAAATAAGAGAAAGCGCCATATTTTTGCCCTCTTCGGCTTACTTGCTTTTATAGACAAGACACTGTGAATATAATATCCTTACTAATTTTAGTCACCTATGGGTAGAGCCTAGCATTAAAAGTTGAATAACATTTGAAAAACAGTTCTACTACGTCTCTGCAAGAGTCATGGTGCAGAAGATTTTACCTTGAAAGGCTTCCACACATGCCAAGTCTATAAAGCCATAAATGTTTCCAAGACTCCCAAACCATTTTGTAAAAGAAATTCAGCTGTCACTTGACTTCAAGAGACTCCCTCTATCCTATTTTACCTAACATCTTTTCACTAAGCATAAAGTTTAAAATATTAATTTAACTAGTATATTATATAAGGAGTGATAAGGACCTTTTTTTGTCATTTACATAATGCAATATATTCCAGCATTGAAACGTGTATAAAATAATATAGAGATTACCACATATAATTTGCAGGTATTATGATAAACAAAAATGGTAATCAAATGTCAAATTAATGATGCAGAGTTCTAGACAAGACTACTTTCTCTTATACCTCAAAAAACTAAACAAGCCTTATAGTTGTACCAAATCTAGTGCAATATTTTTGTTACCTGAGACACCTTTAAAGTCAGGTGATTTCGATTCTCGCTGGACATAGACACAGCCAAGGCACTTGCTGTAAAATAAAAATAAAAAATAAAAAAAACAGTCACTAGCAATTATATGGAGTTCATGCTAATCAATTAACTCTTTCAAACCAAGCATATGTATCTGCCATGTGAGCAAATGTGAAGAGTTCAATATATCCAACTCATGTATCATTTGAGGGAGTGTTAGATAACTATGTATAATGTAAATATAGTTATATTTAGATGAATATGGTAAATAGTACTCCATGTCAATAGATGTATCTATGTGCATTGAATAGTGTGAATATAAAAGATTTAGACACAAGACTTTTGACTTCATGAAGAGTGATCTTTTCTCTCTTTTTTTCAGAATATAACTATATCAATCCCTAGATTAACAGATAACTGAATAAATGGCAACCGCATAAGAAGCTATAACTAACCTGATGAGACCAACCAGAGGAAGCTTAGCCACTGATCTCTTCAGCAATAAAAACAAAAAGGAGCAAGGTCAGGAGATTAAGCAAAGAAGTATGTCCAAGGTCAAGAGTAAAGAAGTGGGTCCATCGAACTAAAATTAGTTATGTCTCAATCACATTTTACCCATATGGTAAAAGAAGTCACAGACCTTAGCAACAAAGCTAGGAAATGAGGAAGACATGTGATACAAGATATCCAAGTACGAAATGTGATTTGACACAATAGCCCCTGGTCTTTCAAGTTCTTCAGTCTGATCTTTTGATCCATGCTGGCAAAGAGAAAAAGTTACCATGTCACACGTCAAAGCAGTTAAAAACCAAGGATATTAGTTAAAAGACAATTATAGAAGAAATTTTCATCACAAATCTACAGATTAAATAAACCAATTTCCCATATTAATCATATAGATATATGTATATCTATAGATGAGCAGAAAATTAATTTACAACACTGCATTATATTATGAACCAATGTTAATAACAAGCTTCTTATATTTTCTCATATTTAGTTAAACGAAAATATAAGAAGAAAGTCCGTTCACAAATTTACAGATCAAATGAACCAAGTTTCCCACCAATAATCCATAGATTCATGTGTACAATAGGTTACAACGCAACATTACTTCATGAACCAGTATAACGCACTTAATCATGTAAAATTGCCAGTAATTCTACCTTTAACCGGTTCAACTGTTTTGCTCCGACCAAAAGTTAGGGTCGGAGCAATCCAATAGTATATTGGTCACTGTTTTTTTCTAATATTCAATTGCATCAAATTGCATATGGGTAGTATAGAGGTTTTCTAGTAATTCTCCCATTTACACAATAGGGCCAACACTATGCAACCCTCCCTCCCCTCAACACAACAATAATACCAACAACTATGCCTCGGTCCCAATCAAGTTGGGGTCGGCTATATGAATCATCACTGACCATGTTACTCTATTTAAACTCATCTCATGCCAATATTAAACAAACAAAATAATAATAATAAACAAGAAAAAAAAGTGCTAGAAGCTTATGTTTTCTACTGAATTCTATTGATTGTGTAACTTGCCGAAAGGCCAAACAACTCCTAGAAAAGCATAGGACATAAAGTAAAAGTGCTAACGTACTTTTGGGCAACAAAAAAACGAGAACTTTAAGGTCTGTCCATAAATAGAAAACTTTAGTAAGTAATTTCAACTGATGCATGCCCAAGTTAAGTAATGTGCCTAAAAACTAAAGGATTTTTTATGTCACTTTTACCAGTTGCAGCAGGTAAACTATTTCAAGAACATATTTTTACACACAGTATATATAACTTAAACTCTTAGAACAAACAACATTCAATAATTACAACTACAATTTATTACCTCATTATTTGAGTTGGCATTGAGATCAATGGGGCAATAAGTTTCGCTAATCCAATAGAATCCAAAAACGAAAAGCATTACTCTCGAAAGGAACATCCCACTCTGCATCATCACAACCCTTCTCCACCCACCAATATGCGCATAATCCTCCTGCTCTTCCTCTTCCTCTCGATTCGGTGCTGAAAACGCTGTACAAACCTTACAAATCAAGTAATACACAACCAATACAGTCATTGCCCCAACAACTCTCACAGGTACAACCGTCACAAGCGCAATACCCAAAAGCACCTTCTCGGTCCATGGCAGTTCGCCCCGACCCATTACTCCATACACGTCATGCCTCACATATGGGGCGTATTTCTTCTCTAATTCTTCGATGCAAGGGTTAGAACTAGAAGACTGGGATTGAACTTGGAGTTGAGGGTTAGTCGGGTCGGGTTTGAGCAGTGGCCGATCGTCTTTGGTAAGGGAACTTTCGTCCACGGATTCGAGTTGTGTTGTTTGGGTAGTTTTAGGTGGTAATTTTTGGAGTTCGGACTCCATTTTTTTGATTCTCAACGGGATTTTTTGAGCACACAGTTGTTATATCTTCTCTATCTATTGGATTGGATAACCATTGTTGCACACAAGTGTTGTGTTATTTGTTTGTAGATCTGGGCAAAGGAAAACGCAATCCAAATAAAATATACTCCTACTAAAAAAGTTTTAAATTAAATCGCACTTACTCTCCACTTTAGTGTTATTGCTAATATCCTGTCCCACAACTTTTAAATATTGCATTTACATCCCCCCATTTTCGTGTTGTGTTTTTTTTCTTCCTAGCTAGTACTAGTACGAGGATAAGGATAACTCAATTAGGAGAATGTGATTAGGACACAACTACTTCCACCTCGTACAACTTTAATTTTCAGTCAAAGTAATCATAATTTTTATAGTAATTTTTTTTTTGTTATAAAGAAATATACGATTTGATTTTCTAAATAGTAGAGCTGTATGTTAGAATATACTATAAGTCATGCGTATTGTTATAGTATTCTTTATGCACAATTATTTATTTACTTGTTTAAATTCAATAAAGTTTCATTTTAAATAGATCATGTGTTGGTTTGTGCGTCCATTGCTTACATAGTAGATGATTTAGTGTATAGAGTTTAGCTTATACACGGAAGATTAAATCATCGGTTCTTGTAAGACATAAAAGTTAATGTTCACAATCTAATGATGGAATTGGACAAATCATCGGAATGATTGTAGCACAAGATTAAATATAATTTATCTTGATTATGGGAATGGTTTAATTCCAACTTCTTGTGCTAGTACATTTTGTATGTATTGAACGGATCAAGTAGAGATGAGTATTTTATACTGACTTTATAAAATAATTTCTCTAGTCCATTTAATGTACTTATACTCTTAATCCTGATATAATTATTATTAGCTGTGTATGTCACTTGTTGTTTTGATTTATTAAAAGGCGAGATTCTTTCGCGAGTCAATAAGCCTGGTAAATTGGATAACAATGATATACATTGGCGAAGTAATAATTAGTTGATGGAATCCATGTCTCGATTTTGAGATTGATAATACTGCTTTATGAAAGCTTATAAGTTTTCATGTGTAAACCCGGTCGGTGGATTTTGTATCTGACACATGAAATAAGTTAAGTGTAAGTCTAAAGGAAGTAATTAATAAATTAAATAGTCAGTAATTTAATTTGATTGATTAGTATCTGAATCTTAACATGAGGAGTTAAATAAGGTTTTATGGAAGAATTTCGAAATTGAACTAAGGAGTGCAATTACGAATTTTTAGTGGAATAATTCGTAATTTATTATGATGGAAATTAATTTCAGAATTTCGAAATTAATATCATAATAGGAAGCCTTGTTAATTAAATTTTGTGGTCCCTACTGTGCCTAAATAATAGAAAATAGTGAAAACTGTTACTTAGTGGGAAAGAAAACGTGGAAACCGTCCCTTAGTGGGAGAAGGAAACCTAACAGGTTTTGAAAACGGTTTTGACCTAAAACGCAGCTATATATATGGATATAAGGGCTGGACGTTTTGGACACAATTTTGACTGCGGTTTCTACTAGAATTTTGCCCACCCAAAATTCTCTATTTTCGGTTATTGTTTGGGTAACACAGCAGAAGACTGTGGAAATCTGCTGATGTGTTTTCAACTGAGGAACTAGAGAACGACATAGATTTGTTGTGTTTACGCTTCAAGAGCTGGACGTTTTGGACACGATTCTGACTGCGGTTTCTACTAGAATTTTGCCCACCCAAAATTCTCTATTTTCGGTTATTGTTTGGGTAACGCAGTAGAAGACTGTGGAAATCTGTTGGTGTGTTTTCAACTGAGGAACTAGAGAACGACATAGATTTGTTGTGTTTACGCTTCAAGAGGTAATCCTAAAATCTCCATACGTGCTAGTTGTTTAGATTACACGTGAATAAGATTCTGTTATTGCTTCCGCTGTGGTATATATTCAAACAATTGGTATCAGAGCATACTCACGTCTAATTAAATAATTAGGATAAACCATAAGGATTAATGTCATATTCTATATGCAAGTTTTGAATTACATGCAAAGTTTGTTTTTCTGAAAACCTGCACTGTTTTTTGGTGTGATTATCCGTTATGGATTGTGTTGATTACTCTAAAAACTTGATGTATCCTTTTAATATTGGTGGTGTTGAGTTAGAATAATCTAAAAGTTGAATTTTATCATGTAAAACGGAAAAACAAGTTTTGCCGAATTAGGGCAGAAAATTGGAGGTCAAAAAGGTGACGGACTCCGATTGACCTGAAACTTGGCAGGTCCATGCGAAACGGCTCAGTGAGCAATACACATGAAACATGATTAAAGTCGTTTTTTGGGCTTTCGGGGTCGTTTAGATGGTGTTTTTGCTGTTTTTCTAAAATTCTGAAATTATTTTTAGTTGTTTTTAATTCCAGTAATTGTGGGGATCAATTCCCTTGGTCCCCGGGCTTAAAAAATTAGTGATATAATGTTTTTACACGTTGACGTAGGTCTTCTTCCATATCGGATAAAAATATTATGAATAATCACTATGTTATACTAGTCATTGATTATTTGTATTTACTTTCCATCTGAGTATGCATGATGGTTCAATGGGACTAATATATGTTAAATGTTGATATTCACTTGGCTTAAATTAACAGTTTACTCTCCATCTGAGTATGACCTGTTTAAGTTTATGGAGTGAAAATCTGTCATTATATATGTATATTGCAAGAATAGCTTCTTTCCCATAGAAATTTGTTGTTCAAGGTGCATAGATTGTATATATATAATGTGTTTTGAATTTTAATGTTCATAATACAAACTGATTTGATCTATTTAAATATTTAATGTCTCCCAGATTGATAATGACTGCTTTCAATCCCCTTACTGCCCTTCTTACCCAAAACAAACTTGAGGGTCCAAATTATGTTGATTGGAAACAAAATTTGGATATTGTTCTAATTGCTGAAGAGTACAAATTTGTGCTCGATGAGGTGTGTCCAAAAAAACCTGGAGATGATGCCATAGATGATGAACAGAAGGCTTACCAGAAATGGATTAAGGCTGATGAGATGGCGCGGTGTTACAGTTTGGCATCCATGTCGAATGTTCTGCAACATCAGCATCAGTCGATGGAGTCTGCTTATGACATTCTGGAAAATCTCAAAGAAATGTTTGGAGATCAGAATCGTGCGGCTAAGCAGACTGCCATGAAAGCCCTTCTGAATACCAAAATGGTTGAAGGTTCATCGGTCAGGGACCATGTTCTGAAGATGATGAGTTTTCTGAATGAACTGGAGGTTCTTGGAGCTAACATTGATAAGGACACGCAGGTTGAAATGATCCTGCAGACTTTGCCTGACAGTTTTCAGCAATTTCGCCTGAATTATAACATGAACAAAATGGATTTGTCCCTTGCGAAATTGTTGAATGAGCTGCAGTCGGCAGAGACTATTATCAAGTCCCAAGCTCCTCCCGTGGCATTGAATTTTGAGGCAGGTTCTTCTTCTAAGCCGAGAGGCGGGCAGAAAAAGAAAAAGGCTCAAAAACCCTCTGTTGGTGGCGCGACTGCTGGTGTGAAAAAGGCTAAGGGCAAGTGTTATCACTGCAAGCAGCCCGGGCATCATAAGAAGCAGTGTCCAACTTATCTGGCCAAGCTGAAAAATAAACCAGGTGATTTACATCTACTTGTCGTTGAAACATTTTTAGCGGCTGTTTCTACCATGTCATGGTGTGTAGATTCGGGAGCCACTAATCATATCTGCACTTATTTGCAGGGGTTTCAGGTAACGCGGCGGCTAAGTAAAGGAGAAATCAATGTTTATCAAGCAGACGGTTCAGCAGCCCCAGCTTTAGCATTAGGAAATATTAGTATTTCGTTTGGTAGTGGTAGAGTTTTAGCTTTAAAAGACACATTATATGTACCTTCCGTTAGAAGGAATTTAATTTCGGTTTCTAGCGCTATGAGAGATGGTTATGATTTTAATTGTCATGACGTTGATAAATGTGTTATTACTCATAATAAGCGTTATCTCTCTTCGGCTACATTGATTAATGGTCTTTTTGTTGTTGACTCTATTCCTAAACCGTTACCACCTAAAGAACTGAATAATGTTGATTTACCAAGTAAGAGAAAACGTTCTTCTGAATTGAGTGAAACATATTTATGGCACTTGCGTTTGGGTCATATAAATCTAAACAGAATTTCCAGGTTGGTCAAGGATGGACCTTTAAGTTCATTGAAAGTGGAGGCACTACCAACTTGTGAATCTTGTTTAGAAGGAAAAATGACAAAACGAAATTTCCCCTCAAAAGGAAATTGGGCAAGTGATAAATTAGAATTAATTCATTCTGATTTGTGTGGTCCAATGAATGTCCAAGCAAGAGGTGGTTTTGAGTATTTTGTGACTTTCACAGATGATTACTCAAAATATGGATATATTTATTTGTTGCGTCGAAAGTCTGAATGTTTTGAAAAGTTCAAAGAATTCAAGACTGAGACTGAAAAGCGACATAATAAACATATCAAGACACTACGATCTAATCGTGGTGGGGAGTACCTCTCTACGTACTTCATTGGTTATTTATCAGAATGTGGAATTACATCTCAATTATCTGCACCTGGAACTCCACAACAAAATGGTGTAGCTGAAAGAAGAAATAGGACTCTTATGGAAATGGTTAGATCAATGATGAGTTATTCCGATTTGCCTTCGTCTTTTTGGGGACATGCCTTAGAAACGGCGAATTATGTTCTGAACTTAGTTCCTTCAAAGTCAGTACCCTTGACCCCTACAGAATTGTGGACTGGGCGCAAGCCTAGTCTGCGGCATATTCGAGTTTGGGGTTGTCCGGCACATGTGCTAAAGGGGAAAACGGATAAATTGGAGGCAAGAACGGATGTATGCGTGTTTATAGGTTATCCAAAAGGGACGAAAGGTGGTTTATTCTATTGTCCTAAAGAGAAAAAGGTAATTGTTAGCACAAATGCCAAGTTTCTAGAAGAGGACTATTTGATGAACCATGTTCCTAGAAGTAAACTCGTTTTACAGGAACTTAGCAAAGGAATGGAAACTCAGTCATCTGAAAATCAAAACGACCATATCCAAACCCCGGAAGTCGATTTTGACATACCATTGCACTTTAGTAGTGGGAGAAATGTCAATAGACTTAATGTCCCACAAGAACAAGTGCCCGCAGTCATACTACCACAAAGTAGTGGGAGTCATGTTGAGCAGACTGCACAACAGGAAGAAGTCGTTGATATCCCTGTGGATAGCATGGAGACTCAGGTTCCTGATGATGTTGTGGTTCAACCACAAAATCAACGTGATGTAGTTGCAACTGATGTAGTGCGTAGTCGTAGTGGGAGAGAAATAAGACAGCCAGTTCGTTACACGCTCTTGGGAGAATCATATGATAGGATCCCTGAGGAGCCTACCTCCGAACCTGTCAATTACGACCAAGCACTACATGATAAGGATGCCGATAAGTGGGTTGCTGCTATGAAATCAGAGATGGAGTCTATGTACTCTAATCAGGTTTGGGATCTTGTAGAACCAACTGATGGGGTTAAACCCATTGGATGCAAATGGATCTATAAGAAAAAGAGAGGTGTAGACGGAAAAGTACAAACTTTTAAAGCAAGGCTTGTAGCGAAAGGGTTTACTCAGAAAGAAGGGATCGACTATGAGGAAACCTTCTCGCCGGTAGCCATGCTTAAGTCTATAAGGATTCTCTTATCCATTGCTGCTCATTATGATTATGAGATTTGGCAAATGGATGTCAAGACAGCTTTCCTTAATGGAAGTCTTGATGAGTGCATCTATATGATGCAACCAGACGGTTTTATGGAAAGTGGCAAAGAGCACATGTTGTGTAAGCTTAAAAGGTCCATTTATGGACTAAAACAGGCATCTAGGGCATGGAACACTTGTTTTGATAAGGCGATTAAAACTTTTGGTTTTGATCAGTGTCTTAACGAATCTTGTGTATACAAAAAGTGGGATGGGGACAAAGTGGCATTTTTGATCTTATATGTAGATGACATACTGCTCATAGGAAATAATGTGGGCATGTTGAATTCAGTTAAGCAGTGGTTGTCCACACATTTTGATATGAAAGATTTGGGAGAAGCGGCTCATATCCTTGGGATCAAACTCTTGCGAGATCGCAAGAAAAGGATATTAGGCTTGTCCCAAGGTCTTTATATTGATACAATACTCTCCAGGTTTAGCATGCATGATTCCAAGAAAGGATTCCTTCCTTTCAGACATGGAATTTCTCTATCTAAAGATCAGTCTCCTAAGACTGATGAAGAGATAGAAAAGATGAAGGCGGTCCCTTATGCATCAGCTGTGGGGAGCCTCATGTATGCTATGTTATGCACTAGGCCTGATATCTGCTTTGCCGTTGGCGTTGTTAGCAGATTTCAGTCTAATCCTGGGAAAGAGCATTGGACGGCGGTTAAACATATAATCAAGTACCTGAAAAGGACTAGGGATTACATGTTGATCTACCAATCGGATGACCTGGTACCTATTGGGTATACTGATTCGGATTTCCAATCAGACAGAGATTCTAGAAAGTCTACCTCAGGTAATGTGTTTACTCTTGGAGGTGTAGCCATAAGTTGGAGGAGTATCAAGCAAACTTGTGTTGCTGATTCCACCATGGAAGCCGAATATGTGGCAGCCAAAGAGGCAGTTTGGCTCGGTAACTTCCTGAGAGAGTTGAGTATGGTTCCTTCGATTCAAGCGCCAATTACGCTTTACTGTGATAATAGTGGTGCGGTTGTGAGCACGTGATTTTTGCTTCACGAAAACTACTCCAAAAGAAATCAAAAAAATAAAACAAAATTTTCTTGGTGTACAATTTTTAGGATTTGCGTGGCATTTTTGATAATTATTTGTGTTTTTGTTTATGAATGTTTATCCTGTTATAATTAATTGAAATAATAAAAAATATGTGGCATGTGCACTTAGGATTTTTATTTCTTACAATTAGGAATTAATTAAACCATAATTTGGTTTTAAAAGAAGGAAAATCACAAAAAATATGTAATTGTTGTAATTTTGTCATTTAAATGTGCCATTGTGTGATTTTATTTTTAATTAAATGTTTTAACTTGTGTGTTGTTTGTTGTTAAGGGTTAATTAATATTTTTGTAGATCAATTTTGTTTTACAATTTATTTCTAGAGTTGTTGTTAATTGTTAATTAAAAGAAGAGAGTTAAAATAATTAGCTAAGTCGGACTGGGCCAGGCCAAAATCAGGCCCAAAATGCAATGCAATGACCCAGTCCATTATGCCTGATCTCTCATATAGCCTAAACGACGCTGTTTAGGCGTCTTCAATCTGAGCCGTTGATCGAACAGATCAAACGGTCTAGTGCAGCCCTGGCTTGGTTTGAAACGACACCGTTTCAAGTGTTTAATCCGAGCCATCCATTTTCTTTGATCCAACGGCCTCAAGGCCTCACCACGACCCAATCCACTTCACCCCCGGGCCAACCCATTCCCCAACTTAAATCGAACGACACCGTTCAGTTAAGTGAGTTGATCTAGGCCGTTGATCGTGCTTGATCTAACGGCCAAGATCAATCCCCCTTCCACTATATAAGCCTAATAACTACCCCAGCCCCCCAAACCAAACACCCCCTAAGCCATACCCTGTTCATCATCTCTTTCAGAGACGGACCCCAAAGCTTTGACCAAACCCTAGCCGCCCTGAAACCCCTCCGTTTGAAAGCCGGCGGCAACAACACCGATGACCACCAAAATAACACCCCTGAACCTCCTAACCACCCCCAATCCAAATCCAGTACCCGTTTGTTTCGAATCATTCTCAAACTTCTCGAATCTTCATTCGAAGATTCGAGCAAAGCCTGAACCTACCCCAATCTGCCTTAAACTTACACCAAGGCAACCCCTAACCACCCTCGTTACGGATCTGTTGGTTGCTTACCTTGAATCAACCTCCAACTTCTCGAATCTTCAATCGAAGATTCGAGAAAAACTAGATCTACCACAACCAATCCCAAACTCATACCAGACATGTCCCTGACCTCCCTCGTCACCAAACCACCATGGGTTTGGTTCAAATCTGGCTGGAAACACTCGAACCCCAAATCGAACCCCCAAGAACCCTAGAAAACCAAAGACTGAAATCTGTCTAAATCAAAGGAAGTTGGATGTCTAGTGGACCTTAGTCGAAGTGTTCTCAGTTGAGAATACTCGATTAAGGTCCGTTCGACCTCAAACAGTTCGACTTTGGTTTCAAATCAGGGTTGCCCATGTTTTCGAGTTCTGGAGGTATTTTTCTTTGTTTTGTTTATTCCGTTTTTTGGTTTTTATTATTCTGTTTACTTTGTTGAGTGTAGTTTTATGGTTTTTTCAATTGTTGTCGTTTGATTCTGTCATTCTCCCCCAGACCTGTTATTTGGTCCAATTCTATCATTTGCTTCTATTTGCTATAATTGTTATGTGTTATAATTTGTGTAATCGATTAAGTGTCATCGATTAGTCCGATAGGCCTGAATATTAATTTAATATGATGGTAGCGTAATGTTGGTTTTGGTTTCATGGTTCATGCTAGTCTGTTTCCCCTCCTACTTCGTTTCTGTCCTAAATGTTGTGTTGAAACAAGCCTGTTGGTATAGTTGAACTTAATACTGAGCCTGTGGGTATATTCAGTTCGTCACACTGTTTTGTTTGATCATTTGAAATGTTCTGAATTGCTTGGTCAATCGAACTGCTTCATCACAACTGCTATTTTGGTTGTCACCTAAACCTGCTGTGTCATGCCCTGTAAGGGTGTTCTGGGTCATTAATATCCTTAGCCTTTATTTTTGTTGCTGTTTGATTCAAGTTTAAGCAATTGATGAATCGAATCCTACTGTCTAGGGTATGAAATGAATCTGACAACTGATTTAAATTCAGTATTTATTTGATAATGTCAACTGGATAGTAGTGAGTCATAATGTTGCATTCAGAACTTAGGAGAATTGGCTATAACTGCAATTTCAGGGATTCAGGGGTGATTTAGGAATGAAATAGTTAGGATAATATTTTAATGTTAGTGTTTTGTTAGTGGGATATTAATTAATATGGTAATGGGGAACAAATGGGAATGGGGGGCTGAAATTAAGGAAAAGTTTTTCTTAGTAGATTTTAAGTGGAAAATTTCAGATTTAGTGGGAGAAGGGGGTCGGGCAGTAGGTTTAAAAGGAAGGCAAGCTTGTATAAGAGGAGGGGGTCTGTAGAAAAAAAGGGGAGGGAGGAAAAAGAGCAAGTTGGAGAGTTGGTTTTCTTTCACTTCTAAAAATCAGAATCAGTTTTGTTAGTGTTTAATAAAAAGTTCAAAGTGTTTTTTTGGAGAGTTTAAAAAAATAGAAATCAAAGTTTGTTGTTCTATTGCACTTCTGGTTCTACTGTTCTGTTTGTGATTGCTGGTTTGTTTCTGGGATTTCATTGAGGTTTCAAGTGGTTTTCTGAGTTTGTTATTTCTGGTCTGCACTGGTTATTTGTTGTTGCACTGTTACTGCCCTGCTGATTTCTCATCTTCCTTTTCTTTTATTTCAATACCAGGTACACTTTCGAATCAATACTGATGTGGCTGTGAGATGTAAAAGTAAAATGAAATGCTAGGGTGTTTGATGAATTAGTGTTGTATCTATAGTTTAATAAGATATGTGTATTTATATAGTTTAGTTTTATAGCTCAACTGGAATGCATGACGTAGTCTTGTATTTAGCTGGAACTGTTTGGTTTTCAAACTATAGTTTGTAGTTGTCAATTACAGATTCCATGTAGTTAAATATGTAATTTGTAGAATGAACAAATAAGTTAAGGGATTAGTTGCCATATTTCATCTCTAGCTTTCTTTTGTATTTGAGGCAGATTTTAAATAGGCAGTGTTTGATTCCGTTAGGCAGCATATAGGTCAATATTCGAATCCATGTTGATAACATTCCCTAGCCGTTAATTCCAATAGTTTAAATCAATTTTAGGAATGTTAGTTTAAATCAATTTGGAGAATGATCAGTTTGTTTTGAATATCTTGACAATTTTGTATGCATTTTGTAATTTCAGCTTTAGTAGTTCACTTATAGAACAAAGGCACGAAATATTTCTCCATTTTTACGAGTTCGAGTGTAAATTACCGTTATCATCTACTGTAATCCAATAACTACTTGTCAAGCATATAATTAATTAAGACTTTTCTCGTTTCTTTTAGAGACAAACTTAATAGAAATGTAATCACTTTAGGATTGCCCTTTAAAAATAAATGAGACGAGCCTCGCCAAATAAAACGCAAGCTGCGGGGCCCTCAATAAAGGGTTAAAAATTAATTAGACTTCGGATGGGCCGTTTTAGCAAGATTTCACGGCCTTCTCAAAAATAATAATGCGCTAGTCGCTTTAGGCGCGCCTTTAATAATTTACTTTCTTAAACGCGGGTGTACATTGATGTGACCCAAATTCAAATCTCAACGGAGTCGAAGTGTGTCGACGACCACGGGTACATTGATTGTGACGTGGTTCGAAATACATTTTCACAACGTTGCAATTCTCTGTATAATAATAATAAAAGCGGTAAAGAGTTAAAATTTGCACATAAGTTCATATTTGTATAAAATCAGATAATTAAGCCAAATATAACAGTTGAGCGACTGTGCTAGAACCACAAAACTTGGGAATGCCTAACACCTTCTCCCGGGTTAACAGAATTCCTTATCCGGATTTCTGGTTCGCAGACTGTTAAATAGAGTCATTTTTTTCCTCGATTCGGGATTAAACCGGTGACTTGGGACACCATAAATTTCCCAAGTGGCGACTATGAATTAAATAACAAATCTCGTTTCGGTTGTCCTTTAATTGGAAAAACTCCCTTTCGCGCCCCTTTGCGGCGGCACGGGTAAAAAGGAGGTGTGACAGCTCTGGCGACTCTGCTGGGGACCGAACCCAGAATCTCTGGTTCAGGGTTCAGAATTCGAGCTTAGATGAATTGTTATATTTGGCTTTATTTATTATTTGATCTTATTACATGTTTTGGCCTAAATGTGCAAAATGATGCTTTTTTACCGCTTTGATATTATTTGAACTGTACATATAAACTGTGCCGAAACCTTCTCTTCTCACCTCCGGGGATGTGCTTACTGGTTGAGACTCCCTATTTTGTTAGTGTCATACCCTGAAATAAAAGAGGCTCGGAAAGTTTCTAAGTTGGTTGGCCTTTTGGTTCCCAGAAAGGAGCTCCTTCCTCAACTCGAGTTGTCCGCTCGGGTACACTGTCTAGAACATATACCCAGGTTAAACCTAGAATAACTTGACTTCATGCCAGATCCCTAGTAGGAACGTTTATTTGCATCATGTTGCATTTGACTTAGGAGACTCAACACAGGGGTTGGGTCTGTCTAGGACAAGCAACCTGAAATAAAAAAAGACCATCCTACTGCATCCTGTTTGTTTTGCACATTTATTTGCTTCAGATCTGCATGCTGACCGGCTTCTGAAATCAGGAATTTTTGAAAAATTGTGAAAAAGAGAAAAAGAAAAATAGCAGTGTAGGGAGATAACTACTTATTTTTAGAAAAATAAAACCAATGTCCAAGTAGTGTCAAAACCCTGCCGAAATTTTGAAAAATGAAAAAAAATTGTTTTTTTTAGTTTGATTTATTTGAAAAACAAAAGAAAGGAGTCTTGTTTACAAGTTTAGTTTATATTGGGCGAACTACGCCGGTTTGATTCTCACAGGGCGTGAGATACGTAGGCAACCCTCGTCAGGTCCAACCTCCCATTTTGCAAAAATAGACAAAAAATGTCAAATTTTAATTTTCGTCATAGAGTCGGGCGATGCCGATTTTTGTCAGAAATAGCCGAATGTTCCCGAAAGGGACGCCGGAAGGCTGACTTTGCATAAATGGCCACTTCTGTCATTTTTTGGATTTTTGATCGTTTGACTCACACAACCTTAAAATCTTCGTCCCTGAAGTGCTGAAAGGTCGTGTTAGGAAAATCGGGTCTTTCTTTTATGAAAAATAATCAAATCGTTTTGAGTCAAATAAATTTTCTTTTGTTTAATCAAATTAATAAATGTGCAGAATAAGCACGACTCAAAATGAACCTTTTTCAATCATGAATAAAATCTCCCTCCAGTTGCGGCTATGGTGGAATGATTTAGGCAAAGAAGGGCGAGATGAAGTCAAGAAACATCTGAAAGGTCTCACGGGTTTGTTGGGTATCAGGCCTCGAGGGGATATTATAAGGGCACTGGTCACTTACTGGGACCCGGAGCACAATGTCTTCCACTTCTCGGACTTTGAACTCACTCCGACTTTAGAGGAAATAGCCGGGTACATCGGTAGTGCTGAGGTTCCATTGAGGCGTAAATACTTGGTTGCTCCAAGAGCCGTAGCGGTGCACCGATTTTTGGACTCGTTAAAGATAGTCAGAACGATCCATAACCCGGACTTGGCGAAAGGTTTTTGCACTCTGAGCTTCATATACCAAAGATACGGCCACGTAGGAGGATTCGACAAGCCAGAAAACAAGTTGTGCAGCAAAAGTAACCGTCGAAAGTGGGATGAACATAGACGGGTTGCTTTCATGATAACCTTCTTAGGACTTTTAGTGTTCCCAAGAAAAGACGGGAATATTGACATAAAGGTAGCTGGGGTCGTCAGTACTTTGCTCACTCAAGATGACAGCACGCTTGCGCCCATGATTGTATCTGATATCTTCCGAGCTCTTACGGCCTGCAAAGCCGGAAAGAACTTTTTCAAAGGGTGTAACTTGTTATTGCAAATGTGGATGACCGAACACCTATGTCACCGAGCCCAGTTCCTGAGCCGTGGATCTTCTGAGAAAACCTGCATAGAGGAGTTCTACACCAGAATTAATGAGGTCCGCTTACCTGAAGGAGTCTCGGCATGGACCTCATACTTTCGGACCCTCAATGCCAGTCAAATACAGTGGACACTGGGATGGTTACCGATCGACGAAGTCATATATATGCCAGCACTTAGGCCCCATTTTCTCTTGATGGGGCTTAAGAGCATTCAACCTTATGTGCCGTATCGGGGTTTGAGGCAACTTGGGAGGTGTCAGATAGTGCCGAAAGATGAGGACCTGAGCACCCAAGTGACTGAGATCAGTTTCGATGGTCAGTTTCCTAAAGCAAGGGTCCGCCAGATTTGGAGCCAATGTCAATACTTGGAGGCAAATACTTGTGTACTGAATCGGGTAAGAGGGAAAGTTTCACCCAGATATCAGGCTTGGTACAAAGGGGAAGTGTCGTCTGGAAGGCCGATTAAAAGACCTCACCTTCAAGAGTTTGCCAAGTCCTCACAAGAGCATTGGGACTGGTTGGCGAAAGAAGAAGAATACAGGGCCACAATAGGCAAGTTGAAGCAGCAGGTCACAGATCTTCAGTTTGAAAGGGAAATTCAGACCGCGGCCGATGAAGGGGACAGAAATAAATCAGCCCAAGAAAATGACTCCCTTAGAGCCCAAAACTTACAAGTCATAATGGATGCCGACAACCAACGGAGAAGCCGGTCCAATAAAAGGCTGATAGCAGGGTTAAGGAATCAGGTCATTGAAAGCCGAAAGGACTTGGAAAGATCCGTCGAGAATAGCAAGAATGCGGGCCAGATGGGCAAAAGGTGCAGCAGCGCGGAAAAAGAACCTATGGCAAGTGAGAAGGGATTATGAAGGGAGCATCGAAATATTAAGAGAAATAAATTCCACTCTCAGAGATCGGGTCTTTAAACAAGCCCGAGATGCTAGAACGGACAGGGAACGCTGCTATGATTTAATAGCCCAAATGGAAGAACAAATGGAGAGGTTCCAAGATCGGCTCGTTGACAACACTCAAGTATTGGGATTAAAAAATCAACGAATAGAACTGCTGTGTATGGAAAGGGGTAGAATCAGGGGTAGGATCGATGAGATTGGGCACTACATCACCACGAGGTGCTTAACCTGTGAGGAAATACCCCGTGATACCCTTTTTGCCTCAGTCATGGGTTATGTCCACCGGACCATGGAGGAATTAAAAAGCTTGCAAAGAGTCCTTACACCAAAGCCCGCAGAAAGGCCGGCGGGCACCAAAATTCAAGGCCTTAATGTATCCCTAGTTCAAGTCTGCACTTGTTGTTTCTAAGAGCCTGTTGTCTACCCTTCTGTTCTCTTTTCATATCAAACAATATTAATAGTGTGGAGTCTGTATTTTGTTTGTCTTTTTTTTCAAATGGGTAGCTTGTAATAGCATATTTTGGTAATAAAATGAAAAAAAAATTCCAAAAAATAAAATAAAAAAATTGTGTCTTTATTTTTACTTGTGACAGAACTACGCCCGCTCTGATTCATGCGGGGACATGATACGTAGGCAATCCACATAAGATTCGACCATCACTAAAAAGATAAAAAAAAAGAAAAGGCATTGTGAATAAAAGAAAGGAAAAAAGGACATAAAAAGAAAGAGTAAGTCGGAATGACGCATGCAGTCAAAGCAAAGACATGTTAGAAATGGTTAAACTGCCTAGGAAAATTGCATTCCCCAATGTGAAATTGCAATATGTTTTAAACTCTAACGCTAACAAGTTTGTTGTTTATATCAGAGAAAGAGATTTAAAAACAGTTAGCTCGTTAGAACGTTCTGGCAAATTACCATTACCACACAAGATCAAAAGGGCCCATTTCGGAAAGTATGTCTGGTTCGGACAAAAGTGTTGAGGAGGAAAAGACGGAGATGCGAATGATGAAGGAGGAAGTAGACAGGTTGAGACAAGAAATGACTGAGATGCACTTAGCTTGGGCTAAGGGACAAACATTACCAATACTTCCCCCTACTCCTACCCTTTCACCAGCTCGGACTCCGGAACACCCTTCCACTGGTCCATCAACGAGCTTCCCCATTGCCCAATACTATCAAGGGGAAACTTCCTATAATCCTCAAGCTTCACCACCCAAACAAAACCCTCCTCCACCAGCTGTTCCTATTTTCGTGGCACCTCCACCCACCACATTGCAAAAATCATCCGATGAACCAGTGTTTCAGGTTCACGACAACCAATACTTTCCTCCTGAACTCACCTTCAAAGCACCCGAGCCACACACTTACACCCCTCACCTTCAGCTCTCAACAGAAACTTTGAGGCCAACAAAGAATCCGGAGCAGGACGAAGTGCTCCGCAAAGTGAAAAGCCTGGAGCAATCCTTCAGGAAAATGCATGGATTGGGCAGCCAAGTTAGTATGGCCTACAAAGATCTGTGTCCCTTCCCCGATGTTCAATTGCCGGCAGGTTTTAAGATGCCAAAGTTTGATCTATATGAGGGACATGGTGATCCCATGGCACATTTACGAGGCTTCTGTAGTAAGATGAGAGGGGCAGGTGGAAAGGATGAGCTGCTGATAGCTTATTTTGGTCAAAGTTTAAGCGGGTCCACACTAGAATGGTACACGAGGCAGGATTCTAGTAGGTGGTATACCTGGGACGATCTAGCACAAGCATTTGCAGGTCATTTCTAGTATAACCTTGAGATCGTCCCCGACCGTCTCACACTGTTAAAACTTGAGAAAAAGCCTGGAGAGAGCTTCAGGGAATTCGGATTCCGTTGGAGAGAACAAGCAGCAAGAGTCGATCCACCAATGAGGGAAGGTGAAATGGTGGACTACTTCTTACAAACGTTGGAGCCAACTTACTTTGGTCACCTGGTGACATCAGTTGGTAAATCTTTCAATGAAGTAGTAAAAATGGGCGGTATGGTTGAAGAAGGACTCAGGTCCAACAAGATAATGAGTTATTCAGCAATCAAGGCTACAACTCAGGCTATCCAAAGCGGCACGAGAGGTGCGCTCGGGAAAAAGAAGAGAAAGGAGGTCGCAACAGTCGAAGCAGGTACTTGGTCCAAATCTAGAGGTCTTTCCCTCGCTACCAACCCAGACCCCATTACCCAAATTATCCACACACTCCATACAACCCTCCACAACCTTATTATCCACCACAAGAGCCACATATCTCCATCCATCACACCCAAACTTACACCCAGTCTTCGGCTCGCCCGCAATGGCGTATGCCATTTCCCCAGAATACATATCCACCTCCACAAAACACATACTCACCTCCGCAAAGCTCATATCCACCACCAAGGGCCTACAGGAATCCTTTAGGGCCAAGCTTCCGTGGAAATCAGGCTTTCAGGAACGAAAGGATGTAGAGGCCGAGAAGATTCACTCCACTGGGAGAAACCTATACTACTCTGTTCCACAAGTTGAGGCAGTTAGGCCTATTAAGCCCTGTTGAGCCCAAATTGCCAAATCCTCTTCCCAAAAATCTGGACTATTCTGTAAGCTGTGAATATTGTTCAGGGGCTCCCGGGCATGATACTAAGAAGTGTTGGAAGTTGAAGACAACCGTACAATATCTTATTGACACAAATAGGATCGAGGTTCAGGAACCAGAGGCACCAAACATCAATGAGAACCCGTTGTCGGTGCACCACGAGGCTCACATGATCGAACAAATGCACGAAGGGGGAGAGCCCAAGAAACCCTCACAAACGGTAATGATGATTCGTGCCAGTCCAAACGAAAAGTCGACCAGTGGAAAGGCAGTGGTATAGTTGGGAAAGGTAGATGACAAGCCATTTGTGGTAGTGGGGAAAGGTTTGTCTGTTGCTGCGAAAAAGCCAAAGTCAGTCAGGGTAGTGCTGCAGGGAGTATCAAGCACACCAGTGTTGGTAGTGAAGGGGGTCCACATAGAACCAGTTGTTATCAGGCCAGTAATGCAGTTGCCGATAACAAGTGAGAAAGTTGTGCCATGGAGCTACAGTCAAGTGACAGTGATGCATAAGGGGAAGGAGGTTGTGGAAGAAGTATGCGAGGCCCAGGGGTTAACTCGTTCGGGAAGGTATTTTGTTCCACAGAATTGAGAAGGGCCAATCCTGTAACAATAAAGAAGCCAGTGACGGAGGAAGAAGCAGAGGAGTTTTTGAAGAAGATGAAGGCACAGGACTACTCCATTGTAAAGCAGTTGAGGAAGATCCCGACCCAGATTTCGTTGTTATCCTTGTTGATCCATTCAAGCGATCATTGTCGGGCATTAATGAAGATTTTGAACGAAGCCCATGTTCCGGACAAGCTCTCCGTGAACCATTTGGAGAAATAGCGCACAAAATCTTCGAGGTAAACCGAGTGACATTCTCTGACGATGAGTTACCGGTAGAGGGTACAGAACACAACAGGGCACTCTACCTGACGGTGAAATGCGAAGAATCGGTGGTCACTCGAGTATTGATTGATAATGGGTCAAGTGCCAATATCTGTCCTTTGGCCACTCTGAACAAACTGAAGGTGGATGATGATAGGATTCACAAGAACAACGTCTGCATCCGAGGTTTTGATGGGGAGGTACTGACACAGTGGGTGATATCATACTGGAATTGACCATTGGTCCGGTCGAGTTCACCATGGAATTTCAAGTGATAGATGTGGCAGTGTCGTATAATCTTCTGTTGGGACGACCCTGGATCCACGCAGCCAAAGCAGTGCCTTCTACACTACATTAGATGGTCAAATTTGAATGGAATAGACAATAGATTGTGGTACACGGGGATGACGGTACACATGCCGTTAGTGATGCCATTGTGCCCTTCATAGAAACTGACGGTGACAAGGGCCCATGAGTTTATCAGGTTTTTGACGCAGTCTCAGTAGACAAAATTCCTGAGGGTGGGGGCCTCCCACTTCCCAGAATCGCGGCTGCGGCCTTCATGATAACCTCAGAAATGTTAAACAACGGATTTGTACCAGGGAAAGGTTTGGGGGTTGATCTGCAGGGTATTGTCCAGCCAGTTTCCTTGCCCAAGAACCTGGATACTTTTGGGTTAGGATTCAAGCCTACTGCAGCGGATGTAAAGTGGGCCCACAAGTTGAAGAAAAGAGTCTGGGTCCTTCCTAAGCCAATCCCGCGCCTATCCAGATCATTTGTCGGAGCAGGTATCAGAGAGTTGTCGGTACCGAAGGTTCTCGGACCACTGATCGGGCCAGATGGAGATTTGAATGAAGACTTTGAAAGGCTGTTCGCCGATGTCAACATGATAGAAGTTGGAGAAGGTTCCGGTAAGGCACACATACAGTTTGTGGGGCCTAGGGCCAATGTCAACAATTGGACAGCTACTCCTCTTCCTACTCGGAGGGAGTCCTGGTAGTTGGCTCTGATTTTCCTTCTTGTTTTCTGGATTATTCTAGGGTTGTAATCCAGATTCTTTTTTTATTTTTATTGCGTTCATCAAAGTGTGAAACCTTGTTATCCCATAATTCAATAAAATAAAAAAGTTTCTTCTTTATTCCTTATTTTATTTTTAATTTTTAATTTTGTTTTTTTCTTTTCTTTTTCTGGACAGTTCTCTTTATACTGGTCTTAATGACATGGTATGCACAACGGATCTTCAACCTAGTCTAAAAGATCAATCTGATTCTGAACTAACTATACAAGAGGTCGATTATGATAATGAATCGGAATACGATGAGGACGAAGCCTTCGAAGAGATAAACAGAGAGTTAAGCCAATTTGAAGAGAAATCCAAGCCCAACTTAAATGACACATAAGCCATCAATTTAGGGGATGCAGACGATATCAGGGAAACTAAAATAAGCATCCACATTGCACCAAATATCAGGGAAGAACTAATCAAAATACTTATTGAGTTCAAAGATGTTTTTGCATGGTCGTATGATGACATGACGGGGTTAAGCACGGATTTAGTGGTTCATAAATTGCCCACTGAACCGGCATGCCCTCCCGTCAAGCAGAAATTGAGGAAGTTCAAGACGAATATGAGTGTGAAGATTAAAGAGGAAGTAACCAAGCAGCTGCAAGCAAAGGTTATTCGTGTCACTCGATATCCTGATTGGTTGGCTAATGTGGTGTCGGTGCCGAAGAGAGATGGGAAGATCAGGGTGTGTGTCGATTACCACAATCTGAATAGGGCAAGCTCAAAGGACAACTTTACTTTACCCAACATCCATATCTTGATCGACAATTGTGCCGGATGTGAGATCGGATCTTTTGTAGATTGCTATGCTGGATATCATCAGATTCTGATGGATGAATAAGATGCGGAAAATACGACATTCATTACGTCGTGGGAGACTTATTGCTACCGGGTAATACCATTTGGTTTGAAGAATGCTGGGGCAACGTACATGAGAGCAATGACTACTGTGTTTCATGACATGATACATAAAGAAATTGAGGTGTACGTGGACGATGTGATTATAAAATCCAAGCATCAGGAAAACCACGTAGCAGACCTAAGGAAGTTTTTCCAAAGACTTCGAATGTACGATATTAAGCTCAACCCGGCCAAATGTGCATTTGGAGTTCCATCTGGAAAGTTGTTGGGATTCATCGTCAGTCGGCGAGGTATTGAACTGGACCCATCAAAGATCAAATCTATCCAAGATTTGCCACCGCCAAAGAACAAGACAGAAGTAATGAGTCTGTTGGGAAGGTTGAATTACATCAGCAGATTTATTGCTCAACTCACAGCAACTTGTGAACCCATTTTTCGGTTACTGAAGAAAGATGTTGCGATAGAATGGACGACAGAATGTCAGGAGGCATTTGACCAGATCAAAGGATATTTATCAAATCCACCTGTGTTGGTTCCACCTGAGCTGGGGAGACCGTTAATTCTTTATCTAACGGTCCTGGAGAATTCGTTTGGCTGCATGTTGGGGCAACACGACATTACAGGAAGGAAGGAGCAAGCCATCTATTATCTCAGCAAGAAGTTTACAGTATATGAGGTTAAGTACACTCAACTCGAGAAGACATGTTGCGCCCTAACTTGGGTGGCCCAGAAATTGAAGCATTATCTGTCATTATATACTACTTATCTCATTTCACGCTTGGATCCACTAAAGTATATTTTCCAGAAGCCTATGCCCACAGGGAGGTTAGCGAAATGGCAAATATTACTCACGGAGTTTGACATCGTCTATGTGACGAGGACTGCCATGAAAGCCCAAGCACTGGCCGATCACTTGGCTGAGAATCCTGTTGATGAAGAATACGAGTCGTTAAGGACATATTTTCCTGACGAAGAAGTGATGCATATAGATGAGTTGGAATTACCTGAGGAACCAGGTTGGAAGCTCTTCTTTGATGGAGCCGAAATGCGAAGGGAGTTGGAATAGGAGCGGTACTTATTTCTGAAACAGGACGTCATTATCCTGTTACGGCTCAGCTGCGTTTCTATTGTACCAACAACATGGATGAGTATGAGGCATGCATTTTGGGTCTGCGACTAGCTGCAGACATGGATGTCCAGGATGTCTTAGTCTTGGGAGACTCGAACCTCTTGGTGCATCAGATTCAGGGTGAATGGGAAACACGGGATTTGAAGCTCATACCATATCGACAATGTTTGCACGATCTGAGCAAGCGATTCCAATCAGTGGAGTTCAGACACATCCCAAGAGTTCACAATGAGGTTGCTGATGCTTTGGCCACTTTAGCATCGATGTTGCACCACCAAGACAAAATTCATGTTAACCCGTTGCATATCCAGGTTCATGATCAGCATGTTTATTGCAACATGATAGAGGAAGAAATGGATGGCGAGCCATGGTTTTATGATGTCAAGGAGTACCTCAGGATGGGGATATACCCGTAGCAGGCCATTGGAGATAAAAAAAGAGCCATTTGGCGATTGTCAAGTGGATTCTTCTTCAGTGGAGGAGTGTTGTACAAAAGAACCCCAGATTTGGGATTACTGAGATGTATAGATGCCAGTCAAGCCACGACAGTTATGACAGAGGTACATGCTGAAGTTTGTGGGCCACATATGAGCGGATATGTATTGGCGAAGAAGATTCTTCGAGCAGGGTACTATTGGCTCACTATGGAGCGTGATTGTATCAATTTCGTGCGGAAATGCCATCAGTGTTAGATACACGGAGATTTGATTCATTCTCCGCCGACAGAATTGCATACAATGTCAGCACCATGGCCATTTGTTGCCTGGGGCATGGATGTCATTGGACCTATTGAGCCGGCAGCTACCAACGGTCATAGGTTCATTCTGGTGACCATCGACTATTTCACTAAATGGGTTGAAGCTAAAACTTTCAAGTCAATAACCAAGAAGGCAGTGGTGGATTTTGTTCACTCCCATATCATCTGTAGTTTGGGGTCCCAAAAGTGATCATCACGGATAATGGTGCTAATCTTAACAGCAATTTGATGAAAGAGGTATGTCAACAGTTTAAGATTGCACACCGCAATTTCACCCCATATCGTCCCAAGGCGAATGGAGCAGTTGAAGCGGCCAACAAAAACATAAAGAAGATACTTCGGAAAATGGTAGAAGGTTCTAGGCAATGGCATGAAAAATTACCGTTTGCATTGTTGGGTTATCGTACCACTGTCCGTACTTCGGTAGGGGCAACTCCTTATTTGTTGGTATACGGAACTGAAGCAGTAATACCGGCGGAAGTTGAAATTCCATCCCTTCGGATTGTCGCTGAGGCTGAGATTGATGATGACGAGTGGGTCAAAGCCCGTTTGAAGCAGTTGAACTTGATTGATGAAAAGAGATTGGCAGCTGTGTATCATGGCCAGTTATATCAAAAGAGAATGGCGAGAGCCTACAATAAGAAGGTGCGCCCCAGAAAATTTGAGGTGGGGCAGCAGGTGTTGAAACGAATCCTGCCACATCAGGCCGAAGCAAAAGGCAAGTTCGCCCCGAATTGGCAAGGACCATTCATTATAACCAGAGTGTTGTCCAATGGCGCTTTATGTTTAACAGATATCGAAGGGAAATGCGTCGACATGGCTATCAATTCTGACGCAGTTAAGAGATATTATGTATGATTTCTTTTGATTGTAATTGTTGTTTGTTTGTACTTGGCATTTATCGGAGAATGAATTGACAGAGGCAATTCTTTCTTCTATCCAAACACTTTAATCTTTGCTTCCACTTTTGAGCCTTACTTATTCTTTCATATCCCTCTTTTGGAATCAGTAATTAAAATGAAAGAAAAAGAAAAAGAGAAAAATAATGATAATAAAGGCAAAAGAAAGTCACAAGAAAATAAAGGAATTGGGAACTACGTTTGACCTGATTCCTCAAAGAAGGATACGTAGGCGCCTCACAGCTCGGTCATAGTGTAACATAGTGTGCATAATGTAACATAGTGTAACAAAATAAAAATCCCCAAGCAAGAAAAACTGGGGCAGAAGTTTGGGTTTGTAATTTTGGTAAGAAAGTTTGATTCCAAGAGTTGTACTATTTTACCCATCAAAATTATTTTGAACTTTTGACCCCTTTTTCCTTTTTAACCATACACCAAAAAACCATATTGATGTCCAAAAAAGACATCCCGATCAGTATCTGAGAAGTGCCAAGTCAATGCAAATGGAAGTCGGGAATAACACTCTGATCCCGAGCAAAGAAGAAGATTATAAGCTGGAAATGAATTGATAACCGAAAGAATCCCCAGCAAAGAGTTATATCGACAGCACTCCAATCCCCAGCTGAAAAATAAAATAAAATGAGAGAGTCTTATCGGTGAAAACTTTCACAGGCACCATGAGGCGATGGGAATTGAGAGAAATGAGAGAGTCTTATTAGTGAAAACCCCTCGAAGGGCACTATGAGGCGACAAGGCAAGATTGGCGGAAATGATCTGCATTTGGCAAAGAGTTGAGTGTTTGTTTATCCCCAGCAAGATGAGGCCATCCGAAAGATTGATTGATATAAATAGACTGGGTTGGTTAATCCGAAATGCACGACATGATCGTTGGGATCGGTTATATCATTCAGATAAGTTCTTTTCTTTCTTTCTCCCCAGCATTTGTTCAGAAAGATTTCTTCTTTTTCTATTTTTTGAAATCATCGCTTTTTAATTTCTTGGTTTAAAGACTTTACTTCCCCAGCAGTTTGTTTTTGAAAAGGATTTTTAGAGCTTACTACCAGTGGCCAAAATGGTGCAAAGCAAAATGCGAATAGGACAGGCCAAAGATAAGGCGACAAAGCGAAAAGAAGTTTGTTGCAAGACCAAATGACGCATGGGTCTAGATCCCAAGAGGACCAAATTTCCAGGGGAAGTCGGAGAAAAATAGAAAGAACAACAGTTGAAAAGTTATGGATCAAATTCCAAGAGGATCCCCGGCAGATTTGCAAGATACAGGGACAACTCCGACAGATTCTCGACCAAGTTCCACAATGGTCTGACAACACAGAGCGGGGAAGGAAGAGAAAAGAAAAAACCATCCCCAGCAGGAATATCAGCCCCAACAAATAATATCATCCCCCAACAAGTTTTATAGCAAAGTAGGGAAAAGAAAAAGGGAAAAACCATCCCCAGCAGAAGTGGAACGACCACTCGCCACGTTTTAAGCAGGGAAAGGAAATATTATTGACAGCAAAAAGACAGGGTCACAAGGAAGATTATCAAACTGGGGCAGAAAATTTTCTCTCATTACGAAAATTTTCTTGAAATCGGATAGCCATTTGGGAAAGAGAGAAGATAACACAAGTTTTGAAGGAAGTAAAATCCCCAGCAGTATACGAAGAGGGAGCTACAAGTTTTAAAAGAAAAGCAATCTTGGAAGAAGCAAGATAACCCAAAGTTTTAAAAGTAATGGCCTTTGAATCAATATCATCCCCACCATTGTTAAAAGGAGGAAGTTAATTCCCCAACAGTGTTATTCCCGGCAGGTTTCGGGGAAGTGAAAGCACCATCTTTAAAGGAAGTAGTCTTTGAAGAAGGAAAATGACATATTTGTGAATAAATATCGGTGTTATCCCCAGCAGTTTTCAGAGGAATAAAACACCAGTTTGGAGGGAAGTAGTTGAAAGAAGATGATTCAAGTTAAAGGAGTCAAGAGCCCGCCTGGAGAATGGAGGTGTTGCATTTTAAGGAATTGTTGAATTCAGGAGCCCGCCTGGAGAATGGAGGTGTTATATTTTGAAGAAGTCAGGAGCCCGCCTAGAGAATGGAGGTGTTACATTTTAAAAGTTATTGAAGTCAGGAGCCCGCCTGGAGAATGGAGGTGTTACATTTTAAAAAGTTGTTGAAGTCAGGAGCCCTGAATGGAGGTGTTACATTTTGAAAAAGTTGTTGAAGTCAGGAGCCCGCCTGGAGAATGGAGGTATTACATTTAAGAAGTTGTCGAAGTCAGGAGCCCGCCTGGAGAATGGAGGCTGATTTATTTTCAAAGTTGTTGTCGAAGTCAGGAGCCCCGCCTGGAGAATGGAGGTGTTAAAATTTTAAGAAGCTGTTGAAGTTAGGAGCCCTCCTGGAGAATGGAGGTGTTAAAATTTTAAAAGTTGTCGAAGTCAGGAGCCCGCCTGGAGAATGAAGGCTGAATTATTTTAAAGAAGTTGTTGAAGTCAGGAGCCCGCCTGGAGAATGGAGGTATTACATTTAAAAAGTTGGAGAAATCAGGAGCCCGCCTGTAGAACGGAGGTTGTTATATTCTAAGTTGGAGAAGTCAAAAGCCCGCCTGTAGAATGGAGGTTGTTAAATTTTAAGCTTGGAGTCAGGAGCCCGCCTGTAGAATGGAGGTTGTTATATTTAAAGTTGAAGAATAAGTCAGGAGCCCGCCTGTAGAATGGAGTTTGTTATATGTTTAAGTTGTTGAAGAAGTCAGGAGCCCGCCTGGAGAATGGAGGTTGTGTCATCTTTCAAAAGTCAAGTTGGAGTAGGAGCCCGCCTGCAGAACAGAGGAATACATTTCAAGATCAAATCAAAAGTCAGTAATGAGGAGGGTTACAACAAAAATCCCCAGCATAACAAGCTTTAATGTAGGAAGCAGTGTCCCCAGCAGACAGAACGGAATGATAAAACTTGTGTTCAGAAAAGCAAAAGGCCAGTGTCATCCCCAGCAGTTTTTGAAAGAAAAGCACCAGAGGAAACACAAGCCGACAAGAAGGCAAGGCAACTAGAGCGAGTGGAAGATAGATAAGATTTTGTAATTCCTAGTTTAGTCTAGCCTCTTGTTTTCTTTTGAGCACAGTGTAACAAGAAGATCGGTAAGCAGTAGTAACAACATGCAGCAACAGTAACAACAAAATTGCATTCCCACGGTAGTCCCAACTACCAAAACTTCCCGAACTACATTAACCTGATTCCCTTTTAGCCAGGGATATGTAGGAAACCTTTGAAGCAAAGGTTCGGTTAAACCTTTTCAAAAAATGCTTCACACGGAGTATTCCAACGGGCAAAAATCGCTCGTATCCGCTCACTTTATCTTTGCACGAAAACTCTTTGTGTTTTCGGACAAAGAGGGGCAGCTGTGAGCACGTGATTTTTGCTTCACGAAAACTACTCCAAAAGAAATCAAAAATAAAACAAAATTTTCTTGGTGTACAATTTTTAGGATTTGCGTGACATTTTTGATAATTATTTGTGTTTTTGTCTGTGAATGTTTATCCTGTTATAATTAATTAAAATAATAAAAAATATGTGGCATGTGCATTTAGGATTTTTATTTCTTACAATTAGGAATTAATTAAACCATAATTTGGTTTTAAAAGAAAGAAAATCACAAAAAATATGTAATTGTTGTAATTTTGTCATTTAAATGTGTCATTGTGTGATTTTATTTTTAATTAAATGTTTTAACTTGTGTGTTGTTTGTTGTTAAGGGTTAATTAATATTTTTGTAGATCAATTTTGTTTTACAATTTATTTCTAGAGTTGTTGTTAATTGTTAATTAAAAGAAGAGAGTTAAAATAATTAGCTAAGTCGGACTGGGCCAGGCCAAAATCCGGCCCAAAATGCAATGCAATGACCCAGTCCATTATGCTTGATCTCTCAGATAGCCTAAATGACGTCGTTTAGGCGTCTTCAATCTGAGCCGTTGATCGAACAGATTAAACGGTCCATTGCAGCCCTGGCTTGGTTTGAAACGATACCATTTCAAGTGTTTAATCCGAGCCATCCATTTTATTTGATCCAACGGCCTCAAGGCCTCACCACGACCCGATCCACTTCACCCCCGGGCCAACCCATTCCCCAACTTAAACCGAACGACATCGTTCAGTTAAGTGAGTTGATCTGGGCCGTTGATCGTACTTGATCTAACGGCCAAGATCAATCCCCCCTCCACTATATAAGCCTAATACCTACCCCAGCCCCCCCAAACCAAACACCCCTCCTAAGCCATACCCTGTTCATCGTCTCTTTCAGAGACGGATCCCAAAGCTTTGACCAAACCCTAGCTGCCCTGAAACCCCTCTGTTTGAAAGCTGACGGCAACAATACCGGTGACCACCAAAATAACACCCTTGAACCTCCTGACCACCCCCAATCCAAATCTAGTACCCATTTGTTTCGAATCATCCTCAAACTTCTCGAATCTTCATTCGAAGATTCGAGCAAAGCCTGAACCTACCCCAATCCGCCTTAAACTCACACCAAGGCAACCCCTAACCACCCTCGTTACGGATCTGTTGGTTGCTTACCTCGAATCAACCTCCAACTTCTCGAATCTTCAATCGAAGATTCAAGCAAAACTAGATCTACCACAACCAATCCCAAACTCATACCAGACATGTCCCTGACCTCCCTCATCACCAAACTACCATGGGTTTGGTTTAAATATGGCTGGAAACACTCGAACCCCAAATCGAACCCCCAAGAACCCTAGAAAACCAAAGACTGAAATCTGTCTAAATCAAAAGAAGTTGGATGTCTAGTGGACCTTAGTCGAAGTGTTCTCAGTTGAGAACAATCGATTAAGGTCCGTTCGACCTCAAACAGTTCGAGTTTGGTTTCAAATCAGGGTTGCCCATGCTTCCGAGTTCTGGAGGTATTTTTCTTTGTTTTGTTTATTCCGTTTTTTTGGTTTTGATTATTCTGTTTACTTTGTTGAGTGTAGTTTTATGGTTTTTTCAATTGTCTTCGTTTGATTCTGTCCTTCTCCACCAGACATGTTATTTGGTCCAATTCTATCATTTGCTTCTGTTTGCTATAATTGTTATGTGTTATAATTTGTGTAATCGATTGAATAAGTGTCGTCGATTAGTCCGGTAGGCCTGAATATTAATTTAAAATGATAGTAGTGTATTGTTGGTTTTGGTTTCATGGTTCATGCTAGTCTGTTTCCCCTCCTACTTTATTTCTGTCCTAAATGTTATGTTGAAACAAGCTTGTTGGTATAGTTGAACTTAATACTGAGGCTATGGGTATATTCAGTTCGTCACACTATTTTGTTTGATCATTTGAAATGTTCTGAATTGCTTGGTCAATCGAACTGCTTCATCACAACTGCTATTTTGGTTGTCACCTAAACCTGCTGTGTCATGCCCTGTAAGGGTGTTCTGGGTCATTAATAGCCTTAGCCTTTATTTTTGTTGCTGTTTGATTCAAGTTTAAGCAATTGATGAATCGAATCCTACTGTCTAGGTTCTGAAATGAATCTAACAACTGATTTGAATTCAGTATTGATTTGATAATGTCAACTGGATAGTAGTGAGTCATAATGTAGCATTCAGAACTTAAGAGAATTGGCTATAGCTGCAATTTCAGGGATTTCAGGGGTGATTTAGGAATGAAACATTTAGGATAATATTTTAATGTTAGTGTTTTGTTAGTGGGATATTAATTAATATGGTAATGGGGAACAAAAGGGAATGGGGGGCTGAAATTAAGGAAAAGTTTTCCTTAGTAGATTTTAAGTGGAAAATTTCAGATTTAGTGGGAGAAGGGGGGGTCGGGTAGTAGGTCTACTGTAATCCAATAACTACTTGTCAAGCATGTAATTAATTAAGACTTTTCTCGTTTCTTTTAGAGACAAACTTAATAGAAATGTAGTCACTTTAGGATTGCCCTTTAAAAATAAATTAGACGAGCCTCGCCAAATAAAATGCAAGCTGCGGGGCCCTCAATAAAGGGTTAATAATTAATTAGACTTCGGATGGGCCGTTTTAGCAAGATTTCACGGCCTTCTCAAAAATAATAATGCGCTAGTCGCTTTAGGCGCGCCTTTAATAATTTACTTTCGTAAACGCGGGTGTACATTGATGTGACCCAAATTCGAATTTCAACGGAGTCGAAGTGTGTCGACGACCATGGGTACATTGATTGTGACGTGGTTCGAAATACATTTTCACAATGTTGCAATTCTCTGTAAAATAATAATAATAATAATAATAATAATAATAATAATAATAATAATAATAATAATAAAAAGCGGTAAAGAGTTAAAATTTGCACATAAGTTCATATTTGTATAAAATCAGATAATTAAGCCAAATATAACAGTTGAGCGACTGTGTTAGAACCACAAAACTTGGGAATGCCTAACACCATCTCCCGGGTTAACAGAATTCCTTATCTGGATTTTTGGTTCGCAGAATGTTAAACAGAGTCATTCTTTTCCTCGATTCGGGATTAAACCGGTGACTTGGGACACCATAAATCTCCCAAGTGGCGACTCTGAATTAAATAACAAATCCTGTTTCGGTTGTCCTTTAATTGGAAAAACTCCCTTCTGCGCCCCTTTGCGGTGGCACGGGTAAAAAGGAGGTGTGACAGCGGTTGCAAATTCAAAGGAGCCACGAAGCCATAAGAGGGCAAAGCACATTGAGCGTAAATATCATTTAATTCATGATATAGTGCAGAGAGGGGATGTAGTGGTCACCAAGATTGCGTTAGAGAACAACTTGGCAGATCCGTTTACTAAGAGCTTACCACAGAAGACTTTTGATAAGTATGTAGAATGAATGGGTGTCAAAATTGTAGACACATGGCTATTAGTCTAAGTGGGAGATTGTTAGAATATACTATAAGCCATGCGTATTGTTATAGTATTCTTTATGAACAATTATTTATTTACTTGTTTAAATTCAATAAAGTTTCATTTTAAATAGATCATGTGTTGGTTTGTGCGTCCATTGCTTACATAGTAGATGATTTAGTGTATAGAGTTTAGCTTATACACGGAAGATTAAATCATCGGTTCTTGTAAGACATAAAAGTTAATGTTCACAATCTAATGATGGAATTGGACAAATCATCGGAATGATTGTAGCACAAGATTAAATATAATTTATCTTGATTATGGGAATGGTTTAATTCCAACTTCTTGTGCTAGTACATTTTGTATGTATTGAACGGATCAAGTAGAGATGAGTATTTTATACTGACTTTATAAAATAATTTCTCTAGTCCATTTAATGTACTTATACTCTTAATCCTGATATAATTATTATTAGTTGTGTATGTCACTTGTTGTTTTGATTTATTAAAAGGCGAGATTCTTTCGCGAGTCAATAAGCCTGGTAAATTGGATAACAATGATATACATTGGCGAAGTAATAATTAGTTGATGGAATCCATGTCTCGATTTTGAGATTGATGATACTCCTTTATGAAAGCTTATAAGTTTTCATGTGTAAACCCGGCCGGTGGATTTTGTATCCGACACATGAAATAAGTTAAGTGTAAGTCTAAAGGAAGTAATCAATAAATTAAATAGTTAGTAATTTAATTTGATTGATTAGTATCTGAATCTTAACATGGGGAGTTAAATAAGGTTTTATGGAAGAATTTCGAAATTGAACTAAGGAGTGCAATTATGAATTTTTAGTGGAATAATTCGTAATTTATTATGATGGAAATTAATTTCAGAATTTCGAAATTAATATCATAATAGGAAGCCTTGTTAATTAAATTATGTGGTCCCTACTGTGCCTAAATAATAGAAAATAGTGGAAACTGTTACTTAGTGGGAAAGAAAACGTGGAAATCGTCCCTTAGTGGGAGAAGGAAACCTAACAGGTTTTGAAAACGGTTTTGACCTAAAACGCAGCTATATATATGGATATAAGGCCTGGACGTTTTGGACACGATTCTGACTGTGGTTTCTACTAGAATTTTGCCCACCTAAAATTCTTTATTTTCGGTTATTGTTTGGGTAACACAATAGAAGACTGTGGAAATCTGCTGGTGTATTTTCAACTGAGGAACTAGAGAACGACATAGATTTGTTGTGTTTACGCTTCAAGAGCTGGACGTTTTGGACACGATTCTAACTGCGGTTTCTACTAGAATTTTGCCCACCCAAAATTCTCTATTTTTGGTTATTGTTTGGGTAATACAGTAGAAGACTGTGAAAATCTGCTGGTGTGTTTTCAACTGAGGAACTAGAGAACGACATAGATTTGTTGTGTTTACGCTTCAAGAGGTAATCCTAAAATCTCCATACGTGCTAGCTGTTTAGATTACACGTGAATAAGATTCTGTTATTGCTTCCGCTGTGGTATATATTCAAACACTGTAGACATATCCTTCTTTGTAATAAAGGGATAGTATATTGTGTTGCAAGTATAAAGAATAATTAAGTGCAGAGCCGGAGGTTGCGGGTGTCACTATATATACACACACCTACCACTACCCAGAAAGACTGAATAGGAAAAATGGATGATTTAATTAATTTTTTATTAATCCAGTTAGGTCTTTAATTTAAAAGAGGAAAATAAGTTCGATTTTAGTTCAGTTTTTTTATGTTTGATTTACAAAAAAAGTGTGTGTGCAATTAGATAAAAGTACCCCAAAAAAATCATGAAAGTTTGCTTGCAATTAGAAATTTTTTTTAAAGAGTTGCTTAATTACTATATAATTTTTGTTTGATTTGATTACTTGATCCTTATTTTTGGGTTAACTTTCCAATTTAATTGTTGCGTTATATGACAATTATTTTCAAAGCCAAAATTTTAAAGTTTTCAATCCATGAGAATTAATTTAAAATCTCTATTAATCAAGACATTTTTTTCAAAAGCCAACAAATGATACTGCTCAAATTGTACTCCAATATATAAATTAATGGTGTATCACCAAAAAGAGAGAAACTATATATTACGTAGAATTTTAAAACTACGCATCTAAAGAAATTGCTTATGAAATAAGATATAATTGTAGGAAGCAAAATAAAGGCTAATATAAAGAAATTTAAAAAGAGAAAGAAGATAAAGGGATGTAGTATTAAATAACAGGAAGAAAAGATGTGGGAAAAATAGGTGGGGAAAATGAGGAAAAGAAAAGGAAGAAGAAATGAGGACCCAAGGCCCAACAGAAAATAAAGGAAATCTAGAGCTAATATGTAAGAAAAAGAATTTAAAACAAAAGAAAGGGTAAAAAAGTTGTTGCAGGGAATTGAACACGGATCCGTGCAATACATTAGAGACTTCAAAAGCAACATCTAAACCATCACATGCAATTTGTGTAATCCGGGTGCCAATTTATATCTATAACTCATATTTCATAGATATCAACATATTTATTATGAATTTTTGTCAAAGCATGCGGGTGGCGTGCCACCCCGATCCGACAAGGTAGATCCACCCCTGATTAAGTGGAGTAACTATTTTGTCGGAAAAATCTCATTTTATACCCATTAAACCCAAACTATTTACCCTTTATGACCCAAGCCCAAAAGATTTACTTTTCCTATCTATACAGCCTAAACTATTTACCCTCCTACCTAATCTCCAAAGATTTACTTTTCCTACCTATACAGCCTAAACTATTTGCCCTCCTACCCAATCCCTTTTCAATTTCCAAGTAGAGTCTCACACCCCAACATTCATTTCCCCTTTCAAAAAACACTCATAGCTTAGTTTTTTCAGTGGGTGATGAAAATTCAGACAATCCCATGCATTTACCCCTTTTTTTTAGAATTGTTTATATATATATTTTAAAAGATAAATTTTCATATTATTGTACATGAGTTTTACTCCAAAATCCTCTTTCTATATTAATATATTCTTTTTTGTATATTTATTTGTATTTCTGAACCTATGTGTTGTTGTGATTATATATATTAAGTTTTCCAGATCTGATTTTTGTGTGTGTATGAAGACCCACCATTATTGAGCTTGAAGCTCCTGTATTTGGAATTTATTTTGAAGATTTATTATTTGGTTCGATGTGGGTACTATAAAATATTGCTTATAGTACCTTCAAGTAAGATTTTCGGATCTGAAATTTTTTGTGTATTTAAATATCTACGATTGTTGGGCTTGAAACTCTTGAACTTAAACATTTTATTTTAAAGATTTCTTGTTTGATTCAAAGTGAGTGTTATTAAATATTACTTATGGTATCTTCTGAAAATTCATACTGAAATTTGATCATATTTAGAGTTGATTTGAGGTGATTGAGATTGAATTTTTCTGCTGAAAATTGAAGAAGAACATAGTTACCCAATAGTATACCGCTACGGTATACAATATGTTGTAGCAGTATATAACTATACTGCAATATATACTATTATAGTATACAATATACTGCAACGGTATACTATAATAATCGAAGAAGAACACAGTTACCTAACAAGATATCGCTATGGTATACAATATATTGTAGGAGCATCTAACTATACTACAATAGTATACTATTATAGTATATAATATACAGTAATGGATACTTTAATTATATGCAGTATACTGTAATAGTATGCTGGAATAGTATACGATATACTATAATAGTATACTTTGACTGCTATTTGTTGAATCATTTAGGTGTTATTGTGCAAAGCTAAAGGTATAATTACAGTAGCATTATATTGTTATAGTATACAATATAATATAATAGTATACCGTAAAAAATAAGTTATTTTTTAATTTTTAAAATTTTTTCCAACTAGCTCCTTGCAAATATTTTCTTAAATGATTTTTTATGGAGTTTCATAAAAATAATATTAATTATATATAAAGTAGTTGTCGGAAGACATAAAATTATAATATGAAAAAAAAAAGAAATTAAAAAAAGTTCAATGAAATTAGAAAAGGAACACGAAATAAAATAATAAACTAAAAAGAAAAAAATAAAAAAACGAGCCAAATTGAGTATAAAACCAGATTATTGAATAAAAAATAAAGAATAATTTGATTCTGAAAAAAATATATGTGAATAGAAAAAAAGCAAAAAAATAAAAGGAGAAAAGAAAAAAAAGCAGAGAAACAAAAAAGAAAATGAGAAAAACAAAATAATTACCCACAAAAGCTGCAATGGGTAAGGAGGGTAATTAGTTTGGTGGGTAGAAAAACTAATTAGTAGGTAAGGGTAATTAGTTTAGTTTTTGTGGATAAAACTATAAAGCTCCCTATTTTCTCTCATATAGTCTTATCCATTCAAGTTTAAATTAATTTTTCACTTTGTCGGCTTAATGATCTTTTAAGACATATAAAGTTAATTTACATGCTTTTTTTATTTGTCAAAATACTAAAATATTATTCTTTGTGACTAAGGAATAGTGTATCGTGCTCCAAGTATATTAAATGATAATTAAGTGGAGTAAATGTTTTTGCCATATAGTCTTGTCTATTCAAGTTTAAATCAATTTTTTACTTTGTTGACTTAATGATCTTTTAAGATAACTAACCGCTTGTTGGATGGTTGTTGCTCATTGTATCGTATTGTATTGTTATTTCAAAATAATATTTATTTTGATTGTTTTATTAAAATTGATTGTATTGTATTGTTAAATTTATTGTTCCGAAACAATAAAAAGTCTCATTTTTTAAAACAACCGATTTGGTGTGGTGGGATTGTTTTCTATTTTTCTTTCCAGTTATGTCCTAACTTATTACTCCATGATTCTATTTTACCATTTACCTTTTTTTTTAAACTCCAAATCTTCCACCTATAACCTACTTTGTCTTTATCCCTTTTTTTCCATACCTCTGCCACTTCCAACTCTAACGTAAAATTGCTAATTTTGTTAGAATTTGCATGAATTTAATTGCTTAATCCATTTATAAGACATATTTGGTGATAGATTGGTAGAAAGGGGTTTCTTAAATTATTTTTATGCGTAATTCTTGATAAATTTAATATTTGAACAATTGAGGGTATCTTAGTAAACTTATCAGTTGCAGTACAGTACGATACAGTCAAATCAAATAGCAAAATATTATTTAACAACCGCAAACAATACAATCTATCCAAACATTTAAAACGATACAATACATTATAAAATGATGGGTAACAACCATCCAAACAAGCTGTAAAGTTATTTACAAATTTGTTTGATTTTTGGAATTCATCAAATTTCAACATTTATAACGATACTTGCTGCGACGTACAACCCAATACCAATTATTTCATAATATTTGTTATGGTGTGCAAATCGTTCCCAATATCATTTCATAAGCATATACGACTCAATACAACCAACAGCATAATCTCAACACAAAAGGAAAATAAAGTATTAGGAACATCAAAGAACTACAAGTATAAATAGAGAATAACTAGTACTTCATATTCACAAATTTAGACAAATAATCATTTCAAGAATAGCTAAATGACTCACGTATCATAATAACATAATAAAGGGCAACAAGTAATGCAAGGGCAATAAGAAGTTAAGAACAAGTAAAACACATGAGACTATTGAGATATACAATTAATACATGTAGGAATATAGAAAAGGCAAGCAAATATTGAGTGAAGAATGAATAAGTTGAAACAAGAAACAATTAAATGAACAAATAACAAGGACAATATTTTCTCACATAGAGGAGAGAGAGAGAACGAGAACAGAATTGTCAATTTTGACTCACCCATACATTTTTTTCAAATAGTCGATGTGAATGCAACCGGTCTTTGAGGACATTTCATCGGTCAATCATAATATTTTTTTAAATCGTCACTCTTCACCTAAGCAAAAATCATTGATGGACTCCCAAAGCTAAATCGTACGTACATATTGTTTGACCAAAAATAAGAATCTTGGTTCAAATAATTAAATTTATGTGAATGAGGGTTAATTTTAGTTAAGAATAATATCTCTAGTGAGGTAGTTCTTGAAAAAGCAACAAACATTGTATGGTTATAGCCGAACAGTTGTCGCGCCCCCTTTTTCTCCCTCCCCTTTTACGGGAAGGAAAAGGTTCGGGTTTTCGAATTATGGTGTGTTAGGGCACCTAGAGCGATTAACTCTTGGATTGGTTTGCATTACCAGAGATTTAGGGTAAGGGCTCGAAATAACCTTGAGAGGAAGGTGTTAGGCACCCCTCTTGGTCCACAACTGTGGGTCTCGGCCGAACTTATATTTATGAATTAGTCCTTTAACAGATAAGTAGTTGAAACAAATAAATAAACCTTATTATAAGACATAGAATTTGAACAAGTTGTGTGCTTAAAAAAGTAAAGTTCTTAAGCAAAGGGGATTTGGGAAGAGGAGTCCTAGGTTGGTTAGCCTATAGGATCACCCACGCAGTGCCTGATAAACACTTCTCAATGAGGGGATTCACGTGACATTAGCGCTTAGTCATCATATCCCGTTCTACCCAAGTCCCTCCCCTTGATCATAGCCTGAAGCATTCTAATAACCTTGACAATGTCCTACGTGTGCACTACCCGTCCCTTCCTTGTGGTCCTGGAGGTTTTTTAGGACCTCTAAAGCTGGGCAGTTCTAGACAACCCCTAGGGTGCTTAAAAGGAGAAAATTCTAGGTGACAGGCAAGAACAATTTAGGACTGCATATAAAGCAAGTTAGAGGCTCACAGTTACCTCCTCAAGCATATCACATAAGTGCACGTCTTCAAAAAACATTTAAACACTTAAGAAAACAAATCCTAGAACATGATATCTAAGTGAGCAGAAGTTATAAAGTACTGAATTAGGCCAATATGTGAAGGATCCTATTTAACTTGCCTACTGATTAGACCTGTTAAATTTGAACAACTTCAAGTAGTATAAATACAGTTTCGGAGTTGCAGAATTTAAACTCGCCCTATAGGCTTGCCTATACGCTGAATAGCGGTGTCCCAAGAACATGATAACTACGTTTGATATAGTAAAACAATGGGCAAATTTTAAAAACGGAGTCTTGAATTCCTATAGGCATGCTTTCTAATAGTAAATTAGTGCAGTACTCAAAAGAATTCATTTAAGGAAAACAAACCACTTATTAGACCAGTTTCGAAGTAAACTAACATGAATTGAACTGACTTATTTGAACTAAACTGATTTTAGATTTATAGGCAGAATTTCTGATGTTGTTCCATATAAGCATGATATCTAGTTGTTAAGAGCTGATGTTAGAAACTTGTAGGCATGATATTTAATGAAAACAAATGTAATTACCTGTTATAACAGAAGTTGAACTAGATCACATTCTATAGACATGATATCTACTTGTGAAGTTGATTTTAAAACCTATAGACATGATTTCTATTATCGGAACCACCTGAAACCTATAGGCATGATTTCTAATATGGTAAGGCAAACATAGTAAATATAAAATCCTATAGGCATGGTTTCTACCCATATTACCCCATAAATATCTAACTACCCACCCCCTTTTTCACTAATTATCCCAATATTCGTTTACAAATTATTACAAAACAGATGAATGAATTACATAAATGGATAAAAGAAAAAGAAGAAGTTACACTATAGGGAGCCTGAAGCAGGCCCAAGTGATTCTCAAACCTCCAATAGCCTCAAATGCCAATTTCATATACAATCTCATTGTCTAGGTGCATTAGAGTTTCCTAAGGATCTCAAGGATCCCGGGCAGTGCTCACACCTAGACTTTGAAACCAAATTGAGTAAGTGCAGTGTGGAATGGCCAGCCTCAGTGTGCCAAAGTTCATAGGGATGTCAAAAGGATCCCAAGGCAGTACACACACTGGAGGGAGTAGAACCTAGGGACTTAGGAGTAGAGTGAGAGTGCTTGACATAGTTTGAAAGGATTTCAGTAGGAAAACAGTGTTAAAAGAGATTTGCTTGAAATAAGTTTGTAAAAAAACAACATAGGGAGTTAAGACAATTTTGAAAAGGGTAAGGTGATCAACAATAAACAAACCAAATACAGAACCAGAAGAGGTTCATAAGCACTTCAATACATGGAATCAAACAGGTACACACATTCACTCAGGGGTAATGGGGGATTTGGGGTAAGTATAGGGCACATAGTAAGCACAGATGCACATGGGTACATAATCAGAGAAGCCTTGTTCAAGGGATTTTAAGGTACAACATGAACTCCAGAGTTAATACAGAATCAAACAGACTTAGGACATCCAACTACTTTACACAGGAAGGTGCATGCCAGAAATCAGAGAAACATAGTCACATTGGGGTGTACTAGAAAGGGATTCATAAGCAGGATAATCCTAAGAGGGTATATTCAGAAGCATGCAGTAAAGAAGACAGTGAAGTAGACATGTTAGTTGCAGGTTGAACAACAAAACCATAAATAGAAGCATATTAGAAATATGACAAATTGAAGTAGTAGAAGAAGCATATTGTTTTGGGACTTGAATTGAAATTAGAACATACAAGTAAAGAGATAGTAAACACAAAGTGAAAGAGAACCTAATAGTTAGCCTTGGCTTGCAGCCGGCTAACTTAAAACACTAGTAAGCAACACAAAAGAGAGCAGAAAGCTTTGAGTGTGTGAGAGAGAGTTTTGAACCAATGTGTTCGTGTATTGTGTTAATGAAAGAGCAGGGTACTTATATTTTGAAAGCAGGTAGAAAATAAGGCAAAAATCAAAGTTCAGCAATAATTATGGAACTGTGTACTAATTAGAATCAAATCAATGCAAGTACTCCCTTAATTAAGGGGTAATTAACCAATGGTAAAGAGTAGGACATGTTTAAGGAAAGAAAATCAAGTAAGGCATTAGGTAAAAAATACACAATTAGGGGTAAATACACAAGGAAACAGTTAATGAAGAATCAGCAAACAATACGGTTAACCAAATAAGGTAAGAAAACTAAATAAAGTTGCAGAATATAGAAATAATCGAGAATCAGCATATAGCAAATCAGTGAATCAAGGACTCGAAATAATATTGATTTAAGGAGAATAACATAGGTTCCCATGAATAAGCAAATAAGCCAAGTTTAAACAGGAAGAATCGAAGATGTAAAGGAAAGTTTTCAAATCAAGCCAAGAAACAGGGAACTCAGAATCAATCAAAGAGAGAGTCATGAGTCAGTGTTTAGCATATAAATAAAGTAAGACAAGGATAACCAAAGGTGGACACATAACTCTAGCGAGCACGAAAGTTAAACAATATTGATTCGATGAGAGAGAGGCAAGTCTTGAACAGTCAAGATGAACACAAGCACATAGAATTGATGTAAGTTAGGCTAAGAAACTCAGTAGAAACATATTCAAGGGAAGATGGTCACAGAAACTCAAAAACGAGAACCGGTCAGTCATGCTGATACACGGAACCAAACAAAGAAACCTAAAAAATTAGGGCTTTCAACATAGACGAGTTAAAGATGTAGTAAAATCATAGAATCAGTCAAAATGTGCAAGAAATAGAAGTTTAAACACAAAGAATTAGTTAAACAAGGTTTTAAAAGAAGTTTCGAAAACCCTAGTTTCAGAACAAGATGAAAAACACTTGAAACCACATGATTTTTGTAAAGAACCTCAAGGACAGTGTAAAACATTCAAGAAGCAAACTCAAATCGTCCTGGATCTGTACAGATCTAGGAGGTATAGAAAAGAAAGGGTTTCGAAAGAACCCATATAGAGACGAAGAAACCTGTCCAGAAACCCAAGGATCGTAGCAAATACAACATTATTTTGCTTGAAATCACACTGGAGTAGCCAAGAAAAGGCGAGTGACGAACCCTAGATGCAAGTCGGCATGGCCCTGGCCCGTTGAAGACCTTAGAGAAGGCAAGCATGACATGAGAGGAGCCATTAGAGGCTTAAGAGACGATGAGAGGTCACTGGAGATGGCCGGAGATGGGAGGTCAGCGGTTGAAGATTAGGGTTAGGTTGAGAGTGTTTTGAGAGCAGAGAGGATCTTAGGGCGGCGGTGTATAGAGAAAATGGTTAGGGTTAGGAGTCGTTTAGAATTAAAAAAAGGAAAGAATGCGAAGATCTGATGGGTTTTGGGTTGGGTAGGTGTAATTAGGGCCTGGGTCGGGTATTTTAATTCAAAATTGGGCTGGGGTATTGGGTTTAATTGAGGTTAAAATTGAAATATAATTTGGCTAAGTTTTAATTAGCCAATTTAACACTATATAGTTTATAATAAATAATAGATGGTTTCTAAAAAATAATTTAGTGTACTAAAATGATTTAAAATAGATATTTAACATTTTAAAAATATAGAAGATCATTTTATGCATATAAAACATAATTGTACATTAATAAGGCTAATATTGCAATTATATGCAAATTGGCTTAAAAATATAAATGCAATTATAAAAAATGCACAAAAAATATTTAAGCAATATTTTGGAATAAATATAGGATTTAGATAGCTATATTACCACAACAATTATTTGAAGGATAATTATTGGAAATTTTATAAGTAAAAGAGAAAGAATGGGGCTATCAATCTCTTGATTACACATCAATTTCTTGTTGGACTAATTTTTCTAGACTCAAGCTCTCTTTCTCAAGAAGAACCGAAGTCAAATAGACACAAATTAGTATTTGCAACCACTGATTTAACATGAAAAACACAAATCAGTCCGAATATCAACTACCCATAAACATCTTAGCCTTAAATCAAAAGACCCATCAAATACCCACACTAGGGTTGAGCCACAACCCTAACTAATAGGTCTAGCTACTCATAATAATGGAATAAAACAGAGAAATAGATGAAGAATAACCCATATGATTTACTTACAAACTAAGATAAAGAAGATTTAGTAGTAATCTAGCTACAAATTACTCACAATGGACATAAAACGTCGTTCACGTGCTCTCGTCTCTCACAGATTAAAAAAGATGCCCTAAAAATGCGAAAAGAAAGTATTTATACAAGGCCGAATTTTCTGGACAAAAATACCCCTGACGTGGTATTGCGATCCGCATAAAATACACCGCGGACCGCAATGGGGCTTTTTGGATTGATTAATCATCCTTTGAATCTGGCCACTGCGGGCCGCATAAAATGCACCGCGGCCGCGGTGGCTTTAACTGTGGTCCGCTCAAAATGCTCCGCGGACCGTGCTGGCTTCATTCGTCCAAAATACCAACTCTCTGAATCCTCTCTCCGCGGACCGCATAAAATGGATTGCGGCCGGGAAGAGGGTACTGCGGTTCGCACAAAATGGTTGCGGCCGCAGTGCTTGAAACTCCAAAATCTGCACCTCTCTGAATCTCCTCACTGCGGACCGCACTAAATGGATTGCGGTCGCGGTGGATCTGTTGCAACTGTGCTTTGACTTGTTCTTGGTACTTGTGCATGTTTCTCTCCTTTTTGAGCTAGTTTTGACTAATTGTCACCTTTTTGACCAAACCCTGCAAACAAGTACAACATGTAAGCCTTTGGGACTATTTTGTATACATTTTTAATCAAAATTCAAGTAAAAAGGAGTGTAAAATGAACTAGAATCCCTAGTTATCAACTCCCCCAAACTTAAGCTTTTGCTTGTCCTCAAGCAAGCAAAATAAGACCCACCTCCTTAAGATTAAATCCAAGAAAATTCAGCTGACCTAAAGTGACCTTATCTAGCATCAATTGGGACTAACAATTGCCCTCGATTCAAATGAATCATTAACAACATTCGACCTTCTAAGCACCATCGATTTAGTGCGACACAAGAGCATCAAGAGTTGACTCAACCCATCAAAGAAACTCTTTCTACTACTTTGATTATTGTGGAACCCAAACTCATACTCCTCAACTCTCCTTAAGCAAACTTCACTTTTAAGTTGTAGCACTCAGGACAAGGATTGTAGAAAACACACTCATCTCTCTCAAAGAAAGGTCACAAGTCCGGCTCTAAGTACCATAAGCTTGCCCCTTATGTGAGTCACCACTAATGCAAGCTCCATTCAACTCAAGATCATATAGGGCTTTTGTAGAGATATAGTGAAGGCTTTTGGTTCAGGGTAGGAAATATTTGGTCTAAGTAGGTTTCATCTTCCCTTAAGCACTTCATTTGCTTCATTTTGACACACATTCTCTTGACTTTTTGAGTCACTAATTTCTTTCTTAGGGGTTAGAGAGACACACTGTCACTCTTTCTTGTTCATTTCAAACCTTTTTATCCTTTATCAATTTTCCACACCTTTCATCTCTTTATTTTATTGAATCCCTTCATTTTTTTCTACATTGATAATTCTTTTTGACTTTTTGATTTTTATTTTTTTTCATTGCCTTTCCTTTTCTTTATTTTGTACCTTTTACCACTTTGTTGCATTCATCGTCTCTCCCCCCAAACTTATGCTTTTACCTTGTACTAAGAAAATATCGGGTGCCAAGAGAGGGCATTTTTAGAACAGGTAAAGGCTTGTATCATGGTCTTTGAAAGAAAAAGGTTTATGGCTCAAAAGGGTTGACTAGGGATAGCATCATTGGTAGGCTATGGAAGTTTTCAAGATATCATTCGGATCAAGGAGAGCCTATAATCACATCTCAAGTCAAACTACACTTAGAATTTTGCTTAGACAAACATTCAGGGCAAGTTCTAGACTAATGACTTGTGACTTGGACTTGCAATTCAAATTCTCACCACACAAGCTATAGAATTGCTAAAGAGACAGAGTAGAGGGCCCACAACAACCTTAGCTAAGATTTGAGCAACATAATGGTCCCGAAAAATCACTTTATGATTATCGGCCAACACAAGAGTCTCCAGGTCACAACTTTCACCATCCTATACATAACAATTTGTTTTTGACCATAGGATCAAATGCAAATGTGTTAGGCCCAAGTGAAGCTTTGCCAGGCACCATTACACACTAGCTATTATTTACACATAAAGCAAAAAGAAAACAGTTTCAAACCCTTAAGAAGGTTGTCATGCCATCCATCATCGGGAAGAGCCACCTGGTTCGCACAAATTTCACCTTTGGAAAGAACCGTAGCATTAAGAAAACCAAAGTCTTATTGAACGCAAAACTCAAAATAAGAAGCTATCAAAATATAATAAGAAGCTATGAAAGAAAAAATAAAATGCGGAAAGTAGAATGAATATGTACAATAGGGGATTTAGACGAATATACATAAGGGGGGATAAATATATACATCAGAAAGTAACTTTATATACAGACCGAAGTTGTAAAGTACGAAAAGTAGTATGTACATAACAAAACTGAAAAGAAAGCATAATAAAAGAAAGTAGTGTCATATATACAACCCAATGTCATCAAAATAGGGCTACCCCATACTATGAGAGCTAGCATTGTCATCAATGCTAACTAGCCAAAACAAGATCAATAAAAGATAGAGAGTAAAGAAAACTCTCTATTGGCCCTCCATCTGCATCGGATCATGAGTCTGGGTCCCTAGGTCCTCGGACTGCTCGGGAACCTATGACTGGATCCCTGTAACCTATGTCTTCACTGCGCCTGGGCCTGTACTGGGTCCGGAGGCTGCACTGCGTCCTGAGGCTGGCTAGATGAACCTCCCTGCAGGTCTTCCAACTTTATCACAACATCATCAACACGGGGAATCACCCTCTTCCTCTTCGCTGGCCTCTCCACCTTCTGCTCCGGCTCAGTCTGGGCTACTGTGGCCGGGTCATGCAATAAAAGCTCCAAGGGAAAGTGATCAGCTTTCAATTTCTCTACCTCCACCCTCAACTCTTTCACCGACTCCTTTGATGCCCGAGTATTTCTCAACTTCTTTGTTTATTTGGTGAGCTCCTTCAATGCTTTTCCATGTGTACCGACAGCCTCCAATATCAACTGTTGGTTCTCTAGAAGCTTCTTCTGGTTGTCCAGAAGCTCATTGAGAGTGTCCTCCACTAACTGTGAGACATGTGACTGAGGGGGTACCGACTGGGCTGCCACCGAGGTAGAAAGTACAGACAGATTAGAAGTGGTTGCCTGCATCCAGTTGTTGATACTAGCAAGGGTCTAGTTTAGACGGTGGACAATCAATGGGTAGGCTGAAAAGGAGGGGATATTTGGGGTAGTGGTAGTAGAGGGATCTAGGGCCATATCTGGGGTAGCTGAAGGAGGCTGAGTAAGAGCTACTACTACTGCTGGCTCTTCAAACTAGCTAGTAGAAGTAGTGGATTTGCTTTTAGGATCTTTGCCTTTGGGGTTTTCATCACCATGTAGGTTGTACCAGGAAAAGGATGCCTTCGGTTTCACCTTCACATCGAATCTCCTTTTTTCTACATCCTGATTCTCAAAGTACATAGTCAGGAAATTTGGGAAGGGGTAGGATCTGTCACCTTCATTCACCACCCATGTAATAACCCTAGACATAACATTCGTGATGTTGATCGGGTACTCCGCCATGATGGACGCCACCAATATAGCCCAGGAGATAGGAAGAGAGTTCTCGTGAGTGGTGGGGTCTAGCCTGCTGCAAACAAATGTCTCCCACCTTTTTGCCTCGAAGTTCAGGGTTCTCCTCAAAATTTTGACTCTCGCTGTCAACCATGCTGGGGTGGTACCTGGGATTGCCAAGTACTCTGCTAACCACAGACGGGAATCCTCCCCCAATGCTACTTTTTCCAAGTATAAATTTTCATCCTCCTCCGGAAAACCCAGGTAGTCATTGATTGTTTTCCCATCAAACTTTATTTTCAAGTTTTGCACCTTGGTCACTGTAGTGCCCTTTTTGATGAGGGCAACATTAGTGTAAAACTCCTTCACCAAGTGCTAATTTGCATCCTCAACATTGCCTATGAAATAATCCTAGCCCGACCTCTCTCTGAATTACCTCTGCACATTTGGGTTGTGAGGTAGAAGGTCTTTGTCAATGAATCTCCGTTCAGGTATTAACTTCCTCTCGGGCCACCATTCTCTAAACTTATGGTATGCCACTTCACTGACAAACCTATCTTGCCAAGCTTTCGATTTTCTGGTTCTAGCCACCCCTCCTACTTGGGGCTCACCCCCTCCTTCTTCTTCTTCTATGAGATCCTCACTGGGTGTTGAAGCTATAGGTGAGGTAGAAGAAACATCATCACCACTCTCAGTTGAGCCCTCAAATGACTCAGAAGAAATTGCTACTGAAGCTTGAGCAGTAGGAGTGCTTGGAGGTGTATCTCTCAATTTTCGCCTTTCCGGCCAGTCAGGAACATACTCCCGCACTGACTCGGAGTCGGATGCCTCCCAAGAGGTCAAATACTCACTTCCTGAATAGGAAGCAGCTCTTTCCGCAGCCCTTATAGACTTTCTGGTGTCCTTAATTGCTTGCCGGACTTGTGGATCAATCTGATCATGCCTCGTCCCCTACCCCGGGAGGACTCTCCTTTGCCTTTTTGTTTATAACCACCGCCTCATGATTTAACCATGTTCTGTAAGTGGAATTCAGTTGAAGCTTGTTAGTATCACAATATCAGAAGAATCGGTGAATGAGATAATTGCAGAAAATAGAAGACAATAGCTACAGACAGCTGACTGCAGTCCACACAAAATGCAGTGCGGCCGCAAAGGGACCACCGCAGATTGCACAAAATAGCACCGCAGTCCGTATTAAGGTGGGGGTTAGACTACCCACTCTCTGATAAAGGCCACCGCAGACCGCTCAAAATGGTACCGCGGTCTGCATTAAAGCACCACGGACCGCAGAAAATCCACTGCGACCGCGGTCCTTAATTTTTAACTTGCTGAAGTTTCACCACAGCGGTCCGCACAAAATGGCAATGCGGACCGCGGAGAAACACTGCGAACCGCAATAAATCCACCGCGGACCGCGGTAAGCTACAAGCAGTAATACTAACCTAAGGTTTCAATTTTTCGTCTCAATTTTAGCCTAAAATCACATATTATTGATCCCCTAGGTATTTAATCAACTTTCTTCACTAACTAACCCTAGTCTAAGCGCATTAAGCAAACCTACGCTACAAATTTAAAGAAAAAGGAAGAAGAAGAACTACAACTAACTAACTAAAAGAAAATAACACAAAGTTAAAAACTAAGAAAAAAAATTAAAATTACCAGTAGTGAGATGCAACACAGATGATTTAGAAACAGATTTGAATTTGTGCAATTAGGGCTTGGATGAACAGTACTTTTTTTACTATTGAGAGCAAAGGATCGAAAAGTTTTAAATGAGGGCGTGAGATCCTATTCATAGAAAAATAACTTGGGACCCACTATACCTACCTACCGCGGACCGCATAAAATGGCACCGCGGTCCGCGGTACTCAGAAACATGAAGCACTGGGGAGACGTCTACTGCGGACCGCAAGAAATGCTCTGCGGCCGCAGTGGTTCACCGCGGACCGCATAAATTGTATTGCGGCCATGGTGGCAAACTTCAGAGAACCCCATTCTTTACCAAACAACTTTGCGGGCCGCATTGAAATATTGCCCCCGCACTTTAGCCTTTGTGGCCGCAAGAAATGCGATGCGGCCGCAGTGCAAACTTCAGAGAGTGCACATTTTTTCCAACTTGGTCCTACACTGCATCAAAATAATCCTACACACATCTCACAACCAGTTAGTCCAAAAGCAAATCCTACACTAAAAAGAAAAACAATAAGAAAGACACATGGGTTGCCTCCCATGAAGCGCCTGATTTAACGTCGTGGCACGATGCAGGTTACCATCAAATCACTTTAGATGGAGTAGTGCTACCATGTGGCTGTCATCAATTTTGCCCGGATAGTGCTTGAGCCGGTGCCCATTAACTCTGAAAACCTCCCCATTTTTGTTCTTCAAGTCAAATTCACCAAACGGAGTCACAAACACCACTTCAAAAGGTCCACTCCATTTCGACTTAAGCTTTCCCGGAAATAGACGTAACCGAGAATTGAATAAGAGAACCAAATCACCCACTTTGAACTCCTTGCCACGAGCATACTTATCATGAATGTACTTCATCTTGTCCATATACAAGGACGAACTGGAGTAGGTATGGAATCGGAATTCATCAAGTTCATTAAGCTGCTCCACACGAAGATTTGCTGCCACATCCCAATCAAGATTCAGCTTCCTCAAAGTCCATATGGCCTTGTTCTCTAATTCAACCGGTAGATGGCAAGCTGTCCTAACCACCAACCGATATAGAGACATACCAATCAGAGTTTTGTAGGTAGTCCTATAAGCCCATAGAGCATCATCCAACTTCTTTGACCAATTGGTCCTATTTGCGTTGACCGTCTTTGACAATATACTGTTGAATTCCCTGTTGGAGACTTCAACTTGGCCACTCTCCTGAGATGATAAGGAGTAGAAACTTTGTGATTGACACCATACTATGCAAGCAAAGTGTCAAAAGCTCTATTACAAAAATGAGACCCCTCATCACTTATGATTGCTCGAGGAGTGCCAAACCTAGTAAAAATGCTCTTTTTGAGAAATGCAACAACACTCCGGGCCTCATTGTTGGGCAAAGCCATGGCCTCAACCCACTTTGAAACATAGTCGACCACCACAAGAATGTATGTGTTCCCACACGAGCAAACAAACGGGCCCATAAAATCAATGCTCCATACATCAAAAATATCAACTTCAAGAATGGTATTGAGAGGCATCTCATCTTTCTTTGAAATTCCACCCGCTCTTTGACATTCGTCGCATCTCTTCACAAGTTCACTTGCATCTTTGTACAAAGTTGGCCAATAAAACCCACAACTAAGAACTTTTGAAGCCGTCCTCGCCCGCCATGATGGCCACTATAGGGAGAGGAATGACAAGCCTCTAAGATACTCAATTGCTCCTCCTCCGGGACACACCTTCGGATCACACCATATGTGCAGATTTTGAACAAGTATGGCTCATCCCAATAGAATTCCAAACTATCCCGTTTGAGCTTATTCCTTTGGTTAGAAGATAGCTCACACGGGATTATACCAGTCACCAGGAAATTAGCAACGTTCGCAAACTATGGCATACCATTCACCGACACAGAAAGGAGTTGCTCATCGGGAAATGAAGCATTGATCTCTAGGCCATCACGAGGCCTCCCTTCCTCCTCCAAACGGGACAAGTGGTCCGCCACTTAGTTTTCACTACCCTTCCGGTCCACAATCTCCAAATCAGACTCTTGAAGTAACAAGACCCATCACATCAGTCTAGCTTTGGAATCCTTCTTCGTTATCAAGTACCGGAGTGCGGCATGATCGATATGAACTATGACCTTAGAACCTATGAGATACGGCCAAAATTTCTCTATTGCGAACACAATATCCAAAAGCTCTTTCTCAGTCACCGTGTAGTTCACTTGAGCATCATTAATTTTCTTGCTCGCATAGTACACCAGATGAAACATTTTGTTCACTCTTTGACCCAAGACTGCCCCAATCGCAACATCACTCACGTCACACATGAGCTCAAAAGGCAAGTTCCAATTGGGTGCGGTAATAATAGGAATGGTAGTCAACTTGTGCTTGAGAAGTTCAAAGGTTTGCATACATCTCTCATCGAATACGAACTTGACATCTTTTTCCAATAACTTGCATAAGGGATTCACTACCTTCGTAAAGTCTTTGATAAATCTCCGGTAGAACCCCGCATGCCCAAGAAAATTTCTAACTCCCCTGACAGAAGTAGGGGAGGGAGACTTGAAATCACCTCAATTTTTGCTTTGTCCACCTCTATACCATGCTTTGAAATTTTAGGCCCAAGAAGTATTCCCTCCTCAACCATGAAGTGACGTTTCTCCCAATTAAGAACAAGATTGGTTTCTTCACAACGGGCCAACACTCTATCAAGATTTTTCAGACACTCATCAAACGAGTAACCCACAACACTAAAGTTATTCATGAACACCTCCAATATATCTTCCACCATGTCACACCTCCTTTTCACCTGCACCCCCGGAAGGGATGTATAAGGGAGTTTTTTCTAACTTAAAGTGACAATCGAAATGAGATTATTTTTATTAAAAATTCAGAGTCGCCACTTGGGATAATTTTATGGTGTCCCAAGTCACTGGTTCAAATCCCAAATCGAGGAAAAGATTAACTCTGTATTACAGTCCGTGAACCAGAAATTCGGGTAAGGAATTCTGTTAACCCGGGAGAAGGTGTTAGGCATTCCCGAGTTCCGTGGTTCTAGCACGGTTGCTCAGCTGTTATAGTCAGCCTATTATTTGATTTTAAAACACTTTTGAACCTATGTGTATTTTAACTTTAAACCGCTTTTAATTATTTTAAGGAAGATTTCAACGCCATCTAAAACATGTCTTTGGACTGCGCCACATGAAATGCACCCGCAATCCGAAACACATTTTATTCAACGTTGTTAAGATTTGGATTTGGGTCACATGAAATGCACACCCGAGTTTAGGAAGGTAATATTATTAAAATAACGCGCCTAAAGCAACTACGCGTTTTTAACTTTGTGAGGGCCATAGGAAATTCAACTAAATAGCATACCTCGATTTCTAAAGGATTAAAATATTAATTAAGCGAGGGCCATGCATTTCAAGATTTTATTTGGCACGGTACACCTCGATTTATTCTAAGTTTTAGATCCTATGGTGAGGGCCATAACTATTTCCTATTTAATACAGAACACCTCACCATGTAATTAGTGAAAATCCAATTAATTAAAGGAAAGAGTTATCAATACTATTTAGATGAAAAGCTCAAACCCATTTAAAATTAATAGACCAACACCAAGACTTTCAACCAAACCCAACATGAGCCCAAGGCTTTAGAGAATCGGATATGGACTAAGGCCGGACTCGAGATCGAGTCTCCCAGCATGCGAAGGCATCAGAATATTTGTGCACAATTCCTTTAATGCGAGGAAGGTCACTAGCAATCTCAAATGGCCTTGATTTCATTAATTGGGCCAACGTTGGGCCTAAATTTTCTGAACCCGTCTTTATGCACAATGAATTAATTATAAATCCATCAAGACACTACATGAAGCATGAGATGGAATTAACTCTTTACTTATGGATTCAAGTTATTCAAGTACAAGATAACTAATTAGCCATTCAGAAATTCCAACACCATTTCTAATCGAAACTGCTCATGCATAACTGATTAAAAAAAACGCACCTGCCATTTATATCTCCAATTAATTAATGAACTCAAATCAAAATAGGCATGTTCCCAATACTATCAAAGTCCCTGAACCTAACATATAAATCACTTGGATCTCAACAAGATACCTAAACTCTCACTCACACGGATTCATACTTTTACAAATGAATACAGAGAGGTCAATATTATTTGTGAAAAACAAGCCTTGATCTAACACTATTAGGTGAACATATTTACTCAACAGACCCTAGGACTACTCCATACAATCCCTAACAGATAGCTCTAGCACAGATTGAATGAATGAATACCAAACAGAGTCCAATTACAAGTCCCAAAATAAATCTCAAAGGTTCATGGCATAACATTATTTTACACCTACTAGAACAGAAGATATGGACTAACAAATCAAATGAAAAGGAACGACAAAGAAAGACATCTAGCAAGTAACAAGAATCCTCATTTCTTCATAACACTTGACACCTATTTACATGTCTAGAATCAAGATGTGTACCTGGAATTGAAGAAAGAAATAAGGAGAATAAGAATTTAATCAACAGCAGCAGTAGAGTCAGCCCAGAAATAACCAATGAAACCAACTTTTAACCAAACTTTGAGTTAGCAGAAATATCAACTGACGCCTAACAATAAAAAAAACAGCCAAAATTTGAACCAAACTTTTGAAAACCAACTAAGCTCAAATTATTTTAGCCCCTGATTGTTCAGAGATTGTTTCAGAAGTGAGAGCCTCAAGAATTACAAAAATTTTCAATGGAACAATAATTTTTTTGTTTTTCCAGCCGTTTTTGATTTTCTGTATTTTTCTATATCTTTTGGTCTGCCTTGAATGACAAGAAAATGAGCCTTTATAGGCAAGGGATTAGGGCAGCAATAGAGAGATTAAATTTGTACTTCTACCCTCCTCCAATTTTCATTTCAGCTTAAAAATCCCTAGCCTAATTTCCTTTTTGCTTAACTGTCCCTAATGTAATTACCAGATTATCAAAACAGCCCCAACCCAGCTTCTTAGGAAGCTTCCTATTCTGTTATACAAAGATTCCCTCAACCAATTACCCCAAATTACCCCTCAAACTTCTGATATTACCCTCCAACCTAAACCAACTATGGGTCATAGATCTGCATACCCAAATTAAATCCCCATCTGGCTTAATCCATTCCCCTTTGGACCCAAGTTAATTCAAAGACCCAAACAAAAGAACTAAAAGCAGAACCAAAATAGCAAAAGAAAATGTTTGGGCTCAAACGGATTGTAAACCCGAAGAACATTTCATCAATTAACAAATTAAGCTAAAAGACTTACTAGTTAGAATTTAACCAAACCGGCCAAAACAATTTCATAATTAACCATACAGGACTAAATGAAAAACAAAAAAATAGAAAAAAAAATCAAGAAGAAAAGGAGAAATAGAGAAATGGAAGGAAAGAAAGAAAGCTAGCTTAAACCGAAAAGAAGTAAAGGAAATACCTACTGAGACTCGAGCAATTGAGGAATGGAGTTTGAATCATCAACTTCTCGGATTTTCCAGCCAACTATGATATTAATCGTGTGTTCTTAATAAGAACACACGAATAATATCAAAACAAGCCTAAATCTTGAAAGCAGACTTGAATCAGGAGCTTTTGGGAATCAGGGTTCATCTCTTCAATCTAAGATTTGAGAGACTCTGGAGTGATTCGAGGGAAGTGGAGTTGGGATTCGGAATGAGGGAAGGGAAGGAGTCTTAGGGTGTTAATTTGATGCCTTTTGGTATGGACTCCTCCGGTGGAGATGGTGGGAATTTCAAGCGACTCTAGGGTTTTTTCAAGTCTCTGAATTGAGAGACGGGGAGGTGGGATACAACTTGGGGGGGGGGTAGCGAATTCAGACATTTATATATTAAAGATCCCCCAACTTCCCAGCCGTTAGATCAATTAACCTCGACGGCCTAGATTTGTTGGCTATTTAAACGGTGTCGTTTTGTTTAGTGGGGGGAAGTGGACCGGGTCAAAGGGAAACTGGGCTGGGTTAAACGTTTTTGGATGGGCATTTCGAATTGGGCTGAGACAAACCAATTAATTGGCCCAAAATTCTATCCCTTCCTTTTCTCTTTTAATTCCTTCACAATTCCTTTTTTTTCTTTTAGAAAATAAAAGAAAATAAAATCTAAGCTAATTCTAAAATCAAATTACTCCTACCAAATTTAATTAACTAACTTAAAATTGTCACCATTAATTAAAACCCAAATTAAAGGAAAAACTACCAAAGTTCAAAATTAAAAATGAAAGGTTCAAATTGAACTATTTTTTGTGATTTTACTTTTTATAAAACAAACAAATAATTACTAATCAATTCTTAAAAATGCAAAGTCAAATCCTAAATGCAAATGCAACATATATTTTTTGTATTTTTCATTAATTAAATAAAATAAACATGCACAAACAAATGCAAACAATTAACGGAAAATGCCACAAAATTTCATAAAATTGCAAACAATGAAAAAAAACAATTATTTTATTTTGAATTTGTGGGAGTAATTCATATAGGGAAAAAATCACGTGCTCACAGCTGCCTCTCTTTGCTCGAAAACATGAAGAGTTTCGTGCAAAGATAAAGTGAGCGAATACGAGTGATTTTTGCCCATTTGAATACTCCATGGAAAGCATTTCTGAAAGATTTTAATCGCACCCTACTTCTGAGGTTGCCTACATATCCTTGGCTATAAAGGAATCAGGCCAATGTAGTTTGGTAAATTTCGGTAGTTGGGACTACCATGAAGCTATGATTTTACTGTTGTTGTTGCTGCTTACTGAACTCCTTATTACACTATGACAAGATAAAAGAACTAGACTAAACTATGATCTATGCATTACAAAAATCCTATATGTATCTTCAAACTTGATCTTGTGATTCTTGTTGCCTTGTTGACTTGTATTCTCCTGGTGAAGTCCCTTTGTTGCCAACTTGGGTTATGATCTTAGACACTTTCCCTTTTCTTCAGGTGGACGCCTGATTACTGAATTTGAATTATAATCTGATATTCTTTCCTTTTCTCCAGGTGGACGCCTGATTACCGACACTTAAACTGTTTCCCTTCCTTAAAACTGGTGTTGCTCTCCCTTGCTCTCCAAGTGGTCGCCTGATTGCCGAACTTGAACTGTATTCCCGTGCTCTCCATGTGGGCGCCTGATTGCCGAACTTGAACTGTATTCCCATGCTCTCCAGGTGGGCGCCTGATTGCCAAGACTTTAACTGTATTCCCGTGCTCTCCAGGTGGGCGCATGATTGCCAGAACTTGAACTGTATTCCCGTGCTCTCCAGGTGGGCGCCTGATTACCAAACTTGAACTGTATCCCCGTGCTCTTCAGGTGGGCGCCTGATTACCAAACTTGAACTATATTCCCGTGCTCTCCAGGTGGGCGCCCGATTACCAAACTTGAACTGTATTCCCGTGCTCTCCAGGTGGGCGCCTGATTACCAAACTTGAACTATATTCCCGTGCTCTCCATGTGGGCGCCTGATTGAAAAAACTTGAACTGTATTCCCATGCTCTCCAGGTGGGCGCCTGATTGCTAAACTTTAACTATATTCCCGTGCTCTCCAGGTGTGCGCCTGATTTCAACAAAATAGACAAAATAAAGAAAATTTTCTGCCCCAGTTTGGTAGCTGGGCACATCTGTGAGTGTTAAACTGAATCATGTTACCAAATATTACTAAGAATTTGAAAGCTAGATCCCATTATCTAGGAGGGTCCTGACAACTCCTAGCTAAATGACAGTTTTAAAAGCTGAATTATGTTTTCTAAAGGTATAACTTCCGCTAAATCTGGTTATCTAAGAAGGTCTTAAAACTACATTCCATTATCCAGGAGGGTCTTGAAAATCAAAACTCAAGTCTTATCTTAAGAGTGACAAATTTTACGACTGAATTATACTATCCTACAGCAGAACTTATGCTAAATCGTGTTATCTAACGAAAATCTTGAGGCTAGGTCCCATTATTCAGGAGGGTCCTGACAATTCGAATTGAATCATGTCCTAAGAATGAAAACTTCAAAGTCAACTTATATTTCTTTGGGGTAAGACTTATGCTAGATCTTGTTACTCATGCATGTTTGAATTTTAAACTAGGTTCCATTTTCCAGGAGGGTCCTGAGAATTTACGGTCAAACTTGTTTGGTGCTTGCCTTTCCTTACGGAGGGTTTCTCCGAAACAAACAAAATTTTCTGCCCCTGTTTCAATCAAAGAAAAATCTTGTCAATTTTAAAAGTATGGTGGTTGGTTTGTGGCCTTGACTTTGAAGGCGATTGCTCCTTCACTTCCCATGATCACTTTGGTTTCCACTCGAAGACCTTGCTTGTTTATTGACTAATCACTTTCTCTGTCACCCTTATCACGGAAAATACCTCTTCTCCATTTAGACCCAATATCCTCCATCTGTTGTATTGCTCATGAACTGACATTTACCAAACCTTCGTGTTTCACATGGACCCCAAAGCATGTTGATTGTTACCAACTTAGTGCGCTTGTTGTTCTTTCCTGACTTATGCCACTTTGACGTGCTAACCAGATCCCGTTTTGTGTAATTGGAAAGCTGGTGGCAAATTTTGAAGTCATTTCTCACTTGTTTTGACCAAACAGACTCAGGAAGAGGAAGTAACCAAGACAGAAGGACAGAGTAAAGGACAAAGGAAAAAGATGATTCCTAACAAAAAAACTACAAAGTAGAAACCTATCAAATATGGATACCAACTCTAATGACCATGACATGCACCTGCAGTCTATTCTGTTAAGCAAATCTGATGTCCAACTCTTGTTGTACCTCTAAGCCGTGAAACTGGGCTTCAATGCTCCGATTATCTACTCTGATTCGCGATCCTTATTTGACTTGTAGTGCCCGAAAGGTTTTCACCATTAAGCCTCTATCATTTTGTTCTTTCTCTCAACTTACAGTCGCCTCAGGGTGCCCATGAAGGTTTTCACCGATAAGACTCTCTCATTTTTGTTTTCCTTGTTCAGAACAGAGTGTTGTCCCTGATGTGAATCGCCTCTACTTGCTCGACTTGACATCTCTCAAAGACTGGTCGGAAGGTCTTTCTTTGGACCGTAATGTGGGCTTTTGGATAGGGCTAGAAAAAAAGGGTATCAAAGGCTCAAAACAATTCACATGGGTTCAAAATTACAACTTTCGGAATCAGATTTCTTACAACAACCTCAACTTCTGTCCCAGTTTCTTTGCTTGGGGACTTTTGGATTTTTATTTTGATGGGACCGAACCGTGAGACTGCCTATGCATCCTTAAAAGGAATTAGGTCGAACGTAGTTCATGACATAGGAATTGCTCTGTTGTTGTGATTTTCTCTTTTCTCTTTCTTTTCTTTCTCTTTTTTGCTTTCTTTTTCTCTTTTTGTTGTTTTTCTTCTTCTTTTTTTCTCTCTTTTCATTCTTTTCTTTCTCTTTTTCTCTTTTCTTTATCTTTTTTTCGTCTTCCTTTACTTATCTTTTGCGATTGCATTTTTGAACTTTGCTATTGATTCCAAAAGAGGGGCATGAAAGAAAATGAATAAGGCTCAAAGGGGTAATGAAGGATAAAGTGTTTAGATAGCAGAACAAAATGCTTTCGTCATTCCAATCTTCAAAACATGCCAAGTACAAACAACACAATTAAACAAACCAAGGAAAACATTGGTATCATCTTTTGATTGTACCAGACTTGATAATCATATCCACACATTCGCCTTCTACATCTGTTAAATACAAAGCACCATTGGACAACACTCTCACTCTCATTACCGCGAACGACCCCTGTCAATTTGGGCAAACTTGCCTTTGGTTCAAACCGATATGGCATGATGCATTTCAATAAGGTTTCTTTATGTTCTATCTGCCGCAGTTTCACACAATTCGGGCTTGAAGTGATCTCAAAATGCCTTTATTTATTTCTCTCAAATGTCCATATCATCTTCAAAATTGTTTCATTCATTGCTTCATGACTAAACTGACTTTATAAGACCAGGCTGAGAATTACGCATGCATGTCATGTTACTAGTGTCAACAGGAAAAGAACTATAAAAGAAAAGAGAACTAAACAAAAATGACTAAAAATAACAGAAAATAGAAAATTGCATAAGACAGATGGTGGAAGGGTTTGAATAATGAAACAAGCAAACTAAACTGGGGTTATAAACCTAGAACAAACCTAGACAATACTAAACGTGCTACTACGATTAAACCGACTAGGCAAAAATAAAAGAATAGAAGGGTTTGAGTCACAAGACAATATCCGGATTACAACCCTGAAATAACCCGGATAAAAGAAATAACAACAAAATAAACCACCAAGACTCCTCCCTGGCTATCCAAGAGAGGAGCATCTTTCCGATCACCAAGCTCAACATCTTAGCCACTGAATTCTGCATCAACAATACTAGGACCTTCACAAGTCTTCATCATATTGTTCTTAACAAATTGCTTTTGGGTTCCTTTTACCGAATCGTTCTTAAGATCAAACTCTGATAGTGCTAAAAGTTCCGTAGCATGTGGACCTCCGAGGATCTCAGAAGAATTCTCATATTCCTTTTCAGGACAAATCATACCCACCATATGCGTCTCATTACAGACAGACGATGGACTTTGGCTAGTGTCTGCTGCATCTGGATTTTGCATGACAATGTCACCTGCATCAATAAGCTTCTAAACTGCTTTTTTCAGGTGCCAACACTTTTTTGTACTGTGACTCAGGGCATCGGAGCAATATGTGCACCTTTGAGAAAAATCAAACTTCTTTGGCAGAGGGTTTGGCATTTTTATCTGAATCGGCTTCAATATGTCCAATTGCCTCAACCTTTGGAACAAACTGGCATATGATTCTCCAATAGGGGTGAAAGCCTTTTCTTTTTCAGTAGTCTTTTCAGTTTCTGGCCACGATTGGAACCTTTTGCGGGCAGGTGGCTGATACGCTTGAGGGGGCGGGTAAGACATTTGGGGAAGTGGTGTGGGCCATCGCGGGCCTCGTGGGTGTGGAGAATATGGTGGTGCATTGTGGACAGGGTACCAGGAAAGTGATGTACGACTTTGGGGGTTCTGTGGAGAGAAGTAGCATTGGGGAGGGTCACCTGGTGCACAAGGATATCCATGGGGCCGATGTCGAGGATGAAAGTATTGAGCAGGAATGCCTAGCGGATCATCTTTTCTATTTCTCTTTCTTCCACCCAAACTTACTGGGATGTTCTAAATGTCTTTCGTAGTATCTTTCAATGCCGAATAACTCATGATTTTGTCTGACTTGATTCCCTTTTCTACCATCTCCCCCATTTTTAACACATCATTGAAAGGTTTCTCCAAGGTCGGAATCAAATTACTGAAGTAGGTAGGCCCCTGAGCTTGTAGGAAAAGCTCAACCATTTCTTCTTCACCAATCGTGGGGCTGACTCGAGCAACTTGCTCCCTCCATCTGAGCCCAAACTCCCTAAAACTTTCCTCCAGCTTCTTTTCCATTTCAGATAGGGAGGAGCGGTCTGGGGTAATACCTAATTTGTATGGAAAGTGTCGAACAAAATCTTGAGCCATGTCACCTAATGTAGGCCACTTTCCGACATCTTGACGATTATGCCACTCCAAAGCTACCCCAGTCAGGCTTTTACTGAAATATGCCATCAACAAGTCATCTTTCTCTCCAACACTTCTCATTTCACTGCAATAAACCCTCAGGTGGGCTACCGGATCTCCACACCCATCATACAAGTTAAATTTTGGCACTTTAAACCCCGCTGGCAGGCGAACGTCAGGGGACACAAACAATTCTTTGCAAGCCATGATACTCTGGTCTCTCATTCATTACTTGTTCTTTAAGGACTGTTTTATGCCTTTCAGCTTCCTGGGTATATCATCCCGCCCTTCTTTTCCTGTGACCTTTTCATTTTCAGCATGAAGCTCATCCCAAGGACTCTGCTTGTATGAGTCAGGAACCTTGTGGGCAACCTTTGAGGGGTAATATTGGGCATCATGAGCTTTGAGTGGGTATTCATTATTGGGGATAGTGGACATGACAGGAGGACAATTTTGGAAAAAGATAATTGGAGGACGAGTGGTGGAGTTACTAGGGTGGTTGGGAAAGCTGTGATAAGCAGGTGGATCTAGAGAGTATGGGGGATCATCTGGCACTATGACCGGTGTTTGGGTAAGGGTAGCATCTAGGAAGCTAGGAGGTGGCGGGGGTGGTACCTTCCCAGTCATCCAAGCATGATACATGTCTGTAATGTGTCGTCTTAATATCCTTACCTCATCAGCCAAACCGGTGTCTTGTTCAACCAACTAATTTCGGGCACCGATATCAACCAACCCAATTCTGTTGTTGTCTGCCATTGCCTTTTGACTTTATGTTGTAGAGAGGAGTTACTACTTCAAGAACCACAAACCAACCAATCTTCTGCTATGAAGATAACAAAATGAAGTCATCACGTTAGCGTTAGGGCATTTAACATAATATAATATCACATTGCGTGCAATGCACCTAGTCGCAATTATTGGTTCTAAAATGACTTCAAGGGTATGAAGGTCATTTGGCATCATCCCAATTTGTCCATTTGAATCTTCTCTTTTCTTTTCTCTACTCGCACTTCTTAGCTCGCTCATTTTCCCTCCCTTTTTTTTCTTTCTGATTATCGCTCTTTTCTTCCCTCTCATTTCTAACATCCCATGATTTCATCTCCTTTTTTTTGGTTTTTTTTTTCTTTTAATAAATAAGAAAATGATTTGATCAAACCCTATGTAGGTTGCCTATGTATTATGACGCCGCATGAATCAGATCTTTGCGTAGTTCGGGAATAGAGTAAACAAACTAACGTTCTCTTTTTTTTACCTTAATGACTACTCTGATGAGAAAAGAGAAACAAAAGAAGCAATTTTTTTTCTAGACTGAATGTTCTATAACCTACTCTAAACTCAAGCTTAACAAGCATGTCTTTTTTTCTTTTTTTTTTCCTTTTGAAACAAATACTCTATGGGAAATTATTAAGGAAAAACCCCTACAAGAGAAAAAATATTTTTGATTCTTTTTTTTAAGGAAGGAAATCTAAAGAATAAACCAAAGAAAAATATTTTGAATTTTCACTTGATATCCTGAAGAAAAATATTTTGAAACAAGAAATGAAAAAGATAAAAACTGTTTTTGGATTTGAATTTTTGATTTCCTATGGAAGAAACTCTGAAAATAAACCAAAGAAAAAGTATATTTTTTTATTCTATGTACAATATCCTAAAGTTCTAATGAAAATAAGAAAAGTTATTTTTTCATTTTTCATCAATTTTCCAAAGAAACACCTCCAAAGAAAATCTTTTTGGATTTTTGGAACTAAAATATTAAAGAAAACTTTTAAAGAGGTACTAAAAGAAAATTCTCTTTTTTTTTTTTTTTGAATTTTTAGTCTTAATGAACTAAAAGGAAATATAATAGCAATTTTTATTTTGAGTTCTAGATATTAATTTCATAAAAAAAATACCTTAAAAGAATTAGTATTCTAAAGAAAACTTCTAACAGAAATATAAAACGCGAAACCTCTTTTTTTTGGATTTTTGAGTTACAACATACTTTTTCAAATATAAAGTAGAAAGTACAATAACAGAAGACTCGACATTATTGTACAAAACTAAAAAGTAAAAAACGACATAAAATGAAGAACATATCCAAAACATAAAAACTAAAACAAATCTCCTTAAGCAACTCCTGAATGAGTGATCCTGACTGGATGGTCACGGGGTGTTTGTTATGCTCAAACCCCGGTAAGTAGATATACACCTGTATGGGAAAAAAAACTCAACCCAACACTAGGTGAGACAATAACACTCCCTATTGGACACATGCAAGACATAATTGAGGCTATTTTTGTAAAATGACTTATTTAGCCAAAAGGTGGCTAAAAGTGCAAAATTTGGCTATGACCCCGCAAAGCCAATAACCTAAGATTTACTAGGAATACCGGACCCTATGTTGGTTGCCTACGTATCATGCCCCGAAAAACGAGAATCAGGTATGTGTAGTTCGGGCATATTGGATACGGGCAAAAAATAAAATTAAAAAATAACTTAGAGAAAATACATTTTTTTGTCTTTTATTTTTAAAAATGATGAAATATGTAAACTCTTTTTGGATTTTTTTCCTTTTTTTTTTTTGATTTCCTGATTTTCGAAAAAATGATGAAAAAGTGCAAAATCTTTTTTTTTTTGAATTTTCAAGCTCTCTTTTTTTTCCTTAACAAAAATGTGACATAAAACATAATTGGGCCCCACTCGCTTTATCTTCACACTTTACCCTCTCTTTTTTTCTCCTTTTTTTCATTTTTTTATTTGCGCTCAACTATCACTGGTCCGCCAAATGACCCTTTTACCCTTGAATAAATGCAACATGTAGCACATAGGATGCATCAGGATGGTCTTTTATTTTGGGTACACCTGTCCTAGACGAACCCAACCCCTGTGTTGAGCCCCAAAAGTCAAATGCACATGATGCAAACAAGCGTTCCTACTAGGGATCCGGCATTGGGCTGAGTTATTCTAGGTTCAAAACCTGGGTATAGTGTTCTAGACTTGTGCACCCGAGCGGACAACTCGAGCCGAGGAGGGGCTACGTACCGGGAACCAAAAGGCCATCCGGCTTAGTAACTTGTCCGAGCCTCTTTCTTATTTCAAGGTATGACACTAACAGAATAGGGAGTCACGGCCAACGTGCACATCCTCGGAGATGAGAAGAGAAGGGTTTCAGAACAGTTTATATACAGTTCACGTAGTATCAAAGCGGTAAAAGCAACATTTAGCACATTAGGCCCAAACATATAATAAAATCAGATAATAGATAAAGCCAAATATAACAATTCATCTAAACTCGAATTCTGAACCCTGAACCAGAGATTCTGGGTTCGATCCCCAGCGGAGTCGCCAGAGCTATCACACCTCCTTTTTACCTACACCAGGGAAGGGATGTATAAGGGAGTTTTTTCCAACTTAAAGTGACAATCGAAACGGGATTATTTTTATTAAAAATTCAAAGTTGCCACTTGGGATAATTTTATGGTGTCCCAAGTCACCGGTTCAAATCCCGAATCGAGGAAAAGATTGACGCTGTATTACAGTCCGCGAACCAGAAATCCGGGTAAGAAATTCTGTTAACCCGGGAGAAGGTGTTAGGCATTCTCGAGTTCTGTGGGTCTAGCACGGTCGCTCAACTGTTATAGTAGGCTTATTATTTGATTTTAAAACACTTTTGAACCTATGTGCATTTTAACTTTAAACTACTTTTAATTATTTTAAGAAAGATGTCAACGCCATCTAAAATATGTCTTTGGACCGCGCCACATGAAATGCACCCGCAATCCGGAACACATTTTATTCAACGTTGTTAAGATTTGGATTTGGGTCACATGAAATGCACACCCGAGTTTAGGAAGGTAATATTATTAAAATAACGTGCCTAAAGCAACTATGCATTTTTAACTTTGCGAGGGCCATGGGAAATTCAACTAAATGGTATACCTCGATTTCTAAAAGATTAAAATATTAATTAAGCGAGGGCCATGCATTTCAAGATTTTATTTGGCACGGAATACCTCGATTTATTCTAACTTTTAGATCTCATTGTGAGGGCTATAACTATTTCCTATTTAATACAGCACACCTCACCATGTAATTAGTGAAAATCCACTTAATTAAAGGAAAGAATTATCAATACTATTTAGATGAAAAGCTCAGACCCATTTAAAATTAATAGACCAATACCAAGGCTTTCAACCAAACCCAACATGAGCCCAAGGCTTTAGAGAATCGGATATGGACCAAGGCCGGACTCGAGATCGAGTCTCCCAGCATGCGAAGGCATCAGAATATTTGTGCACAATTTCTTTAATGCGGGGAAGGTCACTAGCAATCTCAAATGGCCTTGATTTCATTAATTGGGCCAAAACTGGGCCTAAGTTTTCTGAACCTGTCTTTATGCACAATGAATTAATTATAAATCCATCAAGACATTACATGAAGCATGAGATGGAATTAACTCTTTACTTATGGATTCAAGTTATTCAAGTACAAGATAACTAATTAGCCATTCAGAAATTCCAACACCATTTCTAATCGAAACTGCCCATGCATAACTGATTAAAAAAAAAATGCACCTGCCATTTATATCTCCAATTAATTAATGAACTCAAATTGAAATAGGCATGTTCCCAATACTATCAAAGTCCCTAAACCTAACATACAGATCACTTGGATCTTAACAAGATACTCAAACTCTCACGGATTCATACTCTAACAAATGAATACAGAGAGGTCAGTATTATTTTTGGAAAACAAGCTTTGATCTAACACTATTAGGCGAACATATTTACTTAACAGACCCTAAGACTACTCTATACAATCCCTAACAGATAGCTCTAGCACAGATTGAATGAATGAACACCAAACAGAGTCCAATTACAAGTCTCAAAATAAATCTCAAAGGTTCATGGCATAACATTATTTTACACCTACTAGAACAGAAGACATGGACTAAAAAATCAAATGAAAACGAACAACAGAGAAAGACATCTAGCAAGTAACAAGAATCCTCATTTCTTCATAACACTTGAAATCTCTTTACATGTCTAGAATCAAGATGTGTACCTGGAATTGAAGAAAGAAATAAGGAGAATAAGAATTTAATCAACAGCAGCAGTAGAGTCAGCCCAGAAATAACCAATGAAACCAACTTTTAACCAAACTTTGAATCAGCAGAAATATCAACTAATGCCATCAATAAAAAAATAGCCAAAATTTGAACCAAACTTTTGAAAACCAACTAAGCTCAAATTATTTTAGCCCCTGATTGTTCAGAGATTGTTTCAGAAGTGAGAGCCTCAAGAATTACAGAAATTTTCAATGGAATAGTAATTTTTTTGTTTTTCCAGCGGTTTTTGATTTTCTGTATTTTTCTATCTCTTTTGGTCTGCCTTGAATGTCAAGAAAATGAGCCTTTATAGGCAAGGGATTAGGGCAGCAATAGAGAGATTAAATTTGTACTTCTACCCTCCTCCAATTTTCATTTCAGCTTAAAAATCCCTAGTCTAATTTCCTTTTTTCTTAACTGTCCCTAATGTAGTTACCAGATTATCAAAACAGCCCCAACTCAGCTTCTTAGAAAGCTTTCTATTCTGTTATACAAAGATTCTCTCAACCAATTACCCCAAATTACCCCTCAGACCTCTGATATTTACCCTCCCAACCTAAACCAACTATGGGTCATATATCTGCAGACCCAAATTAAATCCCCATGTGGGCTAATTCATTCCCCTTTGGACCCAAGTTAATTCAAAGACCCAAACAAAAGAACTAAAAGCAGAACCAAAAATAGCAAAAGAAGATGTTTGGGCTCAAATGGATTGTAAACCCGAAGAACATTTCATCAATTAACAAATTAAGCTAAAAGACTTACTAGTTAGAATTTAACCAAACCGGCCAAAACAATTTCATAATTAACCATGCAGGACTAAATGAAAAACAAAAAAATAGAAAAAAAAATCAAGAAGAAAAGGAGAAACAGAGAAATGGAAGGAAAGAAAGAAAGCTAGCTTAACACAAAAAGAAGTAAAGGAAATACCTACTGAGACTCGAGCAATTGAGGAATGGAGTTTGAATCATCAACTTCTCGAATTTTCCGGCCAACTATGATATTAATCGTGTGTTCTTAATAAGAACACACGAATAATATCAAAACAAGCCCAAATCTTGAAAGCAGACTTGAATCAGGAGCTTTTGGGAATCAGGGTCCATCCCTTCAATCTAAGATTCGAGAGACTCTAGAGTTATTCAATGGAAGTGGAGTTGGGATTCGGAATGTGGGAAGGGAAGGGATCCTAGGATGTTAATTTGATGGCGTTTGGGATGGGCGCCGCCGGTGGAGACGATGGGAATTTCAGGCGGCTCTAGGGTTTTTTCAAGTCTCTAAATTGAGAGACGGGGAGGTGGGAGACGACTTGGAGGGGTAGCGGATTCAGACATTTATATATTAAAGACCCCCCAACTTCCCAACCGTTAGATCAATTAACCTCGACGGCCCAGATCTGTTGGCTATTTAAACAGTGTCGTTTTGTTATTGGGGGGGAAGTGGACCGGGTCAAGGGGAATCTGGGCTGGGTTAAACGTTTTTGGATGGGCATTTCAAATTGGGCCGAGACAAACGAATTAATTGGCCCAAAATTCTATCCCATTCCTTTTCTCTTTTAATTCCTTGACAATTCCCTTTTTTTTCTTTTAGAAAAAAAAAATAAAATAAAATCTAAGCTAATTCCAAAATCAAATTACTCATACCAAATTTAATTAACTAAGTTAATATTGCCACCATTAATTAAAAACCAAATTAAAGGAAAAACTACCAAAGTTCAAAATTAAAAATGAAAGGTGCAAATTGAACTATTTTTTGTGATTTTATTTTTTATAAAACAAACAAATAATTACTAATCAATTCTTAAAAATGCAAAGTCAAATCCTAAATGCAAATGCAACATATATTTTTTGTATTTTTCATTAATTAAATAAAATAAACATGCACAAACAAATGCAAATACTTAACGGAAAATGCCACAAAATTTTACAAAATTGCAAACAATGAAAAAAAACAATTATTTTGTTTTGAATTTGTGGGAGTAATTCATATAGGGCAAAAATCACGTGCTCACACACTATATCAGTGAAAATGACCATCATACACCGCTGAAATGTAGCCGATGCATTACACAACCCAAAAGGCATCGTAGAAAAGGCAAAGGTGCCATATGGACAAGTGAAGGTGGTCTTCTCCTAATCTTCTAGAGCAATCAAAATTTGGTTGTACCCAGAATACCCATCCAAGAAACAGTAGAAAGCACGCCCAGCAAGTCTGTCTAACATATGATCAAGAAAAGGCAATGGAAAGTGATCCTTGCGGGTCACTTTATTCAAATTGTGGTAGTCCATGCACACCCTCCACCCGATGACAGTCCTTGTTGGAATCAACTCATTTTGCGAATTTGTAACTATGATCATACCACCCTTCTTCGGCACATATTGCACCGGCAAAGTTCAAGAGCTATCAGAGATGAGGTACATAACCCCGGCATCCAACCACTTGATCACCTCTTTTTTTTACAACTTCTTGGATTGCCTCGTTCAACCTCCTTTGATGTTCCAAGGAGGGCTTTGCATCATCTTCCAGAATAATCTTGTGTATACAGAATGCAGGGCTTCCCCTGAATATTAGCTATTTTATTGCCTTTTTCCGCTTTTGGAACACCGCCAATGTGGCATCAACCTGCATGTTAGGAAGACAAGAGGAAAGAATAACTGGCAAAGTTGAGCTAGGGCCTAAGAACTCATACCTGAGGTGTGGAGGCAACGACTTCAACTCCAACACCGGAGGTTACTCGATTAAAGGTTTTGTTGGTACAGTCTTCCGATTCTCAAGATCCAAAGAGAGTTTCCTAGGCTCGTAAGAGTAAGAGCCCATTCCATGCAAAACATTCACACACTCCACTTGGCCTTCATCCTCATTTACATCAAGATTCAACAATACTGCCTCTAGATAGTCCTCCACATTGATCATTGCACTAGTATCATCAACTATCACTGCCGTGACAAGGTCCACAAAGGATCACACTTCAGAACTGTTGGGATGCTTCATTGACTTGCACATATGAAAGACCATTTTCTCATCACCCACCCGGAAGGTGAGTTCCCCTGCTTCCACATCAACTAGGGCCTTCCCAGTAGCAAGGAAAGGTCTTTCCAATATGATTGGAACCTCATAATCTACCTCACAATTCAAAATCACAAAATCAGCTGGCAAGACAAATTTGTCCACCCAGACAAGAACATCATCAATAATATCCAATGGTCTCTTCATAGTTCCATCCGCCATTTGCAACCTCATGGAAGTCGGCCTCGGTTGCCCAATACCCAAAGTCTTGAAAACTGAGTAGGGCATCAAGTTGATACTTGCCACTAAATCACATAGAATTTTTGCAAAGTCCGCACTCTCAATGGTGCAAGGAATGGTGAAAGCACCGGGATCTTCTAGCTTCGGGGCCATTGAGTGCACTACCATACTAACTTGGTGGGTAATCTTGATAGTTTCACAATCCATGGATATTTTCTTTGTCACCAAGTCCTTCATGAATTTAGCATAACCTGGCATTTGCTCTAGAGCCTCCACCAAAGGCACATTAATGGATAAGCTCTTCATCATGTCAATAAACTTCTTAAACTGATTCTCATTTTTCTGCTTCACGAGCCTTTGAGGATAAGGTGGAGGTGACCTTGGAAAAGGAGCCTTGGCTTTAGGCACAACCATTTTCGGCATGTCTATTACGTGTTCCCTAGACGGGTTCACGTCATACTGAGTTTCCACCTCAGCATCTTGGATATCAATCCTCACTTCCTCATTCATGTTCTCATCAATCACATTTTCAACCACCAATGGGATCTCATCCTCTTGCAACTCAACTTCATCACTCAAAATTTCTTTTTGTTTGGCGGCATTCACATCACCGCCTCGTCCACTTCTTGTAGTTACCGCCATTACATGCCCGGAATTGTTCCCACCCTTCGGGTTCACTACTATATCACTTGGTAGAGCCCCCTTAGGGCGAGTATTCAAGGATTGTGAGATTTGGCCTAATTGAACCTCCAAGTTTCTGATTGAAGTATTGTAGGAAGCCAACTGAGCATCAAAGTCCGCATTCTTTTTCATCATTTGTTCAAACATCATTTCAGTTCTCCCCATTTTATTGTTGGAAGAACTAGGACCTTGGGATGGAAATAGGGGTGGATTGTTCGGTTGTTGATACATTGGGGGCCTTTGAAAACCTTGTCCCCGATTTCCTTTATTGCCATTGTTCCAATCATCCTGATTGTTGTTACCACCCCAGTTGTTGTTGTTGCATTCCAATTACCCTAATTGTTCCGATTGTCCCAATTGGAATTTTGGTTGTTTTTCCCCCAATTACTATTCCCTTGTTGTTGTTGATTGCCCAATTACCTTGGGGTCTCCATTGTTGTTGGTTGGAAGAATTGCCTCGTTGGCCCTGATAATTGTTCATGTATTGCACTTCTTCTTTCTGCCCATCATAACCATCATCTTGGAATCCACCACCATCATTGTCATATTAATCTGAACTCCCTTGGTTCTGTTGACCTCTTTGTCTTCTTTTGTTCACTAGCATGTTGACACCCTTCATAGCATTAACATGTCGTGGATTTTGAACCTGCTGTAACTATGCCTTTGCTAGCTAGTTCATTATTATTGTCAGCTCTGCTATTACCTGCCTATGATCATGTAGCTCTTTATGCAAGTGAGTGACCGTGGGGTCACCCTGTGACACATTGGCTCTACTTTTCCAAGCGGAGGACGTGTCAGCCATCTCATCAAGAATGTCACAAGCCTCATCATAAGACAGCTTCATGAAATTGCCCTCGGCAAGTTGGTTCACTATGCATTGATTTGTTATGTTAATGCCCTGGGAGAATGTCTGTTGTATCATTGCCTCAGTCATATTATTGTTGGGACATTCCTTTACCATGTTTCTGTATCTCTCCCATATCTCATGTAATGGTTTGGTGGGCTCCTGCTTGAAAGCTAAGATCTCATCCTGCAATGCTGCCATGTGCCTCGGCGAGAAAAATTTTGTAATGAATTTATCCGCCAACTCATCCCAAGTAGTGATGGAATGGTTGAGAAGTCGTTCAAGCCAATCCAATGTCTTCCCTCTAAGTGAGAAAAGAAATAATCTCAACTGAAGTGCATCCTCTAACACATTAGTTTGTTTGCTCCCCCAACAGGTATCCACGAAACCCTTGAGATATTTGTAAGCATTCTGATTGGGAGCACCCATGAAATACCCTCGCTACTCCAACAATGTCAACATCACATTTGTAATTTAAAAAATTACCCGCCCGGATCCGGGGTTGGGACAATTGCACTAGTATATCCTTGGTTGGGAAGCACTTGAGGAGCCACTCTTGGAGGTGGCGGGGGAAGGTCTGGAACATTATCATTGCCCTGGGGGCCTCTCTTTTGTACTTGAGGTACAATAGGAACCTCATTATCAATATTGTCATCTACTTCCTCCCCTGACGGAAGATCTCCAAGAGGTGCGTTGTTTGCTGCCATTTTGTACCTAAGTTTGCGACACACACAAATTAGTAACGTAGAAGGAAAGAAGAACAATACACAAAACTATTTAGATAGATAGACACAACCATTAGCTCCCTAGCAACAGTTCCAAAAAGTGATCGGAGCCAACCCTACACCACTATAAAGTGGCGAGAGCGATCGAAGCAGCTTTTACCCGAGATGGCCGGGATCGAATTCATAGGGAGCTAGAAGTGGGAATTGGATTCCTATCTAAACTAGAGATGCGTAGTGCTCTTAATTACACTTCCAATCATCTTTTTGGTTGGTTATTACTTCTAATATTTATGCTAATGATAAGCTAAATTAAACTAAGAATGATTGCTTGTAGGGTTTTCTAAATAGTTAAAGAGGCACTAGGGATTGTGATATAGCCAATGCACGGAATTATTTACTCTATACCTCTCGGTAGCTTGAGTGACTTTGCCCTAATTGACTTTCTCAAGACCAATTGAGTGTCAAAATTGTGTAAACAATATAGGCTCAAGTCGGGTATTTCTATCTCTAGGTTTAACCCTTTAATTGGGGCTATCAATCTCTTGATTACACCCCAATTCCTTGTTGGACTGATTTTTCTAGACTCAAGCTCTCTTTCTCAAGAAGAGCCCAAGTCAAATAGGCACAAATTAGTGTTTGCAACCACTAATTCAACATGGAAAACATAAATCAGTCCAAATATCAACTACTCATAAACATCTAAGCCTTAAATCAAAAGACCCATCAAATACCCACACTAGGGTTGAGCCATAACCCTAGCTAATGGGTCTAGCTACTCATAATAATGGAAAAGAATAGAGAAATAGATGAAGAATAACCCTTATGATTTACACAAACTACGATAAAGAAGATTTAGTGTTAATCTAGCTATAAATTACTCAAAATGGACATAAAACGTCATTCACATGCTCTGGTCTCTCACAGATTACAAAAGATGCCCTAAAAATGTGAAAAGAAAGTATTTATACTAGGCCGCATTTTCTGGACAAAAATACCCATGACGAGGTATTGCGGTCCACATAAAATACACTGCGGACCGCAATAAGGCTTCTTGGCTTGATTAATCATCCTCTGAATCTGGCCACCGCGGGCCGCATAAAATACACCGCGGCCGCGATGGCTTTAACTGCAGTCCGCACAAAATGCTCTGCGGACCGCGCTGGCTTCATTCGTCCAAAATACCAAATCTCTGAATCCCCTCTCCGCGGACCGCATAAAATGGATTGCAGCCGCGAAGAGGGTACTGCGGTCCACACAAATGGGTTGCGGCCACAGTGCTTGAAACTCCAAAATTTGCACCTCTCTGAATCTCCTCACCGCGGACCGCACTAAATGGATTGCGGCCGCGGTGGGTCTGTTGCAACTGTGCTTTGACTTGTTCTTGGTACTTGTGCATGTTTCACTCCTTTTTGAGCTAGTTTTGACTAATTGTCACCTTTTTTACCAAATCCTGCAAATAAGTACAACATGTAAGCCTTTGGGACTATTTTGTATACATTTTTAATAAAAACTCAAGTAAAAAGGAGTGTAAAATGAACTAGAATCCCTAATTATCAAGAGACAACTCTCATGGGATGTATCCATGGTTGTCCTACTATGGCGTTGTATGTAATGGCTTGGTCCATAATATGGAATGTTGTCTCTAGAGTTATGCTGCCAGCCAAGACAATGAGTGTAATTTTCCTGAATGTTCGTTCTACTGCATTATTAAAACCAGTTAGTGTGATGCAACGCGACACTATCTTATCTTCGAGTCTCATTTCGATAAGGACTCGAGGATAGATAATACATGCGCCGCTCCCGTCATCTACCATGATGTGTTTGACATCGATATCTAAAATACGTAAAGTAATAACGAGGGCATCATTATGAGGAAAAGTCAAACCATCGGCATCCGACTTGTCGAAGATGATACTTTCTTTGAGTTTGTTGTACCGTTCACGGGTGATAGACCGCTTGATTTTGTGGGTGGTGATGAACTTAACGTTGTTGATAGAGGCGTCATCGCCATCACCGATAATCATGGTGATGGTTCGAGCTGGTGATAGTGTCTTTGGCGGGCCTTGGTGTTCGTATCCTCTAGAGAAATTGGTTCTCCCCCTATCGCTTAGCAGCTCTTTGAGGTGTCCTTGCTGCAACATATTTACGACTTCTTGTCTAAGGGCAATGCAATCTTTAATTTTGTGCCCTCATTCCTGGTGAAACTCATAGAGGGCATCGAATTTTCTGGTGTTCGGGTCTGATCTCATCTTTGGTGGCCACTTCACTTTCATTCCGAATTTCTCTAAAGCATAGACTATCTTAGTAGGTGACACACAAAAATTGTGAGTAGATAATAAAGAAGGCATACGATGAGTTCCTGTTCTTAGCATGGACGGTCCTTCTTCGTAGCGAAGGGAGGGCGCGTCAGCCGTCTTGACATATGGTTGGTGACCTTCACTATTAGCTCGTGGGATTGGATGATCTCTTCTGGTGTTGTCTCTTCGTTCTTCCCTAGATTCGACTTGTACTAAGGTTAGTCGATGAGTTGGCCCATTGAGATCGTCCTTGTATGCTCGAACCTCGGCATAATAAGCATTATGAATTTCGTCCCCAAGTGGTTGGGGGATACTTCATCATTCGGATAAATAGTTTTCTAGTTGCTCTTGAACCCTCTCTACTCAGCCTGTTCTGAAAAGCTATGACCATCATCCCTTCGGATACATTTGGCAGAGTCATCCTTACTCGGTTGAACCAGACGAGGAAGTCCCTTAGCCCCTCTCCCAAAGATTGCCTAATAGCAAATATGTCATTTACTCTCGCCTCTGCCTTATTGGCTTCGGCATGGGTGGTTACGAACTTATTGGCCATTTCTTCAAAAGTTTCTATGGAGTGAGCTGGTAGCTGTGAATACCATGTTAATGCCCCTCCTGTGAGGGTTTCTCCAAACTTCTTCAGCAAAATGGAGGACACTTGTTCCTTGCCAAGGTCGTTACCTTTCACGGCGGTGACGTAGTGAGTCACGTGATTTTTAGGATCGGTCATTTCGTCGTATATACTGAGGTAAGGTGGCATTTTGAAGGTCTTTTATATGGCATGCAGGGGTGCATCATCATTGTACGACTTCTCTATGAACCTACCAACGTCCCTTTTCGGCAGCAGCTTAGGAGCACCCGGTATCTTGTCAACTCGTTCTTGGTGTTCTTTCATCTAGTCTCGGAGTGCCTTGTTTTCATTTTTTATTTCTTCCATCCTTTTTAGAATGGCAGCCAGGGCGTTGTCACCTTCACTATCAATAATATTGTGAGTTATACTTGTTATTGGATGGAGAGGTCAGTTGCACTGCTCATCTATTTGTTGCATCGTGCAAGCACTTGCAGTTTCTGTAGTTGTGCCTAGAGTGAGTTTGTTGATGCTTGCTATCATGTCGGTTAACCATGCCTCGAGGAGTTTTTTCACAACTGGGGGCGTCCCTTCCTCTGTAGACGTGGAGGCCCTTTTACCACTAGGTTTTGTTATGCTGCAGTGTGGGGCGCTGACCTCTCTTACTTAGGGGACATGCTGGGCGTCGTGTCCTCACCTATTGTTTTACAACTTTCGTTGATGACATTCATGAGGTTGGTTGGGAAGTCACTTGTTATTCTCGTCCTTTCTTCTTGATTACCTGCCATGTAGGGTTTTGTATACACAAAGGAAGGAGATCTCGGGGTTTTTCAACGTTAATGACCTGCGTAGATTTAGAGGAAGCTAAAAACTTAACTAAGAAATCCCCACAGACTGCGCTAAATTGTTTGGCCAAAAAATAAGAATCTTGATTCAAATAATTAAATTTATGTGAATGCAGGTTAATCTCAGTTAAAAATATTATCCCTAGTGAGGTACTTCTTGAAAAGCAACAAACACTATATGGTTATATCCGAACAGTAACGGTAGCACACTATAAATATTCTAGGAATCAAAGACAGTGATATAGCATTTAATATAAATAAATAGCAATAAATGGCATTTAAGTAAATATGATGAACGAGTCACCCAAGAAATGATATTCTTTCTGACAATGATGAATGATAGACAATTCCTTGAATCTTTGAGTTATTCTCCTTAGTGGAAAAGTATAGACAAGAATCTCAGTGAAAAGGTGATGTTTGTATACTAGCAGTGAGATCTGATTCCTTTCTTCACGTCAAAGTATGTGTTTTTCACAAAAAAATATCACATGTCCCCGATCATAGTGTCTTTTTCTATTTATAAGGAACATACTCCTAACAAACCTTAATAGTACAAGTGTAGAGAATATTCATTAATAGTATAACTTCGTCAAAGGCACTCGACCTTTGCCTCGGCCCTTGTAGACTCATCGACTCCGTTCCTTGTTGACTCTCCGACCACAGACTTCGCTGCTTCTTGTCCATTTTGTCAAACGACAAGAGAAATCTTCCCCTAGTACTATCTGGTTTTAAATATTCAGAAGATAGATTTTTGCCATGATAGTATGACTTAATTGCCTCCTAAACTTGTACTCCCTCCGTCACAAATTATCTATTCTTTTTTACAACTATTTTTAGAAACCAAGACAGATAATTTGAGATGGAGGAAGTACAGGGTTTCACATATTACACAATAAAGGGCTATGTAGGGGTAGGCATCGGTCGGTTTGGTTTTGAATATTATCGGTTTAGCATATCGGTTATCGGTTTACAAATTTGATAAACCGATAACCGAACCGATAAGATATCGGTTATCGATCATTATCGGTTCGGTTATCGGTTTACTCGATAAGATAACTCAATCTAGAGTTAAGCAAAAAAGAGAAGACAATTCACTGGAGCTAAGCTAAAAAGAGAAGAATTCACATATAGTATACTACCCATTTCTGCGTTATGTCCAGTGGCTACAACTGGAATAGTACTAATTCTTTAACAACAGTTGTCCAAATACATTAATAATAATACAAAGTAGTAGCAATTTCACCTTAAAATTAACAAGTCCAAACATATAATACTAACAGTCTAAGATAAACTGAATGTTATTTGTCAAATGCTTAACCTAAAAAAAGAAACCATAGAGCAAAACCTTGATCTGTACATGGGCAATACTAACAAGTAAATGAAAAACACCTAGAAGGCAAGAAAATGTTGTCATGTTGTCAAAGCTCAGCATACTCTACAGAAGAATAAAGTTCAAAAATATACTCGAAACTGACGAAGATTGTCGATTGAGAATTGATAAGTGCGAAGAGAAATTGGTAGTAGTTATAGGCTGCACAACGGGAGCTCACAAAATTAAGAAACGAAAATAATAAAATAAGAATCATTAACAGTCAAAAATACCAATATGAAGATAAATTTTGTTATAAAAATTAAAAGCCTAATGTATAACACTAAAGACTTACACTATGAGTAACTAGTAAGGTCTATGAAGAATGAAGATGAAGCAACTGGAGAGTGCGGCTGAAAATAAATAAGAGAGAATGAACTGAAGCCCTAGCATATGTATATACTTAAGGGTTAAGTCGTAATTTTATTAATTATTATTGGGTTATCAGTTAATCCATTAAGAAAATTGGCAAATTGAGGCCCGAACAGATAATTCAATAGTGAAAAAATTCTAAACTGTTAGCGAACCGTTAACCCAATAATCCGATATTGATAACCCAATAAACAATGAACGATCGGACTCTCGGTTTGGGCTAACTCGTCAGTCGTCACGCCCATCCATTTAAAGGAAGCATCATAGATTTTATTCATTTGATTGACTAGTCAAAACACGTAGAAGCACCAAAACAGTCAAAATAATTTCGCACACGTCTTTTTTCAGCTACACAATGACTGATCAGATTTCCAAAACTGAACAACACGACAAAGCGAATCATCAGAGGAGCCCCCATTGTGAAGTGCAATTTTCGCACTTTCTTTGAGCTCTTGTGCTCTACGTCTCATAGCCATGCCTTTCTCCCCTTCCATTACAATTCTCACCATCTTTTCAATCTCCTTTCGGCTTATCAGCTCTTCGCCGGGGGCTACCGGAAATTTCATTGTCACGCCGACCTCCTCCGCTAAAAAGGCGGCGTTCATCCTCTGCTCCGCGTAAAGGGGCCATGCAATCATCGGCACGCCGTGGACTACGCTCTCTAAAGTCGAATTCCATCCACAGTGCGAAAGAAATGCTCCGGTAGATGGGTGATTTAGAATTGCTACTTGTGGGGCCCAAGAAGGCACTACCAAACCCCTTCCCTCAGTTTTCTTCGCAAATCCTTCCGGCAAGTACATCAATGGATCATTTTCATCGCTGCCCACGTTGAAATATGCTGCCGAGGCACTTGCATCACTTGGTTTACGGGCCACTAAGATGAACCTGTTGAAAGAAATGAAAACAACAAACTTTTAGGTTGGATATTTTTCCCCAGTTAATAAAAATTTAGTAGGGTAATGAAATTAAGTGGGCGTTTGGACATAAGAATTGTAAAATTTCGGAAAAAAGTAAAAAAAATAAAAATAATATTTGAAAATTGAAGTTGTGTATGGATATGAATATAATTTTGGGCTATTTTTGAATTTTATGAGTGATTTGAAGTGAAAATTTTAAAAAATATCTTTTTATGAAATTTATCTTCAAATGAAAATTGAAAATTTCATAGTCAAACATTAATTTCGAAAAAAAAATAAAAAAAATGAATATTTTTATAACCAAACGGGCCCTAAGGTAAAATCATGAGTTAGCAGCTAATAATATAATCTATTAGTGGAATAATAAGCGGGTGGATTATGAGTCAAAATGGTAAATGGTTTCCAAAATTACACAAGAAATCATGGCCATTCTCTCATTACCAACTTTTAATATTAATTGTAGTGTTATTTTCAAGAGTTTAACTTATACATCGGATAGTGCAAAGAATTTGTGTTACTATCAGTAGTCATTGATTTATAATTTTGAAAAAAAAGACAACTTACTGCAAAAAGTAAAATTTATATGATAATTATAAATACTTATACTCAAGTTAAACTCTATTTCCTAATATAAAAATGCAATATATAACCTTTGGTGACTCATTTCAAGACCCCAAGCTAATTCAGTAAGTTGTTCACTTGTCAAGGTGCCGCCACTACCAAACACCACAAACAGAACAGAATCAGACGGCTGATTATCCAACCACGTCAAAATCTCAGCATCCTTTTCTGTAACGACTTCATCTTGTTTGATCAATGGCCCTAGAGTATGAACAGGCGGAATAGGTATATTTTGGAAAAATGAATTTTCTTTAAGAGCTTCAAGGGTCACTGGTTCAAGATCATCCCAACTGTTGACAAATATTCCGGCGGCCAATGGTATTCTGCTGACGTGAAGTAAATACCATTTGTACTCATCGTTTTTCCTGTCTTTTACCTGTAGAGACAAATTCAGAATTTAAAACTCTTTATTCGTTAAATTTATCATACATTTGAAATTAGGAGTTCATATTAAGTTTTGTAGACTATTGATGTAAGTGTTTTACACCATCAAATATTTAAGTTAATCTACAACAAGGATAACTTTTCATAAGAATCCTAATGAGATAACCTTAAAAATAGAGTAATAAATAGTAACATGTTATAGACATTAAAATTGTAGTGATATAGTGTAAAAAAAAAAATGCACCTTGTATAAAAATTGAATTTATTTAATATTCGTTAAAATTTATTGAATTAAAATTTTAATAATTTTCACATATTATGTTTTCGTAGATGTAAGTATTTTACATCATTGAATATTAAGTTAATCTACAACGGATAACTTTTCATAAGAATCCTAATGAGATAAAGGACAGTATGGGAAATATTAAGCTTTCGTTATGCGCGAAGTCCAGGGAAAGATCGGACCACAAGCGTCTATTGTACGGAGCTTTATCCTATATTTCTACAAGAGTTTGTTCACATGACAACAAATTTACCAATTACGCCAAAATTCCCCTTCAAAATCCTAAAGAGATAAACCTTACAAATATAGTAACATGTTGTAGTCCGGGTTCGAGCCCTAGGCATGGAATTTTTTTTGGTAGGGAGTGCTTCCTCCCCGAATGGAGCCCTACGCGGTACGAATCCAGATATAATCGGGCTCCAATGCATCCGGGAACCAAAAAAACATATAGAGACAGCGTTGCACCTTGTATTAAATTCATTTAATATTCGTTAAAATTTTAATAATTTTCAGAGATGAATCTTAATGTACCTGGTCTAGGAGGTCGTGAGGGCATATTGGATTGCATCCAGGAGTTTGAATAGGTTCGGGAAGGTCAACGAACTCGCCGTTGACTTCCCGGTCAAGTGTTGGAAGATACAAAGAGAAAGCCATCAAAAGAGTAGAGGCAGTGAAGAAAGAGTAAACAGGAATTGAAACCTCTTTGCAAATCTCAAAAGCGTCAGTACAGAACAAATCAATGATCAAAGCTTTTGGGCGATGTGTTATTAGAAGTGAGGAGAGGTATTGTTTGAGTGATTCGCGGACTATGATAGAGAGTCGGGTGACTACTCTCATATCGTCGGTGAAAAATGAAGAGATGTTTTCCACCGGCGGGATTTCGACGGCATGGAAACCGGTGGGAAGGTTATCTGATCGGAAAAGTTCATTTTGTGCGGCGGAAGCTCCGGTAGTGATGACGAAGAAGCTGACGTGGAAGCCGTGGTTGATTACTAGGCGTTTGGCGAACTCAAAGAGTGGAATGATGTGTCCCATGCCAGGGCTTGGGAGGAACGCAACGTGCGGCTTCTCTTTCTGTTCAGCAGTCGCCATTGTTGTAGATTTGTCCATTAAAAGGAACAAATGAAAGTCCAAAACAATGAAAAGAGAATATGGTATGGTAACTGGAAATGATATGTGCTTTTATATAGAGAAATCGCTGTGAAGTTATTCTTCACAATTTTGATGATCAGAATATTATCTTTTTTTTCTCTGATAGTGTTGTGCGAGTTGTTTAATTATTCAGTATTCAAACTCTACGGACTCGATTAATTCAGATTCATATTTACTTTGAAGGTTATAACAGCAAAAAATATTTGGATTTCCCACCCGTCACAACCCGGGGTAGAAATTCTATAATCATCCGATCCATAATAAATGATCAATTTGTTTTGGGCACATCCATTAATGAAATATTAAATACTAGACGAAAATAGTTAGTGTGACTAAACATATTCTTCACTAAATATTGCATCATAGTTATAGTAGCACTTACTTATTTTCTTAATTGTGACAAGTAAATGACTTTTTAGGAATACGTATATAAGGGTAATTTTAGAAAAATAAATTAAATTTTTTCTTGATTATATAAATGAACACTTATTAAATTATTTTAGATCAAAATAAAAAAGCAAATTGATATTTATTTTGGACGGAGGGAAAAACACATAAGAATTAAAATTTCGGCGAGTGTAATAATTCTTAAAATTTTGACGATCAGAATGTTATGATTTTCTTGGTGTTCAGTTTGGTTAAATTTTTAATTGTCACTCCTGTTAGGCGAACTAAGTCAAGATTAGGCTGCTAGAACTAGGGGTGTACAAAAGAAACCGATAAATCACATTAAGCCGATAATTCAAGTCAAATCGAAAAAAAAAATTAAATATGGTTTGGTTTGATTTAGTTTAGTGTTGGAAAAAAAACCCAACCATAATTGGTTTGGTTTGGTTTTAACTAAAGAAAGTCAAACCAAAACCAAACCAAACCAAACCGACATTAAATATATAAAATTTTTAGATATATTTAATATATAAATATACTTATTGTAATGTAATTTATAAATATTTCTTAAAAAAATTTATAATTTATCTTTTAAGGTATTATTTCAAGGTTGGACTTAGAACTTTTGAATGTTCCAATAAATTTTATAGCCATTAATATTAGTAAATTAAATAATGCTAATAAAAGCCCAAACCAAAATCAAATCAATACTAATACTAACAAAAGACATTCAATTCAATACTACGAACGGGAATGTATTGAATATCTATTTTTGTTTTGCAATAATTTAGATATAAATGCATAATCTATTTTTATTTTTTCTTTAGCGTTTAGTCATGTAATTAATACTCTCTTATCAGTCTACTTATTTTAGTATGACTCAGTACTATTAGATTATGTTTATTTTTATTATGACTTTTTAATTAGCAATATTTATATTACATAATTTTATTGTCTTTAATGTTGAATATTTTAGGATAATGCCATGACACATCTCATATTTTGTATTATTTTATTGAAAAATACTTTATATAGTTGTATCTTACTAGGATTAAAGAAATATTTTGAGCACAAGTTATATGTTTTGTTCTACGAAGATTTTACCGAAAAAAACCCGAATAACCCGAAAATCCGAGAAAACTCGAGATTGAAAAACCTGAGTTTTATTGGTTTGGTTTGGTCTTCAAATTTAATAACCCGACACAATTGATTTGATTTGGTAATTATAAAATCCGAACCAACCCGACCTATGTACACTCCTAGTTAGAACATAAACATTTTGTTGCTCGTGTAATACAAGGGTCATCAATTTAGGTGTTGTGCTAATTTTTTTATTATATTTGATTTTTTTAATTTGTTAAAGGAAAGGATAACATATTTACGATAATTGAGTTTTTCTTATAGTAGAAGAAATTATAAATTTCTCATATTTGTCTAGTTTCTTTTCTTGAAGGAAAATGTTTTGACTGATATAAATTGGGGATCCTTCATTCTCATTCAGTAGCATCGACAATGTAGTCATAAGAAATTTGAGAGTCTTGTTTAGGTGAAGAACTTTTAAGGGCACGTATTAGTGTGTCACCTGTGTTTGCCTCTTTATGAGGTTATTCTCTCAAATTGTGTACTCTCTTTTATATAATGGATTGCTCAGCTCCGTCGGTGGACATAGGTCAATTGATTGAACCACGTTAAATATTTGTGTCTCTTTTGATATATTTTTCTCCTGTTATCTGATTTATCGCCATTCAAGTGTTGCTTTACTAGCTTATGCGTGACACTTTATTATTTCGATCCTAACAATCGAAACGCTTAGGGGTCGTTTGGTTGGAATAGGGCTTATGCCGGTATAAGTTATATTGGGATAAGTTATGCCGGGATTAGTTATGCCGGGATTGTTGTTTATTCATTGTTTGGTATGTTGTATTAAGAATGATAATTGTATAATTTCTAAGAAGAAAGTATAAGTTATACCAGTGCTAATTACCCCTCCCTCTATAAGGTATAAGTTATCCCGGGATAACTTATACCTGGTTTGCTAACCAAACAGAGTATTAAGGTGATATTAAATTTTTATACCACCCTTATACCTTCTTATACCTTATACCAAACGACCCCTTAAGGTATTATTTGTACATCATGCCTATTTACAATTTTAAATTTAAGAAAATGACCTTTTTAAGTCTCTTATGTATAAAAGACATATCTCTACCGTGTAAAAATAAATCTCTCATGTGTGAAAAAAGAGATAGAATCATAAAATTAAAAACAAGTTTGTAAAGAGCCAAAAAAATTAATGGACACGCTTAGGTCCATTAAAATAAAGTTTATGTTATGTATAGATCTTTTGTAGTTCAAACTTTGCACCTACTACAATCAAGAAATTATCATTGGAAAAAGCTCAACAAGAAAACTGACGACTACATTTAAAGTTGATGCTTTCTTTCTCAGAAAAGGAACGGCCTCCAATCTGGACTTTGGAGGGTACGTACTTCCCGCAGACAAGAAAATTAATGAGTTTAACTAATGTACATTCACGGTGTAATTTTTTAAAATACAATATCTGGTTATTCAAAAGATTTTTTTTTTTTAATACAATATCTGGTTATTCAAAAGCTAATTTCATGTAACCCATTATAAAAGGCGAAATTTGTAATCTTAAAAATAAAATATGTTATCTATTATAACAGAAAAATATAACATGATTGTCTAATTTATTTTTTTATATTTTTAGTGTATATAAGTTGAACTCAAAATTTAATTACGACCACACTAGAGTTGTGAAACGTACGAATAACTTATTTCAATTCTTCGTTGAAGATATCAGTATTAACCCGCAAAACGATACAGTTGAATTTGTAATGTGGTACAAATTGATTTGATCCCCATATAATAAATTAATTTAAATAAAGTGCAAAACTTAGTGATAAAATCAAGATAAGACAACATATAACTTGGTTCCGGAAGCAGACCTTCCAAAGGCAATAACGATAATATCAATGAATAAGAAATACTTTGTTATTGAGCTTAGAATAATGTATAGCATATGTTTGTCAGAAAATTCATCCCCTTACAATGGCTGTTGAAATCACTATTTATAGTTGCACTTACGGAATACCAACCTAGGATCAAACCCTTCTTAAATGACAATTATGGGGCCGTTGAAGAATGTGTAACAGCAGGCTATGAATGCCATAATTTTCTATAACGAATTGTGTATTTAATAGTGCAGAATATTTTTCATTGAATGTTATCGGGTGGCAAGCAATCATTTGTCTTTATTAGCAATATTTCCTTCGGGAGCTTCCCGGTGTCAACCGAAACTGCTAGCCCGGTCTTGGTTTTCACCTGTCTTAACCTTCGTCTGTCTTTGATTCCACGTATCGCTCTATTATGCGAATATTTAATATGAATCGATTTTACGCTATAAAATCAGCTTCGAGAAATTAGATCGGCTCAAAGTCGGAGAAATCAGCTCCATTAAAAAGAATAACACTAATACATTATTAACTTTATGTTGGAGATCACTAACATTGCTCCGGCTCACAAAGTTCAAATTTTACCAGCTCAATTTCACAAGCTTAGGTTCAACTTCACAGATAATTGAACCTCAAATAGCTCAAGCTATACTTCAGAGGCTGCATATGAGTTCAGCTCAATCTCTTCAACGATTGCCCAAAAAAAATTGCCCGAAAAGACATCTTAAGGATTCAATGTAAACTTAGTTAAGAACATATATAATACAGTAAGTGTTTTATTAACGGATAAAAGAGATATTTAATTAATGGATTGACTGATTACTTATTCTTTCCAATTGTTTTATGGGCAAGGGGTCAAATATACCCATGTACTATGAGAAAAGATTTAAATATACCTTTCGTTATACTTTGAGTTTAAATATATCCCTGCCGTAATACTATTAGTTCAAATATTACACCTCTTCTGTTAAGTTTGTCCAAGGTGGACATCCAATTCTACGTGACATTTATATTTGATGAGGTAGAAGCAACATGACATGTCACCTCAACACGAATGGTATATTTAAATCTTTTGTCATAGTACATTATATATTCGGCCCTTTGCGTTGTTTCATTGATCCCAACTTGAGATATAGAAACCATTAAATTGATAACTTTATTCTTTCCAAGTCCCCATTTTTTTACTTTTTTTTATTTTGGGTCTTCTTTAACTGTTGATTGCAGGACATAAACCCAAATGAATACTATAATCATAGTTAAGCCATACGAATATATGCATCGATCAGTAAACATATGACTACTTATTTTGCACTACTCTTTATTTTATTTTATTTTATGTAACGGCAGTATCCCACTTAGCTGCTTTACATATGTTGCAGTCTTATCTTTTGCTACTTACAATACTAGTGGAGAAAGTGAACCTGTAGATGCTATGCACTAATTATAATATTAAAATTCTCTTAGATATTCTCTCCATTCAAGGCCACTATCATAAATATTTTTGCATTTACAATATTAAAATTCTTAGAAATAGTCTGTCCAGTCATGTCCGACGAAATACAGATAGATTGATTAGATTCTCACGAGTCAATAATGAAGATCAACGATTCTCGACACAAATGAAAGTCTGTGATACTTAAGCAATGTAGAGTGACTTTTTCGTTAAGCACATAGATCAGCGGCTTTGGTGCATTAAAGAAAAAGTTAAGTGCATATCCATAAAATTAACCCCTAAAGAAGATCATTTTGCAAACTAGTGTCATAGCAACACAAACCAGAAAGGATATATCCTATTTTACTGCTAAATTGCTAATACAGCAATCAAACCGTAAAAATTGTACGGGCCCTATTTGGTCGCCCCCATTTAACCTATACCCATTTTTTAAATTTTTTTTAATTTATACCCACTTTTAAAATAACTTCAAGCCCTTTCACCTCCTCCTTCGTATTTTTCTTCTTCTTCTTCTTCTTTCTTCTGCTGATGTTGGTGCTGCGATGAAACTTCAGTTATTAAAATTTTGGATAGACATATCTGGTTCAATGATAAGACTTTCTTACACTACTATATTCCAGTCAAGAAATACGAATGGATCTGCAAGTGGTCATTGCTTGGCACCATGTCCTTTTTCACCCTTAACTTCAGGCTGAAGTGAAAGCAATTCACCACAAATTTAGCATCTTACTCATGACAAAGAAACACCAAGTTACTTGTATAGTTGTATGCAATAAGAAATAAAATGTCCATTGCTTATATAGTGCTGAAGTTTTTACAAATGAACTAAATAACTAGAGTTGAAATTCGCCAATTATAAAACAAAAACTTCAGCTCTAGAACTGAAGTTCGCCAGTTACAAAAACAAAAACTTCAGAGTTGAAGTTTGCCAGTTACAAAACAAAAATTTAAAACAAAAATGCTCGCCAGTTACAAAAACAAAAACTCTGAAGTTCGTCAGTTACAAAACAAAAACTTCAGCTCTAGAGCTGAAGTTCGCCAGTTACAAAAATAAAAACTTAAGCAATGCAAATAGAGAACAAAACTAAAGCTAATATGCTTAAGTTCAGCAATTACAAATAAAAACTTCAGCACACTTGGTTTAGCACACTTGCTACTTCAGGCCCGTCTACTAGAATGCTGAAGTTTTGCGTGATTGTCTTTGCTACTTCAGCTCCGTATGCTGAAGTTATGTGAAAGCGCTTGCAATTTTTTTTACAAAGCGGGCACAAATTAAAACGTGACATAAAAAAGCGGATATAGATGTCAATCCCCCGTCAAATCAGACCAAAATCTTTGAGTATAGGCCCTAGAGAGAAGTAAGAGCTTCTCCGTAAACGTCAACGCATCTTCTGTAGATCAAGTAATCAACTTGGCGCGTCGCCTAAATTTTCAGGTTCACACAATATGGTCTCCTCTGTTCTATTGCTTCCAAGGTTAAAAAAAGTGCAGTAATTATATTGTGATCTCAGATCAAATCACGTTATGAATACAAAAATTGAAACAGTTAATTCAATGCCATCTGAGTGAGAATATTCATCATTTGGCAGTCAATGCTATGTTATGAACAAAGGAAAAACAGTATACACATAATTGGTACTCCCTCCGGTCCAAAATAAGTGATTTTTTGGTTTTTTTCTTGTAGTCCAAAATAAGTAATTTTTCCAGATTTCAAGAATGAATTAATTATTTTTTTCCTACATTGTCCTTGGAGTAACTAGTGTTGGAATATGTGTTAGGAGTGTTTATGTGAGATAGTAAAGGTTAATATGGTTAATTCCATTGCTAATTAATGCAAAAAGGTGAATTTCTTAATCTGTGTGAAAACATCCAAAAAATCACTTATTTTGGACCGGAGGGAGTATGTTTCAAGTGATAAATCAAGACTCAAAGTTGCACTTTCAAATATTGCCAACAGTTGCGGTTGCAACCCCTTTTGACATTCCTTATTTGTTAAAGTTCCCGCATCATTTGATACACTAATTTTAGCTTTAAAAAGGCAATTTGAGATTTGACCAGCATCCATCACATGGAGCTAGCTAATCAGGCTTCTCTAAGACTCATCAAATATCACAAACAGCTGGTGTAGGATCGAAAGATTCTACCTATTCTTGATATGATACTCCCTCTGTTCCAGTTTATGTGAACCTATTTCCTTTTTGGTCCGTTCCAAAAAGAATGAACCCTTTCTAAATTTGATAACAATTTAGCTTAAAGTTGCAACTCTACCCTTAATGAGAAGCTTTTATAACCACACAAAAACTCTGGGCCCCATTTGGACTTGTTTAGGACCACAAATTCCAAAAGTCTTCATTTTTTTCTTAAACTCCGTGCCCAATCAAACAGGTTCACGTAAATTGGAACGGTGGAAGTAGTTAATATGCTTGCAGGGCCAAAAAACGTAAGAAACAAGAAGCATCCAATTTGTTAGAGAAGCTTTTTCCAACTAAATGAGAAATTCTAAAGATACTTTCAGGTCATGAATTATACATTAGTTCTCTTCGCGTCCTTTGGGTTCTTCTTTTTACTGCTATTTCTTATTGCTGTCTTGTTTCGGTTTTCTGTTTGCATTATTTAGTCTTAGTTTTGTATTTTCGCTTTGGTTGTCAGATTGATTTGCTTGTTGTTGCTCCTTCCCTTTTTCCTCTATGAACCGAGGGTCCTACGGAAATAGCCTCTCTAACTTTTAAAGGCAGTGGTAAAGTCTGCGTACACTTTACCCTCCCCAGACCCACTTATGAGACTATACTGGGTTTGTTGTTGTTATTGTTGTTGTTGAATTACACATTAGAGACGATGACGATAACTACGCCTCAGTCACAAACAAAGTAGGGTCGGCGATATAAATCCTCACTTCTTTCTTTAAGCTCAACTCATATCGTCAGAATTACGCATTAGAGAAAATTCAGAAATTGGTTTTGGTTGAAAGAGGTCCTGAGACAATTTTTCAAAATAAGCTTATTGGAAACACAAGTTCAAAAGAAACAACAACTACTAAAACCCATTTCTGTTTTAGGGGGAATATGACTCCTTTATATCCATTCTGCTCCACCAAGGCCTATTTCATTCCACTGCTTAATAATTCATCCATCAGGACCTTTTTTATAGGAATACTCTACCAATAGTTATTCTTCTCTTCTTCATCCTTTGGAGTTTCTTTTGTCTTAGTTTTAGTTTTTTGTTTTTGATTTCTTTGGCCAAGCTTTGATTTCAGGATAAAACTGAAATCTTTTGATGAAGTAGGATACAACTGAAACTTGGTAGTCCAAATAACAAGTTCAGAACCAATATATGCATATATATATTTTTAGAAAGCTTAGAGAATAACTAATTTGAACTGGGAAAAAGGTATATCAAGCACAAACTCTACGCTTTAAGAGCAAGAAGGACAGGTCAAGTAGTAGCAAATGCTCTCAATGATTAAATTCCATAAATCTTCTAACGCAGAGGATGAAATTTTAACTGCATCGTGACTTCAATTCGCACAGACAAAACTACCCTAGAACCAACATTAGTAACCAAAAAAAAAAGGCATAACTCAGCTGAAAATCCAGATTGTGCTAGTGTAAACAACAGTATAAGCAAACTTGCCAAATTAAGTACAAGTAGTAGCTAGCAGCTGAAATAGAAAAACTTAAAGAACTATCAAATGGCAGAAGCTTTCATTATCCAAGAAAATCATCATGAATAACAAAGTATTTAGTTTTCTTTGGGACATCACATCTCTTGTATTCAGAGAATTTCTATCTGCGATGAAATAACATGACATCTCTTGTATACCTCCAAATTCCCTTCTTATTTAGAGGGAAACATAGCACATTTCTTTTTTTTTAAAAACGAATCTTTATTTCGAACTAATCCTAAAACAACATGAATTCCCAGTTAATGGAACTACAAATCATACCTCCAAATCCAGCAATTTCAATCAGCAAGAAATCCAATTCTTATGTGTGCTAATGAGAGCTGACAAAAGCCCAGCTGATGACAACAACAGCGGCCCAGAAAACAGCCCTTTACCATCTCTAATATCAGCCAAAGCCATTAATCCATCAGCAAAATCCTGAATTACTGATAACCTCTTCATTAACTTCTTCATTCTCAATTTCCTTAATTTTTCCTCTTCTTCATTATACCCAATTCCCCTAATTATCGAAATCTCAATAGTCGAAACCAAACACGCCTCATCTTCGCTAATCTTCTTTAATTCCTTAACCTTCAAACTCACACTTCCAATATACCCAATAAACTCACACCAAGCACTAATCTTCTGTAAATTACTCAAATTCTTCTTATCAATTAACCCCGCTTTACCTAACCAAACAAATTGCTCGACAAAATAGTACAATCCTTCGCCTCCGTAAGCTAAAATCGAGAGAATTAATTCTTCTTTTGAACTGATATTAGCTGAACGGAGTGCGTTCAAGTCTTGTACGAATTTTCCTAAGCGAAACGCTTTACGGCTAACGCCGACGCTTGATTCGAAGGATTTTAAACGTCGAGATAACGGAAGGGATTCGGGGATAACGGAGGAGGCGATGATGATTTTGGAAGCGTAACGGGAGATTTTGAGTAATTTGTCAACGCCGTCACGTTTGGAGAGGTAAGCTTCTAGATGGATCAGGAAATCTCTGTTTTTGGGTTCCATGGAGTTCGGAATCGGAGAGGGCGAGGATTTTTTGGGATCGGTGCTATTGGGAAGTTTGCCGGGAAAGTGGTGAACGGGTCATACCCAGTGGCCCGTGACTATATCCATGCCCATTGTTACGTCAGTGCTGACTGCTGACTAATTTTTGTAGCTTTGAGTTGCGTGCCAATTACAATACCTGATGAGTTGTTAAATTAAAGAAAAGTCTATTTTATTACTATGTTTATTTTACTTGTCCATTCCACAATAGACTTTGTATACTATAAAGTACGTATTTTATTACGTATAATTATAATACTCATAATAATGATAGTTTTTTAGTAATTATGAAAAATAAACAGTTAATAATAAAGATAAAATAAAAAAATACTTATTTTCTATTGATTTATTAAAATAGACAAATAAAAAAAATATTTTTTTAGTATAGTAAATAAATACAAGTGAATAAAGGGGGTTCGTTCAAACTTCAAACTAGAATAGATGGTACGTGCATTGGTAAGTGTGAATAATGGATGTGTGAATTTAGATCTTAGACATTAAGTGTTTTTGTTTTAAAGTCTCAATCTTAATAATTTAGATCTTAATAATGGGTCTAAATAAGTCTGTATGATTAAGATCTATAACAGAGACTTAATTTTATTAAGATGTTATCACATATTTATTATTAACTGCCGCCGACACCTACCATTATCAACTACCACCATGCCACCGCCACCACCACCACCATTACGCCACCATCATCCGCAATCATAGCCGTCACTATTATCGACTATCACCACCCATTATCCCCACTACTCTGACCACCATCATTCTCATCCACCTCAACTGCCACAACAGACCACCCCATCACCATCAACAACCACAGACGGCACTATCCATCATTATAACCTACCATTACCCATCCTCACCACCTTCTTCAGTCACAACTACTACCACCATCCGCCATTATTAACTATCACCACACGCCACCATCATCATCAATCATAATCGCCACCACTACCAATCACTATTAGCTACTACATGAACCACCATCATCAACCAAAACTACCACCAACTACCGCATCTAGTCGGCATTCACCCGTTAACCACACCCCACTATTTTCTCTTCAATTACTCGTGATTTCCTCTTCTAAAACCAGCGAAAATCTATAACCCCTCCACCATTGACAGCCATTAAAAAGTTTTGAAGTTTTGAATTCGAATTTGAGTTTTCAAAGGACATTTGTTTGTTTGGATTGGATGTTGTTGCAAAGAATTGAGAATTCTCTCGACGTCTCTCTCTATCTCTCAATCCCAAATTTCAGTAATATAAAGCAAAGGAAAAGAGAGCAGCAATTCCACAATTGACAGCCATTAAAAAGCTTTGAAGCTTTGAATTTGGATTTTCAAAAATCATTATTTGTTTGGATTGGGTGTTGTTGAAAATAATTGAGAATATGGTTTAGAGTTTATATCTCAATTTTGAGGGGTTTTGGTGAAGATTATACTTGGTTTTGGCTGAATTTCATATTGAAACTCGAAGAAGAAGGAAAAGAAGACATGACATACATTATATTATAGAAATATAGACAAATTGTAGAAAATTTATAAACTGTTGTTTATTTATTTTTCTTTTATTCATTTAACGATTGTATGAAGGTTGAACAACATTGTATAAAAATTGTATTTAAGTGGTACTATATTGTAGTTGTGTATACATGAAGACGAAAAAGGAAAACAAAAACATAGGATCATATCCGCTATGTATAACTGTTCGTGATTTTAATATGGAATTGAGTATCACCAATGAGAACATAGTTGCAGGTTTGTGCTGTTACATTTTCTATCAAATTTTGGTTGTATATCAATGTCCTACACTTTATCTACATTTTATCTACAAAATAAACTATATATATATATATATCAGTATGGATTACAATATCTACAAAATTTCTACATTTATTCTACAATAAAACTACATATCATTTGAAAAATTAATATGAAATACAGAATTTCATGTTTCTACAAATTATCTACAAACTGTTCATAATAGAATTTACGAAAACTCTTCGAGTTTCCGCACAAAGAGGGGCAGCTGTGAGCACGTGATTTTTGCCTTACGAAAACTACTCCAAAATAAATCAAAAAAATAAAATAAATTTCTTTTACTGTGTAATTTTTGAATTTGCGTGGTGTTAAATACTTGTGTTATGTCCGTAAGTGTTTACTTTGTCATAATAAAATGAAAAAATAAAATAAAATACATATTGCATGCATATAGGATTTAATTATGCATTTAAAAGATAATTTAAATAAAATCACAAAAAATATGCAATAGTTCTATTTTAAATATTCCACTGTGTGATTGATGTCTTGTCTATGTGTTAAATAATTGTTATAGAGTAATTAATATATTTTTGAAGTTAAAATTGTTTTATAATTAAAATTAGAAATTTAAATTAGAAAAAATGAAAAAAAAAATGTATATATATACAAAATCGGACCTGGATTAAAATCCAGGCCCAAATGAATTAATTCCCCCCCACAGCCCAATCCAGATGACCATGTCCGGTCCAATTCAGCTACGCCAAACGACGTCGTTTGGTGATCATTCATCAAGGGCCGTTAGATTAGATCAATTTAACGGCTGAGATACACTACCCTTACCCGTAACCCGTAACCCGACCCTTTGACCCAATCCAGGCCGACCCTGAACTTAGACCAAACGACGACGTTTGGTTAAGTGGATTGATCTCAACCGTGCATCTTAATTGATCCAACGGATGAGATCAATCCACCCCACCCCTATATAAAGACCAAACCCCTACCCCGACCCCTAACCAAACACCCCCCTCTCACTGTTCATCATCGTTCCCAAACTCACCACTAACCCTAGCCGCCCTAGGATCCCACCGCCTGAAACCCGGCGGCATCAACGCCGCCGGTCACCAAAATAACACCCTAGAATCCCCTGAACATCCTCTACACAGATCTAACATTGGTTTCCTTCGAATCAGGCCCCAACTCTTCGAATCTTAAATCGAAGGTTGGCCTGAAAACCTTATCTTCTCCGATGACCTCCAAAATAACACCACAGTTTCTCCTAAATTCCCTCACCAAGGATCTGTTAGTTGCATGGTTCGAATCATACTGGAACTACTCGAATCTTCATTTGAAGATTCGAGTACAACCTGACCTTATCCCAACCTACTTCAAACTCACACCAGTTACCCCCCTGACCTCCCTCGTGCCTAGAACATCTTTGGTTTCCCTCGAATCTAACCAGAAATGAGTAAATCCCAAATCGAACTTTCAAGAACCCTAAAAATACCAGACTTTTGGATTCTGTCCAGATTGAATAAAGATTGAGGTTTAATCGACCTTAGTCGAAGTATTTTCAGTGGAAAATACTTCGACTAAGGTCTGTTTGATTTCAAACAAAGTCCAAATCCAAGTCGAGTTGAGTTCAGTTGAATTTAAAGGTTCAGAGGTAATTTCTGTTTCTTATGTGCATTCTATGTGTATTCTATGTTCGTTTCATTAGTTTGTTTAATTTTTCATAATTTTCTAGTCAAATTTTGTTATACTGTCCCCTACCCGTCAACTTGATTCTAAATGTGAATTGTTTCTGTTGATTGTGATTATGTACAATGTGTGTAATCGACTCGATTAAGTTCGTCGATTAGTTGTATTATGAATCTTGCTTTTGGAAATGTTGACTGAGATAGCCTGTTTTGAATAGATTATTTTGTTATAACCAGTTAATTAGTTATTGTTAAGCAGTTAGTTCTTGTTTAATAAACCAGTAAATTCAAATGAATGCTGTATATGTGTTGATTTCTGAGCATTGAGTTTCAGGGCATTGTCAGTATATTGACAATGCTCCTGTATTTGTTTATTTTTTGGTTCAGTTTTGAATCTCAGTCGAAATGATCCTGCATATTCTGTGTAATGTTAGTGGGTATTATTCAGGTTCAGTATTCAATTGAGAATCATCTATCTTAATTCAACTCTTGTGCATAAATGTGATGTACTGTCTTTAATACTAGGACTGGTTATAACTGTTAAAGCAGACTTTAAAATCTGTTTTGCAACATATTCTGATTTTAGTTTAAGGGCTGTAATTACAGAAGGATTTCAGGTTTATTTTAGAATGAAACAGTAGGGTAATGTGATAGTGTGCTTTCAATAATATGATAGTGGCTATAATTTAAGTAATAATGGGGAACAAGGGATAATGGGGCTGCTGAAAAACAGGATAAATAGCACTTAGTTTTAAATTATTCAAAAGTAGTTTTAATGGAAAAACTTTCTGATTTTTAAAGGAGAAAACGGTCCATCCAACACTAAACTGTATAGGACCAGCCCTGTATAAATACAGGGAGCTGGACAGATTGAAAGGATCAGTTTTTCAGAGAGGGAGTCCTTCAGAAGAAAAATAGGAAGAAGAAAAAAATAGGAAGAAGAAAAATAGGAAGAGAAAAATCTGATTTGAAAGGAAGAAGAAATCAGATTTTAACAAGGAGACTTTGGGCAGATTTTTTAGATTGAAGAAATCTGATTTAGGAGAAAAAAGAGAAAATCTGAAAAACAGAAGATTTTAAGAAAGAAAAAGAAAGGAAATCAGATTAGAAGAGGGAATTGAGAGAGAAAAATTTGATTTAAGATCAGTTTTCAGAAAAGAGGAGTTTTTTTTTCCAGAGAAGAGTTTGAAAGAGAAATAAAAATCAGATTTTAAGAGAGTTCAGGAAAGAGAAAAACAGAAAGAAAGAAAGAGATAGAAATAGAATCAGAAATAGAAATTTGAAAAGAAAAACAAACAAAAAGGAACACTCACACAGTGAAGCTGAAACAGATACCAGAAAAGAAAAGAAAAATCTGAAACCTTGTTGTTCTTTTTGGAATCTGTCCGGGTCTGGGTATTGATACTATTTGGTTTTAAAAAATCTGAAATTCTTTAAGAAGCGTTGCTCTTGTGAATCTGGATTTCTCGGGTCTTATTATTACTCAAATCTGTGGGAATACTGATATTCTGCCAGTATTTTGTTACTGCTGCTGTTGCTGAAATTTACTCCTTCTACCTTCATTTTCAGGTACATGCCTTTTAAATTTTATGTTGGAAAGAGATTCAACATGACTAATCAATGAAGTTTGAATTGCAATTCTGTTTTCCATTTGTCCAAGTTCATCAGTTTAAATTTCATTTTTGTTTCATGATAGTTAATTAGTAGGGAATTCAATTTGATAACTATGAGTTAATTGTCTTACTTTGAAATTCGTATAAAGCTTTGTAATAATGTTAGCCCTTCATCTCATTAGTTTAGTCATGTTTGAACTGTCAAGGTAGGAAACATGACATAAAGATTGGCCATTAACTAGGCCTTGTGACGTTGTTAGTTGAATAAGGAATAGCGTGAAAATGTCAAAACCATATTGCTAGTTTATTCTGATAATCTGATTTAGTTGTGGAAGGAATGATATAAGTTGTACGTTCTTATGTGGCATTATAACAGGTATCTATAGAACCATTAAGTGGATGGCAAGTTGAGTTGTTATGGCTCATTATGATGTTAAAGTGCTATGAATGTTTTAGACATACAAACTATGTTACATGTAAGGCAATATTATTAATTGATTTATAATTCCCTTTCTTATCAATTTGATGCCTATTTACCATCTTAAATAAATAATTAGGCCTATTGGATTAAAAACAAGTATGTGAGAATGAGATGATATGTATAAGAACAAATTGCAACAATTTATGTCAATGGTAATTAGAAATAGAATTTGCACTAAGTAAATAATGAAAATTCTTGGAAAATATTTCCTCCCCTTATGAATCATTCATTTTCAGTTTCATATGCAATTTATTCTTTGGCATATATATATGTCATATTTGTTTAAAAAAAAATAGTATTAATCATATTTTTATTCTGTTCTCTGAATTTGAATAGTTGGAATGAATATAATTTATACTCGGAAATTATAATCGACGGGCAACCTTTAATAGATTGTGAATTCTTTTCAAAGAATTTATAGGCCTCTAAAATGGGAGTTTCTCATGATTTTCACATATAAAATGTGTAGATATAATAAACAATTTGTGGAAAATCCCTAATACCATTACAAGTATTTTGCGCAATTAGGGATGCGTTCGCGTACCCTGATTATATTTTTAAAAGCAAATTCGGATTATGCGTACGCGCAATTTCGAGCGAATATTCAAGAAAAGGATTTTTCCAAAAGCGTTAAATCAATTTCATAAAAACCCGAGATGTACGGTTCACTATTTAAGAAAAACAAATTTTCTTGATTCGACACAATTTCGAAAAAATGATTGTTTAATAAATATATTATCAAAAGTTATCGTGTACACGTACGCGTGACACAATTCCGCAATTTTAAATTTATAACACGAATATACATACGTGTAATTCGATTCAAAGAAGGGTCCTTAATCACAATAAGTAAAAGCGGTAGAAAAATCACGTAACAAATGTATTTAATAAAATCAAGATAATTAAGCCAATAATAAAAACAGTTAAGCGACCGTGCTAGAACCACGGAATTCGGAAATGCCTAACACCTTCTTCCGGATTAACAGAATTCCTTACTCAGGATTTCTGGTTCGCAGAATAATAAACAGAGTCATATTCTCCTCGATTCAGGGATTAAAATTGGTGACTTGGGACGCCTTAAAATTCCCAGGTGGCGACTCTGAAATAATTAAATAAATCCCGTTTCGACTGTCCTTCAATTGGAGAAAACTCCCCACGCACCCACGCGGGCGCAGTAAAAAGGAGGTGCGACAGCTCTGGCGACTCTGCTGGGGAACACTTCCTATTGTAACCCAGAACCATTGGTTCAGGGTTTAAAGAATTCGAGCTTAAAATATCTGTGTTAATTGGCTTTATTTACTATATGATTTTCAACTGTTTATATGCTAATATGCTAAATGTTGTTTTTTACCGCTTTAATATTATTTGAATTGTGAATATATACAACTGCTACGAAACCCCCTTCTTTCTGAGTCTTCTGAATTTATGGTGTACACGTGCGCGTGACCCACCTTTCTGTTAAAGTCATACCAAATAAGACGGAGTTGGGACAAGTAACTAGGCCGGGCAGACTTTCGTGCTCCCGGTACGTTGCCCCCGCTTCGGCTCAAACTGTCCGTTTGGGTAAGCCAGGTTTAGAACAATCAACCTAAGGTTTTACACTTAGAATAACTCAGCCATGTACCGGATCCCTAGTAGGAACGTCTATTTGCATCATACACATTTGGCCTTGGAGACTCAACACAGGGGTTGGGTCTGTCTAGGACAGGTAAACCCGAAATAAAAAGACCATCATGATACATCCTACTTGCTATTTGTGCATTCATTTACCTCGAACATGCTTGTTGACCAGCTTAAATGAAATCATGGTGAAAAGAGAGGAATAAAATGGGTTGTTTTTTTTAAAAAAAAAAATCAAAAAAAAAAGAGAAAAATAGTTTTAAATCTTGAAATAAAGGTATTTAATAAATAAATAAAAAAATTCGAAAATGATTTTTTTTTAGTATAAATTTTCAAAATGAATTTTGACTTTATTAAAATTAAATTTCAGATACAAAATGAGCACCACACAAAGCCCCTCGTCCACGAGTACAGAAGAATTTCTATTTCAACTTCAAATGTGGTGGTATGATTTAGGCGAAGACGGTCAAAAATGGGTCGTCAAGCATTTGGGAAATCTCACGGACATTATGAAAGTCAAACCCCGTGATGATCTGATTGCAGCGTTAGTAACTTTTTGGGACCCTGCTCACAATGTCTTTCGTTTCTCTGACTTCGAGCTTACTCCTACATTAGAGGAGATAGCTGGATATGCTGGTTTTGACGGAAGTCTAAGAAATCAAAGCTTGATATTCACAAAGGCTCTTTCGGTACATCGATTCTTCGGTCTTCTGAACATCAGCAGTCAAATCAGGAAAAGCAATGTCATCAATGGATGTTGTTCCTTCAACTTTTTATATTCAAGGTTCGGAAAGTCAGATGGGTTCGAAATTCATGAGAAAGGCCTTACCAATAAGCAAAACAAAGACACTTGGCAGATTCACCGTCGCTTTGCTTTCATGGTGGCTTTTCTAGGAGTCATGGTCTTTCCAAACAAAGAGCGAACAATTGATATTCGCACCGCAAAAATTGTGCAAATCCTCACCACCAAAGAAAATCACACCTTTGTCCCCATCATTCTATCAGACATTTATCGAGCTTTGACTTTATGTAAATCAGGAGCAAAGGTCTTCGAAGGATGCAAAATTTTGTTGCAAATGTGGGTGATGGAGCATCTCCAACAACAGCCCAAGATCATACAGTATGGGTCAAACAATGATAATTGCATCGAGAGCTATGAGGAAAGAACAAAAAATTATCAGGCTCCAGAAGGGATAGAAGCATGGGTATCTCATCTAAAGGCTTTAACGGCAAATCAAATTGAATGGACTCTGGGATGGCTCCCGATGAGGGAAGTAATACACATGTCAGCCTCAAATAGTTATCTACTACTATTGGGATTGAGAAGCATTCAGCCGTATGCACCACTGAGAGTCCTAAGGCAATTAGGGAGATATCAAATAGTTCCTGATGATGAAGATTTGAGTGTGCAAGTAATCGAATTACACCCAGAAGCCACTATTCCCGAGGCTCTACTTCAGCAGATGTGGAATGGGTGCCGATACTTGAAAAGTGATACTCAAGTCCCAGACGCTACAAAGGGTGAGATAAATCCTGGATATGCAAGGTGGTTTGAAAAACGGTCTCGCGTGGATGATGTACCAGAGCCTGAGCTAAGAAGGCCAACAAAAAGACCCCATGTTCAAAACTTCAATGATAAAATCCAAGAACGGTTGATCTGGGGAGAAAAGGAAAAAGGGTACAAAGCAACTATCCATGCCCTAAAAGAAAATCTAAGAAGCCTCAGTTTGGAGAAAGATTTGCAAGCACAAGAAGCCGAAGGCGAGAAAAAGAGTCTAGCTTGTGAGAATGAAAATCTTCATGCTCGATTCCAAAAAATGAAAAGAGTTTCTGAAACGCCAAAGAGGAGCTGGAAGGATCAAAAAACCATCGCCAATCTCTTTGAAAAAATGCAAGATTATGATTCCATTCTTGCGGAAAACGAAAGGGCATTGAGCAAAGCAAAAGAAAGGATCCAACAATTAAACGAAGAAGCCAGATCTAACAAGGAACGCCAAGATAGGCAATCCGAAAAAGACAAGGCACAATTCAAGAAGGAAAAAGACTATTGGATGCGATCAGAAGACCAGCTTCGTGCACAACTAGAAGAGGCAAGAAGATGCAACAGAGAACATCAACAAGCAGACCTCGACAGGGAAAGATCGCAAGCAAGATTAGAGCAGGCCAGACTCCGAGCTCTGTTAGAATCAGCTCTAGATCGTGAAAACCGTGTCAGAGATATAGCCACCACTCGTCAGCAGCAATTGCAAGACCAAGACCAACGTCTCCAAGGTTTCAGGGCACAAATCCACGACCTGGCAGTCTTCACATCTCAAAGTTATGTAAACTGCCAAGGAATGGATTATGAAAGGTTTACAGAGCATGCGCCCACTTTTGCTCGTCATCTAGCAATGGAGTTGGAAAGGATGTATCGTACGCTGGGAGGCCATCCAGGTCAAGCCCCACATTGAGCAGATAATCCAATATTTGACAACAAAAGTGGAAAGTGGGGCATGTTGTGAGATGTTAAGAATTGTATCTTTTATTTTGATTTAAGTGTGTGTGTTTCAAGCCATTTTCTTAAAAGTTTTCAAATGTAATTCCATCTTTGTGTAATGAATAAAAGTTATTGCCTTTAGTCCGAGCTACGCAAGGTCTGATTCATGTAAGGCATGATACGTAGGCAATCTCTAAGATTCGACCACCACGATAAAAGATAAATAAAAGTGAATGACAATTTTCAATTTCAAGAAAGCTGGGACGACACAAGCAGCCGAGCAAATGCATAATAGAAAGGGATTATTTGTCTAGGAGCATTGCATCTCAACGTGTGATTATATATGTGTTAAACTCTCAAAACTAACAAGTTTGTTCATTTCCAGAATTCAAGCAGTTAGTTTCTCTAAAGAGTATACTGGCATATTATCACTATCACACAAGATCAAAAGGACCAATACCCGAAAGTATGTCTATCCCAGATGTTGACACAGGTATGGAACTAGAGGAGATGGATGTCGGGAAAATGAAAGAAGAGATGTTTAAGCTCAAGCAGCAAATGGCTGAGATGTACCAAGCCTGGTCTACAGGACAGCTACCCCCATCTTACCCAAATAACCCTGCTCCATCAATGACTCAAACTCAGGATAATATCACCACTGAATTATCCCCAAACTTCCCCATTTACCAGCACTACCGAGGCACCACCTCTCAGACACCGCAGTCTCCACCTCCGAAACCCGTTCCATATTTTCCTCCACCTATGACTCCTGTTTTCGTAGCACCTCCCCCTGCTACATTTCATAAATCTCCTAGTGAGCCTACATTCCAGGCCCAAGACAACCAATATTACCCCCCGGAACCCACCCTCAAAGCTTCCAAAATTCATTCAACTACTCCTCGTTTTGATCTCCCAACCGAAATTGACAAGCCAGTTAAAAATGTTGAACAAGAAGAGATGTTCAGGAAGGTCAAGAGTCTAGAACAATCGTTCAGAGACATGCGAGGATTAGGCGGGCAGGTCAGTGTAGCATACAAAGACTTATGCTTATTCCCCAATGTACAATTGCCAGTTGGTTTCAAGATGCCCAAATTTGACCTATACAGCGGGCACGGCGACCCAGTAGCCCACTTAAGGGGTTTCTGTAGCAAGATGCGAGGAGCTGGGGGAAAAGATGAATTATTAATGGCTTACTTCAGTCAAAGTTTAAGCGGATCAGCTTTGGAGTGGTATACACGCCAGGACCATGGGAGATGGTACACCTGGGATGACCTGGCACAGGCATTCGCATACCATTTCCAATACAATCTGGAAATCATCCCAGATCGATTATCTTTGACAAAATTTGAGAAGAAACATAATGAAAGTTTCAGAGAGTATGGTTTTCGGTGGAGAGAACAGGCAGCAAGAGTGGATCCTCCTATGAAGGAGAGCGAAATGGTAGACTACTTCCTCCAAGCCTTGGAACCGACTTACTATGCCCATTTGGTTTCAGCGGTTGGGAAATCATTCAACGAAGTAGTGAAGATGGGAGGTATGGTGGAAGAAGGCCTCAAGACAAATAAAATCATGAGCTATTCAGCAATTAAGGCAACTACTCAAGCTATTCAAGGCGGGGTAGGAGGAATCGGAAGAAAGAAGAGGGAGGAAGCAGCCGTAGTTGATTCAGGAATTTGGTCGGGACCCAGAGGTTCACCGCTTTACTATAATCAACAACGACCTCGCCAATCAGCTTACCACCATGATTCATCCCAACACTACTATCACCCTTCAGAGCCTCATTTTTCCATTAACCATGCTCAAGCATACAATCAGCCACCTGTTCACACCAATTGGCGTGCTCCTGTCACACCAAATACTTACCCACGAGCCTATCCCGGACCAGGTTTCAGGCCTAGGCCAGCATTCAGGGGAGAAAGGGAACAGAAAAAGAAAACTTACACTCCATTGGGAGAGTCTTACACTAGTCTGTTCCACAGGCTGAGACAGCTAGACATGCTGAGACCAATACAATCCAAGCTACCCAATCCTCCTCCAAAGAATCTGGATTACACCATTAGCTGTGAATATTGCTCCGGTGCACCAGGCCATGATACGGAGAAATGCTGGCATTTGAAAAATGCAATACAAGAGCTGATTGATACTAATAAAATCGAGGTTCAAACCCCCGAAGCCCCAAATATCAATAGAAATCCAATGCCAGCCCATCAAGAGGCTAATATGATAGAAATCATACAAACTGATGGGGAGACAAAGAAGCCGTCACAAACTGTCATGATGATCAAGTCTCATGAAACCAAGCCAGATAAGCAGTTAATAGAGGAGAAGCCAGTGTCTAAGCAGAATAAAAATGGTGATGAACCATCTATAATAGTCGATGAGGGATCATCGAGCAAATTTGCTGCAAAATAAGAAAGGCCGAAAGTGATAGTACCCGGGGTTGTTAACAAACCCATTATATTTGTGGAAGGAGCCCGTACAGATCGGGTTATTATTGCACCTGTAATCCAGCTGTCGGTCATCAACAACAAAGCCATCCTATGGAACTATGAACGGGTGACTGTAATGTACAGGGGAAAATAAACCAAGGAAGAAGTGTGTGAGGTGCAAGGCTTGACTCGTTTGGGAAGATGTTTTACTCCCGAAGAGTTAAGAAAAACTAAAAACAATCCAACGCCAACAAAGAGAGCTGTGACGGAAGAAGAGGCGGAGGAGTTTTTAAGAAAAATGAAACTCCATGATTATTCTGTTGTGGATCAATTAAAGAAGACCCCCGCTCAAATTTCATTATTGTCATTACTGATCCATTCAGAGGAGCGCCGTCTGGCTTTGATGAAAATCCTGAATGAGGCTCATGTTCCTGAAAAGATCTCTGTAAATCATTTGGGAAAAATAGCCAACAGAATCTTTGAGACAAACAGAATTACATTTGCTGATGATGAATTACCTGTGGAAGGTACCGAGCACAACAGAGCTCTTTACCTCACCGTGAAATGTGAAAACTCCGTAGTAACCCGGGTATTGGTTGACAATGGGTCAAGTGCAAACATATGCCCTCTCTCCACTTTAAACAAATTAAAAATTAAAGAGGAGAGGATCCAGAAGAATAGTATCTGCGTACGGGGGTTTGACGGTGGAAGTAGAGATTCATTTGGCGACATAGTGCTGGAACTAACAATAGGGCCAGTTGAATTCACAATGGAATTCCAAGTGTTGGACATAATTGTTTCTTACAACTTGTTGTTGGGTCGACCATGGATCCATGCTGCTAAAGCAGTCCCGTCAACACTACATCAGGCTGTCAAGTTTGAATGGAATCATCAAGAAGTAGTCGTGTATGGAGAAGAAAGTTTAAATGCTCAAAGCAGTACCATTGTACCGGTTGAGGGAACAGAAAAGGACCAGGGACCATGGGTATACCAAGTGACCGACACAGTGTCGATAGAGAAAATTCCAGAGGGGAAATACCTTCCAAATCCAAAGATATCCTCTGCATCAGTCATGGTAGCTTATGAAATGTTAAAGAATGGCTTTATACCCGGCAAAGGTCTGGGTTTATCTTTGCAAGGAATTATACAACCAGTATCTCTCCCCGAGAACTGGGGAACATTCGGTTTGGGGTTCATACCCACTGCCAATGACGTGATAAGGGCTAGGAAGCTGAAACACCAAGCATGGGTTCTTCCAAAACCAGTCCCACATCTGTCAAAGTCTTTTGTCAAGACCGGTGCTAAAAATCGCCCGATAACAACAATTCCTAAATCCCGGGTCAATCCTGAGAAGGAATTAATTGAAAGGTTCGAGAAATTGTTTAGTGATGTGAATATGTTGGAAAGCGGAGAAGGGTGTAGCAACGCAGAAGTTCAATTCGTTGGGCCAGAAACAAAGCTCAATAATTGGAAAGCCACTCCTCTCCCAATTCGAAAGGAGTCTTGGTAGTTTATTTTGATTTTCTTTCAGTTTGTTTGGGTTACTTCAGGGTTGTAATCCCAAAGCTTATCTTACAGTTTGTTTGAAGTGTGCAAAACCTTGTTATCTTTCATCATCCAATAAAAAGCAGTTTCCTTTTTATTATCATTCCTGATAGTTTTCTTTTCTTTTTCTTCTTTCCTGTACAGTTCTTTTTACGCTGGCTCTAGTGATATGGCATGCATGAGGAATCCTCAGCCCAGTCTTAAAAATCAATCTGGTTCCGAAATATTAATTCAAGAAATATATTGTGATTATGAATCAGAATATGATGAAGATGAGGTTTTTGAAGAGATTAGTAAAGAGTTAATTCACTTTGAGGAAAAAATCAAACCTAACTTGAGTGATACCGAGGACATCAATATAGGGGACACGAGTAATATCCGAGAAACTAAAATAAGTGTCCATCTGGAACCAAAGATCCGAGAGGAGTTAATTAAAGCACTCATAGAATTCAAAGATGTTTTTGCATGGTCGTATGACGACATGCCGGGCCTGAGCACTGATTTAGTGGTTCACAAATTGCCCACCGATCCAACGGTGCCTCCTGTCAAGCAGAGGCTGAGAAAATTCAAGCCTGACATGAGTGTGAGAATTAAGGAAGAAATCACCAAACAATTGGAAGCAAAGGTCATTCGAGTCACTCGATATCCTGTTTGGTTGGCTAATATCGTTCCTGTACCAAAGAAAGACGGCAAAATTAGAGTATGCGTCGACTATCGCAATCTCAACAAAGCAAGTCCAAAGGATAATTTCCCATTACCTAATATCCATATTTTGATCGACAATTGTGCCAAGCATGATATAGGGTCTTTCGTGGATTGTTATGCCGGGTATCATCAAATTCTAATGGATGAAGAAGATGCAGAAAAGACGGCATTCATCACACCATGGGGAACTTATTGCTACCGGGTAATGCCATTCGGTTTAAAGAACGCCGGAGCAACCTATATGAGAGCAATGACCACAGTGTTTCATGATATGATACACAAGGAGATTGAGGTATACGTGGACGATGTGATCATAAAATCAAAGCATCAGGCCAACCACGTTGGGGATTTGAGGAAGTTCTTCTTAAGACTTCGCAGGTACAACCTCAAGCTTAACCCTGCCAAATGCGCATTTGGAGTTCCATCTGGAAAGTTGCTAGGATTCATAGTCAGTCGACGAGGCATCGAGCTAGACCCATCAAAAATCAAAGCCATCCAAGAATTGCCACCTCCCAGGAACAAAACTGAAGTAATGAGTTTGTTGGGAAGGTTAAATTATATCAGCAGGTTTATTGCTCAGCTCACAACAACTTGTGAGCCAATTTTCAAATTGTTGAAAAAGGATGATGCGGTCAAATGGACCGATGAGTGTCAAGAAGCGTTCGATAAAATAAAAGGGTACTTGTCAAACCCACCCGTGTTGGTCCCGCCAGAGCCAGGAAGACCTTTGATTTCTTTACTTAACGGTTTTGGAAAATTCATTTGGTTGTGTATTGGGGCAACATGACCTCACTGGCAGAAAAGAGCAGGCCATCTACTACCTTAGCAAGAAGTTCACAGCTTATGAGGTTAAGTATACTCATCTGGAAAAGACATGTTGCGCCCTAACATGGTTAGCTCAAAAATTGAAACACTATTTGTCATCCTACACTACTTACCTCATTTCTCGGTTGGATCCATTGAAATACATTTTTCAAAAGCCTATGCCAACAGGAAGACTTGCAAAGTAGCAGATATTGCTCACAGAGTTTGACATCATCTATGTAACTCGGACTGCGATGAAAGCCCAAGCACTGGCCGATCATTTGGCCGAAAACCCGGTCGATGAGGAATATGAGTCGTTGAAAACTTATTTTCCTGATGAAGAAACAATGCATATCGACGAGGTGGAGCGAATTGAAAAGTCTGGCTGGAAACTTTTCTTTGATGGAGCCGCTAACATGAAAGGAGTCGGAATAGGAGCTGTAATCATTTCTGAAACAGGGCATCACTATCCTGTTACGGCTCAATTGCGATTTTATTGCACCAATAATATGGCTGAATATGAAGCTTGCATTTTGGGGTTAAGGCTAGCCGCAGACATGGGTATCCGAGAAATCTTAGTCATGGGAGATTCGGATCTTTTGGTACATCAAATTCAAGGAAAATGGGAAACCCGAGACTTGAAGCTCATACCATACCGACAATGTCTACATGATCTTTGTCAGCGGTTTCAATCAGTGGAATTCCAACATATTCCAAGAATCCATAATGAGGTTGCCGATGCATTGGCTACCCTGGCATCAATGTTGCACCATCCGGACAAAGCTTATGTAGATCCAATACATATTCAAGTCCACGATCAGCACGCTTATTGCAATATGGTTGAAGAAGAATTTGATGGTGAACCATGGTTCCACGACATCAAGGAGTATATCAGGATGGGGATATATCCCGCACAAGCCACAGGAGATCAAAAGAGGACCATTAGGCGATTGGCAAATGGATTCTTCTTAAGCGGAGGAGTTTTGTATAAAAGAACACCAGATCTTGGATTATTAAGATGCATAGATGCCAGACAAGCTACAGCTGTCATGTCTGAAGTACATTCAGGAGTTTGCGGACCCCACATGAGTGGATATGTGTTGGCAAAGAAAATCCTCCGAGCTGGTTACTATTGGCTTACCATGGAGCGAGATTGTATCAGTTTTGTGCGCAAGTGTCATCAATGCCAAATACACGGAGATTTGATTCATTCTCCACCATCCGAGTTGCACACAATGTCGGCACCATGGCCCTTCGTTGCCTGGGGCATGGATGTGATTGGACCAATTGAGCCGGCAGCATCCAATGGACACAGATTCATTCTGGTAGCTATTGATTATTTTACCAAATGGGTTGAGGCCAAGACATTCAAATCAGTAACCAAGAAAGCTGTGGTCGATTTTGTCCACTCAAATATCATATGTCGATTCGGAATCCCGAAGGTGATCATCACAGATAACGGTGCTAATCTTAACAACAACTTAATGAAGGAAGTATGTCAACAGTTTAAGATTACACATCGTAACTCTACCCCATATCGGCCCAAGGCGAATGGAGCAGTAGAAGCAGCCAACAAAAACATAAAGAAGATACTTCGGAAAATGATAGAAGGTTCAAAACAATGGCATGAAAAATTACCATTTGCATTATTGGGATACCGCACTACTGTTCGCACTTCAGTAGGAGCAACTCCTTATTTGTTGGTATATGGCACTGAAGCAGTAATTCCTGCAGAAGTTGAGATTCCTTCCCTTCGGATCATCGCCGAAGCAAAGATTGATGATGATGAATGGGTCAAAACCCGTCTGGAACAGTTAAACTTGATTGATGAAAAACGATTGGCCGCAGTATGTCATGGTCAATTATATCAAAGAAGAATAGAAAGAGCATACAACAAAAAGGTGCGTCCCCGGAAGTTTGAAGTAGGTCAGCATGTGCTGAAACGTATTCTTCCACATCAGGTCGAGGCAAAAGGCAAATTTGCCCCGAATTGGCAAGGACCATTCATTGTGACCAGAGTATTATCAAATGGTGCACTATGTTTAAAAGATATTGAAGGCAAATGCATAGATATGGCGATCAATTCTGACGCGGTAAAGAGATATTATGCATAAAATTTTTGAATGTTTGTATTTAGCATTATTTCGAAGATTGGAATGACAAAGGCAATTTATTCTGCTATCCAAACACTATACCCTTTGTTTCCCCCCTTTGAGCCATACTTGTTTCTTTCCTACCCCCTCTTGGAAGCAATAAAAATAAAAAATAAAATATATATATATATAAATTTATATATAAAAAATCACTATTATTTAGTGAACTACGTTTGACCTGATTCCTCAAAGAAGGATACGTAGGCGCCTCACGGCTCGGTCATAGGGTGCACAATATACATAATGTGCACAAAAAGTTATGTCAAGCAACCCCAATCAAAAAACTGGGGCAGAGAAACTGTATTGCAAATAAGAGAAAGATTCCAAGAGTTGTAATTTTTAACCCATACCAAGAACTGTTTAGCTTTTAATACCTTTTCCATTTCTAACCCCATACCAAAAGACCTTTCGATCAATCTTAGAAAAATGCTGAGACAAGCAAATGAAGATGGTTCATAATACTCTGGTACAAACAAGAAAAGAAAGTAAAAATGAGAGAGTCTTATAGGTGAAAACCCACACGGGCACCATAAGGCGACGGAAGTTGAGAGAAAAGTAAAATGAGAGAGTCTTATTGGTGAAAACCTTCGTAGGCACCATAAGGCGAAAAGGAAGTGAAGAAGTGAAAAATGAGGAAAGTTTATCGATGAAAACTCCTTGAGACAATTGAAAGGAGATTGATTAAAAGACTGGGTTGATTAATCCGAAATGCATACCCTGATCATTGGTGCCAGTAATTCCAATCAGATAAGTCCTTTATTCCTTTTCCAACAGTCATCCAAAAATTGGATTTTTCTTTTCATTCTATAATTGTCGAAATCAGCGTATTTCGCTACTAATAATCTTACTTTCTCCAAGCTTTGAGATAAGTTTTATTCCAAACAAATAAGAAGGAATGTCAAGGTATACTACCAAGATTCAAGGTTACAAAATACAGCCACGAAAGGTGGGAGATAAAAATATGGGTGTAAGAAAGGTGAAATCAAAAGTGGATCAGCAAAGTCAGAAGGGACATATGATTACAGTTAAAAGGTTTTGAAGGAAAACATACAGAGGGGAATCCTATAGTCAAGAATCAATTACAAGGACAAAATAGTCTTTTCAACCATTCCAAGGCAATAAAGAGAGACGAAGAGAAGCATCACCATCGGCAAGAATACCCCAGTCAACCACCCTGCTTTAAACTAACAAAGTTTTCTTTGAAAACAGGGGCAAATACAATATTTGTGTCAGGAAATACCTGGTAAAGAATTAAAGAAGTCAGGCGTCCACCTGGAGAATGAGGATGAGAAAAGAAGAAGTCAGGCATCCACCTGGAGAATGAGGATGAAGAATTGAAGAAATCAGGCGTCCACCTGGAGAACTAGGATGAAGAATTAAAGAAGTCAGGCGTCCACCTGGAGAATGAGGATAAAAATTAAAGAAGTCAGGCGTCCACCTGGAGAATGAGGATGAGAAAAGAAGAAGTCAGGCGTCCACCTGGAGAATGAGGATGGAGAATTAAAGAAGTCAGGCGTCCACCTGGAGAATGAGGATGAAGAATTAAAGAAGTCAGGCGTCCACCTGGAGAATGAGGATGAGAAAATAAAAAATCAGGCGTCCACCTGGAGAACGAGGATGAAGAATTAAAGAAGTCAGGCGTTCACCTGGAGAATGAGGATGAAGAATTAAAGAAGTCAGGCGTCCACCTGGAGAATAAGGATGAGAAAAGAAGAAGTCAGGCGTCCACCTGGAGAATGGGGATGAGAAAAGAAGAAGTCAGGCGTCCACCTGGAGAATAAGGATGAGAATTAAAGAAGTCAGGCGTCCACCTGGAGAATGAGGATGAGAAAAAAGAAGTCAGGCGTCCACCTGGAGAATGAGGATGAAGGAAAGAAGAAATCAGGCGTCCACCTGGAGAATGAGGATGAAGGAGAGAAGAAGTCAGGCGTCCACCTGGAGAATGAGGATGAGAAAAGAAGAAGTCAGGCGTCCACCTGGAGAATGAGGATGAAGAAAAGAAGAAGTCAGGCGTCCACCTGGAGAATGAGGATGAGAATTAAAGAAGTCAGGCGTCCACCTGGAGAATGAGGACAAAGGGAAAAATAAGTCAGGCGTCCACCTGGAGAATGAGGATGAGAATTAAAGAAGTCAGGCGTCCACCTGGATAATGAGGATGAGAAAAGAAGAAGTCAGGCGTCCACCTGGAGAATGAGGATGAAGAAAAGAAGAAGTCAGGCGTCCACCTGGATAATGAGGATGAGAATTAAAGAAGTCAGGCGTCCACCTGGATAATGAGGATGAGAAAAGAAGAAGTCAGGCGTCCACCTGGAGAATGAGGATGAAGAAAAGAAGAAGTTAGACGTCCACCTGGATAACGAGGATGAGAATTAAAGAAGTCAGGCATCCACCTGGATAATGAGGATGAGAAAAGAAGAAGTCAGGCATCCACCTGGAGAATGAGGATGAAGAAAAGAAGAAGTCAGGCGTCCACCTGGATAATGAGGATGAAAATTAAAGAATTCAGACGTCCACCGCTCACTTTATCTTTGCACGAAAACTCTTCGAGTTTCCGCACAAAGAGGGGCAGCTGTGAGCACGTGATTTTTGCCTTACGAAAACTACTCCATTATAAATCAAAAAAAAATAAAATAAATTTCTTTTACTGTGTAATTTTTGAATTTGCGTGGTGTTATATACTTGTGTTATGTCCGTAAGTGTTTACTTTGTCATAATAAAATGAAAAAATAAAATAAAATACATATTGCATGCATATATGATTTAATTATGCATTTAAAAGATAATTTAAATAAAATCACAAAAAATATGCAATAGTTCTATTTTAAATATTCCACTGTGTGATTGATGTCTTGTCTATGTGTTAAATAATTGTTATAGAGTAATTAATATATTTTTGAAGTTAAAATTGTTTTATAATTAAAATTAGAAATTTAAATTAGAAAAAATGAAAAAAAAATGGACCTGGATTAAAATCCAGGCCCAAATGAATTAATTCCCCCCCACAGCCCAATCCAGATGACCATGTCCGGTCCAATTCAGCTACGCCAAACGACGTCGTTTGGTGATCATTCATCAAGGGCCGTTAGATTAGATCAATTTAACGGCTGAGATACACTACCCTTACCCGTAACCCGTAACCCGACCCTTTGACCCAATCCAGGCCGACCCTGAACTTAGACCAAACGACGACGTTTGGTTAAGTGGATTGATCTCAACCGTGCATCTTAATTGATCCAACGAATGAGATCAATCCACCCCACCCCTATATAAAGACCAAACCCCTACCCCGGCCCCTAACCAAACACCCCCCTCTCACTGTTCATCATCGTTCCCAAACTCACCACTAACCCTAGCTGCCCTAGGATCCCACCGCCTGAAACCCGGCGGCATCAACGCCGCCGGTCACCAAAATAACACCCTAGAATCCCCTGAACATCCTCTACACAGATCTAACATTGGTTTCCTTCGAATCAGGCCCCAACTCTTCGAATCTTAAATCGAAGGTTGGCCTGAAAACCTTATCTTCTCCGATGACCTCCAAAATAACACCACAGTTTCTCCTAAATTCCCTCACCAAGGATCTGTTAGTTGCATGGTTCGAATCATACTGGAACTACTCGAATCTTCATTTGAAGATTCGAGTACAACCTGACCTTATCCCAACCTACTTCAAACTCACACCAGTTACCCCCCTGACCTCCCTCGTGCCTAGAACATCTTTGGTTTCCCTCGAATCTAACCAGAAATGAGTAAATCCCAAATCGAACTTTCAAGAACCCTAAAAATACCAGACTTTTGGATTCTGTCCAGATTGAATAAAGATTGAGGTTTAATCGACCTTAGTCGAAGTATTTTCAGTGGAAAATACTTCGACTAAGGTCTGTTTGATTTCAAACAAAGTCCAAATCCAAGTCGAGTTGAGTTCAGTTGAATTTAAAGGTTCAGAGGTAATTTCTGTTTCTTATGTGCATTCTATGTGTATTCTATGTTCGTTTCATTAGTTTGTTTAATTTTTCATAATTTTCTAGTCAAATTTTGTTATACTGTCCCCTACCCGTCAACTTGATTCTAAATGTGAATTGTTTCTGTTGATTGTGATTATGTACAATGTGTGTAATCGACTCGATTAAGTTCGTCGATTAGTTGTATTATGAATCTTGCTTTTGGAAATGTTGACTGAGATAGCCTATTTTGAATAGATTATTTTGTTATAACCAGTTAATTAGTTATTGTTAAGCAGTTAGTTCTTGTTTAATAAACCAGTAAATTCAAATGAATGCTGTATATGTGTTGATTTCTGAGCATTGAGTTTCAGGGCATTGTCAGTATATTGACAATGCTCCTGTATTTGTTTATTTTTTGGTTCAGTTTTGAATCTCAGTCGAAATGATCCTGCATATTCTGTGTAATGTTAGTGGGTATTATTCAGGTTCAGTATTCAATTGAGAATCATCTATCTTAATTCAACTCTTGTGCATAAATGTGATGTACTGTCTTTAATACTAGGACTGGTTATAACTGTTAAAGCAGACTTTAAAATCTGTTTTGCAACATATTCTGATTTTAGTTTAAGGGCTGTAATTACAGAAGGATTTCAGGTTTATTTTAGAATGAAACAGTAGGGTAATGTGATAGTGTGCTTTCAATAATATGATAGTGGCTATAATTTAAGTAATAATGGGGAACAAGGGATAATGGGGCTGCTGAAAAACAGGATAAATAGCACTTAGTTTTAAATTATTCAAAAGTAGTTTTAATGGAAAAACTTTCTGATTTTTAAAGGAGAAAAGGGTCCATCCAACACTAAACTGTATAGGACCAGCCCTGTATAAATACAGGGAGCTGGACAGATTGAAAGGATCAGTTTTTCAGAGAGGGAGTCCTTCAGAAGAAAAATAGGAAGAAGAAAAAAATAGGAAGAAGAAAAATAGGAAGAGAAAAATCTGATTTGAAAGGAAGAAGAAATCAGATTTTAACAAGGAGACTTTGGGCAGATTTTTTAGATTGAAGAAATCTGATTTAGGAAAAAAAGAGAAAATCTGAAAAACAGAAGATTTTAAGAAAGAAAAAGAAAGGAAATCAGATTAGAAGAGGGAATTGAGAGAGAAAAATTTGATTTAAGATCAGTTTTCAGAAAAGAGGAGTTTTTTTTTTCAGAGAAGAGTTTGAAAGAGAAATAAAAATCAGATTTTAAGAGAGTTCAGGAAAGAGAAAAACAGAAAGAAAGAAAGAGATAGAAATAGAATCAGAAATAGAAATTTGAAAAGAAAAACAAACAAAAAGGAACACTCACACAGTGAAGCTGAAACAGATACCAGAAAAGAAAAGAAAAATCTGAAACCTTGTTGTTCTTTTTGGAATCTGTCCGGGTCTGGGTATTGATACTATTTGGTTTTAAAAAATCTGAAATTCTTTAAGAAGTGTTACTCTTGTGAATCTGGATTTCTCGGGTCTTATTATTACTCAAATCTATGGGAATACTGATATTCTGCCAGTATTTTGTTACTGCTGCTGTTGCTGAAATTTACTCCTTCTACCTTCATTTTCAGGTACATGCCTTTTAAATTTTATGTTGGAAAGAGATTCAACATGACTAATCAATGAAGTTTGAATTGCAATTCTGTTTTCCATTTGTCCAAGTTCATCAGTTTAAATTTCATTTTTGTTTCATGATAGTTAATTAGTAGGGAATTCAATTTGATAACTATGAGTTAATTGTCTTACTTTGAAATTCGTATAAAGCTTTGTAATAATGTTAGCCCTTCATCTCATTAGTTTAGTCATGTTTGAACTGTCAAGGTAGGAAACATGACATAAAGATTGGCCATTAACTAGGCCTTGTGACGTTGTTAGTTGAATAAGGAATAGCGTGAAAATGTCAAAACCATATTGCTAGTTTATTCTGATAATCTGATTTAGTTGTGGAAGGAATGATATAAGTTGTACGTTCTTATGTGGCATTATAACAGGTATCTATAGAACCATTAAGTGGATGGCAAGTTGAGTTGTTATGGCTCATTATGATGTTAAAGTGCTATGAATGTTTTAGACATACAAACTATGTTACATGTAAGGCAATATTATTAATTGATTTATAATTCCCTTTCTTATCAATTTGATGCTTATTTACCATCTTAAATAAATAATTAGGCCTATTGGATTAAAAACAAGTATGTGAGAATGAGATGATATGTATAAGAACAAATTGCAACAATTTATGTCAATGGTAATTAGAAATAGAATTTGCACTAAGTAAATAATGAAAATTCTTGGAAAATATTTCCTCCCCTTATGAATCATTCATTTTCAGTTTCATATGCAATTTATTCTTTGGCATATATATATGTCATATTTGTTTAAAAAAAATAGTATTAATCATATTTTTATTCTGTTCTCTGAATTTGAATAGTTGGAATGAATATAATTTATACTCGGAAATTATAATCGACGGGCAACCTTTAATAGATTGTGAATTCTTTTCAAAGAATTTATAGGCCTCTAAAATGGGAGTTTCTCATGATTTTCACATATAAAATGTGTAGATATAATAAACAATTTGTGGAAAATCCCTAATACCATTACAAGTATTTTGCGCAATTAGGGATGCGTTCGCGTACCCTGATTATATTTTTAAAAGCAAATTCGGATTATGCGTACGCGCAATTTCGAGCGAATATTCAAGAAAAGGATTTTTCCAAAAGCGTTAAATCAATTTCATAAAAACCCGAGATGTACGGTTCACTATTTAAGAAAAACAAATTTTCTTGATTCGACACAATTTCGAAAAAATGATTGTTTAATAAATATATTATCAAAAGTTATCGTGTACACGTACGCGTGACACAATTCCGCAATTTTAAATTTATAACACGAATATACATACGTGTAATTCGATTCAAAGAAGGGTCCTTAATCACAATAAGTAAAAGCGGTAGAAAAATCACGTAACAAATGTATTTAATAAAATCAAGACAATTAAGCCAATAATAAAAACAGTTAAGTGACCGTGCTAGAACCACGAAATTCGGAAATGCCTAACACCTTCTTCCGGATTAACAGAATTCCTTACTCAGGATTTCTGGTTCGCAGAATAATAAACAGAGTCATATTCTCCTCGATTCAGGGATTAAAATTGGTGACTTGGGACGCCTTAAAATTCCCAGGTGGCGACTCTGAAATAATTAAATAAATTCCGTTTCGACTGTCCTTCAATTGGAGAAAACTCCTCACGCACCCACGCGGGCGCGGTAAAAAGGATGTGCGACAGTCAACATCTCCCGTTATAGAGGAATATGAAAGTATAATAATACCAGATAGTACACCAAGTTTTATTGAAGTAGGACAAGCATACCAAGACAAGCAAATTTCATACAACTAATTATATATTATACAACATATCTACAATTTTCATACATTATTTCTACTCAGTTATATACCACTTAAATGCAAATTTTTCTACAATGTTGTTTAACTTTCATACAATATTTAAATGAATAAAAGAAAAATAAATAAACAACAATATACAATTTTGCAATATAATGTATGTCATGTCTTCTTCTTCTTCTTCTTCTTCTGCTGCTGCTGCTTCTTCTTCTTCGAGTTTCAATCTGAAATTCAGCCAAAACCAAGTCTAATCTTCACCAAAATCTCTCAAAATTGAGATATAAACTCCAAACCATATTCCTAATTATTTCAACAACATCCAATCCAAACAAATAATAATTTTTGAAAACCCAAATTCGAATTCAAAGCTTCAAGGTTTTTTAGTGGCTGTCAATGTGGAATTGTTGATCTCTTTTTTGCTTTATATTACTGAAATTTGGGATTGAGAGATAGAGAGAGACGTGGAGAGAATTCTCAATTCTTTGCAACAACATCCAATTCAAACAAACAAATGTTTTTTGAAAACCCAAATTCGAATTCAAAACTTCAAAGTTTTTTAATGGTTGTCAATGGTAAAGGGGTTACAGATTTTCGCTGGTTTCAGAAGAGAAAATCATAGGTGATTGAAGAGAAAATCGTGGTGTGTGGTTTGATATGTGAGTGAGGTGGTGGGATTTGGAGAGAAAAACTTGGAGGAGTGGGAATATACGGTTGAGTAAAATTAGGAGACTAATTAATACCATTAAAATCCTAAAATGGTACGTAAATAGTAATTAGGTATATAGAAGGTAATTATATTAAAAGTTAAGCATGAAGGATAATATAATTTAGTATATGACATATGAATATAAAAATTCCTAAATGAAACCCCTAAGAATAGCTTGTGTACTTCCTCTTTTGAACTGGATCATCATGCTTGACTGAAGGCCCATGAGGCCCAGATAAGTTTCAGCCCAATATTGTGGGTAAACAACGACTACATAGCCGTTGCACCCGAAAATTTGGTCCCCAAATGAAGTCTTTTTGTGGTGGTGGGCTTTTGGATTCTTTTCCGTAACGGTAACGGTAAGGAAATCCTCTTTTAACCAACTCCCACTTTCCAAACCAACTGAATATGACTCTTTGCCTGAATAAGACAAGAGACTTCAACTGCCTGCTGCTAGTTTCTTCTTTCCTAACTCCGTTAATTTGCAATTCCAGTTTTACCCTCCTCTCAATTTATCATTTGTTGTTTCATTTGTCAAGAATATAACTGATTTTATTTTAAATGGAGTTCATCCAATGGAAATAGACTAATTTCAACATTAAACACTAGTAAAACAGGTTTACAATTATATCCATCACGATTAAAGGGATGACCTAGAAAACAAACTTGAGCTTGATTTTACATACTGCAATATTACTAATTCGAATCTAATAATTCCATAATAGTTTTTATTTAATTATATTCATTTCTTTCTCGAAAGGGAGCCTTGGAGCAATGATAAAATTATTTTCGTGTGACCTATAAGTCACGAGTTCAAGCTGTAAAGTCAGCCACTGATGCTTGCATTAGAGTAGTCTGTCTATATTATACTCCTTGGGGTGCGACCTTTCCCCGAACCCTATGTGAACGCAAAATAATTGGTACAACATGTCGCACTTAAATTCATTTATTCCTCAAATATAAAAGAAAAAGAGAAGACACAAAAACAAACTTACCACTAGAGTTTACAATCTAATAGTATAAATAAGAAATTTTTATGTAATAAATGTGCGTTCAATTTTCAATATTTTTCGTTTCCTTTCCTAATCCTTGAAATAAATTGGAAAAAAGAAGAAGATGCATTTGAAATTTTGAAATACTATAGAAGTACTAATAATGGCAAAATCGAGACCTCACCAAAATTTAACGTTTCCGTCCAAAGCCCAAAAACAGTAAAGAGCAACCGACACGTCAACAGTATCACCGAACGTAAAGTCCAAACAGTTTCCGTTTTAAAACGTCCAAAAAAACAGAACCCGTCCGTTTATCAGTCGTTTTCTCTTTAATTGTCTCTCTTTACACTCCACTCTCCCACCATTTCCATTTTTCACACTCCATCTCTAAGCCTTGAATCTCACTATTCCACAATGTCGTCTTCACCGGAGCTCCGGTCACCGGCCAAAATTAACGGTGATACGAGGAAAATACTTGGGCCGGGTGGAAATCGGGTCAGAGATTTAGAAGAGCAGAAGAGGAAAAAGGAAGGAGTTAAAAAACCCGGAAGGCCTAAGAAGTCAACAGTTTCACAGACTGTTGTGCGGGTACGGGGCAATGGGTCAGTTGATAGTTCTTCCTCGGAGTCGTCTACTATAAAAGCTATGAATTCAAAGAGAGGAGTTGAAAGGACTGATGTGAAAAAACCTGCTAAAATTGTTCCTGAAGGAGTTGAAGCAGCTGAGCTTTTGTCTCCTTTGGTTCCAGTTCCGCTTAAGCGTTGCGATTGGATAACACCGAACTCGGGTAAATTTTTGCCTTTTAACCTCATTTCTGCTATTACATTTCTCTTTGTGTATGTCATTATGTGTGTGTGAGAAGTGAAAAGTTGTCTGCTTTATGTGTTTATGAGTTGAAATTTAATGAATTTTGTTAAGTTGCAACATGCGAAACCAAGTTACAAGTTTATAGTGATAATTACATAGAAGGATAGATCGAAGTTTGATGAGCACTGTTTGCTGGTTGGTCTTTATTCATAGTGCTTCAATGTAAGAAATTGGATCGCGTAGCGTAGCCCGTAGGGATAAGTGGGAGATTTAGAACAAGGCGAATTATTGAGCAATGATTTCGACTATTAGGAATATACCAAGTAAGCAGCAGAAACCTTGAGATATACGTTAAGGTTGGGGAGAAATGTCAATTAAGTTGCGATTTCATCAAAGAGAGTAATTTACCCAACATTTTCTATTTCTCCACACACAAATCGAAAATTACAGAACTTTCTCATGACTAAGAAAGTTATGGGATAAGGAAGCTGCACCAAAGTTGCAGAATTTGGTGCAACATGGCTGCAATAGATGTAGATGATAGTTTGGGTATTGTTGATTTCATTAGCTCATTGCATAGTATTCTCTTTATGCTGATTTAACAATGAAAGTTATTCCTTACCTATCAAAAATTGATAAGGAAGTTACAAAATATCAATTCTAATCGGGAGGATTTTATCTATTTAGGTAATAATGACTGATCTAAACGAGGAAAAGGCTTGATCCTTGTAACGAAGTTAAGATGCAATATTCTTTGCCCAAGCTTAAGTATTGTAAGTATCAAAAGATAAGCAAGTCTAAGGACAGTTGACCTTGAACTTCTGCTAGGAATTTTCTTCCACGAGGCTGTTGCACGTGAGTTGATGCATGATGACCACAGACGTTGAAGGAGGAAGGCAAAGGCCCTGCAGTTTTCCCTCCTTCACACTAGGGTATTAATGGCTTGAATGGTCAACCCGTAGCTCTTTGGCAGAGGGATGCCTTTATAACGCTATAAAGATGATTAAGTTCTTTAAAAATGATTGAAGCAAGAGCAGAGTGCGAGGAAAAGGTTTTTGCTTTGAAGTTTTTAGAATCCCACTCCCACATTAGTTAAGTGTATGGGCTGCAATATCCTTATATGGTCTTGGGATATACTCATCGCTTGAGCTAGTTTTTGGTTTTGAGTTAGGCCCAAGGTCAATTTTTAGAATCCTAATCTTGGGATTTCTAATGTTTGACTACCTATGTTATGTCACTTCACGCTCTAGATGCCCAAACTTGGGCAGGGCGTGCCACGAGGTACTAGAATCCCTAATAGGCTAAGTACATGGCCTTGAGCAATCTTTACCACTTGACCTATCTTTTAGAGTTGAGTTAGGCTCAAGGTTCCTTTTCTTTACAGAAATATTGTGACCTTAGCTAAAATAAAAAGTTTAGCCTATCATGTTGTAACGTAGGGAGCATAATCTTTTGGAAAACATATTTCGCTTTCCCTTTTAGAAGAAAATAGTGTTGCAGCCGACTCTTGGTAGACACACATATAGTTGATAAATGAGTGAATACCCTAAAAACTCCCTAAACTATCATGTTTTTATCAGTTACATACTTAAACTATCCGGTGTATCTAAAATCCCACTTAACTATATAACCTATATAGTGAAATATGTAAGTTAACTCGCCAAAAGACGCGTGGGAGATGAAATTATACATAAAAATGGCCCCAATTGGTCGTGTCTCATAGGCGGCTCAAGGGTAAGGCATCACAAGCAATGGCTTAGGGCCCCCAAATTTTAGGGGCCCCACTTTCCCTTGGTAGTAATTTTAATTTTTTATATAAAAATTGAGTATCTTAATGTTAAAAAGTAAATAACTTAATACAAAAAGGAAAAGAAAATTTTAATTTGTGACTAGCGCTGATAGTTGAGATTTTAATAATTTAAAGGGTATAAAGATATCTTTGATTTTTTTATTTAGTGGGTAAAATTTGATTTTTTATTTAAAGGGTATAAAGATATTTTTTATTTTTGACAAGAGTGGGTTGCTTTAGTGGTGAGCACCCTCCGTATACTCTGATCCGTATACTCAATAAGATAACAAGAATTAATTTTTGTTAAATACCTATCCTATAACAATTTTGCATTAGGATCAATAATGTATTAGGAGAATCTAAATGGATCGGATTAGCTATATTATCATTTAAAGAAGTTTAAAAAATAGATTTCAAACAAAAATATACAAATTTATTTTGTTAACAACTTAGGGGCCCTCATCGAGATTTTGCTTTAGGCCACCAACAATGTTGGGCCGCCCCTGTCGTGTCTAATGGTTAATTACTGTTACCCTCTTTAAAAAATTTATTCTTTCAATTTTCCTTCTATTTTCTTTATATTCTAGCCGTTTTCTTTATTTTTTTTCCTTCTTCTTCCTTTATTTCATTTGAAAAAGATTCTTCTCTTGTTTCTTCTAAAATTATCTTTCTTCTTTTCAATACTATTTAGTCCACCAAAAGCCTATAATTTTTACCAAACCCTTTCTGAAATTTTAACAAACCCTAATGTTTTTATCCCAATCCTTGTATTAAACTAAAATTCCCAGTGAAAACGAATGTTAATGGAAAATCCAATGTCTAATCGAAGGTTAATGGGGAAAATTATGACTGAAACATGGTGTAGCCATTATGGAGGAGACGTATTTTTTTTTTTTTTTTTTTTTTTACAAATAACCATGTGTTTGTCTCTTCACCCTCTTTCTTTGATTTTTTTAAGCCCCAAACATTTACCCATTTAATTGTTTTTATTATTAGTTAAAATTCTTAATTAAATTTATATTTAAATTAGACAGAGTAAATAGAAGGTTGTACCACACGCACCACTAAAAAATCGACGAGGGTTTTTTAATATATAGGTGTATATAGTTAAGGTTTTTTTTGGGTACACTGATAGTTTAAGTGGGTAACTGACAAAAGCGTGATAGTTTAGAGGGTTTCAGTGTATTCACTCTTGATAAATCCATGTTATGTTTTTAATCTTTTGTGTTTGGTTTTTGGTAGATAGGTTATAGTAGTGTTGCTTGTTAGTTGATTTCATATTCCAGCCTTGGCTGATAGTTTTTGGACTCAAGCATCAACAATTTAGCTTATCTACTTTGACGACCCTCTACTTTATTATATTTGCAAATATCCTCCTCTAACTTTTCTACTATAAAAGGCATTAACTATAGCACGATTGGCATGTTCTTGCTCACTGATAGTGATGAAGAACAGTACAAAAGCTGAAAATGGAAGTGAATATGAGTGCTACCTGCAAATATAATTCCACAGGCTATACCGATATTACTAGGTTGAGATTTGGCAGGAACACAAAATGATGCTTCTCTACCTCCAATATTGAGGTTGGGGGTTCAAATCACCAGGAAAGAAAAGTGAGAAAAGGGTGCTATTGACTCATGGGTAAAGGAAGATTTGGGGGTCAGTTTACCACATTAAAAAAAATATAGAATCAGATGGTCAAGGAAGCTTGTGTATGACATGGTCATGACTCAGAAGGTTTAGTGTTATTTCCAGATTAGAGGTCAATGTGCTTCACCATTAATAGGCATTTCAGAGGGGTATTGGGGGGTTGATTTGCCATTATCAGATGGTTGAGGAAGTTTGTGTATGACATGGTCATGACTCAGACGGTTTAGTGTTATTTCCAGATTAGAGGTCAATGTGCTTCACCATTAATAGGCATTTCAGATGACATATGTATTATTTATCTAGGCTAATTTTGCGATTTGGCAATAGAATCATGTTGCTAGAAGAATTTATTTGGAAAAGGAATTTTTCACAAAAAACATTTTATATCTTTCCAAAAGTTCTGAATAACGTTTTTGACTTTGAAAGTTTTGGTTATGCGTGGTTGTTTTGTGCTATTATGTCAAATTTCCCTAAATTTCATTTGTCTTTATATAAATTGAAGGAATGTTTTTTATGTCGGCGATACCAATTAGTTAGGATTAGTTTTAGTACTATTACCTTATCAAACAAAAAGGATTGAGTTTTACTACGATTACTTTAGGCCTACGTCTTTGTAAGAGTCTTGTAATCCTGTTAGAGATTTTTACGCCTGTAGAAAATATAGGAAACTTTGGCACTTTTTCATTTTTATAGTATATAATATAATTGTATAGCGGGAGCTTAGTGCACCGCGCATAGCGGGAGCTTAGTGCACCGGGCTACCCATAATATAACACTAAGATGAGCTTAAATGGAGCGACATGTTTTATGATGATTCATATAGCCAATCCCAACTTGCTTAAATTGAGGCACAGTTGTTGGTGGTGTTGTTTAGTCTAAAAAGGACATCAAGGATGTGCTTCGCTCTATGGCAAGGCATGGGGACGAGCAAACCATCAGAGAACGGGTAGGACCTTATTATCCTTTTCGGTTAGTGAGAACCTTACATGGATTGAAGTTGTAAATTACCAGAAGTTTTCCTATCTATATCTTGGAACTCTATTGTAGATTGACAGCCGAACCTGATGTGTTAGTGAATCTAGTGAGACATTAAGGGATTTTTAGTATTTTTAAGACGCTTAATATGAGTTGTCTTGGCCATAATTAGTGCATATAGTTAATTGGAAACAATTTCTTCTCTCGTTTGTTTTTCTTACTATGTGATAGATCTTATCTGCAAATATTTTTTCCGGCAAGACCTTCCAATTCAATGATGATTTTAGCTATTAATTGGTCTATTCAGATTCACATTTTTCCTCTTCAAGCAAGCAGTAGAAGCTTAATCGATCTAATTAGTGAATACTTGAAGTTGTCCAACTTTCTGAAATGGAGAATGACTAAAACAGTTAGACTGCAAAACTACTGTATCATGACCTCTAGTTTTGTCGAGACACTATTGCAGTAATTCTTAAGGAGATTATTTTATTGGACCAAATTCCGCCTTCCATCGGAAGGAAGGAATGATTAATCAACCTGCAGTAATCTAATTCTGTTATTCTGTTTTGCAGAACCCCTGTATATTTCTTTCCATGACGAAGAATATGGAAACCCAGCTTATGATGATACAAAGCTATATGAACTACTTGCCCTATCACAAGCATTGGCAGAAATGACCTGGCCTGCAATCCTTAATAAGAGACATGTATTCAGGTTCACCATTAAAGATCATCTCTCCAAGCTTCAAAAGTAAATGTCTTTATGTCCATATGTGTGAAATAACTTATGATTGCATCTTTCAGGAAGATGTTTGACAACTTTGATCCATCATCTCTTGCAAATGTTAATGAAAAAAAGTTGCGGTCGCTAACAGAAAGTGGAAAATCATTGCTATCTGAACCAAAGATACGTGCAATCATAGAGAACGCAAAGCAGTTCCAGAAGGTAAAGAGAACTTTTATCGTATACCTTAGATCTGGAATTGCAAAACTGATCTTAAACTGCTTTGCTCTTTCAAATATAGAGGTTGACATGCTTCTCACCTCCCAGAGTAGAGTGAAATCTATGTTAACAGATTCATGATTTAACGCATACGTAACTTCATTCAAGTGATTATTTTTTTATGTATTTAGAAGGAATAACAAGTCAAGTTTTACTATATAGTCCAAAAACACACCAAGAGTAAATTGAACTTCAGAGTTGTTAATTTTTCCACTAAAACAAACAATAAAATATCTTTGTATGTACATGTCAACTTTTCCTCGATCCGTTGCCTATCTGGTGTATGCTCACTGATGCTGCTGTCAAATATCTTCCTGTGTTGCAGATTCAGCAGGAGTTTGGTTCCTTTAGCAACTATTGCTGGCGCTTTGTAAATCAAAAGCCAATAAAAAGTGGATTTCGCTACGCGCGTCAAGTACCGGCTAAAACACCAAAATCAGAACTTATGAGTAAGGACTTGATGAAAAGAGGCTTTCTTTGCGTGGGACCAACAGTTGTGTATTCATTCATGCAAGTTGCGGGTATAGTTAATGATCATCTCATTACATGCTTCAGATACAATGAATGTAACAACAACAATAATGGCAAACAGCAGTCACAAACGAAGTTAGTAAAAATAGACATACAAGGGGACCCTGCTGAGACCACTCAATTCATGACCATTTGAGTTTGACATAGCTGATATATCCTCTGTGGATTTGTATTACTAATCGTCTTGACATACATTTAACCAACAGGAGTCTAGTTACATGAGTGTTAGTGTGATTTATAGTCTTTTCAGCTTTGCCAAGTGTGTATTTAGAAACTTTCTAACTTTTGTATTTGTGATTTATGAAGGGAAGGTTGTATTTGTATCTATACTACTATGGTGTCTGCTAATTTCCAAGATTTGATGATGCTAGTAAATATTTCTTTATAAGGCCTCCCATTTTGGCTCAGCCATTTGTCTTCGGAGATTGCAATAATCAGTGAAGCTTGAGGTAGATTGGGCCTCAATTCAGAGGCGGAGCCACAGTGTCGGCTATGGGTTCGGCCGAACCCAGTAGCTTGGTTCGAATCATGTATTTGTCCAAAAATTTTCATAAGTTAAAAGGTTTAGCATCCAAAACCCATAAGTTTGAAATTCTGGTTCCGTCTCTGAGGCTCATGTCTATCTCGCGTGTATGGGGCAAATTCACCATGTTTTCCCTTCGGCTCAATTCTTTTGTGTGTGAGCCAACTTATTTACTAACTTTTTAGTTTTTACTAGCTCAATAAAAAGATACTTATAAAGTGGACGAAAAAGTTAATTTTAACCCATGAGGAACTCTTCCCTTCTCAATAAGATTAGGAATGAAGATATTCGAGAGAAGGTGGGCGTGGCCCCCATGGAGGACAAGATGCGGGAAGTAAGACTCAGATGGTTCAGGCACATTCAGAGGAGGAGCACTGATGCACCGGTGAGGAGGTGTGAGCGACTGGCTGTAGTGGGCACGCGGAGAGGTAGAGGGCGACCTAAGAAGTATTGGGGAGAGGTGATCAGACAGGACATGGCGCGACTTAGGATTACTGAGGACATGGCCCTTGACAGGGAATTATGGAGGTCGAGCATTAAGGTTGTAGGTTAGGGGAAAGTTGTGAATATTTCTACAGCACAATAGAGTGAGACTAGCCAGTTAGGAGTTAGACTAAGAATGTCATTGGTCGTCTATTGATGCAGGGCTTTACCTGCTAGTTTTACTATACCAGCCATCTATTTCGTATTTCGTATTCTGTATTTCATATCTCTTATATTGCTGTTATTTTATTATGCATTTTTATGGTACTAATATATCGGCTCCTGTTGCTTTTTTGAGCCGAGGGTCTCCTGGAAACAGCCTCTCTACCCTTCGGGGTAGGGGTAAGGTCTGCGTACATATTACCCTCCCCAGACCCCGCTTGTGGGATTATACTGGGTCGTTGTTGTTGTTGTTGAGGAACTCTTCCCTTCAGAGATATTTCAGTTTCTTTATGCTGGACCCCGTTGGCAGTGTCTACAAGTTTGGATGCAATAAAATCCATGAGCTTTGCATATATATATGCATATTCCATAATTGATGTTGTTTGAAAACTGTTTGACATAACCACATGTTTGAGAATATTGTCTGTCTTCTATCTTGATTTTGCTAAATAGGGGCAAAAGAGCAAAAAGATAGGAGCAAGCAAGACATGTGGAAAAAAACCGCGTATGAGAAAAATAATGATAAGGCAACTGTAGGAGAACATGTGTTATACAGTAGTACAGAACCCCACATTCAGACATCAAGTCGTGGTCTTGTACATTAAATCGGTTAAGCAACCATTTGTTTAATCTTTTTCTTCTTTGTCTGTCCTTGTGTTGCTAACAAACGTGTGCATGAACATGCCATGATTTTTAAGTAAGTAGTTTACTAATGGGGCCATAGAGAAATAAAGAAAAATCAAGAATTTTGATTTGATGGTCATAGACTTTAAACTTCTTGACATCCATCTTGTTATACACCATCCTTACGAAGAGGCGTGGTTTAACGGTCAATAAAGTAGAGGTAAAACTTGAAAAAATTAAAGTTCAAATCTCAATAGAAACAAATTTTGTTGCAACTTCTCATCCGACTCAGCTTTGATGGGTAGAGTTACCAATCAAACCCTTCAAACTTCTTGACATCCATTTTGTTGTAGACCATCCTTATGGAGAGACGAGGGACGAAGGTGCAGTCTAACAGCCAATAAAAGTAGGGATAAAAACTCAAGAAAACTGGAGTTCAAATCTCAATAGAAACAAATTTTGTTGTGACTTCTAATCTGACTCAGCCTTGGTGAGCAGAGTTACCATAAGTTACAGCTGTCTCTTATCCGATAAAACTAAAATGGTATAGACACAATTTGAATAGCCCTTGCAATCATGCTATAGGCCAACTAAAATAAGCAAAGAACATCTCCAATGAGAACAAAATATAGAACTCAGAAACAAAGACAAGGCCATAATGTGGTGGAGAAAACAGGTTGTGGGGACTTTAATGAGCTTAATAGTTTAATTTGGACATAAAAACATCAAAGAGATAAAGAATAGTACATCAATTTAATCATAAAAGAAGAATCCAGTAGCACAGCAACAAAGAGATCTACTATAATCAAGAAAAAATTGTGGATAGTTCAGGTTTGTGGAGAGCTCCTGCTAGTCTACAACGACGAAAACGATTCTCAACCTCAAGGAGATAGAAACCACCATCTACACCTAAAATGCTTGTGAAAAGACCCAAATAAACTTAAGTGGCCTTCTCAGATTAAGAAAACAAACATAAAAATGTTGTATAATAAGGTAAACAGCAACAGCAACAGCAACAGAGAATCAAATCCATCCTAAGATGCATTACAATGCAAGATCTACTTTTCGCCAACTTCATCTCTGTAACATAAATTGCAGACAATATATGAACATTCGTTGGACTGCTGAGTGCTTCATCAGCTAGCATTCAGATAATCTCAATCTGTATCCACGCGAAGCAGTTCCTTTTAATCAAGATAATCACATGCGACCGCTCCCACTTCCGAGAGTGAGCTCCAGATCATCTAAACCAACCTCATGAATCTTTTCTCCTTCCCATGCCGCCTTCACTGATACATTCTCAAAGTCAAACTCTACGCTCTTACCCTTATCGATGATCATATCATTAGAAGGGATTCTCTGAGCTGCAGGTTTAATAAGATTAAAAGTCGGAGAAGTAGGGACACCATTGGTTGCATACTTTTGAAAGCTCATCCACTGGCCAGAATCAATAGTGGACGAATCAGATTCGTCGCATTCTGGTATAGTGGCAGGAGTGAATCGCTGACCCCGAGTTGGACTTGTTGGGGCAGAAGCAGCAAAGAAAGGGATATTTAAAGCAGACATTGATTCTCTGGCCAAAGTTTCCAAATTAAACGTCTGCTTAGGGAGTCTAGTAGGTGATGAAAGAGGTGGTGTTACAGGGGCACTGTTTGATATTCGTAGTGGAGGTAGTGATGACGGAATGGAACTATGGAGAAATGCAAAAGGATGGGACGACATGTTAGCATCACCACGAGATGGACTTGGGAAAGACGAGGACGTTGGACTGGGTTGATAAGATGGAATTGGGCTAGCGAAGTATGAAGACGGAGGACTTGGATGTCGTGAAGAACTTGGTGTAATGTTGGCTGAAGTGCCTCCAATTTCCATTGGAGTTGGCCTGCTGCATCCCTGAAACATATTAAAAGAAGAAAATTTTCAATCAAATTATAGAACATAAATGATTAAAGGTTAGCTAAGAAATTACTACTAACACTTGCCATGTAGGAGGAGATACTAATTCCCAGACACAATTGTACTCACCTAAATTGTTGTCTTATTTCTTTGAGTTCAGACCAAGAATCAAACAGTTAAGATAGATAACAACAACAACAAAAACCCAGTGTAATCCCACAAGTGGGGTCTGGGAAGGGTAGTGTGTACGCAGACCTTACCCATGCCTTTAAGAAGGCAGAGAGGCCGTTTCCGATAGACCCTCGTCTCAGAAGGCATAAAGACAAGAAGGCATAAAGACAGAAGAAGTTCCATGAATGTGAGTTTCAAAGACCAATTTGCTAACACAGAAGGCTCTTCAATTCGCGACAAAGAAGAAAATTTCACCACATTAGAGCTTGGAATCTGGCAAATTTCAGAAACAATCTCCATTCTATAACAAATTATTTTACAGGATCATACTAATTTCTTTAAACAGACAGTATTTGAGAACATGAACAGGTTACAATGATAAGAAAAACAAAGGAAGTGAGCAAATCCAGCTGAGTAGCAACTTAAAAAATTAACTAAGAATTAAGATACATAAAAAGGTAAGACTGAAACAGAAAATCAGAAGCTGCTCAAACTCAATTTCCCAGATCAGAAACCCTTAAAACAGTCAAAATCCACCAAAAATAGATTTAAAAATCCAATCTTGATCCCAAATAAAGCAACCCCATTTTCCAAATCTATAGATCTAATCAAAATCCAAACCCACCACCCCATTAAGTCAAAGTAAGCAAAAACTAAGACAAACACAAAGAGAAAGCAAACAAAAGAGGAAAGTAAATTTTAAAAAAATAAATAAATTTAAAACCTTGCGATAAGTAGTGCCATCAGGTTCAACGATCCAACCAGCTTCAGCACAAAGAGCTTTAAGAACTTCATTATTATCACAGTGTTTAGGCAAATTATAATTCCCTTGTGCTCTTAATCCTGCATATATTTTAGCTGCTATTGCTCTTCTCCTCCTCTCTCTTCTCCTATTATTCTCTCTTTCTCTCCAAGATGGCTTCCTCCTCCCACTACTACTACTTCCCATCGCCCCTCCAGCTCCACCGCCGCCGGCAGATGATGTCGCCGGCGACCCTCCACCTTCCCACATCATTTTCCCTTAAAATTTTTGATTTTTTTTCCTCTCAAAATCAAGAAAATGGACTCTTTTTCTGTTTCTTTTGTGTGATATATATAAATAATTATGAATCAAAAGGAGAAAATGGGGGGCTGGTCCCAGGTGTTTATGTTCAGACAGCAGGTGGGTTTTGCATACCCTCTGTGTGTGTGTGTGTGTGTTGTATAGGTACTTAGGCTGCCACCCTATAAAGCATTTTTTGGGGGACTACTAATCACGAGAAATACGCTCTCAAAGTTTTATAGAAGAATCTGAGTTGGTTTTCTACTCTTTTTCTCTCACTCTGTGTGTGTGTGTTTTGTGTATATGTATTGCTTTATATATATAGCTTTTCTATATATATAAATATAATGATAATGATAGTAGTTGATTTTATTTTTTTTGGGGAGAGATATAATAATTGAGGAGATAAAGTTTGTTACCGGCTAGAGAAGACTCATGTGTGAGCGTTTACACTCTATACTCCAAAGGTTTTGACTGCTCTTTTAGATTTTCTTTGTTAATTGATTAGAGTCTTAGTTTTAACCGTTAGATAGAGTTAAAATTTAATTTTTACATTAGAGATGGTGATAAAATGAAATCTAGCAATCTAATGAGGTATGATAGTATAATTGCTCTTTTATTATTAGTTTTATCATAATGATTGTAATATTTAAAGTCATTTGGATTAGCTGATTGTAAATAGTTGATACACTTGAAGTGCTGAAAAATACTTTTAAGTGTTAAAATTAATTTTTTAAATAAATATTTACGTGTTTGGATATAAGTGTTGAAATTGATAATAAGCAGTTGATGTATCTGGTAAAAAAGTGTTGATAAGTTGTTATTTTGGTAAAATAGCTAAAATAACCTTAATATTTTTACAAATGATTATAACTATTAAAAAATATATAAAGAAAAGGATTAATAACGAATATAGAATGAAGAGAAAGTTAGAAAATTTATTTTCAAAAAGCATTTTATGAATTAAAAAATATTACTATTAGGGATAAATCAGTAAAAGCCTTTGTCAAGTTAAAAGTACTTATAATCTGAAAAGTCATAAATATTATTATCTTATTAGCACTTGACTTATAAGTACTTTGAGTGTTTATCAAACGGGTAAATAAGTTGAAAGGTGCTTGTAAGCCCGTTTATAATAGCTTATAAGCTTAGCCAAATACATTGTAAAAAATCATTTGTACTTGTATAAACTGGCATATTAAATAAATTGTATTACATTGTAAGTGTACAAATAAAAATAAGTCGTTTAGTTTGAAGGTTAAAGTAGTGATAATGATATTTTGAAATTTTGGGTATTGAAATCTCAACTTAAAACAAATAAGAGTAAATGGGTTTCATTATTACTTACACGTAAATGGACAATCAGATATAATTGGGAGTAAAGATAAGAGTGTGTCTTCCTTTATTTATTTGAAATAAAATTTCTCAAAGATGTAGAGGTGGGTGAATTCAGCGGCGGATGCAGGATCTCCACGAAGAGGGTTAAATTTTTTTTTTGTAGCTAGTGGGAATTGAACCCATGACCTTATGTAGATTTTGAACCCCCTTGACCACTAAACTACATTTTTGGATTGTGTTAAAGGGGTTCAAAACTTAATATATAGAGGTAAAAAATAAATTTTGCCTTATATATACAGTGTAATTTTTCGGCGAAGGGGATGAACCCCTTTGCGCTCTCCTAAATCCACCCCTGGGTGAATTAGAGTCAATTGCTTAAATGGTCACGCAACTATCCCAAATTATTTCCTAAAGTCACTTTTCTTGTAACAACAACGTTACTGAACTATGCCTATTGCACTTAGAAGGTATTTTTCAAATTTTGGATTGCTAAATACCTATTTTAACCTCTAAATTATAAATATTTATCTTCTTTTATTTTTTTAAACTTTTTAATATTATGAATTTTTCTTTTTAATTTATATTATGGACTGATCTGTAGAATAAATAAATATTATTATAAATTAAAAATATAAAAAATATTTAAACATCTATAATGCTGGAATAACAAAATAATGAGCATAGTCAAAAAATTAATTAGAATAATTTTTTTATAATAATAATTTTAGCATTAACAACAAAAATTCAAAAATGTTTTTACACAAACAATTCAAAATGAAAGAAATTAAAGGTTGTAAAATATATATTTCATCCACGTAATGTAAAAATAATTATTTAAATAAAAGTATTTATATAATATACATTATATATTCTTGAAAATTATGCTCAATTATATTATTATGTTTCTACCAACTTTGCGACGACACAAAGTTATGTCACCGGAAAAAGAGGGAGACTATCTGTATAGGGTAAAATATGATATGTTAAGCCGTGCATGAAATATAATTATATAATTGAGTAGAATTTTCAAGAATAAATAATGTATATTATAAAATTACCTTTATTTAAATAATTATATTTATGTTATGTGCATGAAATATATATTTTACAACCTTTATTTTCTTTCATTTTGAATTGTGTAAATAAATTTTTGAAATTTTTTTGTTAATATTAAAATTATTATTACTAAAAAAATTATACTAATTATTTTTTTACTATGCTCATTATTTTGTTATTCCAGCATTATATATGCTTAAATACTTTTTATTTTTTAATTGATAAATAAAATTTATTTATTCTATAGGTAAGTCCATAATATAAATTAAAAAGGAAAAAAAATCATAATATTAAAAAGTTTTAAAAAAATAAAACGAAAATAAATGTTTAAAATTTAGAGGGTAAAATAGGTATTTAGTAATCTAAAATTTGAAAAATCTAGTTGAGTGACCTTCTGGGTGCAATATGCATAGTTTAGTGACTTTGTTGTTACAAACGAAAGAAAAGTGACTTTAGGAAATAATTTGGGATAGTTGAGTGACCATTTGAGTAATGGACTCGATGAATTATCAACGGAAGATAAAAAAAATAGAAATATGAGAAATAGACCTTAGCATTAGAGACTCAATATTCGTTTGGTTTGAAGGCAAGTTATACTAGAATTAATTATACTTAAAATAATTATAACTTATACGGAGATTAGTTACGCTTGAATTAATTATCTTGGTATTATTACTGTTTGGTACTCCCTTCATTTCAATTTGGATAGTGTAGTTTGATTTGGCACAAAGCTTAAGAAAAAAACAAATAAGACTTTCGAAATATGTGATCCAAAAAGCTTAAGGGACAAAAGCTTCGTGAGATCATGATATTTATATGATTATAAAAGCTTATCACTAAGGGTAAAGGAGTAAAATAAAAAGTTTAAAATTAAAATATTTCTAAATATAAAAATGTGTCATTCTTTTTAGAATAGACTAGTAAAGAAAGTGTGTCATTTAAATTGAAAGAACAAGAGTATGTTGTATTATTTTGGGATTATCAATTTTACTGATTTATCCCGAGATAACATATTATGTGATAATTATTTCATCCTTTGGCAGGTACTCCATCCGACCCATTTTAATTGATTTTTTTTGCCTTTTTTTGTGGTTTACACTATTTGATTTTTTCAAATTTCAAGAAGGAATTAATTTTGTTTTCAAAGTTGCCCTTTGAGTAAAAAGCCTATGAACATGTGTTATAGTTTCAATGAACAAATAAAGGTTAATAGTCAATTTCATTGTTAGTTAATTCTAAAATGTGGATTTCTTAATATGCGTGAAAACATCCAAAAAATCAATTAAAGTGGAATGGGGGAGTATAAGTTATCCCGATATTATTTTTAATCACAGGATAATTTATCCGGAATTAGTAAGAAATAATGCAATACTAAATTTTTATCCTATAATTATTTTAGCTTATTTATCGTATCAAATCACTCCTTAAAAGTTAGAACATTCCACTTAATATCGAACAAGTAAATTAACCAAAGTTTAATATAAGGAGCAATAGTATCGCATTTGCTTTAAAAGGTTGATTTGGGAGTATTCACTATGTTCTTTAATAGTAATAAATTAAAAAAAAAAAAAAAGTGACGATGATTCAGATTAGGTGATTAGAAAGAGAAATAATAGGTAAAACAATACTCCGATTTTACTGCAAATCTCTGTCTCAAGAATCAAAATTTTACTTAAGCATCTTGTATTTGTGTTGTATTATGTAATATAGTAAGGCAAAATACCTTAAACCACCCCTAAACTTGGCTCAGATTATTAGTATCCTCCCCGAACTATGCCTGGTCTTAATTACCCCCCTCAACTTGGCCTTTTGAGAGGCATTACCCCCTAGATGCTGATATGGCAAAAAATGTGGGTGCACTCGCCTGCCACGTGAGTTTTTCTGTATATGTGGCATTTTTTTTTAAAAAAATAAAATATATTTTTACCTTTTTAAGAATATTACTTTTTTATATAATTTTTTTCGAATACAATTTATAATAAAACTTGGATAAACTATATTATTTAGGTTAAATATTTTTATTTGGCCAAAAAATAAAGTTTTAATTAATCATTTTTCGAATTTGACCTGAAAATAAAGATTTATACAATTGAAATAAATAGTCAAGGCATCTAAAAAGTTATAAAAAATATATAGTTTGAAATTAATTATTTTGGCTGTAATTTTTTATATAAATCTAAATTACGGTACTCTAAAAATATTTTTTTCACAGATTTTACCTAAAAAAGTAAAAATACAAAGTTGAAATAAATAGTCATTGCATCAAAAGAAGAAATAAAAAGAGTGTAAAATTACAAGAAATAAAACGAATCACTTGCATTATACTGCAATTGTACACTCTTTATTTCTTCCTTGATGCAATGACTATTTATGAACTACCTATAAATTTGTATGTAAGTGCACGATACAAATTAAGAGAAAGCTGACATCGAATCAAGAAAGAATCACTTCGGACAATTAGACTAAGCTTCCCCCTTCTCTCTCTTTTCAACTGTGTATTTTTACTTTTTTTAGGTAAAATCTGTAAATATAAATATATATATATAGCACCGTAATTTAGAGCTATATAAAAAATTATAGCCAAAATAATTAATTTCAAACTATATATTTTTTATAACTTTTTAGACGACTTGACTATTTATTTTAATTGTATAAATATTTATTTTCAGGTTAAATTCAAAAAAAAGAGTTAGCTAAAACTTTATTATTTTTGGCAAAATAAAAATATTTAGCCTAAATAATGTAGTTCTATCCAAGTTTTATTATAATTATATTCGAAAAAAATTATCTAAAAAGGTAATATTCTTAAAAAGGTAAAAATATATTTTATTTTTTAAAAAAATATCACATATACAGAAAAATTTACGTGACAGGCGAGTGCACCCATACTTTTTGTTATATCAGCGTCTAAAGGGATAATGACTCTCAAAATACCAAGTTGAGGGGGATAATTAAGACCGGACATAATTCGAGAAGGATACTAATAATTTGAATTAAGTTTAAAGGTGATTTAAGGTATTTTGTCAATAAATTAGTAAAAAATTTGGACGAACATTTTGTGATTGTGGGGGACAATAATTTTCTTTTTTTAACTTTTATAAAAACTTTATTGCTGGTAAAAAGCAATTTTGTAACAGAGATGTCTCCTCGGTTATTGAAGCAGTCAACAAGCCAATAAATATCTGCCACATAAGTAATTGTGGTCCCTACTCTCCGTTGCTCAGCTCAATTATTAGCTGATCAGATCAGTCAATCGTTACATCGGACTCAAATTTTATTTTTGAATTGAAAAGACTAAAAAAGGTTCATATTAAAACAGTAAGACAGTACATCTGATCCTTATTATGTGTCTCTTAACTCAACAACAACAACAATAACCCAATATAATCCCACTTAGGGGGGTTTGGATAAGGAGACTGTTTCCAAATAGACCCCCGACATCCTTCCCTCCAAGAACTTCCCACCTTCCTCTTGGGGAGACTCGAACTCACAACCTCTCGGTTGGAAGTGGAGATTGCTTACCATCAGAGCAACCCCTCTTGAGCTCCTTAACTCAAATATTATAAACAAATTTAATTTATTTAAACGATTAATGTTTGAAGACCAGAAAAGACGGAAAGAAATACATCCTAGGTAGCAAAGATAAATTAGTGGATCGTCTCCGTAAAAAATTACATTAATGTCTTAACATACAAAGTAAAAATTGCATGGGGCGCCCTATTTGTGTCACGACCCAAACTGAAGGGCCATGACTAGCACCCGACCACACTTGCCGAGCACCAACGTACATTTCATCTAACCTTCATTATTATCTTTTAAGGCTGACGAGATCAATATAAATGGTAGACCTAGATCATGGACAACCAGCAATAAAATATGACGGCATGAACATACATAGCAGGGGATGACCAGACAATCAAGAAACTACGTATAAGGTATGAGCTACCTCGCTACTATGAAAGACTATACAACAAAAACTAGCCGACAAGGCATACCAAACTATACATGAGACGACACCTGTCTATGAGCCTCTAAAAGAACATAAGTGTTGCAACATAGCCGGAACAGGGCCCCGACATACCCATAATGTCTATAACAAAAATTGCATACCAAGACCAAGGCAAGTCCGGAGAAGGGATCTCGCCAATCACCGCTGAACTGGACAGTCTACTGTGGTGGGGGAGCTGCACCTGCCTGTCTATCAGGACCTGCAGCACGACATGCAGCGTCCACAAATAAAAGGACGTCAGTACGAATAAAGTACTGAGTATGTAAGGCAAGGAACCATAAATGCGATCAGTAATGTAAGCAAGGATAGAGAATATACAACCTGTAACATCTTAGTACCTCTGAGGGCTACTTACATGAAATGCATGATACATATGTATAAATACATAAACCTTTAAAGCATTCGCCTCTGTGGGCATCATCATCATCATATCGTACCCGGCCATAATAGGCTCGGTAGAATCGTACCCGGCCACGTGGAGCTCGGTAAAACCCAACTGATCAGTGGTTGCACAATAGGTGCCGTACCCGGCCAACTATAGCGTGGCTCGGTAGAGTAAAATAGATACATATATATAATGCATGCTCGACTCATGGAATCACATTCTAAACCTTTCGGAGTGACGTAAGGTCGGTATCCTCTATACACGTTATTAGGACTAACTCTTCACTATGAACCTTATAAGATTTAGGAAGTACGAACAACATTGATAACATAAGAATAAGAGAAGTAACATTAACATCAATCGTTCCATAAGAGGGAAAACAATGTAAGTACTGCTAGCTTCTAAGAGTAGAGTATCTTGGAAGCTCGTTCATTACATTATGTACAATCGGAGTCGTGCAAAAGAAGGAAAGGGATAGTCTCACATACCTTGTATATACTGCCCCAATCTCAAGCTATGCAATTGTCAAAACTCCTTAGTCTACAATAAGAGAAACGATACTATCGTTATCATTTAAGCGTCATAACTATTATGTATCGACCACAACCTATTTTACGATGAAACGGACAACACCTCCCCTATATATATGACCTCACACCATTCAAAACAGTCACCAAACAGCCCAAACAACATCAATAATAAACATATTGAGCCTCCCAAAATAGTCCACACATAGCCTAATCACTCCATACATACGACGACCACCGTAGTCGTGTCAAACAACCTGGAAATGTTACGAATAACTATCAGCCCATAACCCTACATATATATGGTGTTTCTCCACACCCTTCCTCCTCCAAAACTCCACAAGATAGTAGTAAAATACGCAGCCCAACAACAACGCAAAACAGTCCACAAAACAATAACATTACTTCCAAGCCTTTCGATATATATTTCACAAGTTCTAGCTTCAATGGCTTAGCTGCAACTTGGATAATCTTAAATACATATAGAGTAAGAGGTTCCTTACCTTTATACAGAAAGAACAACTCCAATTTGACCTTAAATTTCCATGAAATATCCCTCCAATGCTGCCACAACAACAAAAAAGCGAAACTAGCGATCAATTAGTGTTTTTCGGCACTAGAATCACTTTAGAAGGCTTGAAATCACCTAGGATTGATATTAAGAACATGAGGGAGTATTTACAGAACATAAACCCTTTAAAACAACCTCCCACACGAGCTGAAACGACACAAAAATGAGCAACAACAAGAAGAACAAGAGACTTACTAGCGCCACAGAATTTCCGACACTTGATTTGTGTTGTTTGCCCTTTTTTGGGTCTTGAATCTTGAGAGAACCTTGAGAGGATGTTCCTAGGGTTCTAAGGTCTGAAAATAGTGAAAAGAAATGACTTAAAATGGGTTGGAGTCATCCTATATAGGTCCAAATATCTTAAACCGACTTAGTGGGCCCCATAGAGAGGTGCTTGGCGCAGTCTCGCGAAAACGCGAATATCTCTCTACTCCGAGATCGTATCGATGAACGGTTTAATGCGTTGGAAACTAGACTCATAGATCTTTAATTTGGTTGGTAGATCACCCCGTAATTCCTTGTAAATTATGAGAAAATATTAGAAACATTTGACCCAATGTTTAAGTAAAATTATGAACCTAAGTTGCGACAACTTTTGTCGACTTTTGTTTCATAACTCGTTTGACTTCAAGACTTATGATACGGATATTATATGATTAAAATACCTTAATAAATGACCTCTTGAGTGTATTAAGCACCGCTAGATTACCTGAAAATACGAGTTACAACATCCTTGATTCGTTTAACTTCTAATACTGGTTAATCACCCTTATACACTCTTGTATCACTTAAGACCAATAGGATTGACTTCTTATCATCTAAAAGATAATTCCTTCTTGGATTTATGTTAACTAATATATGGCATGAACTAACACATGTGGATATGGGTTGTAACACCCTCCCCCCCTTAGGAACATTCGTCCTCGAATGTAAGGGTTTATGGGGAGTTTAAATCATCGTGGATTCCAATGGAAATTTCCGATCAATTTTCCCCTATAAAATGGTCACTAGCAAAACTTGCATGTAATTAAGCCCAACATATGGCTTCACAAGGCTACACAAAGCATTATGCGTATTTACATTATCTACATATCACCATTTTGTATTAAGGAGGAGTATTCTCAAATTATTGCTTACCTCATAGAGCCGTTTCTTCTTCCAATGTATCCTGTCTTCCACCAGCATCCTTGTTATCTTCATTCTGGAATAAGTAAGGGTATTTAGACTTCATCTCCTCTTCTGCTTCCCATGTCATTTCTTCCATATTTTTGTTCCTCCATAATACTTTGACGGAAGCTACATCTTTTGTTCTCAGCTTGCGGACTTGCCGATCTAATATCGCCACTGGCACTTCTTCATATGATAGGTCCTCTGTAACTTGTACATCTTTGATAGGGATGACTCGAGAAGGGTCTCCAATACATTTTCTCAACATAGATACATGGAATACCGGGTGGACAAATTCCAATTCGGATGGCAATTCTAACTCATAAGCAACCTGTCCAATCCGTCGAAGAATTTTATACGGCCCGATATACCTTGGACTCAGCTTACCTTTCTTCCCAAAACGCATAATACCCTTCATTGGTGAGATCCTCAGGAAAACCCAATCACCAACCTCAAACTCTAGATCACGACGTCGGACATCAGAATAAGATTTTTGCCTGCTTTGTGCCGTCCTCAATCGCTCCTGTATCACTTTCACCTTCTCAATAGCTTGGTGAATCAAATCTGGCCCATATAATTCTGTTTCACCGACTTCGAACCATCCAACTGGTGATCTACATCTCCTCCCGTATAGTGCCTCATATGGGGCCATTTTAATACTGGAATGGTAGCTATTGTTATAGGCGAATTCTATGAGTGGAAGATGATCATCCCAATTCCCCTTAAAATCTAGAACACATGCTCGTAGCATATCTTCCAGTGTCTGAATGGTACGTTCAGCCTGTCCGTCAGTCTGCGGATGAAATGCAGTGCTGAGATTTACCTGTGTGCCTAAACCCTTCTGGAAAGACCTCCAAAAGTTAGCCGTAAATTGAGCTCCTCGGTCTGATATAATAGATATGGGCACACCATGAAGCCTAACAATCTCCTTGATATACAACTTTGCATAATCTTCAGCCGTGTAAGTTGTCTTCACTGGCAGAAAATGGGCACATTTTGTAAGTCGATCAATTATCACCCAGATGGAGTCAAACTTATGATAAGAGCGAGGTAATCCAATAATGAAGTCCATATTAATCACCTCCCACTTCCAGGTCGGAATCTCTATATTTTGAAGCAATCCACCGGGTTTCTGATGTTCTATCTTTACTTGTTGACAATTGGGACACTGGGCTACAAATTCTGCAATAGACTTCTTCATATTATCCCACCAATATTGCTCCTTGACATCATGATACATCTTTGTCGAGCCGGGATGGATGGAATATCGGGATTGATGAATCTCATTCATAATCTTCTCTCGCAACCCTGCCACATTAGGCACACACAATCGGCTCTGGTATCTCAGTGCCCCATCTTTTCCGATCCCAAAAGCCATACTTTTACACTGTTGAATGCTTTCTCTTAATCGTACTAAGATAGGATCTTCATATTGTCGTGCTTTTACCTCGGCTACCAAAGATGATTCTGATGTATTCTGTACAGTAACACCTCCATCATCAGAGTCTAACAATCTGATTCTCATATTGGCTAGCTGATGAAGCTCTTTAATCAACCCCCATCTACCTGCCTCAATATGTACTAAGCTTCCCATTGATTTACGGCTGAGAGCATCTGCCACAACATTGGCTTTACCAGGATGATACAATATCTCGACGTCGTAGTCTTTCAATAATTCAAGCCACCTACGCTGCCTCAAATTCAACTCTTTCTGCTTGAAGATGTATTGTAAACTCTTGTGATCTGTGTAGATGTCAACATGGACGCCGTATAAGTAGTGCCGCCATATCTTCAAAGCATATATTACTGCAGCCAATTCCAAATCATGGGTTGGATAATTCTTTTCATGCTTCTTCAATTGTCTTGATGCATAAGCAATCACATTCCCACGCTGCATCAATACGCACCCCAAACCTATACCTGAGGCATCACAATATACCACATAACCTTCTGTTCCTTCAGGAAGAGTGAGCACTGGTGCAGATGTCAATCGATTCTTCAACTCCTGAAAACTACGTTCACAAGTGTCAGACCACTGGAATTTGGTAGCTTTTTGTGTTAACTTAGTCAATGGTGATGATATAGAGGAAAATCCTTCTACAAACCGCCTATAATATCCTGCTAGCCCTAGGAAGCTGCGGACTTCTGATGGTGTTGTAGGTCTCGGCCAATTCTTTACTGCATCGATCTTCTGAGTGTCGACACTAATACCCTCATCAGATATCACATGGCCAAGGAATGCTACTGAGTTCAGCCAGAATTCACATTTGGAGAGCTTAGCATATAACTTACGATCCTGAAGCGTCTGTAATACTATCCGCAAGTGGCCCGCGTGTTCCGCCTCCGAACGAGAATACACTAGAATGTCATCAATGAATACAATCACGAACACATCAAGATAGGGCCTGAATATAGTATTCATGAGATCCATAAAAGCTGCTGGGGCATTTGTTAGCCCGAACGACATCACCAAGAACTCAAAGTGCCCATATCTTGTCCGGAAGGCCGTCTTTGGAATATCTTTCTCCCTAACCCTTACCTGATGATACCCTGAACGTAAATCAATCTTGGAGAAATACTTGGCACCCTGGAGTTGGTCAAACAGGTCATCAATTCTTGGAAGTGGATACTTGTTCTTTATAGTAGACTTATTCAACTGTCGATAGTCGATACACATCCGTAACGACCCGTCTTTCTTCCGCACGAATAGGACTGGTGCACCCCAAGGTGAAGTGCTAGGCCTAATAAAGCCCTTATCCAGCAAGTCCTTCAACTGCACCTTCAACTCTCGCAACTCTGCCGGGGCCATTCTGTATGGAGGAATAGAGATCGGTTGAGTGTCAGGCAACACATCAATGCTAAACTCAATCTCCCTTTCAGGAGGAAGGCCTGGGAGTTCATCTGGGAAAACATCTGGGAATTCGTTGACCACAGGGATTGATTGTAAAGTAGGCGGTTTCGCCTCCGCATCCCTAACGCGAACGAGATGATAAATGTAACCTTTTGAGATCATTTTCCTTGCCTTAAGATAGGAAATAAACCTACCTTTCGGTGTAGCAATGTTCCCTTTCCATTCAATGACGGGTTCACCCGGAAATTGGAACCTAACCATCTTCGTACGACAGTCAACATTTGCATAGCATGAGGCCAACCAGTCCATTCCCATTATCACATCAAAATCAACCATTTCTAACTCAAATAAATTTGCCGAGGTTTGACGACTACAAATCATCACAGTGCAACCTCTATATACCCTTCTAGCAATCACAGAATCTCCTATCGGAGTAGATACCGCGAGGGGTTTACTTATCAATTCAGGTTCAATGCCAAACTTATTAGCCACAAAGGGTGTAACATATGATAATGTAGATCCCGGATCAATCAACGCATATACATCATAAGAAAACACAGATATAATACCTGTAACAACATCTGGAGACGACTCGAGATCCTGTCGACCTACTAGAGCATAGGTTCGATTTTGAGCACCACTCGAACTCGGCACTGCACCTCTACCCCTACCACGACCTGTCGACTGCTGAAAACCCCGTGCTGGAGGTCGAACTGATGAGGAAGAACCAGACACAGATCCAGTCGGCTGAGCCATACCATCACCTCCTCTATTAGGACACTCCCGCATCATATGGCCAGGCTGCCCGCACGAATAGCATGCATCAGAACCTCGACGACACAGTCCAAAGTGGGCCTTGCCGCACTGATCACAATGTGGTGTTGGGGGTCTCATCTGACTAGTATCCCTGTGATGTTGCGAGCCAGATGCCCGCGAACTCTGACCTGGACCAGAATAGGATCGATCATATCGAGGCCTCTGAAACTGTGGAGGAGCACTAGCTACAGGTGGCGCCGAACTCCTCGAAAACTGTGGCCTGATGCGGCCTCTGAAGTCATCAGAATACCCTGCAAATCTCGCCCTCTTATGCTGGCCTCTATCCTGCTCCCTAACTGCCCTCTGCTGGCGCTTACGATCCTCTAGGGTCTGGGCATAAGCTTGAATACGGGAAATATCCATGCCCTCCACCAAGGAGGCTGTCGTACACTCATTTATTAGATGTGGTCCCAACCCATTCACGAACATATGCACCCTATCACTCATCTCGGCCACCATATGGGGAGCATACCTTGCCAAAGAATCAAACTGCATACTGTACTCTCGCACACTCATATTACCTTGTCTAAGGTTCAAGAACTTATCAGCTCTAGCTCGTCGTATCTCAACTGGCAAGTAGTGACGAAGAAAGGCCTCAGAAAATTCCTTCCACACAGCTGGAGGAGGGTTCGGACCCCTGGATCTCTCCCAACTATCATACCAGAGAACCGCTAAATCCCGTAACCGATAAGAAGCCAACTCTACTGCCTCTGTATCACTAACATGCATAACCCGAAGTGTACGATGAACCTGGTCAATAAAAGTCTGTGGGTCCTCCTTGGGGTCTGATCCGGTAAACACTGGAGGGTCTAAATTAATAAAATCACGAACTCTTGTACTAACTGGTTTCTCAGCAGCACCTGTATTCTGCCTCTGAGCCTGAGCAGCTACCAAGCTAGTCAATAACTGCAAAGCACTCTGCATATCCTGGTCTGGAGTGCCAGACGGAGGAACTGGAGGCGCTGGGTGCCTTCTAATATCCTCTGGAGGAGATGGAGTAGATGAGGTATGAGAGGGCATCTCACTTTGAGCCTCACTTTGTCCTGCTCTGACTTGGGGCACCTGACTGGTACCCTCTCCCGCTGCTGTATCAAGCCGTCTACTAATCGTTTGCTTCCTAGTCGAAGGCATCACTGAAAAAAACAAGGTGAATATTAGAGACGAACACTTACGACTCAACTCTACGCACGATCTAGATTCAGGAAGAAGGTAACAACCCTAGATGTCATGTAGCCTCCTGATTATAAATGTGGCGCGCTACACATCCATAATCAAGACTCTACTAGACACGGCTCATAGACAACCCCTAGGACAGACTTGCTCTGATACCAAGTTTGTCACGACCCAAACTGAAGGGCCATGACTAGCACCCGACCACACTTGCCGAGCACCAACGTACATTTCATCTAACCTTCATTATTATCTTTTAAGGCTGACGAGATCAATATAAATGGTAGACCTAGATCATGGACAACCAGCAATAAAATATGACGGCATGAACATACATAGCAGGGGATGACCAGACAATCAAGAAACTACGTATAAGGTATGAGCTACCTCGCTACTATGAAAGACTATACAACAAAAACTAGCCGACAAGGCATACCAAACTATACATGAGACGACACCTGTCTATGAGCCTCTAAAAGAACATAAGTGTTGCAACATAGCCGGAACAGGGCCCCGACATACCCATAATGTCTATAACAAAAATTGCATACCAAGACCAAGGCAAGTCCGGAGAAGGGATCTCGCCAATCACCGCTGAACTGGACAGTCTACTGTGGTGGGGGAGCTGCACCTGCCTGTCTATCAGGACCTGCAGCACGACATGCAGCGTCCACAAATAAAAGGACGTCAGTACGAATAAAGTACTGAGTATGTAAGGCAAGGAACCATAAATACGATCAGTAATGTAAGCAAGGATAGAGAATATACAACATGTAACATCTTAGTACCTCTGAGGGCTACTTACATGAAATGCATGATACATATGTATAAATACATAAACCTTTAAAGCATTCGCCTCTGTGGGCATCATTATCATCATATCGTACCCGGCCATAATAGGCTCGGTAGAATCGTACCCGGCCACGTGGAGCTCGGTAAAACCCAACTGATCAGTGGTTGCACAATAGGTGCCGTACCCGGCCAACTATAGCGTGGCTCGGTAGAGTAAAATAGATACATATATATAATGCATGCTCGACTCATGGAATCACATTCTAAACCTTTTGGAGTGACGTAAGGTCGGTATCCTCTATACACGTTATTAGGACTAACTCTTCACTATGAACCTTATAAGATTTAGGAAGTACGAACAACATTGATAACATAAGAATAAGAGAAGTAACATTAACATCAATCGTTCCATAAGAGGGAAAACAATGTAAGTACTGCTAGCTTCTAAGAGTAGAGTATCTTGGAAGCTCGTTCATTACATTATGTACAATCGGAGTCGTGCAAAAGAAGGAAAGGGATAGTCTCACATACCTTGTATATACTGCCCCAATCTCAAGCTATGCAATTGTCAAAACTCCTTAGTCTACAATAAGAGAAACGATACTATCGTTATCATTTAAGCGTCATAACTATTATGTATCGACCACAACCTATTTTACGATGAAACGGACAGCACCTCCCCTATATATATGACCTCACACCATTCAAAACAGTCACCAAACAGCCCAAACAACATCAATAATAAACATATTGAGCCTCCCAAAATAGTCCACACATAGCCTAATCACTCCATACATACGACGACCACCGTAGTCGTGTCAAACAACCTGGAAATGTTACGAATAACTATCAGCCCATAACCCTACATATATATGGTGTTTCTCCACACCCTTCCTCCTCCAAAACTCCACAAGATAGTAGTAAAATACGCAGCCCAACAACAACGCAAAACAGTCCACAAAACAATAACATTACTTCCAAGCCTTTCGATATATATTTCACAAGTTCTAGCTTCAATGGCTTAGCTGCAACTTGGATAATCTTAAATACATATAGAGTAAGAGGTTCCTTACCTTTATACAGAAAGAACAACTCCAATTTGACCTTAAATTTCCATGAAATATCCCTCCAATGCTGCCACAACAACAAAAAAGCGAAACTAGCGATCAATTAGTGTTTTTCGGCACTAGAATCACTTTAGAAGGCTTGAAATCACCTAGGATTGATATTAAGAACATGAGGGAGTATTTACAGAACATAAACCCTTTAAAACAACCTCCCACACGAGCTGAAACGACACAAAAATGAGCAACAACAAGAAGAACAAGAGACTTACTAGCGCCACAGAATTTCCGACACTTGATTTGTGTTGTTTGCCCTTTTTTGGGTCTTGAATCTTGAGAGAACCTTGAGAGGATGTTCCTAGGGTTCTAAGGTCTGAAAATAGTGAAAAGAAATGACTTAAAATGGGTTGGAGTCATCCTATATAGGTCCAAATATCTTAAACCGACTTAGTGGGCCCCATAGAGAGGTGATTGGCGCAGTCTCGCGAAAACGCGAATATCTCTCTACTCCGAGATCGTATCGATGAACGGTTTAATGCGTTGAAAACTAGACTCCTAGATATTTAATTTGGTTGGTAGATCACCCCGTAATTCCTTGTAAATTATGAGAAAATATTAGAAACATTTGACCCAATGTTTAAGTAAAATTATGAACCTAAGTTGCGACAACTTTTGTCGACTTTTGTTTCATAACTCGTTTGACTTCAAGACTTATGATACGGATATTATATGATTAAAATACCTTAATAAATGACCTCTTGAGTGTATTAAGCACCGCTAGATTACCTGAAAATACGAGTTACAACATCCTTGATTCGTTTAACTTCTAATATTGGTTAATCACCCTTATACACTCTTGTATCACTTAAGACCAATAGGATTGACTTCTTATCATCTAAAAGATAATTCCTTCTTGGATTTATGTTAACTAATATATGGCATGAACTAACACATGTGGATATGGGTTGTAACAATTTGGTCGTCCCCATTTAACCTATACTCATTTTTTTTAAAAGTTTTAACTTGCACCCACTTTTTAAACAACTTCAGTCGCAGTTCTCCTCATCCTTCTCCTCCGTCGTTTTCTTCTTCTTCTTCTTCTTCTTCTTCTTCTTCTTCTTCTTCTTCTTCTTCTTCTTCTTCTTCTTCTTCTTCTTCTTCTTCTTCTTCTTCTTCTTCCTTCTGTTGTTATTAGTGCTACTATGAAACTTCAATTCATGGGATGATTGCTATAAGTATGTTTATCAGATTATTTAAAAATAAATTATAAATAATTATGTAAGATAGTAGACAATAATTTATGAATATTTTCACGTACGGAAAGTTTAAGGTCACACCTAGTGATTCTTTTTATGATAATTCTGTTCTTTTCACGTTTATTGTTTCCAAAATTTTATGATTTAGATATTGTTGGTAATCTGATTATTTTATAGTAGTTTGATTATGATAAAACTAATGAATCATAAACTGAAAAGTTTTTACAAATGAACTAAATAACTTCAGCATTTTCTGCTGAAGTTTTTGAAATTTTTTTATGACAAAACTAATGAATCCAGGACAAAAAAATTTCAGCTTATTTAGTGTTGAAATTTTTACAAATGAACTAAATAACTTTAGCATCACAAAACTTCAGCTACTAGAATGCTTAAGTTCAGCAATTACAAATAAAAACTTCAGTAAATAGAGAACAAAACTTCAGCACTAGAATGCTTAAGTTCAACAATTACAAACAAAAACTTCAGCACACTTGGTTCAGTAATTTTTGCTACTTCAGGTCCGTCTACTAGAATGCTGAAGTTTTGCGTGATTGCCTTTGCTACTTCAGCCCCGTATGATGAAGTTACGCGAAAAAGTGGGTACGCTTGCAATTTTTTTTTGCAAAGGGCATTTGCATCTATACCCGCTTTTGGGTCATATTTTAACTTGTGCCCGCTTTGCAAAAAAAATTTGCAAGCGTACCCACTTTTTCGCGTAACTTCAGCATACGGGGCTGAAGTAGCAAAGACAATCACACAAAATTTCAGCATTCTAGTAGACAGGCCTGAAATAGCAAGTGTGTTGAACCAACTGTGCTGAAATTTTTGTTTGTAATTGCTGATCTTAAGCATAGTAGCTGAAGATTTGTTCTATATTTGCTGAAATTTTTGTTTGTAATTGCTGAACTTAAACATAGTAGCTGAAGTTTTGTTCTCTATTTGCTGAAGTTTTTGTTTGTAATTGCACTAAATAAGCTAAAAAAAATTGTCCTGGATTCATTAGTTTTGTCATTAAGCTTTTTCAAAAACTTCAGCAGAAGATGCTGAAGTTATTTAGTTCATTTATAAAAACTTCAGCACTAAATAAGCTGAAGTTTTTTTGTCCTGAATAAACTTTTTCAAAAACTTCAGCAGAAGACGCTGAAGTTATTTAGTTCATTTTGTAAAAACTTCAACTTTTTTCCTAGATTCATTAGTTTTGTCATAAAGCTTTTTCAAAAATTTCAACAGAAGATGCTGAAGTTATTTAGTTCATTTGAAAAACTTCAACACTAAATAAGCTGAAGTTTTTGAAAAAGGTTTCTAACATACTAGATAAATAATCAGATTGCCAACAGTATCTAAATCACAAATTTGGGAGAAATTCAAAAATAGCCAGATTTACAACTGGTTTTTCAAAAATAGCCCAATTTTAAAAGTAATCAAAATTTAGCCACTTTTCATGTAAAGATAAATTTGAGCGATAACACTGTTCAAAACCCGAAAAATACGCCAGTATATTATACTGGAGTTCCAGGATAAGTATGCTGGAACTCCAGCATAAGTACACTAGAATTCCAGCATAATATACTGGAGTTCCAGCAAGTATAATTGTCCAGTATAATATACTGGAGTTTGGAGCACCGGTGCTCCAGTCTCCAGTATATTATACTGGAGTCAGCAAAGTATACCGGTCCAACATAATATGCTGGAGTTCATACACAGGTGCACCGAACTCCAGTATATTATGCTGAACCGGTCTCTGTTACAGCAAAATAGTGGCTATTTTTCATTGACTTCATAAACACTGGCTATTTTTGAATGACCAGCCCGAAAATTGGCTATATCGTGCTATTTTTACCATAAATTTTGGAAACAATAAACGTGAAAAAAAACAAAATTATCATTGTCTACTAACTTACGTACGTGGAAATATTCACAAATTATTATCTACTAACTTACGTAATTATTTATAATTTGTTTTTAAATAATCTGATAAACATATTTATGATAATCATCCCATGAACTGAAGTTTTATAGCAGCACCAACAACAACAGAAGAAAGAAGAAGAAGAATAAAACGAAGGAGGAGGAGAAAGGGGGCTGAAGTTATTTAAAAAATGGGTACAAAAAAAAAATAAAAAATAAATGAATATAGGTTATTGGTCGTCCCATACAATTTTTACCACTAAATACGATCTTAGTCCAAAGGCCGAGAAAGGTATTCTTCAGTGTCCAAAGTTTAATATAAGTAAAATTAACCTGCCTTGGCCATGTTATCACTATTCTCGGATAAATTTGGGCAATTACACATTTAGCCAGCAGACCAAAAATAATTACATTCGTTGACCAACATTCAAAAAATATATATATAATATGTATATTTATATATTAATATACAAAAATACACAATTTGCCGACTATTATTTTTTTGGAGTGGCTATATAATGCAATTTCCCAATAATTTTCCCGTTTTGACATCAAACCCCTGATAAAACAAGACTAATAGACTACCTACAACACAAAACACACAGCCCTAGTAATAACTCAAGAAATCTAATAAAAAAAACTGTTTTCCTTTTTTTGGGATCATGTCTACCTTGGAAAAAAGTAGTTGAACTAATAAGATAATTATCATGCTTGAATCTCCCATAGAATAAAAATTTCAGATTGTACACAAGTTAATCCAAAACATAGGTCTACACCATTGGTCTAACGCAATAAACTTGTCCAAAAACAAATTGCAAAGTTTACACTTGGCATACAGAATTTTTTTCTGGTCCGAGTTACATATATTTTAAGACATTTGAACCCATATTCTGTTGCAGAAAGACCACCTGAAATGATTTTGCACCCAAACTTTACAGAGTCCCAGAGTCCTCAAACTTCCACCATCAGCTTCTTCAATCAGTTGATTCAGAAGCAAAGACGTTACATACAGCGAGGAAAGAACGTTTGCCCAACATAGCCTCCATGCATTGCCCTTCTAACGTTGGACTCGAACAACTTTGGGTTGTCTCTTAATACAGCAGCTGCGTCATGATTGAGGGGATCCTCGTGATTCGGCTCCTGCAGAATATCACAAGTTCTAACTGCTAAATACTTTATATGAGTGACAGTGAAGTATCTTTATATCGAGATTAAGAAAAATACCGTGAACAGATGATATAAGCCATAGATAATGGTGTTAATGTTGAGCACAGGTTTCCAGTCTTCTCGAAGAATGTTGAGACACACATTTCCTTCTAAGTCAATATTAGGGTGGTAAACCTGCAAAAAAAAAAAAGAAAAAAAAAGAGGGCATTACAGTGATAACGGTAAGCTGTCCAAGAATAGACACAGTCTAGTAAGAAAATAAACAAGATAAGTATAACCAGTTACCCACCTTTGTCTTGCACTTAACCTTTGGGGCTTCATGAGGATACATTGGAGAAATACTGAATGAGAACGTAAATGTGCCACCCCTATATACAGGCAACAAAGAACAAATAATCAATAACATCATCACAGAAAGCTAATTTAAATTCACCAACATGCCCTGTTAATAAGAAAGCAGAAAGGCGTGAATAAAGTTAAAATAGCAAGACAGGAATTACTTCTTGAAAGTAAGAAACTTGAAGAATGAATGGTCTACAAAATTACTTGCACATCTTTTTGATAGGTAAGTTTGTAACAAAATTACTTACATATAATATCCTTCATCAGGCCGAATGGTGACTTCAAAGTTCATGAGGTCATCTTTTCCATTGGGAAATGATATGCTACATGTTTTCGGTAGATTTAGCTCACTTATATCTACAAGAAACAAGATACAAAGGTTTACTCATCATAATCTAGATGCAAAAAAATGACAGAAGATAGCAGAAAGTATGAGCTAGAGAAAATAAATGCATAGAAGTTAGGACAAAGAGATGCATCATACAAGTAGTTAAAGAATCCCTTTCAGATAGCTGCTAGCAAGTGAGGTTTTTTCAAGAGATTCTCCAATTCCTAAGAGGAGTCATTCAGTGATAAAAGGAAATAGAATAATAAATTTTCATGCTATAGTCTCGCATCAAGCAACAAAATATCTCTCTCGTGCACATATGTAATAGTCACAGCACACAGAAGACAGCAGTATGATTGAAAACTCGGATATAAAAAAGGTTCTGAAAAAATCAACACTTTGTCTCTAAGGATGAACCAGAGAAACAAAACAGTAGAAGAAAGATAGAAAATGGATTTAACCTCTGCTGTAATATATGGGAAATTTCTGGATAACCATGATTGATGTACGTGATATTAAGATGGCATCTTAAAAGTTAAAACTTTGCAGTGTGTTTAGCTGCTAAAGAGTGAGGGGGAAGAAGAAACTATGTCTATTCACTTGACAGTTTCTAAAAGAAAAACTTTGAGGTGGGCAACAAGATATCTTTGTAGACTTAATTCAACTTCTCAAATTTTTTACACCTAATTCAGATTTTCAAAATTTTATATTTATTTCATATCAAAATATGGAAAAACAGGGAAGGCAAATTTGTTGCAAAGAAAGAGGGATCAGCTTATGTGGAAGGTGTTACTTGTGCAAGGAAAATGGCGAGACAGTGAGTCATCTTCTATTACATTGCAAATTCGTACAGCAAATTCGGTGTAAGTTTCTTAACTTGTATGGATTCAATGGGTGATGCCAGCAAAGGTGAAACAAATGCTAAGCAGCTGGCAAAGTCAGAGGATGAACAAAGTGAAAAAGAAGAATTGGGGGCCTATTCCTTTATGTATATTTTGGAATGTTTGGCTCAGAGGGAACAGAAGATGTTTTGAGGAGAAGGAAGAGAACATTGTGTAGCTGAAGAACAGAAGCATTCTAAGTTTAGAAATTTGCTGATTTCTCTAATGATCTTGATGTAATGCTGGAGTTTCTGGTGTCTTTCCTATCTAGAGCTTTGTACTTTGTCTTTGTACCAGCTTGGTACTGAAAAGGGCAGCCCGGTACACGAAGCATCCCGCATTTACGCAGGATCCGGGGAAGGGCCGCACCCCAAGGGGTGTGATGTAGGCATGTCACCTTAATGCAAGCATCAATGGCTAATTCCATGACTCAAACATGTGACCCATATGTCACGGGGAGTAGCTTGGTACTGAGTTCTTATCAATAATACCTTTACTTATCAAAAGAAAAAAAGAAGAAACAGCGAAGGCACTGGTAAGTCCACCCCATCTTTATTACTGATCGGCGCTTCTATTTGTACCAACCCTCCTCGACCTCCTACCTTTTGCCTGTTTGATCAGGGAGGTACCTCATGAATGTGGTAAGAGGGTGTGACACACAGTGGATTTGATTCTACAAGTTTGGCAAGTAATAGGATGGGCCTGTAATGTTGTTGATTTTAACACCCTTGAATTAAGATGGAGAAGAACAGCATGAGGCAATAGTGGGAAGAGGATCAATGGAGAAAACAGGAGGACGACAAATCCAATCCCACTTGAACAAAAAATCAAGCAAAATCAACTGAAGACGTAAGAACTCAGCGCTGTTTCCATGAACTGATAGCCACCTACACTCCCTCCATGCCTGAGAGATTTTTCAAGTACTTCCAACACACAGTTTTTCATTTAGTTATTCATTGTGCATATACTTTCCGTAGTTCTTGAGACAAGTTATATGGAAGAAGAACGATTTAGTTTCCAAGAAAATATACATCACAAACATAAACCTTTTCAATAATTCTTAAGACCTATATCTTACTTTCTCCTTATTGGGTGCCAAAACCTTAGCAATAATTCTATCCTACCTGGATGTTTACTCTAAAACCATCACTTGGAACAAAGAGGCCCGTAAAGTTACTATAATATGGCCTGGAAGGAATACTTCCATAAGAATGTGGAGATCCAAGATCACTCATAGGTAAACAGGGTTTTGGAGCTCCTCCAACAAAAAAACAATGTACTACATTTGGCAACAAGGTGAACCGGAAAGAAGAAAGGAAACAGCTTGATTATTATTTTCTTGCCATCAGTCCAGTTACGACTCGATGTGCAAGTGAAAGTCATACTCAAAAGCTTGGGGATAGATTACTTCCTCCATTCAGTCCAATCTCAGGTTGGTAAAAAGAGTTGATGTGGTCTCAAGTCTCAACCAACCGAAAAGGAAAATGCAATCTAAGCCTTTTTTAAAAGTAAATGTACACTAACCCGTGTCATGTAATTTCCCCTCTTTCTTGCGTTCCACTTTTCAGTCCAACCAAGACAATCTAAGACTACTTCATGATATCTAGTTATCGAGTTGTCATGCAAGAAGCACGTAGTAAAATTATCTCACAAGATGCAAAATGGTTAAATCACTAGTTAACCTGTTAAAACTCAGGATATCTCACCAATAGAGGGCTATTGGTGACCAATCTGTCGTGCATAAAGCACTCACTAGAAACAACTTGCAAGATGCTAAATGGTTAAAGCACTAGTTAACTTAAAAGTTCAAGAGAAATAGAAAAAGAAACCACCTTTGTGAAGACGCAACTCTCCTGCACTTTGTTTCTTGACTGGTGGCTTTCCATTTGCATTCTCAGCTTGTTCTCTCTGCTTTTCTTTTACTTTAAACAACTTAATCATGGTCCCTACAAGAGAAAAAACATATAACATAACCGGAGCACGAAAGACCATTCAAAGTGCATGAAACTGTTTTCCCATCTTTTTTTCTTTTCTAACAACAATAACAACTTACAAACAAATAAAATTTGCTGCAGTTATATCAATAAAGACCGGAATATCATTTCTTTCCGTAACTTATAAAGATTTCAGGAGCACCTTCTGAATTGTGAAAATGGGTCTTCTGAACAATATTTACCTTAAAGTAAAAGAACAAAGAATGGTTCATTTTTTGTATTCTTAACTCTCAAGGTCACCTATTTATCCACTGGTAATTGGTAAAATTATTTAACCATACTACTCCTATTCAGTAAGAATTATCCTATTGATTTTAGCACAGGTAGGCTTGACAGAAGGACCTGTAACCAACTCTGGTCTATGAAAAAATGTCACATATACAAACAACTAGGCCTCAACCCCAAGAAAGTCGGGGTCGGCTATAGGAATCCTCCCAGACCATGTTGTCCCATTAAAGCTCATCTTATACCAATATCATACAAAATAAAAAAATGTCAAAAATCAAAAGAAAAATTAAGTTATATCGAACATCTTCATATTTGGGTACACATACAGCATAATTTTTTGACAAATAGTAAAACACCCATAAAAAAACTAACCAACATCTAAATATTTTAAAACCTAGCAGAACAAGCTATGACCCAAGTCAAAGACTCAAAACTTTAAGCTAATCAATAAGCAAATAGTCTTTGGAAAGTTAAATTGAAACAAACCCAGAAAATACTAACTATAATACAAGAAGAACAAACAGGAAAAACAATTAGCTCAGGTCAAAAGCACAATCAAGAACCAGAATTCATTGATAAAAAAAAAAAACTTGAAAACTCGTTGAAATAATCAGCAAAATAAAGGGTTTCCAAAAGATAAAAGCAACTGACAGTAAAATGGATCGATTATGCGATCTGGAAAAAAACAATCAAAGCATCAGAAAATCACTGAATCTACAAAAGGGTGTTATAACTATAAGTACATAAAAATAAAAATTATGCAAAAATAAAAAATGAAACCTGCTTAAGTGAGAAGGTACAAAAGAGCTGAAGAAAAAAGAGGATTTGTGTGATCTCAGGTTATCGTGAGAGGCAGCAAATGGGTTCTTTTCTTCTCTCTTATCGAATTGATGAGAGAGAATCTGAAGAAAGAAATACCCTGGACGCTAGTCCACCTTTTTATATTTCATTCTTGAACCACAATATAATTACCTCTTCTACAATAGTCAATGCATTCAACTTTTTCGGTTTTTGACAAAAATCATACTTAAATTATAGTTCAAAGCAACGTACATCCTTGTCTTATCCTAGTAAACAAAAATCATCCTTATACTATTTAAAAAGTTGCAAGAATCATCCTTTCGTTAAATTTTATCACAAAAACTAACAATATCATCAAAAGACCATGTCCATCGCGTGCCTTTTCCCCTCAATTTTCCAATATTGTCCTTCCTACCCGATCATCTTCCACCTTTGCCAAAAAGGACTAAGACTTCAAAACTAGAAGTTTCTTTTCATATGAACTTCACATCCAACTGGTATGATAGTTGGAACTCTCCGATCTCATGCTATACTATTTCTTGCTACCTTCCTTTTGGAGAGGAAAGTGCAAAGCCTTTAAAAATAGTGGAAGAGTTTTGACTTTCTAAGCAGCATCATGTATTTCAATGCACGTACGGTAGATTTTGATATTCTATCTTTAATTTGAGGTGATGATGCAAGGTTTGTTTTTAAAATGTGACTCCAACTTCGGTTTAGCTCAACTATTGTGAAACCACTCACTCCGACAAATGGAAGAGAACTAATCTAGTTTCTGACTTTCAGGTTCTTAATTTAGAGCTAGAACCTTTTAATTTTTCTCATTTATAGGTAGACTAATAAAACTGACACAAAGAGAATCGACACCCTCATCAAAGCCCGACACAAATATAAGATTTTACATGATCATAATGCACTTCCACCTCAAGGTCGTGCCAATCTCTTGTTATCATCTGCTTGTTATAAGAAGACAACTTAAGGAGAAGTTATTTCAGTGTAGGCCATTTTTGTTCATTAAATAGCAGCAACTTTAAAGAAGAAATAAGCAGCACCTAGTTTATCCTGCTAGTTTTCTTGAAGAAGAAAAATAAGAAGAAAGGGAGGAAACAAAAATTAAGAAGGAAAAAGAAAACGGTCAGCACGTTCTTGGAAAAGTCGATTGGGCAGGAGAGACAATATTGAAAAATTGAGGGGAAAAGGCACGTGATGGACATGGTCTTTTGACGATGCTGTTAGTTTTTGTGATAAAATTTAATGGAAGGATGATTCTTGCAACTTTTTAAATAGTATAAGGATGATTTTTGTTTACTAGGATAAGACAAGGATGTACCCTTGGTTTGAACCATAGTTTAAGGATGATTTTTGCCAAAAACTCCAACTTTTCCATAAAAGGTATATATGTAAATTTTTATTTGCTTTGAAAAAAAAGGATATATTATTTTTTCATAAATAATATGTCTATATAAAAACAATTTATTTTCTCTTTCCCAATCTATATGACGCAAACAAATTATTCTTTTATTGCAATATTTTTATATGCTTTTTATGTACAACAACAACGATCCAGTAAAATCTCATTAGTAAGGTCTAGGGAAGGTTGTGTGTACGCAGACTTTACCCCTGCCCCGCGAGACTAGAAAGGTTGTTTCCGAAAGACCCTCAACTCAAGAAGACGAAAAGAGACAATAACAGTACCATCAACAGATACCAAAAAATAACGGCATCATGAAACCCAGAAGATAGATTGCAAAGCAAAAGCGATAGCGATTAAATAGACCCGACACTATGAAAAACGAAAGAGTAGTAAGACACAACATTAACCACTAGCAGTCTCAGACAAAAATACTATCAGACTAGCCTCACAAAGGTACGAAAGTAGGAAAAGACTCAACTACCTCCTAACATACAACCCAAATACTCGACCTTCACTGCTTCCTATGAAGGGCCATATCCTCGGAAATCTGAAGCATTTTTCATATGTTTTTTTTAAGTATTTTTAATTATTAATTATTATAACTTATAGTACTTTTTATGTAATTTCTAAATATGTAAATTTTATTTCAAAAACTAAAATTTTTTATGTCCAAATACTCGATCAAAATTAAGAAATTTGAATCTCGAAAAATAAAAAGTATCAAATAAATTTTGAGTAATTAATGGCAAAAGTTCAAATTTGTTCTCGTACTATTCAAAATTATTCAATTTTGTCCAATGTTGCATTTTTAATTCATTTATACCATTATTTTGCCATTATCATTAACATAGTTTCAATAATAGATGAGTGCACTCCACATGTTCAATTTTATTTTTTGATAAAAAGGTATAAATTTACCCCTTAACTTTTTCATTATGTTTTAAAATTACTTTCAAGTTGGAGCTTTGTTAGGTATCAATGAAAAAATAAAACTTTTTTCTAATTGCAGGATAATATTAATTAGACCAAAATTTTTAACGAGTGATAAAGTTAATCAATTTCAGATAGTATATCGCCAAATTTGATCATTTTCATCTTAATCAAGTGTTTTAATATTAAAATAAATAAGAAGTGCGCTAAGAGAGGACAAAATGTACATAACGTTTCAACGTGATAATTTTTTCAACTCTCCCAAATAAATAAAAGTTCAAGTTTCCCTGTGACAAGTGCAATTTTTTAAAAGAGAGAATCGATTCCATACTCCTCTTCTTTATTCCAAAAAATAAAATACACAAGTGAAAAGGATGTTAGCCCGAGAAGTAATATAATAATCCTAGTTCTCTCGTCCAATTTGTTACGTTCTTATATTTCGGCCTCATTTTCCGCAAATTATAGCTAAAAGAAACTGTTCGTATGATCACATATTATAGTGTCATGCTTTTGTAAACGCTCTACTACCCTATTTCTTTTTCGTGACGGTTGGGATTATATTCTATTGAAATTTGAAAATAGTATTTCTATTTTACAAGATAGAGGGAATGTTTGTGTATACACTATTTGTTTAACCCAAAATATAGTTTTTAAGGTCAAAGCAATAATTTTTATGACGGGCGACAAGTAACCAATTCAATCTGAAAGATATAAATTTTCGTTAATACAACGTGATATAGAAGTGAAAATAAATTCAATAACAGATAATATAATAAAAATAAAGCGGAGAAGAAATAATTCTTATTGGATGATACTTGGTAGGATAATGAACCGAACAGAGCTTGAAGAGCCGAACTATGGCTAACTTGGGAGCAAGATGCTATGAATTACAATATATAGAATTGTAGAGAAGATAATCAGATGATTACAATAGTTATAAGAGGGTGTTTGGCTAAGCTTATAGGCTGGTCAAACTAGCTTATAAACAATTTTCGGCTTATCTACGCGTTTGGTAAAATTAAAAGTGTTTATAAGTCAAAAAAATAAGCTAAAAGACATAAGCTGGTTATCCCCAGCTTATGAATTTTTAGCTTATAAGTACTTTAAGTTTGACCAAGATTTTTACTATTTTATCCTTAAAATATTCTTTTTTAGAACAAAACTCTTACATCGATGCTCACTGCCTCAAGTATTGTTTCAACCCTCCCCCCTCCGCGCCTCTTCAAGTCTGCAATTCTCATTGACTATTTAAGATAAACAAATTCTCAATTCCTTTGCATATTTGTATCTATGTGATTGTGTATTAATTTTTGAACTGTATGTAATAAATGAGGACATATCAAATTTTTGATGTATTGCTTTCTAAGTGTTGTGGTGATGAAGACAGTGTTTGTTTCTCTTCAAATATTTATTTAGGTTTATTTTTTACTTCGAAACTTTTGTCAATTTATTAATTATTATAACTTATGATTATATGCTTATCATAAAATAAATTTTATTTATTATAAAAGTTTTCTTATCTAAGCACAGTTGTATTTAAACTAAAATGACAAATAGAATATTTTGTATTTGAATCGATCTGGAATCTAAAATTTTGAAGAAATTATGCCCTTATAATGTGTAAATAATTCTAATGTTATTTAAGTTATTTTAACAGAAAAAAAGCTTATCAGCACTTTTTTCTCAAATACTGCAGCAACTTATTATCAATTTCAACACTTGTATTCAAACATGTAACTGCTTATTTATTAAATCAGTTTCAGAACTTAAAATTATTTTTCAACACCTAATGCTTATCAGCTACTTCAAATCAGCTAATCCAAACGGGTTCAAAGTGTGTCTATTTATAGGCTAGATCTAAGTAACCATTCTCCTTGAATTATGGGTCCATTATGAGTATTTACTTAATCCATCTATTACTTCTGGAAGACTTGTCATATATTAGTAAATGCTTGAATTCTGTAACTGATGAATTAATTATGTAAATGATGAGTTAATTCCGTAACTGATGAGTCAATCACGTGTATGTTGAGTCAATCTCGTACCTGTTGAGTCAATCACTTGCATGTTGAGTCAATCTCGTACCTGTTGAGTTAATTTCGTAATTGATTGTCTTGTTCTGCCTGTTACAATCATTTATTGCATTTATTGTACGTTACATAATTGATTTGTAACTGATGGCGTTATAATGGTAAATCTCATGTAATCCGGGATTAACTGATTTTTCCTTATTTGTAATTAAGAGCTATTCTCCCGTACATGATTCAGGGCTATTCTATGATGATTAGCGTCGAGGCTAACATATACGGTATGAGTATGTTCGACCTCGAGGGTATTTCAAATATCATCTTTATATGTCATTCTTCACCGTTCTCGTAATTTTGTTTATACGTGTCGCCATTTAATAGACCGACGTGGCGAGTTTATTTTTTACTAATACAGATAGTCCCTCTACTTTTCGGTTATTCACTATGATGTAATTGGGAAGTGGAGGATTTTATCTTTTCCACCCTTATCTCTGCATCATTAAAAACCTTGTCGGAAAATTCAATAGGGACAAAAACCAGGCGAAGAAAAAAAAGTGTGCAGAACTTAGGAATTCAAATGACAACTCCACCACTTATTTTTCTTTTGTCAATGATCGGTTGGTACTGAAAAAGTATCACTACCACAAAAAGTTTGATCTCGAATTTTTAATATTTATCCGAAAGTTTAATATTTGAGTTTTGACTCTTGGGCTTTTAGTTGTACCCAAAACTTTTATGACCTCACAGCCTTAGAGACCGGGAAACTTAAGAACTAGGAAATTTGTACTTCTGATTTTGATAAAGTCAAGGAATTAATGCATCTGGTTAACTTTACGATCTGGACATCCAATCGTTAGCTATTTGATTGGATGACTTTAGAAGAAGAGTACTATGAAAACTGATATGGAGAGTGTCCCTGCACGTCTTCCAAAGAAAGGATTTGACAGGGGGAGGAAAGAGCTTTCCAATGATAGTCAGAGTAGTTCTCGAACCAATCCCTAGCCTACTCAGTTTCGTCTCCAAGTTAGATGATATTTCCTATAACATGGATGATGACAGAGAAAATTCTCTAATTTGAGAAAGATATAAGTACTGCAAATTTAAGTACTGTAATCACGCTTGTCGAGATATTATTTAATACTGTAGTAAATTTATCCGAGCACTAATTTTTTTTGGCAGGATAAGAAGTAATATGAGTGCTCATATTTAGTCTTATAGACTTGAAATATATATATTTGGATGCATCATTTCTATGCGATATCTTAAAGTTGCACCATTGGGTATCTGACTTTTAAATAAAAGAAGGTCTTTTTATTTTTTTTTACGCAATGAAGAGGACGTCTTCTTTTCATTCAAGCATAAAACATGATCGACTAATCCGAGTAGACTTTTAGTCTGAGAGAGTATTAATCCCAATAGAATTTATAAGAGTATTGATCTCGGTAAGTCATTGAGTCTAAGGGAATATCAATCCCGAATAAATGGGTATCTTAGTAGATTGTCCCAAAGAGACATTTAATCTAATTGGATATTGAATCTGAATTGGAGTATATGACATGCTTCCAAGCAGGGAGGGACACATGTCCGAAATAATATTTGACATTTTTATTAATATATATGGAATAATCTATCCGAATCATAATACAATCAGCCGTTAAGAAAGACTTATATATTTAACTTGAATGGTCGTTGTTGGACTGAATATATGTCACATGTTTGTTCAAAGTAAACTTTATTATGGTGGCATATTTGCATATATTTATCTTGACTTGGATATAAAACTCTCATTCTTTATCATGGGATTCTTGAATCTGACATGGAGTTCTTGATTTTTTTTGTGTACATGTAGTATATGAACTTTTGAAGAATTGATTCAACACTATTTGAAGTGTTTATGCTTGATATGACCAAGACAACTAACTGAGTTGAGATGCAACAACAACCAGTAGAATCCCACTAGTGAGGTCTGAGGAGGGTAGAGTGTACACAACCCTTATCCCTACCCCAAGGGATAGGGAGACTATTTTTGAGAGACCCTCAACTCAATAGACGAGCCAATAATATTAGAAAAGAACAAAAGAATAAATTTGTAATAACAAAAGAAACCCGAAAAACAATACTCAACAATCGAACAAGACAACAAATTAGTGGAAGGGTAATATCCCAATACTATTGCAAAAGGAGAAAAATAGTATGGACACAACATAACCCGCTAGCAGTCCTAAACAAAACTCTATCAGACTAACCAGTACAAAGAAGGGAGAAAAAAATGATTGACTACCCCTAATCTACAATTCTAATGCTCGACCTACAAGCGTTCCTATCAAGAGCTATGTACTCGGAAATCTGAAGCCGCGCCATGTCCTGCCTGATCACTTTGCCCCAATACTTTTTAGGCCGCCCTCTACCTCTTCTCGTACCTGCCAAAGCCAACCATTCACACCTCATAACCGGGGCATCAGGGCTTCTCCTCCTCACCTGATCGAACCATCTAAGCCTCGCTTCCCACATCTTGTAGTCCATGGGAGTAATACCAACCCTCTCCGAAATATCTTTATTCCTAATCTTATCCAGCCTCATGTGCCCACACATCCACCTCAACATCCTTATCTCGGCTACTTTTATCTTATGGATATGTGCATTCTTGACTGGACAACACTCAGCCCCATACAACATAGCCAGTCTAATCACCGCTCTATAGAACTTATCTTTAAGTTTTGTTGGCACATTCTTGTCACACAGGATTCTAGACGCTAACCTCTTTCATCCACCCCACCCCAATATGGTGTGTGATATCCTCGTCGATCTCCTAATTTCCCTGGATAATTGACCCTATATACTTGAAACTTTCTCTCTTGGCGATGACTTGTGAGGTCGAGCCTCACTTCCACGTCCGCTTCCCCCTCATGCCACTAAACTTACACTCCATATATTCTATCTTAGTCTTATTCAACTTGAAACCTTTAGACTCCAGGGTTTGTTTCCATACCTCCGGCCTCTCATCAATGCCACCACGCGTCACATCGATTATAACTATACCATCAGCGAACAACATACACCATGACACCTCCCCTTGAATATAATGTGTTAAAGCGTCTATCGCTAGGGCAAATAAGAACGGGCTGAGCGTCGATCCTTGGTGCAACCCCATAACCACCGGAAAAGGCTCTAAGTCACCCTCATAGTCTTAACCTGAGTCTTAGCTCCATCATACATATCCTTTATCGCTCTAATGTAAGATACCGACACACTTTTCACCTCCATGAATCTCTAAAGAACATCCCTACGAACCTTATCATACACCTTCTCTAAGTTAATAAACACCATGTGCAAATCCCTCTTCATATCCCTGTATTGTTCTACCAACCTCATGATAAGATGGATAGCTTCCGTAGTAGAATGACCCAGCATGAACCCAAGTTGGTTCTCTGATATAGACACTACCCTCCTAACCCTCCCTTCCATCACCCTCTCCCAAACTTCCATGGTATGACTCAGTAACTTGATGCCTTTATAGTTATTACAGTTCTGGATGTCACGTTTATTCTTGTACAATGAAATTATCGTACTCCAACTCCACTCATCTAGCATCCTCTTCGTCCTGAAAATAATATTAAACTAATGTCAGAGTACTCTTAGAAATTCAATCTCCCAAGGCAATCGACTGTTTGTATCACTTCTTATAATGTCAGGTCAAATTGACTAACCTTCAAGTATAAGTAATCTCCCTAGTGTTCGAGTTTTGACGTATGAGAACTCAAACATTGGAATCATAATTTGACAGTTCCCGATAGGATAGCTAGTTTCGATGTTAATGGACTTTCAAATGGTCCAGTTCCAACATAGGGATGACACCAGAGCTCTTTTTATTGAATATTTTTTATTATGGTGGGGAACTACATAGGTTCCAAAATATTGTCGAGGATCATGTCATATCTTGATTTGAGTTAGTCATATTGACTTTGATGAGTTCTCGATTTAAAGCCTCATTACCGAAGTAATTTTCACTGCTCTCTTTATAAATTTTTAGTATCATATATTCTGGTTGTCTGGGTCCTTGTGGAATTTTAGCTTTGAGACCCTTGAATATTCTCAAATATAATTCTTCTTCAACAAGGCAGTGCCAGATGAGACACACTCATAGTTGTTGAGTGCATGCTTGTCTTTGGGTAAAGTCCCATTCTTTATATTCTTGAATTAAGATTGCATTTACCGAGACCTCCGAGACAATTTGGTATACCAACAACCATCCTTCTCTTCGAAATTTTGAAAGCAATGATGGGCTGATGTTAGATAGGGAGTCCGAGTAATTCAATTTTACGGTCTAAACTGATCTTTCAAAGTTTTGTAACTTTATCTTTTATTATTTGACTCCAATTTCTCGTTTTTATTGACCAGATTATACCGCAAGTCAATATTGAGAGTATATACCATTACCTCCGGTGGTATACCTGTTATGTTAGCATAGGGGAATAAAAACAATTTGCTTTAGCACGTAAAAGTTCAATCAAATTACCTTTAAATCCGGTATAGAGTCTCGACCAACATAAAACTTCCTATTTGGGAAGTCAATAATAGTTTCTAATTCTTCAGCATCTGAGCTCATGGCTTCTGATTCTTTCGGTTCAATGATATTTTTCGAAAATGTTTGTCTAATTGCCTGTGGCTATTAATGAACCTTCTTTTTCATGGTCTTTAATAATCCATCTCGTGCCTATCTTTTCTTTTCTAGTTGTGAGGTGTGGTATCTTTGTAAGTAATTCCGTGGGTGTTTTACCAATGCTTTTCCTTACCTTTATTCTTTTCCTATGAAATTTTGCAATTTAGCAAGGTGTTCTTTACCTGTTTGGGAAGGTCCGAATCTTTTTCAGCCCGTTAAAGGAAACTTCGTATCTCTTGCTCGGACCTGGTTTTTATATTTTTGTATTTAGATTTGAATCATCTAAGAACTACCTCCATTTGGTCTTCGACCCTGTTTTTGTCTTTCGATTGAACCTCTGTGCCTTCCTCTATTTGAAGCCCGGTGTTGTAACAGTTATGCATATCATTCTCGTGGGATAGTTGGCCGTAGATGTTCTTTTGTTCGTTCTGTTCCTTAATTTGTTTATGTAAAGTTAGAACTGAATTTCGCAAACTAAAATTACCTGATGTATCTGTTTGGCACAGATTTGTTATAATCAATTCTGGTATTAATAGTTGTGATACCAATATACTGATGTACATTCTCCATTTTTCTCTGATTGTTGCTTATCTACTATTATCATGGATATTCTTCCATTTTCATTTTGTACGGTAAAGCCATCTCTAACTTAGTTGTCCTCAACTGTGCTGATTGGCAAATTTCGGCCATGACAAAGGTTTAAACTGAAAAACAAACTTGAGTTTCCGGTAACGAAACCAAACTGTTTAACCCAAAAAATAGTTTTTAAGGTCAAAGCAATAGTTTTATATGACGGGCCACAAACAACCGATTCAATCCGAAAGATATAAATTTTCGTTAATACAACATAATAGAGATGTGGAAAATAAATTCAATGACAGATAATATAATAAAAATAAAGTAGAGAAGAAATAATTTTTATTGGATGATCTTTGATAGGATGATGAGCCGAACAGAGCTTGAAGAGCCGAACTATGCTAAATTGGTTGCAAGATGCTATGAATTACAATGTATAGAATTGTAGAGAAAAAAATCAGATAATTACAATAGTGATAAAGTGTGTCTATTTATAAGGCTAGATCTAAGTAACCATTCCCCAAGAATTATGGATCCTTTATGAGTATTTACTCAATCCATCTATTACTTTTGGAAAGATGTAGTACCCTATATTTTTAATAAGGGTGTATTGATCATTTGCAAAATAATAATAATAATAATAATAATTATATTATAATAAGAAACTAACAAAAAAAAAGAAAAAAAGAATAAGCATCCAATAAAGAGCCGAAGCCCATTCAGTGAAGACAACACAAATAAACAAAGAAATAAAAGTGAAATAAAGGGGAACGAAACAGAAACAAAACAAAAAAAAAACGAAAGAAAGAAAGGGGGAAAACGGGTCTGCTTCAGAAAACACAAAAAAAGGATTTCAAAAGGAAAGGAAGAAGAAGAAGAAGAAGAAGAAGAAGGAGGAGGAGGAGGAGGAGGAGGAGGAGGAGGAGGAGGAGGCTGGAACCAAACCTTGAGAAATCTTAAATACACACTGGTTTTTATGGGTAATACTCTAATTTTCATCTGGGTTCTTTTCTTCTGGTAATTCTTTTTATCTCAGTTCATATATTTGAAGGGTTTCACAAGGTATAAGAAATTAAATACCAATAAGAATTATATTGGACAAATTAAGAGTCAAACATGAAACCTCGAGAGTTAGGTATTCTAAATTAGCCATGAATGCCTAAACAAGAAAATTAACACGAGATCGATGTTGATGTCGTTATAGATTGATTGAAGAAAGTGTACGGATCGCTCGAGGTGACGAGTTTGGTATTTTACACGAGTACTATGAGTAGTAACCTTATCTCAATTTGTATTTCTACAACTAGCATGATTTACATATGATTTTAATATGAACATTTTACCGACTGATTTGAATTTGCATATGGGACAAGTCTTTTACTCGATATGATACTACTATATTTATTTTAGACGATTACAATTATTTAGAATATTCTCATTGTTACTGAATACGTTTTACCGTTACTTGAGATAAGATTCACCGTTATTGAAACGGAATTACATGATTTGATAAAAATCGAAATGACCTATATTGTTTTAAAATATTTTCTACGAGTATATACAGACTACAGAGACAAGTATAAATGGGAGTAGACATTGAAAGATCCTGTAGCTAACGACGGGTTGTTAGACCTGGTGCACCTTGTAATTACTGATTATCCTTATAGCCCTCGCTAGTGGGAAGGTAGAACTAACATACCGTTACCGATTTTCCTCGAGTAGGGAGTACTGTTATATTTGACTTCTTGCGAAGAAGTCCATAGTTATTCCGATTACATGATCCGTTCATTGAAACCTCCCAAATATGAATATTGATATTATATAGTGGTTACCGATTATATTACTGAATTGTTGATTGTATTATACTACAAGAAAAACATGATGAGACTGAAAATTATTTATTATTTCGGAAAGGGCATTTTTATGTTATTTTCTGTTTGAGATACTAGCATATTTTCTGACTTGTCCCCAAATAAAAACGGTTGTGGTTAAGTGTTATTACTTACTGAGCTAGCGACTCATTCCCTGCTATTTTTTTTTACAGAGACAACAGTTGGAGCAGGCGAGGATTTCGTTAATTAGAGCGCACAAGTTGATAGTTCTTGGTAAGCCTCACACTTGTTCGCGCGGGTGGAGATTTTATTTATGATTATGGTCTTTTCTTTGAACTCTTAGAGTCGCTCCATAGTTAATATTTTAGTGTCTTGAGTATTCTTTGTTATTATAAATTTATGTTGAGGATCGCTCATTCTTATCAAATTTGGAAATAAAGTAGTATTCTAGTTATTAGTGGGTGGACTATTAAAGGTAGATATTTATTTTGGTTAATTGATAAGGTCATTGTCATTTGAATTACTATTAGGATGTTTGGTTACTGATTGAGACAGGGAAATTTTTGGGATAGTCCAAAAATAGGGAAAACTCTGTCCGATTTTCTGTAAAATACCGATGAGGCTTACTTGGGGGTACTTGCTCCTAGGTGCCGGTCATGATCCTAAATTGGGTCGTGATACAGTTGGTATCATAGCTTAGGCTTTAAGTCTCGAGTCATGGAGCAATGTTTAATAGAGTCTTGTTCATGGGTATATAGGAACCCATACTTATGATCTTGAGGCTACTAAACATCTAGGAATGTTTTTCCTTCTTTCATTCTTTGATCGTGCGTTGAGATAACTTGAGATTGACTTTAGAATATTTCTTTCACAGATGGCTAGGACACACACACCATCATCTGCTGGACGTGGTGCTACCCGGGGTGGCGGTCAAGTTGGGGTTCATCAAACTAGAAGACAGACTGCTCCTCAACCTGAAGTTGGAAGCATGGGTCAACCCCAAGTTGCTATGCTAGATCAAGTGCAAAGGTAGGGAATTCAGGACGCTCCACCACTAGTACCAACTGTTGTACCTACTATTGACTTACTTGCAGATGCAGTGGCAAGATTATTAAATGTGTTAGAGGCATTGGTGCATACTCAAGGAGGAAGTTCAGCTCCTCAGTCTAACAGACTCAGACTTTCAAAAATAAGGAAGTATCCCTACAAGAGTTTCTGAAATTGAAATCACCAAAATCCACAGGTTCCGATAATTCAGCAGATTCTCAGAGTTTCTTGGATGGGACACTCAAAGGCATTACGTGCTCTTGGATGTTCTAGTGAGAGAGTCGTGGAGCTTGCAGCATACAAACTAGAGGATATGGCCAACACATGGTATGAAACTGTATTGCTAGGAAGGACAGCAGGAGCACCACCACTGACATGGGACGAGTTCACTAAGTTGTTCAAGAATCATTTTCTTCCAGACAGCTTGATGCAAAAATATTCTAGAGACTTTGAGAGATTGGTTCAGACTCCAGATATGGATGTGTCAACATATAACAATAAGTTTTGTAAGCTGTCTATATATGCTCCTTACTTAGTGCCTACCGAAGAAGCTCGAGTTTAGAGGTTTATTGATGGATTAGTTGGTTGTCTATACACTGTAGTAGCCCCACAAATGAATACTTTATCCTACTCTGATGTAGTCGACCTTGCTAGAAAGATTGAAAACAAGGGACGTGATGAGCATGCAGCTAGTGAATTACGTAAGAAGGCCAAGATAGGAGGGGCTTTTAGTGGCGGTTTTAGTGAAAATAGAAGAGCAGGAAATCAGGGACAACAACAACAGGGTTTTCAAACAGGGACACACATGTCTTCACAGCCCACATACAGACCACATTATAGACACGGTAATAGGGGACCATCATTTTCTAGATATCGTAATTCTGGGCAGATATATGCCACTACTCCAGTCTGCCAGACCTGTGGTAGATCACATTTGGGCCAACGTCGTATTCTAACTGGAGAGTGCTTTCGGTGTGGCTAGTTGTGACATCACTTGAGGGATTTCCCTCAGCCTTCGAGAAATTTCAACCAGGCTTCTATTCAGTCAGCTGCACCGACTCAAGCTACTCGTAATACTTCAGGTGCTACAGGTACAGGAAATAGAGGCCGAGGTGCTGGAGACTGTGCTACTGTGAATCAAGGACAAGGGAATGTTGGTAGAGGTCAGGCGAGAGTTTTTGCATTTACTAGACAGGATGCTCAAGCCTCGAATGCAGTGGTAACATGTATTCTTTTCTGTCTGTTAATTTGATGCACTTGCGTTGATTGATCCAGGATCTACTCACTCCTATGTGTCCTTATACTTTGCTTTGAGGTTTAGTAGATAGCCTGAGCTATTGAATGATCCTTTTCTAGTTGCTACTCCTGTTGGAGAGTCTCTGTTAGCTGAATACGTGTATCGTGCTTGTCAGATTCAGATTGAGGGTAGAGATACTCTTGCTAACCTTATTGTACTTGATATGATTGACTTTGACATGTTGATGAGAATGGATTGGTTATCTTCTTGCCATGCTATAGTCGATTGTCATGCAAAGATAGTTAAGTTTGATATACCAAATGAACCCAGTTTTATTCTAAGAGGGAGTCAGGTTCCAGAGATTTGCAAAGTTGTATCTTTTATGAAAGCTCAACGACTTCTGAAAAAAGGTTGCTTGGGTCTCTTAGCTATTGTAAATGACACAAGAAAGGAAACAGTTAGTATAGAAAATGTACCAGTAGTGAGAGAAGTTTCTGATGTATTTCCTTAGGATTTACCAGGATTGCCTCCAGTACGAGAAATGGACTTTGTTATTGATTTGCTACCTGACACACAACCCATATCGATGCCCCCATATCGAATGGCACCAGCAGAGTTGAGGGAGCTAAAGCAACAGTTACAGGTTTTGTTAGATAAGGGTTTTATTAGACCTAGTATATCACCTTGTGGTGCACCAGTACTATTCGTAAAGAAGAAAGACAGATCCCTGAGAATGTGCATTGACTACAGGCAGTTGAACAAGATAACAATACGCAATAAATATCCTTTGCCTCATATAGATGACATGTTTGATCAGTTACAAGGAGATGCCCACTCTTCAAAAATTGACATCCGTTCTAGTTATCATCAACTTAGAATCAAAGATGAAGATATTTCTAAGACTGCTTTCAGAACTCGATACAGGCACTATGAGTTTCTTGTGATGCCTTTCGGATTGACTAATGCTCCAACAACATTCATGGATTTAATGAATAGGGTGTTCAAGCTGTTTCTGGATAGATTTGTAATAGTAGTTATTGATGATATCCTGATATATTTAGCCAAGGAGAACACGAGGATCATCTTAGGACTGTGTTGCAGACATTACGAGAACATCGGTTTTATGCTAAGTTCTCGAAGTGTGAATTTTGGCTAGACTCGATATCATTTCTGGTGCATGTTGTTTCCAAAGATGGAATTATTGTAGATCCTAAGAAGACAGAAGCTGTGCAGAAATGGCCCAAACCTACTTTTCCTATAGAGATTCGCAACTTTTTAGGCTTAGCAGGCTATTACAGGCGTTTTGTGCAGGATTTCTCCAGAATAGTAGTGCTACTGACCAAACTAACACAGAAAAATGCAAAGTTTCAGTGGACGGAGGAATGTGAGCAAAGCTTTCAGAAGCTCAAAACGTGTCTGACAACTGCATCAATATTAGCCTTACCATCAGGTTCCGAAGGATTTTTAGTATTCTGTGACGCCTCGAGGGTGGGATTAGGATGTGTTCTCATGCAAAATGGTTGTGTTATTGCTTATGCTTTGAGACAATTGAAAAAGCACGAGCAAAACTATTCTACACATGATTTGGAGATGGATGTAGTGGTATTTGCTCTAAAAATTTGGAGACATTATCTATACGGCGAAACTTGTGAGATTTATACTGACCATAAAAGTCTGAAGTATATCTTTTAGCAGAGAGATCTAAATCTTTGGCAGCGTCGTTGGATGGAACTACTCAAAGACTATGATTTTCTATTTAGTATCATCCTGGAAAAACCAATGTGGTGGCTGATGCATTGAGTAGAAAATCTATGGGAAGTTTGGCACATATAGCTCTTGCAAAGAGACTTTTGGCCAAAGACATTCAGAGACTAGAAGATACAGGTATCATATTTAGTGTCAGAAATTCAGAGGCATTGTTGGCTTGTGCTCATGCTAAGTCTTCATTAGTTGAGCGCATTAAGGCCACCCAATATGAGGATGAACGATTATGCAAATACAGAGATGAGGCCTTAGCTGGTAAAAACAAGGATATGATTGTTGAAAGTGATGGTGTTCTTTGAATGGGTGACAGTCTATGTGTAACAGACATAGATAGGTTGAGACATGCTATTCTTAAAGAAGCTTACAACACCAAATACACTATATATCCTGGATCCACAAAAATGTACCATGACCTGAAGCAATTTTATTGGTAGGAAGGTATGAAGAAAGATGTTGCTAACTTTGTTTCTAGTTGTTTGACTTGTCAGCTGTTCAAGGCTAAGCATCAACGACCCGCATGACTACTACAACAAATTGAGATTCCAAAGTGGAAATGGGAAAGAATTACTATGGATTTTGTCACCGGGCTACCACAAACCCTTAGAGGTTATTACTATGTATGGGTGATTGTAGATCGACTGACGAAATCAACAAACTTTTTGCCAGTGAAGACTACATATGGTGGAGTGAGGTATGCACAGATATTTAAGAACGAAATTGTCCGACTTCACGGAGTTCCAGTATCCATCATCTCTAATAGAGGATCACAGTTCACTCACGCTTTTGGAAATCTTTTCGAGAAGCATTGGGTACACAAGTAGATCTTAGCACTGCATTTCATCTACAGACATACGGGCAGTCTGAACGTACTATACAGATCTTGGAGGATATGTTGAGAGCTTGCATTCTTGAGTTTGGAGGTAGTTGGGACACTTATCTACCATTATCTGAATTTGCTTACAACAATAGCTTCCAGTCCAGTATTCAAATGGCACCGTATGAAACATTATATGGTAGAAGATGTCGTTCTCCTATCGGATAATTTGAAGCTGGTGAGACTAACTTATTGGGACCTAACCTAGTACAAGAAGTTATGGACAAGGTCTTGTTGATCTGACAGAGATTGCTTGCAGCTCAAAGTATACAAAAATCTTATGCTGATAAGAGAAGAAGAGATTTAGTGTTCACAATTAGAGACAAAGTGTTCCTATGAGTCTCTCCTATGAAAGGTGTGATGAAGTTTGGGAAAAGAGTCAAGTTGAGCTCCAAGTTTATAGGACCGTATGAGATACTAGACCGAGTGGGAACGGCGGCTTATCGTTTGGCACTTCCTCCTGAGTTATCTTTTATTCATCCAGTTTTTCATGTCTCAACGCTAAGGAAATGTATATCAGACTCATCTCAGATAATTGAAGCCCCTGCTATACCACTTGATGAAAAGTTATCTTACGAGAAGGAGCCGATAACAATTGTTGATAGATAAGTCGGTAAAAAGAGATTGTGTTTGTTAAAGTCTTATGGAGAAATAATACCGTTAAAGAAGCCACTTGGGAAGTAGAAAAGATATACAAGCGAAGTATTCCCATTTGTTTCAGTCTACAGGTACGGACTTAAGTTAAATTTGGGGACCAAATTTCATAAGGTGGGGAGGATATAATACCCTATATTTTTAATAAGGTTGTATTGGTCATTAGCAAAATAATAATAATAATAATAATTATATTATAATAAAAAACTAACAAAAAAAAAGAATAAGCATCCAATAAAGGGCCGAAGCCCATTCTGTGAAGACAACACAAACAAACAAAGAAAGAAAAGTGAAATAAAGGGGAACAAAACAGAAACAAAATGAAAAAAAACCAAACGAAAGAAAGAAAGGGGGAAAACGGGTCTGCTTCAGAAAACACAAAAAAGGGATTTCAAAGGGAGAGGAAGAAGAAGAAGAAGAAGAAGAAAAAGGTTGGAACCAAACCATGAGATATCTTAAATACGCACTGGTTTTTACGAGTAATACTCTATTTTTCATCAGGGTTATTTTCTTCTGGTAATTCTTTTTATCTCAGTTCATATATTTGAAGGGTTTCACAAGGTATAAGAAATTAAATACCAATAAGAATTACTCTGGGCAAATTAAGAGTCAAACATAAAACCTCGAGGGTTGGGTATTCTAAATTAACCATAAATTAGCCTAAACAAGAAAATTAACATGAGATCGATGTTGATGTCGTTATAGATTGATTGAAGAAAGTGTACAGATCGCTCGAGGTGACGAGTTTGGTATTTCATACGAGTACTGTGAGTAGTAACCTTACCTCAATTTATATTTCTACAACTAGCATGATTTACAAATGGTTTTATTATGAACATGTTACCGACTGAATTGAATTTGCATGTGGGACAAGTCTTTTACTCGATATGATACTACTATATTTATTTTAGACGATTACAGTTATTCTGAATATTCTCATTGTTACTGAATACGTTTTACCGTTACCTGATATAAGATTTACCGTTATTGAAACGAAATTACATGATTTGATAAAAACCGAAATGACCTATATTGTTTTAAAATATTTTCTACGAGTATATACAAATTATAGAGACAAGTATAAATGGGAGTAAACATTGAAGGATCCCGTAGCTAACGGTAGGTTTGTTAGACCTGGTGCACCTTGTAATTACCGACTATCGTTATAGTCCTCGCTAGTAGGAAGGTAAAACTAGCATACCATTACCGATTTTCCTCGAGTAGGGACTACCGTTATATTTGACTTTTTGCGAAGAAGTCCACGGTTATACCGATTACATGATCCGTTCATTGAAACCTCCCAAATATAAATATTGATATTATACAGTAGTTACTGAGTATATTACTGAATTGTTAATTGTATTATACTACAAGAAAAGCATGATGAGACTGAAAATTATTTATTATTTTGGAAAGAGCATTTTATGTTATTTTATGTTTGAGATACTAGCATATTTTCTGACTTGTCCCCAAATAAAAATGGTTGTGGTTAAGTGTTATTGCTCACTGAGCTAGCAACTCCTTCCCCGCTAATTTTTTTTTACAGAGACAGCAGTTGACGCACACGAGGATTTCTTTAATTAGAGCGCACAGGTTGATAGTTCTTGGTGAGCCTCGCACTTGTTCGCATGGGTGGAGATTTTATTTATTATTATGGTCTTTTCTTTGAACTCTTAGAGTCGCTCCATAGTCAATATTTTAGTGTCTTGAGTATTCTTCGTTATTATAAAGTTATGTTCAGTATCGCTCATTCTTATCAAATTTGGAGATAAAATAGTATTCTAGTTGTTAGTAGGTGGACTATTAAAGGTAGATATTTATTTTGGTTAATTGATAAGGTCATTGTCACTTGAATTGCTATTAGGATGTTTGGTTGCTGATTGAGACATGAAATTTTTTGGGATAGTCCAAAAACAGGAAAAATTCTGTCCGATTTTCTGTAAAATACCGACGAGGCTTACTTAGGGGCACTTGCTCCTAGGTGCCGGTCATGATCCTAAATTGGGTCGTGACAAAAGACTTGTAACATCTTAGTAAATGCTGGAATTCCGTAACTGATGAGTTAATTCTGTAACTTATGAGATAATTCTGTAACTGATAAGTCAATCCCGTGACTGTTGAGTCAATCACGTGTCTGTTGAGTCAATCTCGTGTCTGTTGAGTTAATTTCGTAATTAATTGTCTTGTTTTGCCCGTTACAATCATTTATTCCATTTATTATACATTACATAATTGATTTGTAAGTGATAGCATAATAATTGTAAATCACATGTAAATCCGGGATTATTTTAGTTTTTCTTCATTTGTAATTAAGAGCTATTCTCTCGCACTTGATCCGGGACTATTCTATGATGATTAGTGCTAAGGCTAACATGTACGGTGCGAGTATGTTCGACCCTCTTTACACGTCATTCTTCACCTTTCTCGTAACTTTGATGACACATATCGCTATTTTATAGACCCACGTGGCGAGTTTATTTTTTACTAATATATTATCCTCCTTAAATCTCATTTGTTGAATTTTTTGAATTTTACTGAGTATATTATTGTTAATTGCATTGTTGACGCATTCTCTATATGACTATTCTCTTATATCAATCTGTTTTCTCCTAATTTATTTTTTTCTTTGTTTTGTTGCTATTCTTCAAAATTTGTTTCTGAGAGGGTCAGTTATGCATTAATCGAATCTCACTGCATCAATAAAAACAACACAACATAGGCAGGTCACATTGGTTTCCCCACGGTATGCATACACTGCATCAAACTTCAAACAGTGTGTGAATTGCAAATTTGCACTTAACTCCCTAAATTCTGGAGGTTAGCACATCTTACCCCTCAAGAATTTAGTTGATATATACACAAATTCTTTGGGAGAAAATGGAGTAATAAAAGGAGAACGATAGTTGAGTTTCAAGCTAAATATGAGTGACTCTTATAATATAACTAATGCTGTATTCTGGCCCGGACCCGGGCCTTAGTGGGCCTAACGGGCCGGGCTTCGTGGTCCCGGGCTTCGTGGGCCTGGGCTCTGGCGGTCCCGGGCCTGGCGGTCCCGGGCCTGGCGGTCCCGGTCTTCGTGGGCTCAATGGGTGGAACCGGCCCGTGACGGGCCTAAGCCCACATGATCCTGTGCTTAACGGGCCGGGCTCGTGGGCTTCGCGGGCCTAGCGGTTTTTTTTTAATTTTATTTTTTAAGGCAATTTCTTGTAGTATCATGGCTATATTAAAAATTCACTATGTAGTATATATGTAGATCTAATTATTAAAGTGCTTGACGAAAAAGAAAATAACAAAACAATAGTAAAACACTAAATTGTCATGCATAATATACTGTCTTGTAGTCTATATATTGTATCTTATGTATATATATTATCTTATATATTTTCTTGTAGTATATATATTGTATCTTATGTATATATATTCGCATAATATATTGTCTTGTAGTATATATATTGTATCTTATGTATATATATTCGCATAATATATTGTCTTGTAGTATATATATTGTATCTTATGTATATATATTATCTTATATATTTTCTTGTAGTATATATATTGTATCTTATGTATATATATTCGCATAATATATTGTCTTGTAGTATATATATTGTATCTTATGTATATATATTCTCTTATATATTTTCTTGTAGTATATATATTGTATCTTATGTATATATATTCGCATAATATATTGTCTTGTAGTATATATATTGTATCTTATGTATATATATTCTCTTATATATTTTCTTGTAGTATATATATTGTATCTTATGTATATATTGTAGCTTATAAATAATTCTAAGCATAGACAAAGAAATATTGCGAAAAGATATTCATGGGTAGAAGCAATAAATTTTATTACCAAAAATGGCATATCTTTCTTAGTCATCCTTCCCCCAATGGAATGAGCACAACAAGGTACTAATACCACCATTAGAAGGAAAAAAACTAAGGAAGATGTGCCAAAATACAAGTTACATATTAGTCTATGTATTATCTCTAACAAATCTCATAAATCCTTCAAGGTTCGGAGGAGGTTGCGTTGGTGGTGGTGGAAAAGAAGCTTGTTCATCACCACTTCCGGGCGAAGCCGAATCCTCCGCAAGTTCCGCTATCATTTCTTCATAAGCTTCATCTATCGCCGGTTGTGCTTCTGCAATTCCAAAGTTTCTTCTTTCCGAGCGGATCCAATCTCTAAACAGTACTGATTTTTCCAAGCTATCCCTCATAGACGCTCTATGATCACCTATTTGCAGTCTTGCTTGACTGAAAGCGCTCTCTGATGCAACAGTTGAAGCTTGAATTGATAAAATATCCCGAGCCATCCTTGCAAGAACAGGAAAATGTTTTTCCCTTGCCTTCCACCATTCCAAAAGATCAAAAGAGCCGTCTGGATTCTCCTTTTCAAGTCCCTGAGACAAATAAACTTGAAGCTCATTTAGATGTGAAGTTTCATCATAATTTTCACCTTGAGACCCCCTGAACTCCGTCCAAGATTTAAGAGCTTTTAAGCCCGCAACTCTTTTAGACGATTGTGAGCTAGACGAAGTAGGGGTTGGAATAGTTGGCCTAGCATGCTCTAAGGCAAGTTGATAAGCATTATAAACTGTTTGAGCATTAATCTTAATTGAAGCTTTTGCATCTGCAAGTGTAGCAATTTCCTCATTTGAAAGATCTAATGCCTTATAAATATTTGAATACCAAAAATGAGGACCTCCCAATTTCATTGTAGGATTTAGCATTGCAGCAAGACCATAAATAGGAGGGATAGGAAAAAATATTTTTTAAACTTTTGTTTTATTTCATTTATAGCAAGTTCATAAATGTCCCCACCCTCACTAAATTCAACAAACAAATCAGATAGTGCTGCAATATAAACTAAATAGTTTGAAATAGTAGGATAATATTGCCCAGAAAATGCATTTGTAGCAATTTGAAAATGTTCTAAAAAATCTAAAAGAATTTTAACATTCGTCCAATCTTGAGTAGTAAGAATTTCATCATCATCCTCACCACCTACTCAAGAATTAAACGTTGCATTAATTGAGTTTCTATATTCATATGCTACTACTAAACTTTCGTGCATACAATTCCATCTAGTCGGGCAAGGTTTAGGAACCTTTCTTTCTCTAAGGCCATATTCATCAGATTTTTTAAAATACTCTCTAAGTCTACTTCTACGGTTTGAATAAAAAAGCCAATTAAGAGCCATTCTAACCTTTTCAATTTCTATGTTTAATATTCACATACCATCACCGACAATTAAATGATAAATATGACAAATACATCTAACATGGAAAATATTAGTAAATGCAGGATTTAGTGTTGTTGTAAGCATGCCTATAGCACTAGTGTTACTAGAAGCATTATCCATTGAAATTGCCATTATTTTATCGCTAAAGCAAAAATATCTACAAATATCTGCAACAGTGTTAGCTATAAACTTACCTGTGTGACGCGAATTAATTATTCTATATGCAATTATGCGTTTTTGCATTATCCATTCCTCATCTATCCAATGACTTGTAACAGTTAGATAATCACAATCATTACCACTTCTACCAATATCAGTAGTAATAGAAATCCGATTAGGTATATGAGTAAATAAATACCGCAAATATTGTTCATATTCATGTTTGAATTTATAAATATCACTCTTAACTGTTGCGCGAGGCCAACCTTTATAAGTAGGATTAAAAACTCTTCTAATATAATGAACCCAATTAGGATTAGATGCAAAAGTATAAGGTAAGCACATAACAGTAATCATCTTTGCTAATTCTTCACGATCTCTATTTGGATCGTAATATAAAATACCTCCGGTGACAGTGTTAATTCCTGGTTGAACTAGATTTGAACCTGTACTAGGGTTAACCGCAGAATCTACACTTGTCCCCTCTAGTTGCGCTTTCATTTGAAAAAATCTAGCCTTATCTCTAGGGTGTGTTTTTATGTGCCTAGTCAAACTACCCGTGCCGCTACGGTCTCCAGTATATTTATGCACCATTAATTTCCCACAAGTTTTACACTTAGCCTTATTTTGTTCTCTTACTTGAGTAAAAAAATTCCAAACTAATGATGTTTCTAGGCGTTTAGCAGGTTCTCTATTAAAAGTAGGAGTTTCTACAGGTGGGTCGACCGGTGCATCAGTTGGGTTATTAAGAGGACTAGTAGGTGTATCATCTAAATCCGGTGCTTGGGTTTCATCATCATCCTCATTTTCCTCATTATTTTCTAAGATGGTTTCATTAGGATAAAGAGCATTCATAATTTCATCATCTAATCTTTCACCTGGTGCAACATTATGGTAAAATTCACTATCGGTAAATTGAAAACAAGGGTGATCACTATCAAGAATTACGGAAGGAGGAGGACGTCTAGGTTGGCGACTACTTTCAACTTGCTTATCTTTTCTAGGTCGGGGAGCCGGGGGAAGGGTAGTTGGTTGGCCACTACTTTCACCGGTTTTATCTTTTCCTTTACCAAATATTTTTTTCAAAGTAAATGCCATATTAATTATAATTATGCAAACTAAACCACACAAAAATATATTCTAAAAACGTAAGAGTTGAAACGAGTTTACCGGATTGCCGAACAACTTCTTGAAAATTGAAAATCGTTGAACACTTGAAAACTTCAATTCAACAACTTCACAATTTTTCACGAAATTTCAACAATAAATTAAGTAATTGTAGTAGAGAGATTGAGAGATATTGAGAGATATTGATGAATTGGTGAATAAAAATGAAAGAATGAGGGGGTATTTATAGTTGAGAAATGGGGAAAAGTGTAATTATATAAAGTTTGGGGTTAAAATAAAGTTTGGGGGCCAAATGGCCATTTTTTAAACTTAAAAACGGTCATATTTTCAGCCCAAACGGCTAGATTTTAAATATGGCCGTTGGAGATTTTTTTTTTAAAAATAGCCGTTGGGCGCGTTAGGCCCTCCAGGCCCGCCAGGACCGGCCCAGGCCCGGCTGATGGTCCCGGGCTAAACAGTCCCGGGCTCGTGGGCTCATACTAGAAGACCGGCCCGTCACGGGCTTCTGAGGACCACCAGGACCGACCCACCAGGCCCGTTAGGACCGCGGGCCCGGTCCGATTCAGGCCCGGCCCACCGAGCAGCCTTAAATATAACTAGTAAATTTACCCGCGCGATGCGCGATCGGATATAATACCAATAAATTTAAGTTTTAATTAATTAAGAAACTTAACGAAATATTAATAAGAATTTAAAAGGCTCAAACTAAAATTAAATTTAGTAAATTTAGATAAATTTCATCTTAAGACTGCTAATTATGAAAGTAAAAATATTTAAATTATAAATTTATAATTATTCGTATATTAAAAGATGAAAATATATAAATAAAATACAAATTTTTATATTAGCAGAACCATTGCCTCTTACCTTGTCAATATTTTAATACCTTTCTTGTTTTTGGAGAGTACATTCTACATACCTTGTATTTAAAATAAATAAAGTTAAAATTCTATAAATATCTAAAAGTAGATTGTATGAATTTAATTATTTCAAATTAGTACTTATGATATAACCTAGAGGTAAATCTAGAACACAATTGAAGCTTATTTTGACGAAACAACCATGTTCATGCAAGGTTATCAAATAAAACAAATAATAATTTTCAGTAAAAGGAATATATATATAACATTTAAAGTATCAATAAACATTGGAAATACACATATGAAATAACTACATAAATATATACAAGTTTCCTATGTAGAAATAATATACTCATACATACCTACAACTTCAAGTATAGATATTTTCAAACCAAAAATCAATGAAAATTGCACCGATATTTTTTTGTTATACACAAATTAAAGGATTAAAATAAAAAGAGATAGTCCCAACAACACAACAACAAAATGCAAAAAGTTATTCATATACTCGAAAAAAGAGTATTTAACCGGTGATGCTTCCTGCTACCGATTTTTCATCAACTTTCTTATTCTTTTTAATATAAACTTATGTGTATGTCTTTTATCTATATGTTTTATTTATCACATACATATAAAGTACTTAACCTAAGTTTGAATGATTTAATAGCATTTGAATAGAGTCTCTATTTACTTATCAGTAGAGGAAAAATATCTCATTCATGGAATTTTTAAGTCCAAGAAATATTACAAATGAGTTTATTATAATACTGCTCTCTGCACTACGTCAAATAAAAAAATACAGTTTCTTCTTTTTATTACATAAAAAAATGACCAATTTAAACCAATATGAGATGACCAACCACAAAAAGGGAAAAGGAAAAGCAAATACATCGAGAGTCTTGTGTTAAGTTTATCCCTTCATGACTTGCCTCATTACTATCAATCATTCTTATTGCGATGCATCTTTTTATCTTGTGCTTCATCTGCATAAATAAATAAATAAAATAGTCAACTTTCACTATTTTTAATTAGAAACTTATAGTAAGCAGAACATATGGAAAAGAAAGAAAGTATGAAAACCTTGAAATTTACAAACTACCAATAAGAGCTTTGCCTTTATTCATTTTGGACTTCCTCTGCATCCTACAAAACTAACCGGAGTAGTCAATTTTCACTATTCTAATTAAAAATTAAAAAAATTAGTATAAAGTCGAATATATATAAAAAAGAAAGCAGACCTTGAATGTCACGACCCTAACCTCGAACCCGATCGTGATGGCGCCTCTCGTGTAGACAAGGCCAACCGACACTTACCATTTTCAAATTTGTTAATAGTCAAGCATTTAAGAAATGGTCTAAACACGATAAAATGAATCCGAAATAACAATGATAACATAAATACGCGGAAGAACACCCATACAAAGCCCTAACCGAGGTGTCACTAGTCATGAGCATCTATAAGTCATAATACAATTCTGCTAAATCCATAAATAGTACAAATGTCTGAAAGGAAATAGAAGCGATAAAGGAGTAGAGACACGGGGTTGCGGACGTCAACAGCTACCTCGTAATCTTCGAAAGCCCGCCTGAAGCTGGAGGAATTAGTACTCGGGAGCGGAACCAGCTACGCCTGAATCTGCACACAGGGTGTAGGGAGTAAAGTGAGTACTCCAACTCAGTGAATAATAAATATAAATAATGATTGAAAGTAAGAAAACACGTAAGGCACAAGGCATTCTATAATGAAGCAGTAAAACCATTTAAAAGCAGTAAAACAGTGGAAAGTCAAGTAAAATCCTCTTTCAACAAGTAAACAAGTAATTGACAGGTAATTAAGGTAAAACAAACAAATAGAAGTTCGCCCCTCGGGCACAATATCACCACATCCGCCCCTTGGACAACATCTCAAAATAATAACAACCTCTCGGGCTCAATCTCACATCACAATAGGTACCCGCGCTCACCGGGGGTGTGCAGACTCTTGGAGGGGCCCCTTACGGCCCAAACGCAATAACAAGTCATCTCGTAGCATCAAAACTAGGCCCTCGGCCTCATATCAATCAAGCCACCTCGTGGCATACATATCTCAGGCCCTTAGCCTCAAATCAGTATCAGTGTTTCCTCACAATATAGGCCCTCGACCTTACTCAATCAAAAACCCTCACAAGCCCATCGGGCAATAGTAAAACAATGTTTCTCAGCCCAAACATCATTTAAAATATCATTTAAGTCTTAAAAGTGAGTAAACATGGCTGAGTAGTAAAACAATGGAAAGTAACATAACTGAGTTCAAGTATAGAGTCAAAACACTGAGGAAATATCAATAAAAATCCCTGAAGGGTTCAAATAGTTGGCACTAGGCCCAAATATGGCATTCAACCCAAATAATGATGATAGCAAATAGTTTTCAATCAAATATGCGGTAAAATCATCAATCGGGATGGACCAAGTCACAATCCCCAATAGTGCACGACCCCACGCTTGTCATCGAGCGTGTGCCTCACCTCAATATAGCACTACGATGTGCAATCTGGGATTTTGAACCGGCTAAATCTCTAGCTCGCGGTGCCTTTGCCCCTCGAATAGGCCTCCACGTGCGTCAAATCTATCCAAAACCAGAACGAGGACGTCAAAATATGCTAAGGAAACGAAGCCCAAGCAAAAACAATCAATAAAGGACACAAATACCGAAATTACCAAAACCCGACCCCCGGGACCACATCTCGAAATTCGATAATTTTTACATCAATAGGTTCTTTATTTCCCCACGAGTTCATACATATTAAAAATTTTCAAATCCGACCCCAAATGGTCCTTCAAATTCACAATTAAAGGCCTAAGTTCCCAAGCCCTAGTTTCCCCAATTTTAACCTTTGATTTCCATAAATTGTAGCTCTAATCCATGAAATAATAGCATAGGAACGAGTTTTAGGTCCAAATTCCTTACCTCAATGAAGTTCTCTTGAAATCCCTCTCTCAAATCGCCCAAAAAGTTCCCAACCCGAAGTAAAAAATGGTGAAATAACTCAAATTCACGAAATGGAATAACTTATATGTTCTGCCCAGGCCTTTCCGCATATGCGGTCATTATTCCGCTTCTGCGGAAATCACTTAACCGGCCACATCCGCATCTGCGATCATCCTTCCGCATCTGCGACTCCGCAGATGCGGTCCTCTTAGCTACTTCTGCGGTCCCTGACAAATTCCCATAAACTGCTTCTGTGGCCACTCTCTCGCATATGCGGCGCCGCACCTGCGGCCCCTAAACTACAGGTGCAAAAACACCAGAAGCAACAATTTCAGCAGCTGCGGTAACATCTCAACTTCTCCGTTAACCATCCGAAATTACCTCGAGGCCCCCGGGACCTCAACCAAAAGCACAAATGTATCCCAATATCTTATTTAAACTTGTTCCAATGATCAAAACACCTCAAACAACATTAAATCACCCAAAACACATCGGATTCAAGGCAAACATTCTAAAATCTTCTAAATTACACTTTCGATCAAAAACCCAACCAAACCACGTCCGAATGACCTGAAATTTTGCACACATATCCCAAATGATACAACGGAACTACTGCAACTCTCGGAATTCCATTCCGACCCCTATATCAAAATCTCGCCTATCAACCGGAAATCGCCAAAATATCAACTTCGCCAATTCAAGCCTAAATCTACCACGAACCTCCAAAATTTATTCCGATCATGCTGCCACAAATAACCTCCCGAAGCTAGACCAACCATCAGAACTCACATCCGAGCCCTCTAACACATAAGTCAACATCCGGTTGACTTTTCTAACTTAAACTTACTCTAAAGAGACTAAGTGCCTCAAACCTTGCCAAATCCTTTTCGGATTTGATCCGACCAACCCGATCACATATAGAACCATTAGATAAAGCAATAAGAAGTAGAAATGGGAAAAACGGAGCGGTAACTCATGAGACGACTGGCTGGGTCGTCACATCCTCCCAACTTAAATAAACGTTCGTCCGCGAACGAATCAAGAAAGGTACCTGAAGCCTCAAACAGGTGAGGGTATCTGCTCTGTATTTCCCGCTCGGTCTCCCAGGTGGCCTCCTTTACAGTCCGACCTCTCCATTGCACTTTCACTGAAGCTATATCCTTTGACCTCAACTTTCGAACCTAACGACCCAAAATAGCTACTTGCTCCACATCATAAGTCATATCATCATCCAACTGAACCGTACTGAAATCCAAAACATAAGACGAATCCCCAATGTATTTCCGGAGCATAGAAACATGGAATACCGGGTGCACACTCGACAATCTGGGTGGGAAAGCAAGCTCATAAGCCACCTCCCCAATCCTCCGAAGCACCTCAAAAGTCCCAATGAACCGAGGACTTAATTTTCTTTTCTTCCCGAATCTCATAACACCCTTTATGGGTGAAACCTTCAACAGAACCTTCTCACCAACCATGTAGGACACATCTCGAACCTTCCTGTCAGCATACTCTTTTGTCTTGACTACGCTGTACGAAGCCTCTCCTGAATCACCTTCACCTTTTCTATAGCATCCTGCACCAAATCTGTCCCCATTAGCCTAACATCACCAGGATCGAACCAATGAACTAGTGATCTACACCGTCTCCTATACAAAGCCTCATATGGAGCCATCTAAATACTCGACTGGTAGCTGTTGTTATAAGCAAACTCTGCAAGTGGTAGAAACTGATCCCATGACCCTCCGAAATCAATGACACAAGCACACAACATGTCCTTCAATATCTGAATAGTACGCTCAGACTGCCCGTTCGTCTGAGGATGAAAAGCTGTGCTCAACTCAACCTGAGTACCCAACTCTCGCTGCACAGACCTCCAAAACTGCAAGTAAACTGAGTGCCCCTATCTGAAATGATGGAAACTGGGACACCATACAAACAAACAATCTCCTTGATATAGATCTCTGTCAATCGCTCTGAAGAATAGGTAGTACACACAGGAATAAAGTGCGCGGACTGGTAAGTCGATCCACAATCACCCAAATAGCATCGAACTTTCTGAAAGTCCGTGGAAATCCAACAACAAAGTCCATAGTGATCCTCTCCCACTTCCACTCGGGAATATCCATCTGCTGAAGCAAGCCACCCTGTCTCTGATGCTCATATTTCACCTACTGACAATTGAGACACCGAGCTACAAATCCCACAATATCTTTCTTCATTCTTCTTCACCAGTAGTGCTGCCTCAAATCCTGATACATCTTTGCGGCACCTAGATGAATGGAATACTGCGAGCTATGGGCCTCTTCCAGAATCAACTCCCGAAGCCCATCCATATTGGGCACACAAATCCGGCCCTGCATCCTTAAGGACAAGCAAATGTGGATCATCATACTGGCACTGTCTGATGCGATCATATAAGGAAGACCGAGGAGCCACACAAGCCAACACCCGACTGGGCTCTGAAATATCCAACCTCACGAACCGATTGGCCAAGGCCTGAACATCAATCACAAGAGGTCTCTCCCCAACTGGAATATATGCCAAACTCCCCATACTCACTGCCTTTCGGCTCAAGGCATCGGCCACCACATTGGCCTTTCCTGGATGGTACAATATAGTGATATCATAATCCTTAAGCAACTCCAACCATCTCCAGTGACTCAAATTAAGATCCTTTTGCTTGAACAAATGCTGAAAACTGCAATGATTAGTGAACACCTCACAAGATACACCATACAAGTAATGCCTCCAAATCTTCAATGTGTGAACTATGGCAGCCAACTCCAAATCATGAACGGGGTAGTTCTTCTCATGGGGCTTCAACTGACGAGAAGCATAAGCAATAACTCTACCCTCCTACATCAACACACAACCAATCCCAACTCTTGAAGCATCACAATACACGGTTATGAACATGAAGCTAATGGCAAAACCAACACTAGAGCTGTGGTCAAAGCTGTATTGAGCTTCTGAAAGTTCTCCTCACACTCTTCCAACTATACAAATGGAGCACCCTTCTGAGTCAGTTTGATTAAGGGCGATGTGATAGATGAGAATCCCTGAACAAAACGACGATAATAACCTGCCAAACCAAGAAAGCTGCGAATCTCTATGGCTGAGGACGGTCTGGGCCAACTCTAAACCGCCTCTATTGTTACACCCCAAGTTTTCATACGTGAGAGTACGTCGTAAGTCATTGATGTAAGCTCGGAAATGAGATTCTATTTGGAAGCAAATAAAGTAAGTTAATCATGTTACCTTGTAGGTTAAAAATATTTAAGATCATGAATAACGAGTACCAAGAGGGTTGGAAATCTTAGAAGCTAAACCAATTGAAGAAAATAAGTTTCGTTGAAAGTTGACAAGTTTCGAATGTTATAACATGTACTTTGGGGTGAGACTAGGGTTATTAACATGATAATGAGGTTATTCTATGAGTTATTTTAGTCGTATGATATTCATTTTCTACATTTTGAAGGCAAGCAAGTTGTGGAACAAGAGTTGGCAAAGGTCATCACAAGTTACATTCATAAATTTGCTGAAATTTAGGTCAAATGTATCTGAGAATTTCTCCAAATATACTTGGAATCATGGGGTGTTCTACCTACCAAATTTAAGGTCGACGAGTCTAGTTTCTAACTCATTAAAACTTTTGTCAATACAACATCGGAGTAGAGAGATATTCGCATTTTTGCGAGACCGCGCAAGCAGCTCCCAATGGGACCCACTTAGGCGGTGGTTGACCTACTTCAATTTATAAATGATTTGGACGCCTATTTTTGCTCATTTTTCAACTAAAATTCGTCTCCACACCTCTTCTAACCCTCCTAAACATATACCACAAGGGTTTGAAGTGATTCCAAAGTGATTACACCATATTCAATATCAAAACTTAGTTCTAGTGAAGAACAACACCTCTTTGAGGTTGTGTTGTCATTGAGGATTGTTGTGGGTTGTATTTGGATGAAATTCCAAGTTGTTGCTGCTGTCTAAGGTGAGTATAACAACCTACTAATTGTGCTTAAGCTTGATTGTATGTTGGTTAAGTTGTTAGGATGATAAACTACAAGATAATACTTGGATTAGCTTAAGTCACTTCTATGGTGTTGTATTGCTATTAAGGGTTGCTGTAAACTGAATATAACTTGGATTTTTACTTGAAGTTACTGTATAAGGTATGTATATTGTGATCTTGCTTGTGCCTAAGGTTATATTGATGTTGATTAAGTTAAATGGATGGGCTAGACATGAACTAGTGAATAAAGTTGCTAATTGAGGATAGTTGAAGTTGTGGATTATTTTCGTTGTTATAAATATATGGTATAAGGCTGGAATCATTGATTAATGACTTCATTATCATGTTAATGATACTTTTATGTTGAAGTAAGAAGTCTATAAGGATTGATAAGGGGTATACGGATTCCAATCGGAGCTTGCCGCTCGTCGTAATGTAGTTGTGACTTGTTGTTGTTATATGGTGTCTTGATATTGATAATTATATATTGATGGATTGCTCTGGTAATTGTTGTTGGTATATGGTATTGGAGGAGTCCCTTGTTACAAGGAAGATGTTGCCCAAATTTACGTAAACGAGCTACTAGCTTAAGTTATAGACTTAGCCTTTGCTCAACACTGATTTTGAATCTCCTTATACTATGATAGATTGAGTTGACTTATTTGAAGAGTTGCTTGGAAGGGATTAGGGACTCAACGGGTTTAAGGTATGTTAAGGCACTTTCCTCTTTCTTTTGACATGATCTAAAATGAAATGAACATAAACGATACGCTATTTCATAATGACTCTACTCCTAGCAACTAAGGTTGTCCATGTTGTTCTTTCCTTATAAAATTATTCTAAACAAGTGTGTATGATCCTTAAATCCTACTAAGGTTCATATTGATGGTAGGGATGTCCATAATGTTCTTAAGTCACTCCAAAAGGTTTAGAAGATGATTCCATGAGTCTAGCATGCATTATATATAGTATCTATTTTACTCTACCGAGCCGCGCTATAGTCGGCCGGGTACGGCACCTATTGTGCAACCACTGATCAGTTGGGTTTACCGAGCTCCACGTGGCCGGGTACGATTCTACCGAACCTTATGATGGTCGGGTACGCTTTTACCGAGTCCTCTTTGAGGCCGGGTACGATATGATGATGATGATGCCCACAGAGGCGAATGTTTTAAAAAGTTTATGTATATATATGTATTATGCATTTCATATCAGTAACCCCCAGAGGCACTCTGATGTTACAGGTTGTATCTCCTCTATCTCTCTCTTTACATTACTGTTCTTGTTTATGCTTTCCTGCCTAACATACTCGGTACTTTATTCGTACTGACGTCCCTTTTGCCTGGGGACGCTGCATTTCATGCCCGCAGGTCCCGATTGATAGGTTGACAGTCCTCCTAGTAGGCTATCAGCTCAGCGAAGGTGTTGGTGCACTCCACTTGCTCCGGAGTTGCCTATTTGGTCAGTATGCTTTGGATATGTATTGATTGGTATGGCGGGGCCCTGTCCCGACCTTTATGATTTTATGTACTCTTAGAGGCTTGTAGACAGATGTCAGGTGTATGGATACTTGTATGGCCTTGTCGGCCTATGTTTCGAGTTTACTAATGGTCATGTCGGCCTTATAGGCCCGTATGTCACATATATAAGTTTGTATATCATATTGGGTCTTCATATGTTGAGTATTCCCTTATGTTTTATTCTTGTTATCTCATGACGGGTTTTCTGGCTCATTTACTCATGATAATATGATAAGAAAGATATGTTACGTTGGTACTCGGTTGAGTAAAGCACCGGGTGCCCGTCGCGGCCCTTTGGTTTGGGTCGTGACATCTATCTTCTTCGGATCAACCTGAATACCCTCGCTGGACATCACGTGCCCCAAGAAAGCCACTAAACTGAGCCAAAACTTACACTTGAAGAATTTTGCATAAAGCTTCTCCTCCCTCAATCTCTGTAACACAACTCTCAAATGCTCCGCGTGCTCTTCCTGACTACGCGAATACACCAGAATATCATCAATGAAGACTATGACAAATAAATCGAGATAAGGCCGGAACACGCTATTCATCAAATGCATGAACGCTGTTGGGGCATTGGTCAGCCCAAAAGACATCACCATGAACTCATAATGACCGTATCGGGTCCTGAAAGTTGTCTTAAGAATATCTGAATCCCTGATCTTCAACTGGTGATAACTTGAATGGAGATCAATCTTGGAGAACACTCTCGTTCCCTGAAGCTGGTCGAATAAATCATCAATGCAATGTAAAGGATACTTGTTCTTAATTGTTACTTTGTTCGATTGCCTATAATCAATGCACATACTCATAGTGCCATTCTTCTTCTTCACAAATAGAACCGGCGCACCCCAAGATGACACACTAGGCTGAATGAACCCCTTATGAAGGAGTTCCTAAAGCTGCTCCTTCAACTCCGCTGGTGCCATACGATATGGCGGTAGAAATGGGCTGAGTGCCCGGTACCAGGTCAATACCAAAATCAATATCCCTGTCCGGTGGCATGCCCGAAAGGTCTGCAGGAAACACGTCGGGAAAATCCTTCACAACTGGAACAGAATCAATACTGGGAGTCTCAACACTAACATCCCTCACAAATGCTAGATACGAAAGACAACCCTTCCCAACCATACGCTGGGTTTTCAAGAATGAGATCACTCTACTGGGAACATAATCAGTTACACCTCGCCACTCAATCCGTGGAACACCCGGTAAAGCCAATGTGACTATCTTAGCATGACATTCCAGAATAGTACGACACGGAGATAGCCAATCCATGCTCAAACTGACATCGAAATCCACCATACACAATAATAAAGATCCACACGGGTCTCTAGACCCCAATAGTCACCACACACGACCGGTACATACGGTCTACAACAACGGTATCGCCCACCGGGGTAGATACATGAACAAGTAAAGCAAGAAATTCATGGGGCGTACCCAAATAACGAGCAAAGTATGATGACACATAAGAAAAAGTGGAACCGGGGTCAAATAATACAAAGACATCTCTGTGGAAGACTAAAACAATACCTGTAATAACGACATCGGAAGCAATAGCATCGGGTCTGCTTGGAAGTGCATAGAAACAGGCCTGACCGCCACCTGATCGACCTCCTCCTCTAGGGCGACCCCTAGCTGACTAGCCTCCACCTCTAGCTGGCTGGGCGGGTGGTAGTGAAGTAACTGGCGCTGAAGTCGATGACTAACCCCTCTGCTGAGATGAACTCGCAAGACGACGAGGGCACTACCTCCACATATGACCCATCTCACCACACTCATAACAACTCCTAAGTGCTGGAGAAGGGGACTGAAGGGAACCCCTCGCACCGGAGTGACTAGCAGATGCACTCGGCATAGAAGAGCCCTGAGCTGATGGAGCACGAGACTAACTTTGAGCTGGAAGGGCACTAAGTGATGACTGGCCCTACTGATAATTGTGATAACCATGACCCGACGATGCCCCACAATAACCTGGACGAGCTGGCTAAGTAGACCTGAATGAACGACCTCTGCCATGCTGAAACTGACCCCTCGAATGAGTACCACTATAACTACCAGATCCTCGAGGCCTCTTGGCCTCCCTGTCTTCTCGCTCTTGGAGACGAACAGACTCAATCTCACGAGCGATATCCACAACCTTCTCGAAGGTAGTACCAGTCACCCTCTCCCTGATCATCAAAATACGGAGCTGATAAGTAAGACCATCAACAAACCTCCTAATCCTCTCTCTATCTGTCGAGACCAACCAGATGGCATGAAGAGCCAACTCAGAGAACCTTAACTCATACTGCAACACGGTCATCTCCCCCTGACGCAACCACTCAAACTACCTACGCAACTCCTCTCTGCGAGACTGCGGTACATACTTCTCCAAAAAGAGAATGGAGAATTGCTACCAGGTAAGGGGTGCTGCACCAATAGGCCTACGCCTCTCAAAATCCTCCTACGAAGTGAAAGCAGCTCCTGAAAACTGATAAGTAGTGAAAGGGAGCCCGTTGGTCTCCAGAATACCTACTATACGAAGCATCCTCTGACACTTGTCTAGAAAACCCTAGGCATCCTCGCCCTTTGCACCACTAAATGTCGGAGGCTAAAGTTTACCAAACCTCTCCAACCTACGCTGCTTATCCTCCGGCATGGCAGGAACTACATAGTCCTGAGCAGCTACAACCGGCTAGGGTGGATGCGCCCCCGGTGTCAGGAGTTCCTGCACGACCTGCTCAGGTGTGCGAGCAGTGGGAGTCTGATTGTCTCCTCCCGCCTGAGAAGTAGCTGCGACTATAGTGGCTGAAACCGCCTGAGCTAGGCTAGTGCAAACTGATAAGATCTAAGCCATGGCCTCGTGAAGACCCGGAATCACGATGGGCACAGCTGGTGCTGCAGGAGCATCTATAACTGGGACCTGATCCTGAACTGGGGCAGCTGGTGGATCTGCAGGTGCTGCTCTAGCTGCTCTGCCCCTACCACGACCACGACCATGTCCTCGGCCTCTGGTGGCCATAGATGGTGGCGCTGGTGCTGTCCACCTTGTCCGGTAGCACGTGTCCTCACCATCTATGAGAGAATAGAACAACAGAAGTTTAGTACTCGGATCAACAAGTTCGCATGGCAAGAATTTCAAGAATATGAAGTTTTCTCCTAAAGGTTCTACAGCCTCTTGAGGATAAATAAAGACGTCTCCGTACCAATCTGCGAGACTCTACTAAACCTTCTCATAAATCATTAGACCTATGTAATCTAGGCTCTGATACCAACTTGTCATGACCCTAACCCCGAACCCGGTCGTGATGGCGCCTCTCGTGAAGACAAGGACAACCAACACTTCCCATTTCAAATTTGTTAACAGTCAAGCATTTAAGAAATGGTCTAAACACGATAAAATGAATCTGAAATAACAACGATAACATAAATACGCGGAAGAACATCCATACACAGCCCTAACCGGGGTGTCACTAGTCATGAACATCTATAGGTCATAATACAATTCTGCTAAATCCATAACTAGTACAACTGTCTGAAAGGAAATAGAAGCGATAAAGGAGTAGAGACACGGGCCTGCGAACGTCAACAACTACCTCATAATCTTCGAAAGCCCACCTGAAGCTAGAGGAATCAGCACTCGGGAGCGGAACCAGCTACGCCTGAATCTGCACACAGGGTGTATGGAGTAAAGTGAGTACTCCAACTTAGTGAGTAACAAATGTAAATAGCGACTGAAAGTAAAAAAACACGTAAGGCACAAGGCATTCTATAATGAAGCAGTAAAACCATTTAAAAGGAGTAAAACAGTGGAAAGTCAAGTAAAATCCTCTTTCAACAAGTAAACAACTAATTGACAGATAATTAAGGTAAAGCAAACAAATAGAAGTTCACCCCTCGGGCACAGTATCACCACATCCGCCCCCCGGGCAACATCTCAGAATAATAACAGCCTCTCGGGCTCAATCTCACATCATAATGGGTACCCGCACTCACTGGGGGTGTGTAGACTCCTGGAGGTGCCCCTTACGGCCCAAGCGCAATAACAAACTATCTCGTGGCATCAAAACTAGGTCCTCGACCTCATATCAATCTAGCCACCTCGTGGCGTACATATCTCAGGCCCTCGGCCTTACCTAGTCAAAAACCCTCACAAGCCCCTCGGGCAATAGTAAAACAATATTTCTCAGCCCAAACATCATTTAAGTCTTAAAACTGAGTAAACATGGCTGAGTAGTAAAACAGTGGAAAGTAACTGTGAGCATGTGATTTTTTCCCTATATGAATTACTCCCATAAATTCAAAACAAAATAATTTTTCCATTATTTGCAATTTTGTGGATTTTTGTGGCATTTTTTGTTATTATTTGCATATTGTCTGTGCACGTTAATTTTGTTTAATTAATGAAAAATACAAAAATACGCGGCATTTGCATTTAGGATTTAATTATACATTTTAAGATAAATTAGAAAATTAGTTGTTTATAAAAAAATGAAAAAAATACAAAAAATAGTTTAATTTGCACTTTTAATTTTAATTTTGATTTTTGAGTAGTTTCCTTTAATTTATTTTCTTAATCAATTGTGATAACTATTTAGGTTTAATTAGTATTTTTGATAGGTTAATTGTGTTTTAGGATTTAATTCAGATTTTATTTTAATTTTGAAAAACAAAAAGAAGATTTTTTTTTGGAAAAATTGATTTGAAATAGGACAAAGAAAAAGAATGAAGAAATTAGATTTGGGCCAAGTCTTTAGAGTTTTACACCAACCCAAGTTATTTCCCCCCCTGAAACCCACTCCCCAAACCCAACCCGTCCCTTTAACCCGGTCTAACCCACTCCCCCAACCAAAACGACCCCGTTTAGGCTAGTTTTGATCTGGGTTGTCGAGGTTTTGAGATCCAACGGCTGAGAAGTGGGGATGGGTTTAATATATGAATGTACGAATTCCTCACCCCCCATCTCTCATCTCTTTCATCTCCCTCTCAGAGACACTCCCTGAACCCTAGCCTGCCGCCCCCTTTTCCCACCGCCTTAGGTGGCGGCGCCTCCTCCAATCTTCACCAAATTAACACCCTAGCACCTCTTCACCCTCCTATGTCCAAATCTCGACTTGGTTTCTTTTGAATCCCCCGGGAACTTCTTGAATCTTGATCTGAAGAGAAGAACCCTAAATCTTAAAGTCTAAATCAACGGGCCCGTTTGAAGATTTAAGTCCGTAATAGACGTTATTCGTGTGTTTTTGCATGGAAACACATGGTTAGGGTCTATTTCGGTCAAGAAATCGAAGAGTCCTTCAAGGTTTATCAAGTCTGCTTCGGGCCGGTTTTAGGTATCTTCCTTGTTTGTATTTTTATTTATTTATCTTTTCTTCTATTTTTCTGCTTTGTCTCCTCTTCTTGGAGTATCATAGTTGTTCCGGAGTTTTGTTGTTCATGCATGGTTAATTCAGAATCTTTTCTTACTTAGTTAATTAGTTCGTTTAGTAGTTTAGTTAATTCCCTTTACTTGTGTTAATTAGCAGTAATTTAGTTTAGTTTTTTAATTATGAAAATTGTTCCAGTACTTGGGTTATTCTGCCTTTCAGAGGCTTAAAGAATTTAGGGGTTTTAATGTATGATTTGGGCTTTTAGTTATTGCCGACCCATCTTTCAAATGTAGCCCATTTAATTTGGTCTATATCTTTGGGTCAATTTGACCCGTTTGGATTTCTGAAGTAATTGTCAGAGGGTTAAAGGGTAATTTAGGTAATTGGTTTAGGGAATCTAGGGTGTAACTGATTAGGAAGCTTCTAGGAAGTGGGATTGGGGCTTGTTTTGAAATTCTGATAATTAAGATAGAGGTATGGGAGCTAAAATCAGAATTGGAAAAGGGTTAAAAGGCAATTTTCATTTCTTTTAGGCTGCCCTAATGGCTTGCCTATAAAGGCATTGTTACTTGAGGATTAAGTCAGAAATTAAGAGGAAAAATCCAGAAAAATCACAAAACGGTTGAAAGTTTGAGAGATTACGGTTCTATTGCATTCTCTGCCTTGAATTTTGAAGTTTTTCATTCCTAAACAGTTTCTGATTCTCTTTGATGTTGAAAAATAGTTTGAATTGGGGTTCTGAAAGTACTGGTCCAAGTTTTTCTATCCATTTACTGTTTCATTGATTCATCTTGGGCTATTCACCGTTGTTCTGGTTAAATCTGGGCTGTTTTTCTGCTTCTGCTGGCTGCTGATCTTTCATTTCTTTGGTGTTTTCTTTGTTTATCATCAGGTACACGCTCTTGAACCTCAATGGTTTATGAAATAGATTCGCAGAATGAAATGAAAAGCTGTCTTAAAGCATAATTTTAGTGTAGTCTGATTTATGTAGTATTGTTTCAATTTTGTCTTCTGGATGTGATGTATTATATTGGCCAATTGAGTTTAGCTTGGATAATGTAAGCTCCTATTAATGCATTTAACTTAGGACTGTCATAGATTGGGGAATTTGTTTGATTGAACTATGTAGTTTAAATTCTGCATATTAAACTTGGGGTATGGATTGCCTGGAATACTTTTACTATGCAGTTTCGTTTAGATTGTTGTTAGTATTGATGGTTGTGGATGTTCATGAAGTTAGGATAGTTAAATGTTTCTCTTAAAGTGCAGTGTATATAGAATTTTGTTAGTAAAAAAGAAAAGGCTCAAGTTGTTTAAAAGGGTAAGAGCAGATGGCCTATTGAATACGATTGAATCTCAGAATACTTTTTTGGTCTACTTGTGATTTATTAAGTTTTAAAAATGCAAAGATAAAATGCCAAACTAGCAGCATGTCTTCTTGATTAGGTTTGCATCTTATTATGAGCATTGGGCTCAATGTTGGCCCAAATGTTAGAATCACACTTCAGACGCATGTACAGTATTTTGGCTGCATTTGATCCTATTGAAATTGGGCTCATTTTGAACCCAGATTCGAATATATTTGGCAATGGTTTGCTTTTGCCGTATTGAATTTGCTTCATTTCAAAGAGTGCCATCCTCTCATTTATTTGGCCTTCCGCGCAAAGGCATTTTTTGTTAAGAAAAAAAAAAACGTTGAGTCATTTGAAATCACTACCTGTTCATTTCCTTTTGCATAACTCTGAATGATTAGTTAGGATCCTTGTAGTCCTTAATTAATCGAGGTGCGCCATATTCAATAAAATAGTTTATGGCCCTCTTGTTTTAATTTAGAAACCTCTTTGTTGAAATAATTCAAGGTGTGCCATGCCGAACAAAATCACAATCGCATGGACCTCATTTTAATTAATTTTGTTTTATCCTTTGGAAGCGAGGCGCGCCATTTAGTGAATTTCCCATAGCCTTCGCAAAGTTGCAAATGCGTAGCTACTTTAGGCGCGTTATTTTAATAATTTACTGTCCTTAAACTCGGGTATACATTTCATGTGACTCAAATCCAAATCCTAACAACGTTGGATAAAATAAGTCGCAAATCGTGGGTGCATTTCATGTGACGTGATCCAAAGACGTGTTTTGTATAACGTTGAATCTTCCTAAAAATGAATTAAAAACGGTTTAAAGTTAAAATGCACACAGGTTCAAAAGTGTTCTAAAATCAGGTAATATGCCAATTATAACAGTTGAGCGACCATGCTAAAACCACGGAACTCGGGAATGCCTAACACCATCTCCCAGGTTAACAGAATTCCTTACCCGAATTTCTATGTTCGCGGACTGTAATACAGAGTCAATCTTTCCTCGATTCGGGATTTGAACCGGTGACTTGTGACACCATAATTATCCCAAGTGGCGACTCTGAATTTTTAATAAACAAATAATCCCGTTTCAATGGTCACTTTAAGTTGGAAAAACTCCTTTATACCCTTTTGGGTGTAGGAAAAAGGAGGTGTGACAGCTCTGGCGACTCTGCTGGGAATCGAACCCAGAATCTCTGGTTCAGAATTCAAGAATTCGAGCTTAGATGAATTATTATAGTTGGCTTTATCCATTATCTTATTTTGTTACATGTTTGGGCCTAATGTGCTAATTGTTGCTTTTACTGCTTTGATATTATGTGAACTGTATATAAACTGCTACGAAACCCCTCCTCTCTCTGAGTCTTCTAAATCATGGAGAAGTGTGCACTTCGTGCGACTTCTCTTCTGTTAGAGTTGTATCCCAAATTTAGAATGAGGTTCGGACAAGTTGCAAAGCCGGTGAAGCTTCTGTATTTCCGGTACGCTGCCCCCTCGGTTCGAGTTGTCCGCTAGGGTAAGCCGGGTCTAGAACAACAAACCCAGGTTTTCAAACCTAGTATAACAAGACCTCATGCCGGATCCCTAGTAGGAACGTTTGTTTGCATCACGTGCATTTGACTTTGGAGACTCAACACAGGGGTTGGGTTTGTCTAGGACAGGTGTACCAAAAATGAAAAAGACCATCCTGATGCATCTTACTTGCTACTTGTGCATTCATTTGCTTCGGATTTGCATGTTGACCGGCTTATAGGGGAAAAGTTGAGAGAAGGGAAGTCAATGTGAGAGCCGAGAGAGATAATTGCCTGTTTTTGAAAAACCGATGTCCAAAATATACTGAAACTCTGTCGAAATTTTGAAGAAGAAATTTTTTGTTTTTTAAAGAGAAATAGTTGGTTTTTTCAAAATTGCCCGAACTACGCCAGTTTGATTCTCACCGGATGTGAAATACGTAGGCAACCCTCATCGGGTCCAAACTTCCTTTTTTGTAGAAATAGCCAAAAAAGAACAAAATTTTTTATGTTTATTGCAAATAAGTAAGGTGATGCCATTCTTGTCAAAAATAGCCGAATGTCCCTCAAAAGGACGCTGAAAGGCTATTTTTGCAAGAACAACCACCTTTAGTCATTTTTTAAAGGTTTTGGCTGGTTAGCCGACACAACCTTAAAATCTTCATTTTTGAAGTGCTGAAACGCCGTATTGGCAAAGCCGGATATTTTGTGAAAATTTTGAAAAAAAATGGTCATTTTTCTTGAGTTAAATGAGTCATAATTTTCTTTTAATGAAAATCACCCTAATAAATGTGCAAGATGAGCATAACTCAAAATGAATCTTTCTCAGTCCGTGAAGAAATCCCTTTGGAGCTACATATGTGGTGGCATGATTTGGGGGACGACAACAGGAAAGTTGTGACAAAAGCATTGGGTGGTCTTATCGGGATCTTGACAGGGGAGACTCTGCCGAAATTTCTGAAAAATTTGGGAGTTAGAAAAAAATATTGGGATATTGAGATGTGCAAAGAAAGAGATAAGTTACATTATGTGTTTGAGGACATGCTCTACTTCTCATTTGAGGACGAATGACCCTAAGTGGGGGAGAATGTAATACTCCGTATTTGATGGGTGCGTAGACACGAGTTGCTATAGCCAGTCGAGATTAATATCGTGTGTTGACGTGAAAATCGAACCTTTCTGGAAATGATTGTAGTGTAAGAAATTTGGTCTTCAAGTTTACAAATATGGATAAAGGAAATAATCTCAATTGAAATGGTGTTGTCAGACTTATGTCGAATGCGGTAATGTGGGATAAATTGCGAATATTTGTGTAGAAGTAAAAGCATCAATTTGGTAACCTGAGAATAATTCTTAGTACTTTCGAGGACGAACGTTTGTTTTAGAGGTAGAGAATGCGACGACCCAAAGGGTCATCACCTATTTTCTTATCCATTCCGAGCTTCCGAGCCCTTGGAAACCTTATTTACAGTTGCCTCAATTTTCGTGCACAGTCCGGACACGTAGCCGGAAGCTCAAATATGAAATTTTGTGAAAATTTGCTAAGTTTTGATATTAAAATGAATAAATTTGACTTCGGTCAACATATTGAGTAAACGGACCCGGACCCATAATTTGACGGTATCGGGAGGTCCGTAGGAAAATATGGGACTTGGGCGTATACTCGGAATCAAATTCCGAGGTCCCAGGCCCGAGAAAAGAATTTTTGAGTAAAATTGTTTTCTGAAAATATTTAAGGAAAATGGAAATGAAATTTGATTAGAAAGTGATGGTATCGGGCCCATATTTTGGTTCCGATACCCGATATAGGTCTTATATATGGTTTAAGCACTTTCTGTAAAGTTTGGTTGAAAACGGACGTCGTTTGACGTGTTTCGGACTCAAAATGGAAAATTTGATGTTTTATGAAATTTGAAAGAATTCTTGGATTTTAAAGCTTAATTCGTGGTATATGACGTTATTTTGGCGATTTAATCGCACGGTTAAGTTCGTAGGATGTTGTTGAGTTAGTGTATGTGTTTGGTTAGGAGCCCCGAGGGCTCGGGGGTGTTTCGGAGTGATTTCGGACGTAGGAAAATTGCAGAAAATTGCAAAACAGTACCCATGAATAGTATCCCGTGAACAGTACCCATGAATAGTACACCGTGTATAGTACCCGTGTACAATATATATGAACAGTACCCCGTATACAGTACCCATAAACAGTACCGTGAACAGTTCCCGTGAACAGTAAAAATGCGTGAACAGTAACCTCGGAAATTCTAGACAGAATGTTAAGTTTTGAAAATGGGACGAACCCATTTTCCATTTTTACCAATTTGGAGCTCGGGGAGAGGCGATTTTCGGGAGATTTTCAGAAAAAATAACGGGGTAAGTGTTCTTAACTTAATTTTGGTTAGATTATCCGAATCTATTACTAGTTTTGACATTTAATTGGTGATTTTAGTTGGAAAAATCTTGAAAACCCTCTTAGTTTAATTTGAAGATTTGAGGGTCGAGTTGATGTCGGATTTTGGTAAAATTGGTATGGTTGGACTCGTGGTTGGATGAGGTTTCCTATTTCGTAATTTTTGTCGGGTTTCGAGATGTGGGCCCCACGGGCTAATTTTTAGTGCAATTTCGGATTTTTAATGGAAAATGTAGAATTTCATATGGAATTAATTCCTATAATTTTTATTGACTGAATCGAATTGTTTATGACTAGATTTGAAGCTTCGGACGAATTCGCGAGGCGAAGGCTTGTTGAAATTTTGAATTGGTAGCAAAGCGAGGTAAATGTTTGGTCTAACCTTAGCTTGAGGGAATAAGAGTTGAGTCTTAATTGCTACTTGCTATTTATCGAGTACGACGTATAGGCATGGTGATGAGTATCTATACGTTGGTGTCTAGCATGACCGTGAGTCCTTATATCGCGAATATTCGAATTTTGTTATATCTTCCATGATTAAATGATGACTTCTATATGTTGTGAAGGGCATGTGAAAGAAATGGTGATATTTAATATTTGAGGAGCATTGGCTCAAGTTATAAAATGAATTACTAAGTAAGAAATGAAAGAAAGAGAAAGAATTATTGAATTATTCCCTTGCCGAGATAATTGTGAAATTGTTGATATATTCCTTGCTAGGAATTTTATTGTTAATTGTTGTGCCCTTATTGGAATCCTGATTATTATCCAGTTTACTTCCTTGCCCCTTATCTGTGATTGTTGTTTGGGTGAGGAAGAGTGATAAAGCACGAAGGGTGATTCCGTGTATTGTTTGATATGGTGAGGAAAGAGTGTAAAGCACGAAGGGTGATGCCGTGCCGTACGATGTGCCATTCCGTACTGATATCTATTGATTATATTGTGAGGAAAGAGAGTAAAAGCATGAAGGGTGATGTCGTGTACAGTTTTATTTTATATATTGCTTGGGTGAGGAAGAGAGTAAAAGCACGAAGGGTGATGCCGTGCAGTTTATATTGATTCTTATGGTGAGGACGAGAGTAAAAGCACGAAGGGTGATGTCGTGCACTTGTACTTGATTTTTCCTGATTCTAATTGAGTTATGTTGTCATGTACGTTTATTTACTTATTTTCCGTTATTACTTGATTTTATTTCGATGTTATAGATTCCCTTACCCTATTTGCCTTATGTTTGTTGCTTGGGTGAGGAAGAGTGTAAAGCACGAAGGGTGATGCCGTGTATTATTTTGGTGAGAGAGTGTTAAAGCACGAAGGGTGATGTCGTGTATTGTTTTGGTGAGAGAGTGTTAAAACACGAAGGGTGATGCCGTGCACTTTCTGTTTGCTGTGTTTACTTGTTATTAACAGTTCAAGTGTATTAACTATTTAGATCCCTTTACTGTTGTGATCCTTTGTGTTGGAATCCATAGTGTTTACAATACCTCGCCTTATATTTTTTTAATATGTTCAATACTTCAAATTTCAAGAATTGTTACATTTTTAACTCAATTGATTTCTCAAATAAAGTTTCCTTAAACCGTTTGAGATTGTACTTTACTTAAAAAGGAATTTCTACTATGTTTTAATTTATTAATTTCTCGTATTAAAGGTAATGATTCCTTCGATATTGTACTTTAATTGAAAATGGTATTTTCTTTATCAAATGATTTCTAAAAATAACTTCATCTTTTCTTGTTGATTTCCTAATTGGGTTGGAAGTTGTACTCTACTTTATGTTAAGTGAATGAGGCTCCTTGAACATTCTTAATTGTATTGGGTTATGGAACCTATGAGCTGAGTAACATGAGAATATTGTTGTGCAATGTGAGACAGAAATATGTGGGCACAAGGTGCCAGGGAAAATATTATGGTTTTATTTAATGGCACATGAGTTGTCCGTGCGATTGTGACATAAATATGGGCACGAGGTGCTAAGAAAATATGAAAGTGGGCCGAGACCTATATTATTTATGATTATGAAATAAGGTGTCACAAGGTGACCTTTACTCGAAAGAATTATATTCGAAAGATGCTTATCTGAAAGATATTTATTTGAAGGAAAAATATTCGAAATATATTTATTGAAAAGCATATTATCTTAGAGATGATTACTTGAAGGAATTATAGGCGAAAGATTTATATTTGAAGGAGTTGATTAATTGATTGCACTTGTAATTATTATTTGTTGAGAAACATTTATGGTGTTCATGTTGCCTGCTATTTATATCACTGGTTGATTATTGTTTCCATCATTGTTATTTGCTTCCTATTATTTTTTGTATATTATATTGCACAGGATTATTTGGTAGTCTGGTCCTAGCCTCGTCACTACTTCGCCGAGGTTAGGCTAGGCACTTACCAGCACATGGGGTCGGTTGTGCTGATACTGCACTCTGCACTCTTTTGTGCAGATCCCAGTGCGGTAGACTTCAGACCGCAGTGAGATTGTTGTTTCTTGTTCATCAGGCGATCCGAGGTAGTCATGCAGGCGTTCGCAGGCCTTGACATCTCCTTCTATCTACTATTACTGTTTCTTTCATGTATTTCCAGAGACAGTGTTGTATTTATTTCTTTCAGACCTTTATTTGTAGTACTCCTAGACAGTCTGTGAAGTTGTGACACCTGTCTTGGGTAGATTTGTTATGGATTGGTATTAGCAGTATTATTAAATCTTTACAATGCAGTCTTCTGCTTATTCAATTCTGTTGTTATCTAATTGTTGGCTCTTAACCGTTATCGGATTAAAAATGGAAATAAGGTAGATAGTTCAGTTGGTTGGCTTGCCTAGCTTTCACTAGTAGGCGCCATCACGACTCCTGAGAGTGGAAAATTCGGGTCGTGACAAGTTGGTATCAGAGCTCTAGTTACATAGGTCTTACAATTCACAGACAAACTTAGTAGAGTTTGAGGGATCGGTACGGAGATGTCTGTGTTTATCCCCAGAGGCTACAGAGTTAGGAAAAGTTTCGCTCCCATTCTTCTCTGTCGTGCGATTTTGTTCTCTCATTGCTAAATTGAAACCTCTACTTTTGTCTTTTCATGAATGGCGAGGTCACGTGCCACTTTTTCAGCCAAACAATATCACAGACCGGTGATAGATCAATTACGTCTTCGGAGGCTTTGCGGAGGTTGGATAGGTCTCACCAAGCTCTTCGCTACCACTTTCAGCAGTGCATATTTTGAGGACCCACGGGATTATCTTAACTGCTGCTATGAAGTATTGCTGAACGTGAGAATAGTCGAAAGTGATGGGGTTGATCTTACTGTGTTTCAGATGACAAGTAAAGGTAGTGGAAAGCTAATGTATTTACTAGACCAATTGTGGCTCCGACGGAAGATGTAGACGTATCAAGAGATCACCTAATAAATCATGTTGTGGTTCAACGTACCTTGACGTCTGGTTGATTTGTTTGAGTTGGGAAGGTCAAATATTGTGGATTATCGGATGTTGTGACCTATGGCTTCGTGCCAAGTGAGAGGAGTCCACTATCAACGATCAAATTGCGGGGTCATGTGTTATACCAATTTTGGCCTGAGATGTATTTATATGGTATTGAAAGATTTTCCAAAACTTGTATATGATCAAGAGCTGAGATTTGAATGGGATGATGATGAGACTGGAGATATTCCCGCGTCCTTAATAATTCTATATTTCAGTAACAGCAGGGTAATAAAAACATATTCAACATACTCGTAGTGCTTAAGTTAATCACAACACTCGCATGGGGCAGTCATCTTTTAATGTACCAGTGGCATGGAATTTCCTGCAATGGTTATTTAAGTTATCCGGTATAGACTTAGTATGAGCAGTCGAACTGCGGATGGGTTGTTATGAAAATGGTGATACTAGGAACATCCTAAGAAATTATCCTAGACTTGGGAGAGACATATTTCGTCAAAGCACTCAGACTACGTGCCTCATTGTAGTTACTACTCCACTTACATGACCAACCATAGGTAGGGGTCAGGATATTAGAGGTGGAGGTGAGACTCCTAGAGGTGAAGACCCAGTCCGTTGATATATTTTCTATGGTATGGCTGAGGTTGCTACACCAGACGGTATTGTTATAAGTACGGTCTCGAATTATTATTAAGTCAAAATTTTCTTAACATGATTCGGTTTTGAGTATCGAGGAAAGTTCTCCTATTGTGCTCCACTTATGAGTGAACTTCGTAATTCTTAAATCTACATATGTGAATACTTCTGTTGGGAGATTATATGGAGATAGCCATGTCTATCATTATGTGTTGGTCACTAAAAATAGTTGTGAGGCTAAAAGTGACTTTTGTGAATCAATTCGATGAGTTTGATGTAATTTCTAAATAATTGATTTTAGTTGTAAATTATATGCCCTACCGGTATGGGGGATCCTTGTATTTTGTGATTTTGTTTAACGAAAATTATTTGAAAGAAGGAAGAAAGGAAATGGAAAATTTTAGTTGGCACAATGTGCAAAATACTTGTGATTCAGAGTTGAGGATGAGATCCTCAAATTTTTATATGATATAAAATATTTAAACCGGGCTACAAGCTGAGGTGGATGTTATACAAAGACAAGGTCCTGGTGGTGAAAATTTTATGTATTTAAATTCTCCTTTTGTGAAATTTAAAATTTGTGCTATAGCACTTGTAGGGAGTCATGACTATCAGGCTTATTTGAAAATTCTTGTATGAATATTTTTGTGCATAATTTGCCAAAATTGTATTGTAACTATTGAGTTTTAGCCTACAAGGTGAGAGCCCAGGTGGCGTTAATTGTGAATCGCTAATTTGGGTAAGTAATTATGAGGTCTTCATGCTACGTTGTTAAGCTTGAAACAAGAATTTATTAACATGAAGTTAATTGGCAATTTTATAATCGATTATATACCACTATTAAAACCAGAGATGTGGTTAATGTCATACATATGATGTGTTTCATGTTGAAATATCATTATGATAGTGTCACTCTTGTAATGCGGAGATTAGTGTTATTGATAAATACATTGTGGTGCTTTGTTGGGTTGTGGACATGTCATTAGGTGTTGTTTTGGTGTTACTCTGGCAGGTGGATATGCCCAATAACAGGGGAGACTCTGCCGAAATTTCTGAAAAATTTGGGAGTTAGCAAAAAAAATTGGGATATTGAGATGTGCAAAGAAAGAGATAAGTTACATTATGTGTTTGAGGACATTCTCTACTTCTCATTTGAGGACGAATGACCCTAAGTGGGGGAGAATGTAATACTCCGTATTTGATGGGTGCGTAGGCACGAGTTGCTATAGCCAGTCGAGATTAATATCGTGTGTTGACGGGAAAATCGGACCTTTCTGGAAATGATTGGAGTGTAAGAAAATTGGTCTTCAAGTTTACAAATATGGATAAAGGAAATAATCTCAATTGAAATGGTGTTGTCGGACTTATGTCGAATGCGATAATGTGGGATCAATCGCGAATATTTGTGTAGAAGTAAAAGCATCAATTTGGTAACCTGAGAATAATTCTTAGTACATTCGAGGACGAACGTTTGTTTTAGAGGTGGAGAATGTGACGACCCAAAGGGTCATCACCTGTTTTCTTATCCATTACGAGCTTCCGAGCCCTTGAAAACCTCATTTACAGTTGCCTCAATTTGCGTGCACAGTCCGAGCACGTAGCCGGAAGCTCAAATATGAAATTCTGTGAAAATTTGCTAAGTTTTGATATTAAAATGAATAAATTTGACTTCGGTCAATATTTTGGGTAAACAGACCCGGACCCATAATTTGACAGTCCCGGGAGGTCCGTAGGAAAATATGGGACTTGGGTGTATGCTCGGAATCAAATTCCGAGGTCCCAGGCCCGAGAAATGAATTTTTGAGTAAAATTGTTTTCTGAAAATATTTAAGGAAAATGGAAATGAAATTTGATTAGAAAGTGATGGTATCGGGCCCGTATTTTGGTTCTGACGCCTGGTACAGGTCTTATATATGGTTTAAGCGCTTTCTGTAAAGTTTGTTTGAAAACGGACGTCGTTTCACGTGTTTCGGACTCAAAATGGAAAATTTGATGTTTTATGAAATTTGAAAGAATTCTTAGATTTTAAAGTTTAATTCGTGGTATATGACGTTATTTTGGCGATTTGATCGCACGGTTAAGTTTGTAGGATGTTGTTGAGTTAGTGTATGTGTTTGGTTAGGAGCCCCGAGGGCTTGAGAGTGTTTCGGACGTAGGAAAATTGCAGAAAATTGCAGAAACAGTACCCATGAATAGTATCCCGTGAACAGTACCCATGAATAGTACTCCATGTATAGTACCCGAGTACAGTATATATGAACAGTACCCCGTATACAGTACCCATGATCCGTGAACAGTTCCCATGAACAGTAAATGAAAGAAAGAGAAAGAATTATTGAATTATTCCCTTGCCGAGATAATTGTGAAATTGTTGATATATTCCTTGCTAGGAATTTTATTGTTAATTGTTGTGCCCTTATTGGAATCCCGATTATTATCCAGTTTACTTCCTTGCCCCTTATCTGTGATTGTTGTTTGGGTGAGGAAGAGTGATAAAGCACGAAGGGTGATGCCGTGTATTTTTTGATATGGTGAGGAAAGAGTGTAAAGCACGAAGGGTGATGCCGTACCGTACGATGTGCCATTCCGTACTGATATCTATTGATTATATTGTGAGGAAAGAGAGTAAAAGCACGAAGGGTGATGCCGTGTACAATTTTATTTTATATATTGCTTGGGTGAGGAAGAGAGTAAAAGCACGAAGGGTGATGCCATGCATTTTATATTGATTCTTATGGCGAGGACGAGAGTAAAAGCACGAAGGGTGATGCCGTGCACTTGTACTTGATTTTTCCTGATTCTAATTGAGTTATGTTGTCATGCATGTTTATTTACTGATTTTCCGTTATTACTTGATTTTATTTCGATGTTATAGATTCCCTTACCCTATTTTCCTTGTGTTTGTTGCTTGGGTGAGGAAGAGTGGAAAGCACGAAGGGTGATGCCGTGTATTTTTTTGGTGAGAGAGTGTTAAAGCACCAAGGGTGATGCCGTGTATTGTTTTGGTGAGAAAGTGTTAAAGCACGAAGGGTAAAGCCGTGCACTTTCTGTTTGCTGTGTTTACTTGTTATTAACAGTTCAAGTGTATTAACTGTTTAGATCCCTTTACTGTTGTGATCCTTTGTGTTGGAACCCATAGTGTTTACAATACTTCGCCTTATTTTTTTTAATATGTTCAATACTTCAAATTTCAAGAATTGTTACATTTTTTACTCAATTGATTTCTCAAATAAAGTTTCCTTAAACCGTTTGAGATTGTACTTTACTTAAAATGAATTTCTACTATGTTTTGATTTATTAATTTCTCGTATTAAAGGTAATGATACCTTCGATATTGTACTTTAATTGAAAATGGTATTTTCTTTATCAAATGATTTCTAAAAATAACTTCATCTTTTCTTGTTGATTTCCTAATTGGGTTGGAAGTTGTACTCTACTTTATGTTAAGTGAATGAGGCTCCTTGAACATTCTTAATTGTATTGGGTTATGGAACCTATGAGCTGAGTAACATGAAAATATTATTGTGCAATGTGAGACAGAAATATATGGGCACAAGATGCCGGGGAAAATATTATGGTTTTATTTAATGGCACGTGAGTTGTCCGTGCAATTGTGACATAAATATGGGCACGAGGTGCTAAGAAAATATGAAAGTGGGCCGAGACCTATATTATTTATGATTATGAAATGAGGTGTCACAAGGTGACCTTTACTCGAAAGAATTATATTCGAAAGATGCTTATCTGAAAGATATTTATTTGAAGGAAATATATTCGAAATATATTTATTGAAAAGCATATTATCTTAGAGATGATTACTTGAAGGAATTATAGGCGAAAGATTTATATTTGAAGGAGTTGATTAATTGATTGCACTTGTAATTATTATTTGTTGAGAAACATTTATGGTGTTCATGTTGCCTGCTATTTATATCACTGGTTGATTATTGTTTCCATCATTGTTATTTGCTTCCTATTATTTTTTGTATATTATATTGCACAGGATTATTTGGTAGTCTGGTCCTAGCCTCGTCACTACTTCGCCGAGGTTAGGCTAGGCACTTACCAGCACATGGGGTCGGTTGTGCTGATACTTTACTCTGCACTCTTTTGTACAGATCCCAGTGCGGTAGACTTCGGACCGCAGTGAGATTGTTGTTTCTTGTTCATCAGGCGATCCGAGGTAGTCCTGCTGGCGTTCGCAGGCCTTGGCGTCTCCTTCTATCTACTATTACTGTTTCTTTCATGTATTTCCAGAGACAGTGTTGTATTTATTTCTTTCAGACCTTTATTTGTAGTATTCCTAGACAGTCTGTGATGTTGTCACACCAGTCTTGGGTAGATTTGTTATGGATTGGTATTAGCAGTATTATTAAATCTTTACAATGCAGTCTTCTGCTTATTCAATTCTGTTGTTATCTAATTGTTGGCTCTTAACCGTTATCGGATTAAAAATGGAAATAAGGTAGATAGTTCAGTTGGTTGGCTTGCCTAGCTTTCATTAGTAGGCGCCATCACGACTCCCGAGGGTGGAAAATCTGGGTCGTGACAATACCCTTCCGGGTGTAGGAAAAAGGAGGTGTGACAGTAACATGATTGAGTTCAAGTATAAAGTCAAAACAGTGAGGAAATATCAGTAAAAATTCCCGAAGGGTTCAAATAGTTGGCACTAGGCCCAAATATGACATTCAACCCAAATAATGATGATAACAAATAGTTTTCAATCAAATACGCGGTAAAATCATCAATCGGGACGGACCAAGTCACAATCCCCAATAGTGCACGACCCCACACTCGTCATCGAGCATGTGCCTCACCTCAATATAGCACTACGATGTGCAATCCGGGGTTTCAAACCCTCAAAACATCATTTACAATCATTACTCACCTCGAACCAGCTAAATCTCTAGCTCGCGACGCCTTTGCCCCTTGAATCGGCCTCCACGCGCGTCAAATCTATCCAAAACTAGAACGAGGACGTCAAAATATGCTAAGTGAACGAAGCCCAAGCGAAAATAATCAATAAAGGGCACAAATCCCGAAAATAACCAAAATCCAACCCCCCAGGCCCACATCTTGGAATTCGATAACTTTTACATCAATAGGTTCCTTATCTCCCCACGAGTTCATACATATCAAAAGTTCTCAAATCCGACCCCAAATGGTCCTTCAAATCCACAATTAAAGGCCTAAATTTCCAAACCTTAGTTTCCCCAATTTTAACCTTTGATTTCCATAATTTCAGCTCTAATCCATGAAATAATAGCATAGGAACGAGTTTTAGGTCCAAATTCCTTACCTCAATGAAGTTCTCTTGAAATACCTCTCTCAAATCGCCCAAAAAGCTCCTAAGCCAAAGTAAAAAATGGTGAAATAACTCAAATTCACGAAATGAAATAACTTATGCCCGGGCCTTTCCGCATCTGCGGTCCTTCAACCGCATCTGCGGTACCGCATTTGCGGTAACCACCGGAAATCACCCCGAGGCCCCCAGGACCTCAACAAAAAGCACAAACATATCCCAATACCTTATTCAAACTTGTTCCAATCATCAAAATACCTCAAACAACATTAAATCACCCAATACACATCAGATTCAAGCCAAACTTTCTAAAATCATCCAAATTACGCTTTCGATCAAAAACCCAACCAAACCACGTCCGAATGATCTGAAATTTTACACACACATCCCAAATGACACAACGGAACTACTGCAACTCTCGGAATTCCATTCCAACCCCTATATCAAAATCTCTCCTATCAACCGGAAATCGCCATATCAACTTGCCAAATTCAAGCCTAAATCTATTACGAACCTCCAAAATTCATTCATATCGCGCTCCTATGCTCAAATCACCTCCCGAAGCTAGCCCAACCATCAAAACTCACATCCGATCCCTCTAGCACATAAGTCAATATCCGGTTGACTTCTCCAACTTAAACTCACTCTAAAGAGACTAAGTGCCTCAAACCTTGCCAAATCCTTTTTAGATTTGATCCGACCAACCCGATCACATATAGAACCGATAGATAAAGCAATAAGAAGCAAAAATGGGAAAAACAGGGCGGTAACTCATGAGACGACTGGCCGGATCGTCACATTGAAGTTGCAAAAGTTTCAAAGAAACGTCTTTTATTGAGAGAAGAAAGCAATATAGTTCCGTTGAATGTTAGATGTGCTTAAATAGGAACAAAGAATGGTTAGATATTAAAACTGATTGACTTTTGAAATCTAGTGTTAATGACCTTGTTAAATACAGGAAGGGAAAAAGGACGTTTCGAATATTTGAAGAGCACGTTTCGAATATTTGAAGAGCAGCTTTTGGTGATGGCTCTGTTCCAAAACGCATGGATAAAGTTGTAACCTAAAGAATATGTAAGGTCACATCTTTTAGAGAAAAAGAAATTAATAACTAAGGGAAAGTATGAGAAAAAATGCTAAATAAACAAGAGAAAAGATAAATAGTAATCCTAACTTAAGAGGGGTGTCCTGTCAGCTTTCTTTTTACCACCTTTATATATATATAGATTATTGAGTCAATTGCATGTTTATAATAATTTGCACTGAAACACTTGTTGATAGCAGTATCGTCAACTACAAGATATTTCAACTTTGGCATGTCAATGTTCCAAGAGTAGCTTCAAGCCAAGAATCGGAGACAAGTGAGGTTCGCTCAGTTGGTAAAACACATTCACCCACAATCATTAGATTTTGGATTCGAATTACATTGGAGGGGAAGTGTGGAAGTACTATAGATCCTCCTAAATTGGGAAAGAATTTTTTTAAAAAAAGCCAAGAAATGGCAAAAATATTGTCATGTGTAATTCTGAAAGAGATCTATCACGTTCAATTCAAATGGCTCAACCATTTACCACCGGAAGAAAATTGAAAAAATGATACCTTATAACTGCTTTTAAAAAATAGCCAAAAAATGTATATATATATATATATATACATTTTGTATGTTATATATAAATTATATATATTTTTTTGGCTATCGAATATAAATAATTTCTTGTGCAGGTTAAACGTGATAATACACAAAAAAAAGAGAGTAAAAAAAGTAGAAAATCTATAACTTAATTAAGAGCCATGACGTCAAAGAGAGACTCAAAGCAAGTATATAAGTTATTTAGTTCACTATATCCATTTTCTATAGGTTTTATGTGATCTCCAGTTTGAATGTGTCATCGCAAATGGCAATATTTCTTCATATGAATACTACTTTTAGTAAATGTCTAACTTTATAACCTAAGCTCCAATTATCGATTGGACCCAAAATGAGAAGAATATACTGGAATAAAAACTTATCAGCATTCGATTACAACAAAACAAACCATATTAATTGTTATGATTAAGTCATAAACTAAGGTGAGAATATGAATAATTAATCAGTGATTTAATAATAAGAGTTGTATATAAAGACATATGACATGTATTGGTGTAATATTTGGTGCGGGTAAATTTTTCCAGGGAGTAGGTATCTAATTCTCAAGGACCTTTTTCAATTACTTTATAATTTATATAAGTTGTTATTGCTTGCAACAAATTTATGCAGAGAAAAATAAAACTGCAATCACAAGTAACTATAAAGAAAAAAAGATTTTATTGATAAACATTGTAGGTTACAACTTCGTTTATCCCTGAATTCTTCCATCCAATTTATCCTACGTGATTCGAAGGCCTTAGCAGCGTATTTCTCGAACGTAGGACTTTAAGCAAGACATATTTGATATGTCTTTGATCTCTTATGAATATTCCAAGAGTTTCATGGAATTTTGGAGATCTCATATTTGATCTCTTTGTGCATATTCTAAGAGTTTATGGAATTGCCGAGATCCTCTTGAAGGGCATTGTCGCGCCCCTTTTTTCCTCGCGGAAGTCTGGGTTTCGACATTTCTTGGGAATAACTCATTTCCTTTTGGGAATTGGGTATGGAATTTGAAGAGTCGCCACCTAACGGATTTAAAGTGCGTTAGGGCACCTAAAGCAAATAACTCATAAATCGGTTTGCATTACCAGAGATTGGGTAAGGGCTCAAAATAACCTTGAGGGGAAGGTGTTAAGCACCCCTCGAGGTCCACAACGGTGGGTCCTGTCCAAACTTGAATTAGGTGAATTAGTCTTATAAGCAAACAAAGCAATTTAGACAAATAGATATTTTGTTTTAAAACAATGGGTAAAAGGGGTCCTAGGTTTTTTAGCCTATAGGATCACTTTTGTGTAATACTTGGTAATCGTCCCCAAGTTGGGGTGCTACATATAACATTAGCACACATGTCATCATATCCTTTACTACCTAATTACCCTTCCCTTAGTAGTTATCTAAGCGATTCTAACTAAACGTTCTCTATGTGTGCATTACCTGTCCCTTACTTATGGTCCTGGAGGTGTTTAGGACTTCTAGTTAAGGTAGATCTAGACTCTCCTATAGTGTTTAAAAGGAGAAAATCTAAGCGACAAGCAAAACAAATAGGACTGTCAGATAAAGGAACAATTAAAGGCTCACATTTTACCTCCACAAATAAGCAAGCAATTGCACGTCTCAAACAACAGTATTTCAGACACTTTAGAAGTCCTATAGTAGGATATCTAGGTGAGCACAAAGCAGAACATATGCAGTGTTTTATTAAAGCGAGACAGAAGGTACTTAATCATTTGCCTACTGATTTTAAGACTAGCTGAATCTGGCAGTTCACAAACAAAGCACAGTTTTATAATTTCCAGATTTTAATCGCCTTACAAGCTTGCCTAAGCGTGGATCAGAGATGTCCTATGAAATCTAATCGTTAATCAGAACTGCGATAAACTAGTAAACAATTTTAAGGAGGCAGTTTGGTTCATTAGGTCCTATAGGCATGCTGTCTAGGTGTAGAAACAGTTTTTAAACTTATAGACATGGTATCTATATGCGAGAACTGATTTAAACATTATAAGCTTGATGTCTAGGTGTAGAAACTGATTTAAAACTTATAGACGTGGTATCTAAATGCATAAATTGGTTTTAAAACCTTATAGACATGGTATCTAAATGCAAAAATTAGTTTTAAAACCTTATAGACATGATATCTAAATGCAGAAGTCGATTCGAACCTTATTTGCATGCAGAAACTGATTTAAACCTTATTTGCATGGTATCTAGAATGCAGGACTGATTTTAAACTTATAGGCATGGTATCTACATGCACATAAGCAAACAAACATCGCAGCAATCTATAGGCATAGTTTCTAATTGCAGAAAGTGATCTTAAACTTAGAGGCATAGTATCTAAATGCACATAAGCAAACAAACATCGCAACAACCTATAGCCATGGTTTCTAAATCCAGGAACTGATTTAAACTCTATAGGCATGATATCTACCCGTTTCCAACAAAATATATATAAGAATCCCTCCCAGTTTTACTAATATCCCCAATATCTATTTACAAAAAAATTATTATTACAAACCAAACATAAATCATGAATTACAGAAGTGAAACTGCTAAAACTATAGTGAGCCTAAACAGGCCCAAACAGTAAACATGGAAATACTAGGCCTTCAATCAAGTATGAACATGCCAATATTCTCATAGTGCACCCAATGGTATCCTGGTGTGTCAAAGTTCCCAAGGGCCTCAGGGACCCCGGGCAATGCTCACACCAGAAAACTTTTAAAGAAACCTTTTATGAGCAAGTTTGGAGAGCCAGCCCCAATGTGTCAAAGTTCAGAGGAGTCTCATGGACTCCTAGGCAATGCTCACACTGGAAGGGAAGGACCCTAGATGTTCTAAGAGTAGGAGTTGAAAATAGTGTATTAAAATAGGAGACAGTTTTGTTTTTTAGAAAGATAGTTTGGGTTTTGGAAGTGCATAGAAGCAGATTATCAGATCACAAGAATCACAAGCAGAACACACTTAGTAGAAGGAGTTCAGCCTTGAACTCCCTCAATCAACAACAGACAAGGCAAAGTTTCACATGGCCTTAGTCCACTAGCTATTACTAGGTGATCATACATGCAGATATTGGTCATAGGGCAACATGTTGGGGTCAGATAGTCATACAGAAAGGCAATAAGGTTGAAAACATAGGAATCATGAATCAATCAGGAGTTTGTTAGGGATGAGTACTTAAAACAAGACAAGAAGAATATGTTAGTTAAAAAAATAGATATAGGTCTAATTTACAGGCATGTAGATATGCTGAAAGCAGGAAACACATAGGTTTAATTAAACATAAGTAGACAGGCTGAACACATAGGTTAAATAGAAGTAGACATGCTGATAACATGACACATAGTTTAATTGGATAGTAGTAAACATGCTGGTTAGGAACAATAAACATAAAACACAGGGATCTAATAAGATAAAGTAGACATGCTAATAAAAGGGCACATAGTTAAATTGTATAGCAGTAAACATGCTGAGTAGGGAAACACATAGGTTTGATTAAACAGAAGAAAGACACGCTGATTATAAGAAAACACATAGGTTTAATTGAATAGTAGTAGTGGAGGCATACCGGTTAAGAGATAGCAATAGAAGAGTGAAGCAAACAGGGTCCAAAGGTCTAGCCTTGGCTTCCAGCCTTCTAGACAATGCAATAAACAAAGAGTAGAAGATTGTGATAGAGGAAGAGAGAAAGAACTGTGTGTACTTTTCTATGTCTGTGTGCGTGTGTGTTAAAGAAAAAAATGAGGCTTATACAGCATTGAGTAGAGTAGAATAAATAAGGTAAAAGAGTTTAAAGGTTTGCAAGTACGGCAAAGAAATAATCAGTCAATCAATTTAGGCATGACAAGGCTAATCGATAGGCAAAAGTCATGGGATTATATAAAAAATAACTCATAATTGAGGTCCAAATAAGGTAACTGGTGAGTTTGATAGCCAATTAGAATCAGAACACCAAAATTCGGCAAATAACAGGCAATTAGTAACACAAATAAGGTAACATAAGTAAATTAGCGACCAATCTGGCGTTGGTAAGTCAATCAACCCAAAAATTAAGCTTAGCAGGAACAATTAAGGCAAGTAGTACTAGTTAAGAGTCCAACAATAAGGAAAGTAAATAAAATTACAGGACTTAATCGCCTCAGTAAACAAAGCAAATTTCAAACCCTAGGCAGTTTAGGTACTCAGTCAATCACTCAAAATAACGGGAAAATATTGAAGTGAATAATGAGATAATCAAACAAACTAAAGACCATAATATAGTCATGAAAGAATTAGTAGAAAAAAAAGATAATCAAACACATAGGAACTTTAGAAAAGTTTTTTGCAGAAACAAAACGAAGTGAAACCTTAATGATTAGGAACATTAGGATCGACTAACAGTAAGGAAAGCAGAGAACCTTTAGAGAAAAATGCTATAGAAACTCGAAACCAGATCTACAACAAATAATAAAGAATCAAAACCCTAATTTTGAGGAACATTAAAACCAGTCGATGATAAGAAGAACAGGAAAATTTTAAAGAAAACTACCGTATAAAATTGAAAACATTTCAGATCAAGGATCTAAACAGATTCAAAGTGCAAGAGATGACGGTTTTGAGAAAATGATAGAGATGAAAGAAAATCTGGTTTGGAAACAGAGATTCGAGCCATAAACACAAGATAATAGTACTCACAAACGGATATGACCGTAGGTGGATTCTTAATTGGTTTCGAACAAAATCTGGGTTGGATCTCTTCGAGATCCCTTCATAAAACAACAAAATCGAACAACAAGAAGGGGTAAGAGGCCGGTAGGGGCCTCAAATCACCAGGGAACCCCATGGAACGGGTAATAATCGAAGGGTTTGGGGGAAAATTTAGGTGACGACGCTAGGGTTAGGGTTAGTTTCAGAGAGAACCGGAGAAGGAGGGGGATATAAGGGCGGCTGTCTTCAGAGAAATGGCTAGGGTTAGAGGGTCGTTTGGGTTAAAAAAGGAAAGAGGGAATGGGGGCCGTTGATCTCAAAGATCAGCCAAGATTAGAGGGGTTTGGGTCGGGTAGAGGTCTTTAGGTTTTGGGCTGGGGTGATTTGGGCTTAGGTTAAATTAAATTGGGCTAGAGAAGTTTCGATTTTGGGTATAATTAGGGGCTATTTGTTAAATACCCAATTTACTAAATAAAATAATTTTAAAAATAGCTAAATAAATGATAAAATATAATTTTCATGCATGAAGGTGATTTTAAAAATAATTACTTAATATTATAAAAATATAAAAAGTCATTTTTTGTATAGATAATGTAGGTATGCATATGTAGGGGGTATTTTTTGCAAAATATGAAATTATAGTCTTAAAAATGCAAACATAATTATAAAAAATACAATTAAAATATTTGAAAACTTATATGAGCAAAACTAATGAATTTAGTTGACTAAATCATTGTAAAGTAATAGAAGGGATAATTATTGAATATTATATAATTTAAAATACAGAAATAAATTGATTTAAGGCCTTTAAAAATTATAGAAACACTTGTGCATGTTTGTAAATACATGTAAAATATTTTGAAAGTATTTATGCATATTTAAAAATATATAAGGGAAAAATTGGGTATCAGCAGCTGCCCATCTTTACCCGGGAAGGATGAAAGAGTTTTCGGGTAAAGAAATGATGACCGATTTTGACCGAATAGGTGTTTTGAAAAAATAGAGGCTAAACCCTGGTCTCTGAGTTGCCTACATATCCCTGGTTGTACAGTAATCAGGCCATGTTTAGTTCTGGATCTAACGGTGAATGAAGCCGATGGAAAAGGTTCTTTTGTGAAGTGTAATGTCGGATGGAGTTATGATTGTGAGTTTGGAGCATAACAGATGCATTATAGGGTAGATATCTGAATGGTTACAGAGTAAGGTGGGTGATTGATGGGAATCGGTTATAATGGCAAAGTGAAAATGGTATGAATGGAAACCGGAGCGATGGTTGCTCCTGTTTGAAGAACAGTTACCTTCTGGATTACCTGCAAAACTCAAAATACGATGCATGCAAGTATATAGGTTACTGTGATAATTTAAACATGATGCAAATTTCCCTCAGACCATGAAAGATTGTCTTTGGACGATGTAGATGACGTCCTTAGACTATGATGTCCTGGGCCATGAATTATGAGATAAGAGATTCACAGGCCATGAAATAATGTTCTCAGGCTATGAGGATGGTGCCTCTGAACCATGACGCCTTTGAATAATCATGTGCAAGTTTGAGGGATCCTTAGGCCATGGCATGGTGTCTTCAAGCTATGAGGATGATGCCTTCAGACTAGACGCCTTTGGAAGAATTGGCTACACATCAGCCCATGAAATGTAAAGACATGATACCAAAAGAGATAGTAAGACAAAGCTTAGTCTTGTGCGGAGTTTGGGGGCAGAGCTTAGCCCAAGGGAAGAAGATAGTGCCAAGTTTAGAATAGATCAACATTTATGTAGGGAGGGACAATGCTTCGTCCCATGAGAAGGCAATGCTTAGCCTTATGCAAATACGGAGGCAAGGCTTAGCCTCATGCAAAGAGAAGGTAGTGCTTAACCTTATGCAAATGTGGAGGCAGGGCTTAGCTTCATGCAAGATTTGAGACAAGGCTTAGTCTCATACAAAGAGAAGGTAGTGCTTAGCCTTATGCAAAAGGAGGCATTGCTTAGCCTCATGCAAGATTTGAAACAAGGCTTAGTCTCATGTAAGGAGAAGGTAATTTTTAGCCTTATGCAAATGTGGAGGCAGGGCTTAGCCTCATGCAAGATTTGAGACAGGGCTTAGTCTCATGCAAAGAGAAGGCAATGCTTGGCCTTATGCAAAATGTGGAGGCAAGTCTTAGCCTCATACAGGATTTGAGACAAGGCTTAGTCTCGTGCAAGGAGAATGCAATGCTTGGTCTTATACAAAATATGGAGGCAGGCCTTAGCCTCATGCAAGATTTGAGACAAGGCTTAGTCTCATGCAAGGAGAAGGCAATGCTTAGCCTTATGCAAATGTGGAGGCAGGGCTTAGCCTCATGCAAAATTTGAGACAAGGCTTAGTCTCATGCAAGGAGAAGGCAGTGCTTAGCCTTATGCAAATATGGAGGCAGGGCTTAACCTCGTGCAAGATTTGAGACAAGGCTTAGTCTCATGCAAAGAGAAGGCAATGCTTGGCCTTATGCAAAATGTGGAGGCAGGGCTTAGCCTCATGCAAAATTTGAGACAAGGCTTAGTCTCATGCAAGGAGAAGGCAGTGCTTAGCCTTATGCAGTGAACAAGTAGCAAATAGGAGTAGAATGTGTCTTAGCTGGAGATATATTTGTGTTTGGTGGCCCGATTGATAGTGATTTTGCTGTGTATATATTTGCAAATGCTCCTGTTATGTACACTGTGCATGCATCCAAAGAAAAGTCGTGAGTTTTGTAAGGGGAGGTTGGTTCGTGCCTTTGTCTGCTGGCTGTGCTTTGCTCCTTTCTGGAGGCCCTGTTTGAATTGCCCTGGGTAACACCTGGTTGTCACGGAAATAGAGTTTTCGAAAATATGCACTTATTGATGAAAACAGAGTTGTTTTAGAAAACATAGTGAAATATCAAGTAATTTTAGATGAACTAATGACTGTAACACATTTCAGAGATATTGCAGCTTTCTTGTATTAGAATTTTGAGGGTCCTCCTCAAAATTCTGCTCCAGTTTGGTAAATGATCCTCCAGCCGTTTTGCGTGTGATGAAACTTGCTGAACCTTCTCTGGAGTTTTGAGAATCTTTCTCAAAATTCTGCCCCAGTTTCTTAACCAATTTCTAACTGTCTGGCATATGATGGCATTGGCTGGACTTGCTCCAAAATTTTGAGAGTCCTCCTCAAAATTCTGCCCTAGTTTCTGGTGCTGACGGAAAATGAAGATTTTATTAAGATATGACCGAACCAACAGGGTTGCCTACGTATCCCCTCTTAAACGGGAATCAGGTCAAGCATAGTTCAATTACATCATATGAAGGAGTGTAAACAATCTAAACATAGTATCTCTTGACTGCGTCTAAATTGATTGGTTTCGGCCTGACTTCTCTGTCCATTTCTGCAAGTATGAGTGTTGTTCCTGTTAGCACCCGGTGAACCATGTAAGGACCTTGCCAGTTGGGAAAGAATTCCTTTTGGCTTTATCTTGATGTGGGAAGATCTTCTTCAGCACCAACTATCCCGGTGCGAATTGTCTTGGTTTGACCCTTTTGTTGAAAGCTCTGGACATTCTGTTCTGATAAAGCTGACCATGACATACTGCGTTTATTCTTTTTCCGTCTATAAAGGCCAGTTGCTTATAGCGGCTCCTTATCCATTCTGCATCACTAAGTTCAGCTTCCTGTATGATCCTTAAAGAGGGAATTTCTACCTCGACTGGAATGACAACTTCAGTACCATAAACTAGTAAATAGGGGGTTGCCCCGGTTGATGTGCGAACCGTAGTGCATTACCCCAATAGGGCAAAGGGTAACTTCTCATGCCATTGTTTGTGATTTTCTACCATCTTCCTTAGTATCTTCTTGATGTTTTTATTGGCAACTTTCATAGCTCCATTCATTTGAGGCATGTATGTTGTAGAGTTTTTATGCTTGATTTTGAAGGTTTCACACATGGCTTTCATCAGCTCACTATTGAGATTGGCGGTATTATTAGTGATAATGGACTCGGGAACCCCGAATCATCAAACAATGCGATCCTTGACAAAATCTGCGATGACTTTCTTGGTCACAACTTTGTAAGATGCAGCTTCAAACCATTTAGTGAAATAGTCGATAGCCACCAAAATGAACTGATGTCCGTTTGAAGTAGTGGGCTCGATCGGATCGATGACATCCATTCCTCAGGCAGCAAAATGCCAAGGTGCACTTATTGCATTGAGCTTGTTTGGTGGTGCCATTATCATGTTTGCATGTACCTGGCACTGGAGGCATTTTCGTACGTACCGGATGCAATCTGTATCCATGGTCATCCAAAAGTATCCAGCACTAAGTATCTTCTTGGCTAGAACAAAACCATTCATATGTGGTTCACAAGTTCTGGCACGTATCTCCTCAAGTAGTATGGAAGCTTCCTTTGCATCAACACACCTTAATAACCTCGGATCAGGAGTTCTTCTATACAAGGTCCTTCCGCTTTGGAAGAAAGAATTGGAAAGCTTCCGCAGGGTGCGTTTCTGAGTATGGTTTGCATGCTATGGATATTTTCCTCTAGCTAAATACTCTTTGATGTCGTGGAACCAAGTTTTTCCATCCGTTTCTTCTTCAACATGAGCACAGTAAGCTGGCTAGTTGTGGATTTTCACCGTGATAGGATTGATGAAATTCTTGTCTGGATGTTGTATCATTGATGATAAGGTGGCCAATGCATCTGCGAGCTCATTTTGAATTCTGGGCACGTGTTTGAATTCTATCTTTGTGAATCTCTTCATTAACTCCTGCATATGATACAAGTATGACAGTATCTTGGTGTTCTTCGTAGCCCATTCTCCTTGAACCTGGTGTACCAGAAGATCTGAATCACCAATTACCAGCAGCTCTTGTATATTCATATCGATGTCTAGTTTGAGTCCCATGATGCAAGCCCTATATTCTTCCATATTGTTGGTGTACGAAAACCTAAGCTTTGCAGATACCGGGTAATGTTGGCCTGTTTCTGATACCAAAACTGCTCTGATGCCCACTCCTTTGAAGTTTGCAGCTCCATCGAAGAACATTCTCCAACCATCGTAAGCTTCAGCAATGTCTTCTCCTACCAATGATACTTCTTCATCAGGAAAATACGTTTTCAAGGGTTCGTATTCTCCTCCCACAGGAATTTCAGCAAGATGGTCTGCCAATGCTTGTCCTTTGACTGCCTTTTGAGTTAGATAGATGATGTCGAACTCACTTAACAATATCTGCCATTTAGCTAACTTCCCGGTGGGCATGGATTTCTGAAAGATGTACTTCAGAGGGTCCATCCTGGATATCAGGTTTGTGGTATAGGCACAGAAGTAATGCCTCAATTTCTGAGCCATTCAGGTTAAAGCACAACAAGTGTGTTCCAGTAGAGAGTATCATGCTTCATAAGGCATGAACTTCTTTCTCAAGTCGTATATGGCTTGCTCTTTTTTTCCTGTCTCGTCATGTTGTCCCAAAACACATTCGAAAGCTCTATCCAATCGGACATATAGAGTAGCAAAGGTCTCCCAGGTTTTGGCGGGACTAGGACTGGTAGTGTGGATAAGTATTCCTTGATTTTGTCAAAAACCTTCTGACAATCTTCGGTCCAACTCGTCTCAGCATCTTTCCTCAACATATTGAAGACGAGTTCACATATAACTGTGGACTGTGCTATGAAGCAACTGATATAGTTGAGGCGTCCTAAGAAGCTCATCATGTCCTTCTTGCTCTTTGGTGGTTGTAGGTGTGACAGTGGTGGTAACTCTTGAATAGCCTTAACTTTGGACGGGTCCAACTCGATTCCTCGGCGGCTGATAATGAATCCCAGCAGCTTTCCTGCGGGAACCCTGAATGCACATTTTGCGAGGTTCAGTTTTAGATTGTACCTCCTTAACCTGTCAAAGAACTTTCTCAAGTCTGCTATGTGATCCGCGACCCTTTTGGATTTGATGATGACGTCGTCAACATACACCTCTATTTCCTTATGTATCATATCATGGAAGATGGTTGTCATGGCTCTCATGTAAGTAGCCCCAACATTCTTTAGACCGAATGGCATCATCTTGTAGTAGTACACTTCCCACGATGTAATGAAAGTTGTTTTCTCTGCGTCTTCTTCATTCATCCAGATCTAGTGAAAACCTGTGAAGCAATCTACAAAGGATTGGACTTCATGCTTGGCGCAATTATCAATCAGGATGTGTATATTTGGCAGTGGAAAATCATCCTTAAGACTTGCTCTGTTTAAATCCTGATAGTCAACACACACCCTGACTTTCCCATCTTTCTTCGAAACTGGTACAATGTTGGCTAGCCAAGTTGGGTACCCAACTACCCTGAGGACTTTAGCTTTGATTTTCTTAGTGACTTCCTCCTTGATTTTCAGGCTCATATCTGGTTTGAACTTTCTAAGTTTCTGCTTTACTGGCGGACACATTGGATTGGTAGGCAACTTGTGAGCCACTATGGATGTGCTCAGACCGGTCATGTCATCATATGACCATGAAAAGATATCCTCATATTCCTTCAGGAAATGAATGTACTCTTCCTTCTCTGATGGTGATAAGTGAATGCTTACGCGAGTCTCCTTGACAATTTCGGAATCTCCCAGATTGATTGCTTCAGTCTCGTCCAGATTGGACTTAGGTTTATTCTCAAAATTCTCGACTTCTCTGACAACTTCCTCAGGTATTTCATCTTCTTCTTCCGAGTTACTATCCTTGTGTTGCGTTGTCTCATTACATATCACAGTCATCGGTTCATCATGAAAAGTAATAATAAAGCTATAGAAAGAAAATGTGAAAGATAATAATGAATAATAAATAGCAATTCATTGATTAAAATTTTGAAAAATATCCAAAAAAGGTACGGTCCGATGACTCGAGCAATTATTTCGAAACAAAATGCGTCTTTAAAACAAAATTACTGAAAACATCTGAAATACCTAGTATGGCTATAAAAATAAATCAGGCTAAATGCCAAGCTACCCAGGGACTCGGCGGGCCCGGGCTAGTGTGGCAGTCCAATTCCTGAGAACAACTCCCTTTTCCACAATCTGAATGGTGAGGCCTTCTTCCTCCTCCTCCTCCTCAATTATTGCACTGCAATCCATATCCTCATCCTATAGGAACAAATTCCTCAGCCCAGCTAAAGTTTTTTCCTCTGCAGTTCCCCATATTGTATCAGCCTGGTGAAAAGTCTGACCTAGATGTGGCATTGGTTTCTCTAGAGGGTAATAAGGACCACGCCATAGCGGCGACCAATTATTGTACTCCTGCCAGGTGTATGGGTATCCTAGCCCGAAAGTTGTGCCGTGACGTTTCAACTGTGTTGGCTTGGTAATGCCCTGGAGTTTCTTCCCAAGCCTTTTGCCGGGTTCATATCCAGACCATGCTAGTATGTTTTCTATTTTATTACTCCACCATTTGTCTTTCTCAACTGCATTGACATGTTCAATGTGGTGATAAGTTTCCCCTCCTAGCCTTCTTCTATTCATGATAACCGGGATAGTTTGACTGGTGTAAATGGGGTTACTTCCATCTCTATTAATGATCACCTCCTGATGGTTCCATTCGAACTTCACGGCCTGGTGTAGTGTGGAAGCCACAGCCCCAACAACATGTATCCAAGGTCGACCCAACAGATGATTGTATGTAGCTGATATGTCAAACACCTAAAATTCAACATCGAACCAAGTTGGCCCCATCTGCAGGCAAAGGTTAATCTCCCCGATCATGGGCCTTTTGAGACCCATCAAAGGCTTTCACATTCATACTTCCCGCCCGTATCTCATGAAAATCTTTGCCCAATCTTTTCAGAGTAGTCAACAGACAAATATTGAAGCTTGAAACCCCATCTATTAAGTCCTTGGCGATGAATTTGTCTTCAAATTGTACTATGATATGCAGTGCCCGGTTGTGACTTAACCCTTCAGGCGGTAATTCATCCTCGTGGAAGGTGATCTTATGACTCTCCAGCACTTGCCCTACCATGTTGGCTATTTTGCCACAGGTTATATTGTTGGGCATGTAAGCTTCATTTAACACCTTCATCAAAGCATTCTTATGCGCCTCTGAATTTTGCAATAGTGATAGGATGGAGATCTGGGAGGTTTCTTGTTCAAATGATCGACGATGGAGTATTCCCTCGCCTGTACTTTCCTCCAAAGATCCTCCGGTCTTGTTTCAATGACAGGTTTCTTGATAGTAGCCTCCTTGCTCGATCCTCCCAAATGTTCGGGTGTATAGATCATTCCCCTTCTGGTCATTTCTTGTGCAGTATCAGATTCTTCCATCTATGTTTTTCCCTTTCGCCTAGCTTCGGCAACGTAATCCCAATATATGGTGTTGGAGTTGAAAGGAGATGTTGTTGTTATTGTCACTGTGAAAGGTGTGACCACTTCTACCTCAAATGGAACATGTGTGGCTGGAGGTGGAGCTACCTCTACCTCAAATGGAACCGATGTGGTTGCCTCAACCTTGACTGATGGACGCATCTGCACCACAATAGGAGTGAGTGTCACTACAGGTTTAAAGTCATCGCTTTCCCAAATAAGCCCGATTGACCCCTCAGGATCCCATTCTTCATCCGTCTCTATCACATGTACCCCATTACCCCTATGATCTGGGAGAGGATTGTTGCGGACGTTGGGAGCAACTTTCTTTGCCTATATGACCTTGTTATCAATCAATGTCTGGATTTTATCTTTCAATGTTCGGCACTTGTCAATGGTGTGCCCCTTCATACCAGAATGATATGCATAGGTTTTGTTTGGGTCGACCCAGTGAGATGAGTTCTCCGTTGCCACAGCAGGGATATGGGTGACATAACTAGCGGCCTTCAATCTTTCATACAGCTAGTCGATGGGTTCAGGAATATCGGTGTATTGTCTGGGTGGTTTACAATCAAAGTTAGGTCGAGATTTCCGGTAATTTGAACGAGTTGGAGGTGAATGATAGTAGGTTGGCTGGGTGTTATAAATGTGATAGGCGGTAGCGGGTTGAGAGTATCTGGGATATAAGGGTTGGGATGTGGGTGGAGGTGTTTGGTGTGTAGGTAGAGGTGTTTGGTAGGTGAGCGGGGATTTTGGGACTTGAGCCACCATTACTGCCCCCACTTCTTTCTTCTTTGATATGCCCCCTGATTGCAATGCTTTGTTCGTGGTCTGCAGTGCCTCAAAATTTGTAACCATCCCGCTTTTGATACCCTCTTCAATCCTTTCCCCGAGTTTGATGATATCAGAGAACTTGTGATTCTCAATAACCATTAGCCTTTCATAATATTGTGGGTCATGTCACCTGACAAAGAACTTGTTCATTTGTTCTTCTTCTAGTGCTGGTCTGACCTTGGTTGCTTCCGACCTCCACCGAGTAGCATACTCGCGAAAAGTCTCAGTTGGCTTCTTTTTTAGGTTCTGGATATAGAAAACATCTGGTGCATTCTCCGTATTGAACCTGAACCGGTCCATAAATTATGAAGCCATGATCACCCAATTGGCCCACTTCTTAGGGTTCTAGCATATGTACCAGGACAGGCCATCTCCAATAAGACTTCTCATGAAGAGCTTCATTCGGATCTTTTCATCTTTTCCGACCCCCACGAGCTTGTCATAGTAAGTTCTCAAATGAACCTTGGGATCACCTGTTCCATCAAACATTTCGAACTTTAGAGGCTTGTAACCCTCCAGTAGTTCCACGTCTAGTTGTATGCATATATCCTCATAATTCAGACCTTCTTTCCATTTACCTCCTTCAACACCTTGAACTCGACTTGTCAATTTCTTGAGCTCCTCGGCTATGTCCTTGATGAGCAGGTACTTCTCAGTGGATTCTGATGTATAGGAGATTGGTTGAGTAGAGTGAGGTACGGTTTCCACGTATATAGGGTTGTTTTGGTGAGTGCCAGAGATTTGGGTGTAGTGGTGGTCGTTGGTTGAATTTTGAGGATCCGAAATGGGTTATGGTGTGTTTTGAGGAGTGTGATAGGTAGTGGTTTATGGGTACTGGGTTGGTTGATGATGGTGTTGTGGAGGAGTTGGTATCAGTAAAGGATTGGGGTTTTGAAGTGGAGTTAGATATTGATGGGATGCGGGAGGATTTTGTGGATGCTGGTTTGGTGTATTTTGGGGAGGTGCTGGGGTTTTGGTATTTTGTTGGTTGATGTCTGGAATGTTCAGAGTGAGAGAGAGGTTTGATAAGTTTCGGACCTGCTCAAGTTCTCCTTGTAACTCTAGTATCTTTTGTTCCAATCGCAAAACCAAGTCATTTTGTGCCGGAGTACTCCGACCGTCTGAAGTTTCCTCATTCTCAGCGTTTTCTTTTCGAATACCACTCAAGTCATCCATCTTACCTTTTCCTCTGCTTTTCGTACTACTTGGATGAGGAGGTGGAGGGCCTCTAGATCTGGTGTGATATGCTGATAATGACAGTATGTGCGAACCAACCCTAAGGGATGGGAATAATAATAATAATAATAATAATAATAAAGAAAAACAAAAGGTAAACAAGTTAGTAAGGATTCTGAAAAGTTTGTAGTATTTAAACATATATTGCGGGAATAAAAATTCACGTCCTAGTTTGGAAGCCTCGTTGTGCCCGAGGTAGGCCTAACGACAAATAGATTTGGAGAAATTTAGTGCTAATAATTGCCTCATTTCATTAAGATAAAATAGACGAACCCAAAAACGACACTAAATAAGATAAGTCACTAATGGCACTTGGCCTTATTACATTTGAAAAACAAGTAAACCTAATCTACTTGGTCCTAGAAGGACCTTCTTCGGGTTAGATGCTCTTGTCGATCAGATCCCCCAGTTCGCGCAGATTCAGCAGTAAGAATGCCCTTGCCAAATGTCCTCCTTCATTTCCCTCAACGTTTTGGCAATCAATGACTCTCTTCCTCATTTTCCCTTCTAATTCCATCAGACTGTACTCCAAATATTCTAGCCTTTCGCTGGATTTAACAACCCTCTCTTTCCACTCATTGATCATCTCCATATCGGCCTTATGTTGCTCCATATGCTCGGCTTTAGACTCGTGAACTCTTTTGCGCAATTTGTTATACTTCACCTGTGCTTCGGCAACTTCGTTTATGACCCTGTTTCCTGGACCAACCCTTGGCTCGAATATTTCTGCTATGTTATCCTCTAACCATGACGGGTAAAAGTACACATGACTAGCTTGATATCGATTTGGCTCGATGGTATCCTTTTCCACGATAATTTTCAAATGCCACATGTGCTGAGCTTCACATTTGTATGGGACATCGTCATCCTGAAATTATGCGCTGTAGTGACTCATTTTAGCAACTGGCGGTATGACCTGCCTCCTGCCTAACTGTCTCATAACCCTGAGGGGAGCATAAGGGTATATGCCCCTTAACCCAATCAATACTAAGTGTGGAACATCCCTGGATATGATGATGAACTCGTCGGTAGGGAACCACTCGAACATCCATTGAACCTGGCCCTCGGTCAAATTGTTGAAAAACTACACCCATCCTACAACATCCTCTAGTTGAGCAAACCTGTCTGGGATATAGGTAATTTTCTTGGGATGATGGAAGGCTATATGATCATTCCACGGCCTTCGCAGAAATTCCTGACGGTATTGACCCCTTTGGAGATGTTCTAACAGCCTAACTTGCAGCAGCAAATTGCAACCTTCGAAGTATCTGAACCCCTTGACAACGCTCCAAGGCCCGGTACATATCTGCAATGGTCATAGGGACAATGGTATATGTCTGCCCCTCGATCCCGTCCATCAAAATTTTGGCCACTACGGTCAGCCTGGTGTGGATTCTGTCCCCTTGGACCGGGAATACTAGCATACCTAAGAAACACACGATGAACACAAAGACCCTGCAGTGAATCCAACCCAAGGAGGTGATGGAGAATTCATCATCAAAATACGGTAAGACCTGCTGTGACCGTTTCGTTCATAGAGGAAGTCGAAGGGTATGTAGGAGTTTTTCAAGCACTCCAAGTCATCATTTTTCTTTAACCCCATCATCTTCAGAAACCCATAGTAGTGCAATTTTCAGGTACCAATAAACCAGGACTATCCCAAGGCAACCCAGCGAATCCCCCTATTTCTTCCAAGAGAGGGGTCATTTCTATGTTTCCAAAGTGGAACACAGCCCTTTCTTAAACCCAGAACATGGTGGCAGCCTCGATCAACATTTTGTTTGGCTGCAGGTCCAACAAAGATGGCAAATTTCTTAAGACCCTTTTCACATAATTTGGTCACTTGACGGAAGATCCCTCCACCAGTCTAGCAATAGTGATGGTATGTTACCGACCATGCCAAACCTGGGGACTTCGTGCCTCATTTCTGCAAAACAAATATGGTTAGGCTCTTTCCAGGTTCATCTATTTATACAACAATTATTAGCACATTGGCACTTATTTCTCCAAAATTAATGCATACAATCGTGGGTTGCGTCCGTTGGGATTATAAAAAACCCGATGGACTTTGGAAGAGGCTTGTCTTAAAGGGTTATTATGTGGACAACATATTAACCCGGCTAAGTTTGACCATGATGCATGTACAATTAATCAGATTAAGGTTTCTATAGAGGTATAGACCGGTACCCTCAAGCGGACAACTTGTGGGGGAAAGACATGGAACCGTCAGTTGCACTGCTGATCGACTAGTTTTACTGTAAATACACCTTTTCGAATTTAAAGGGTGATATATAGGAAGAGCGAAAACACTCATCAAGCGTTTCTATAAGATTGATTACACACGAGTGGAATATGATGTTGAGCATGATTTATGTAGCAATAAATAGCATGTTATCACGTACTTGCACGTTAAAAATGATAAATGCGATATTTAAATAAGTGAAGGACAACTAAGAAAAAAAATAAGGAGACAAGTTAGTTTCAGGAAATTAAAGAAATCATGAATGCTTGAGAAATACGCAGTTAAATCTAAATAAGGGGAAAGGGAAAAGGGTGCACATGTATTAACAGAATAAGGCATGATTAAGACTAATTCACAAAAACAAGTTCATTATGGTAAAAGCCTAAAATATCCCCAGGAGAGTCGCCATGTTGTCGCGCCCCTTTTTTCCTCGCGAAAGTTCGGGTTTTGACATTTCTTGGGTATAACTCATTTCCTTTTGGGAATTGGGTATGGAATTTGAAGAGTCGTCACCTAACGGATTTAAGGTGCATTAGGGCACCTAAAACAAATAACTCATAAACTAGTTTGTGTTACCAGAGATTGGGTAAGGGCTCAAAATAACCTTGAGGAAAAGGTGTTAGGCACCTCTCGAGATCCACAACGGTGGGTCCTGACCAAACTCGAATTAGGTGAATTAGTCTTATAAGCAAACAAAGCAATTTAGACAAATAGATATTTTATTTTAAAACAAGAGGTAAAAGGGGTCCTAGGTTTTTTAGCCTATAGGGTCACTTCTGTGCAATACTTGGTAATCGTCCCCAAGTTGGGGTGCTACACATAGCATTAGCTCACAAGTCATCATATCTTTTACTCCCCAATTATCTTTCCCTTAGTGGTTATCTAAGCGATTCTAACTAAACGTACTCTATGCGTGCATTACCCGTCCCTTACTTATGGTCCTGGAGGTGTTTAGGAATTCTAGTTAAGGTGGATATAGACTCTCCTATAGTGTTTAAAAGGAGAAATCTAAGCGACAAGAAAACAAATAGGACTCTCAGATAAAGGAACACTTAAAGGCTCATATTTTACCTCCACAAACAAGCAAGCAGTTGCATGTCTCAAACAACAGTATTTCAGACACTTTAGAAGTCCTATAACAGGATATCTAGGTGAGCACAAAGCAGAACATATGCAGTGTTTTATTAAAGCAAGGTTGAAGGTACTTAATCAGTTGCTTACTAATTTTAGGACTAGCTGAATCTGGGCAATTCACAAACAAAGCACAATTTTATAATTTCCAGATTTTAATCACTCTACAGGCTTGCCTAGGCGTGGATCAGAGATGTCCTATGAACATGATATCTAATCATTAATCAGAACCGCGATAAACCAATAAACAATATTAAGGAGGCAGTTTGGTTCATTAGGTCATATAGGAATGTTGTCTAGGTGTAGAAACTGATTTTAAACTTATAGACATGGTATCTAGATGTGAGAAATGATTTAAACCTTATAAGCACGTTGTCTAGGTATAGAAACTGATTTAAAACTTATAGACGTGGTATCTAAATGCAAAAATTGGTTTTAAAACCTTATAGACATGGTATCTAAATGCAGAAATTAGTTTTAAAACCTTATAGACATGATATCTAAATGTAAAAGTTGATTCGAACCTTATTTGCATGCAGAAACTGATTTAAACCTTATTTGCATGGTATCTAGAATGCATGAGTGATTTTAAACTTAGAGGCATGGTATCTAAATGCACATAAGCAAGCAAACATCGCAGCAACCTATAGGCATGGTTTCTAAATCTAGGAACCGAATTAAACTCTATAGGCATGGTATCTACCCGTTCCCAATAAAATACATGCCAATATTCTTATAGCACACCCAATGGTATCCTGGTGTGTCAAAGTTTCCAAGGGCCTCAGGGACACCGGGCAATGCTCACAGTAGAAAACTTTTAAAGAAACCTTTTGTGAGAAAGTTTGGAGAGCAAACCCCAGTGTGTCAAAGTTCAGAGGAGTCTCATGGACTCCTAGGCAATGCTCACACTGGAGGGGTAGGACCCTAGATGTTCTAAGAGTGGGAGTTGAAAATAGTGTATTAAAATAGGAGTTAGTTTTGTTTTTTAGAAAGATAGTTTGGGTTTCGGACACACTTAGTAGAAGGAGTTTGGCCCTGAACTCCATCAATCAACAACAGACAAGGCAAAGTTTCACATGGCCTTAGTTCACTAGCTATTACTAGGTGATCATACAGGCAGATATTTGTCATAGGGCAACATGCTGGGGGTCAGATAATCATACAGGAAGGCAATAAGGTTGAGAACATAGGAATCATGAATGAATCAGGAGTTGGTTAGGGATGAGCACTTAAAACAGGATAAGAAGAACATGCTAGTTGAGAAAAATAGACATAGGTCTAATTTACAGACGTGTAGATATGCTGAAAGCAGGAAACACATAGGTTTAATTAAACATAAGTAGACAGGCTGAACACATAGGTTAAATAGAAGTACACATGCTGGTAATATGACACATAGTTTAATTGGATAGCAATAAACATGTCGGTTAGGAACAATAAACATAAAGCACAGGGATCTAATGAGATAAAGTAGACATACTGATAATAGGGCACATAGTTAAATTGAATAGCAGTAAACATGTTGAGTAGGGAAAGACATAGGTTTGATTAAATAGAAGAAAGACACGCTGATTATAAGAAAACACATAGGTTTAATTGAATAGCAGTAGTGGAGACATACCAGTTAAGAGATAGCAATAGAAGAGTGAAGCAAACAGGGTCTAGCCTTGGCTTCCAGCCTGCTAGACAATGCAACAAACAAAGAGTAGAAGATTGTGATAGAGGAAGAGAGCAAGAACTTTGTGTACGTTTCTATGTCTGTGTGCGTGTGTGTTAAAAAAAAATGAGGCTTATATAGCATTGAGTAGAGTAGAGTAAATAAGGTAAAACAGTTTAAAGGTTTGTAAGTAAGGCAAAAAAATAATCAGTCAATCGGCATGGCCAGGCTAATCAATAGGCAAAAATTATGGGATTATATCAAAAATAATTCAGAATTGAGGTCCAAATAAGGTAAGTGGTGAGTCTGATAGACAATTAGAATCAGAACACCAAAATCCAGCAAATAATTAGTCACACAAATAAAGTAACACAAGTAAATTAGCGACCAATCTGGCATTGGTAAGTCAATCAACCCACAAATTAAGCTTAGCAGGAACAATTAAGGCAAGTAGTACTAGTTAGGAGTCCAAAAATAAGGAAAGAAAATAAAATTATAGGAAGTAATCTCCTCAGTAAACAAAGCAAATTTCAAACCCTAGGCAGTTTAGGTACTCAGTCAATCACTCAAATTAACATGCAAATATTGAAGTGAATAATGAGATAATCAAACAAACTAAAGACCGTAATATAGTCATGAAAGAATCAGTAGAAAAAAGATAATCAAACACATATGAACTTTAGAAAAGTTTTTTGCAGAAACAAAACGAAGTGAAACCCTAATTATTAGGAACATTAGGATCGATTAATAGTAAGAAAAGCAGAGAACCTTTAGAGAAAAATGCTATAGAAACTCGAAACCACTTCAAATCTACAACAAATAATAAAGAATCAAAACCCTAATATGGAGGAACATTAAAACCAGTCGATGATAAGAAGAATAGGAAAATTTTAAAGAAAACTACCGTATAAACTTGAAAATGTTTCAAATCTACAAGGATCTGAACATATTCAAAGTGCAAGAGATGAGGGTTTTGAGAAAATGACAGAGATGAAAGAAAATCTGGTTTGGAACCAGAGATTCGATACATAAACACAAGATAATACTACTCACAAACGGAAATGACCGTAGGTGGATTCTTAAATGGTTTCGAACAAAATCTGGGTTGGATCTCTTCGAGATCCCTTCATGAAACAACAAAATCGAACAACTAGAAGATATAAGAGGTCGGTAGGGGCCTCAAATCACCAGGGAACCCCATGGAACGGGTAATAATCGAAGGGTTTGGGGGAAAATTTAGGTGACGGCGCTAGGGTTAGGGTTAGTTTCAGATAGAACCGGAGAATGATGGGGATCTAAGGGCGGCTGTCTTCAGAGAAATGGCTAGGGTTAGGGGGTCGTTTGGGTTAAAAAAGGAAAGGGGGAATGGGGGTCGTTGATCTCAGAGATCAACGGCCAAGATTAGAGGGGTTTGGGTCGGGTAGAGGTCTTTAGGTTTTGGGCTTAGGTTAAATTAAATTGGGCTGGGGAAGGTCCGATTTTGAGTATAATTAGGGGCTATTTGTTAAATACCCAATTTACTAAATAAAATAATTTTAAAAATAGCTAATTAAATGATAAAAATGATTTTCATGCATGAAGGTAATTTTAAAATAATTGCTTAATATTATAAAAATAAAGTCATTTTTTGTATAGATAATGTAGGTATGCATATGTAGGGGCTATTTTTGCAAAATATGCAATTATAGTCTTAAAAATGCAAACGTAATTATAAAAAATACAATTAAATATTTGAACACTTATATAAGCAAAAATAATGAATTTAGATGACTAAATCATTGTAAAGTAATAGGAGGGATAATTATTGAATATTTATATAATTAAAAATACAGAAATAAATGGATTTAAGGACTTTAAAAATTATAGACAAATTATAAAAACACTTGTGCATGTTTTTAAATGTATGTACAATATTTTGAAAGTATTTATGCATATTTAAAAATATATGAGGGCAACATTAGGTATCAAAAGACATATTGTAACGACCCGACCTGTCGTTTTGGGCATTTGCACTTCGCTCAGTAGTTTGAGGGTACGAGTATCTCCGCATGATGTATTAGGACTTGTGTGCAAAATTTGAGTTCATTCCAAGTTGATTTAATATGTTTCGGCGCGAGTTTTTGGAAGTCGAAAGTTCGAAAGATCATTAAGTTTGATTTGAGGTGCGTTTCGTCGTTTCGATATTGTTATGCATGATTTGAGGCCTCAAGTACGACCATGCTAAGTTATGGGACTTGTTGGTATGTTATTACAGGGTCCCGAGGGGTTCGAGTGAGTTTTGGATAGGTTTGGGTTGTATTGCACTAATTTTTCTTATGTTTCGACATCGTTTCTTTAAGCAGAAATGGTACCACATTAAACAAATGAGCTCTAATTTCTATTTTGATTAAATAATTAAATCCGTATGGTAATTACGGAGCCATAACAAAAAGAATCGTCAAATTTGGACATTGTATGAGGAGTTTATGGTCATTTTACTAAGAATTGGGTTGCTAGATTTTTCAGATTAATTACGAAATTGACATTGACTTCGTATTTAAAAATCTGCGCTATTTCCAAATATTGAAACCAACATATTTCCTTCATTATATAGTCAAAAGGAGTGATTCAAAAGCCTTATTGACTGAAATTTCAAGAGGATCCATTGGAGGCATCAACATCGAGCTTTGGGAGTGTTTGGCACACAAAACGAGGCAGAACAACTGGGGAAAATACTTGATATTAAAGGTTTGTTCATTTGGTCATATTTTGAGTTGTGGAGCTCGGATTTGGACAATTTGGAGGCGATTGTAACCATATGGATTGGGGCAAGTGTTCTATACTTGATTTTGATTATATTTCACGAATTTATCTTCCTTTTTGGCATTGATTGCTGATTTCAAAGTGAATTTTGGGGGGTTTTATCTAAAATTTCATAAAGTGAATTTTTGAGCTTTGAACATCGATTCGGAGTCAGATTTGAGTGAAACTAGCACGGTTAGACTCATGATTGAGTGGATTGTCGAATATTTTGAGTTTTATCGGTTCCGAGGTGCGGGTCCGGGTTTTATTTTTTGGTTGATTTTGGAATTTTGATTTAAAATTCGACCTTTATCGATTGAGTTTGTTTCCTTTGGCATTATTTGATGTATTTGAGTTGCTTTTGACTAGTTTCGAGCCGTTCAGAGGTCGTACGCGCGGGATGGCATTTTGGAGCATTATTTGGCTTGCTTGGTATTGGATTTGGCTTGTTTGAGGTAACTAACAATTCTAAACTTGGTGCTGAGAGTATGAACCTTGAATATACGTATTATGTGTTTGGTGTTGAAGTGACGCACATGCTAGGTGACGAGCGTGTGGGCATGCACCGTGTGAATTGTGACTCCATTATTTCTGTGGTACTGTGTAATTTCCTGATCTTATCTGTAGCCATGAAATCTCTACATACTAGAGCTATTGAGTTGTGATCCATGTTAGAAACCATGTTTAGGCTACATGTTTATTTTGTTGGGATTCACTGAGGTAATTTCTGCTGTTGAGTTATTTGCTTACATTGCAATTATATACTCATTCATACGCATTCATATGCATATCATATCTCAGTATCTGTTACCGTTTATTCATACACCTCATCATTATTTTTGGACTAATTTTTCATGACATTGTAAGTCCGAGAGACTTGAGAGATTATTGACTGAGCGAGGCTGAGGGCCTGATTGTGAGGATATTGATGGGATCGGGTTATACGCCGCAACAGATGTTATTAATTTACACCATGATTAGCTTATTATAGCGCTTGGGCTGAAGGAGCTCCTCCGGAGTCTGCACACCTACAGTGAGTGCAGGTACCTAATGAGTGTGAGTGCCGAATGATTGGGAGGATTGAGTGACTGTAAGGACTGAGTGGCTATAAGGATTGAGTGACTGTGAGGACTGATGATTGGGAGGATCGAATGCATTGATACACCAAGAGTATGCATATGATTTTATCACTGCATTGTATTACAACTGCCATGCATACATTGACATGTAGACATAGAGATGTACTTTGCTCATGCCATTTGATAATGGAATATCTTACCTCTTATTGGAAGTTTTGGGAAAAATTACAATTTTACAAACCTACTCATATTTTGGTAATTTCGGTAAAAGAATTGGGTTTTCACTGATATACTTGAAAAGCATGCATATTTTTTCGAAACTGTGAACTAGTTGAGCATCTTATATCTGAGTATGTTTCTTGTACCATTATTATTATTATTTTGTTATGAACTATCATTGGCTATTAGTGTGGGACTCCGACCTCTATTCCAGCTTGTCATTACTTTCAACCTAAGGTTAGGTTTGTTAATTATTGAGTACATAGGGTCGGTTTTACTCATACTATACTTCTGCATATTTCGTGCAGATTTGGATGATGACGTTGTTGTGTATGATGGGATCTAGCATTGAAAGCGTACCTTCATTCCGGTTAAAGCTGCCTCTTGTTTATGGTAGCTCTCGACTTATGAAAAATCTGTTTATGTGTAATTCGGACAGATGATGTATTTATTTTACACTAGCTTTATAAACTCTAAATCTTAGAAGCTCATGATTTATACTACCGGTCATTGAAAATTTCTTGTATAATAGTTCAGTTGTATTATCATTTCTTCTCTTAATAATCTCATTTGAACTGCTTTATTATTAACTGGCTTACCTAGCGGTTTGTGTTAGGTGTCATCACAGCTAGTTGAATTTTGGGTCGTGAAACATATGTAGCATTATTTATAGGCATGAATTAGAGTTTGGGTAGAGCAGCCACAAAGTAGCCCTAATAGATTCCTAACAAAATAGTTGTCTTGAATTTAGAATTTATCTTGGTCTATTAAAATTTTAATGTCTACAAATACCCCTACTTCAAGGTTTGTCGAGGTATAGGCTTGTTGAAACTTGAAGATGAGACTTGAAGTGCCTGACCATCACAATATATAATCTTGAAACTTGAAGTTTTTGATTTATAGGAGGAAGAGATGAAAGGCAGAACTGGTTCCACTGGGCGTGCCAATTTGTTTGCAATAAATTTATGCAGAGAAAAATAAAATTGCAATCACAAACAACTATAAAGAAAAAAAGGATTTTATTGATAAACATTGTAGGTTACAACTCTGTTTATCCTTTGACTTCTCTCCGATTTATTTTACGTAATTTGAGGGCCTTAGCGGCGGATTTCTCGAATGTAGGACTTTAAGCAAGATATATTTGATATGTATTTGATCTCTTAATGAATATTTCAAGAGTTTTATGGAATTTCGGAGATCTCATAGTTGATCTCTTTGTGCATATTTTGAGAGTTTATGAAATTGCTGAAATCTTCTTTGAATGACATATGTAGCCTTATTTATAGGCATGAATTATGGTTTGGGTGGAGTAGCCACCACGTAACCCTAATAGACTCCTAATAAAATAGTTGTCTTGAATTTAGGATTTATCTTGATCTGTTAAAATTTCAGTATTTACGATTATCGTTAAAGAAAATTATAAAATATGCAAAATCATGTACTGGTTGGCTTCTACCATTTTGGTAAGTATAGCGTGCATTATTTTTTTTTATATATATCGTTTCATTCTTCTATAGTTCAAAGAATAACGCAAATTTTCTAACGGAAGAGAACGGAAAATCAAAGACTTCTAAAAGGTTTAGCCTAAAAGCAATATAGAGTTTCGGCTGAATTCTTTTATCAAATTTGAATAAAATTGGTTACTTGAGAAGAAGAAGAAAAAGAAGAACTATTCAAACTATCACTTCAAAAATATTTTCAACTAAAACTAGCCCAAAAACAAAATATTTACTAGAAAGGACACAAATGTCGTTTTAATTCAAATAGTTCTTTGAATTAATGTCGGTTTTTAAAGCATACAATAAGCTAAAGTGAGGTTTAGAGAATCGAGCACCTTAATTCAATTTAGAAATCATTATTAAATATTAGTTTGTTGATTGGAGAGAAGGATTAAATTGAAAATGTCATAGGCATTCATATTCAAAATTTTGAATTTTCGAAACTAGAATTTATTTCGAGTGGGTATGGTTGAAATAGATTGGGTACATCTTAAAGAGTGTGAAACTTTATTTTTGGACAATTTGGTGGAGATTTTAGGTGGTTTGAATTAGAGCGAAATTTGAAGTACACAAGATGAACATGGAAGAAGATGATATGTGTATCTCACAGTGTATCTCCGTGTATCTTTTGTGTATCACATGTGTATCATATATATATATATATATATATATATCTTGTGTATTTCATGTATATCCATGTATACATGTATGTGAGATACATGTTTGATTTATATGCCGTAGAGAAATTTTTAAACTCGATTTACTATGAATTTTGACTCAAAACTAGTCCAAATCACCTTCAATCTTCCTCAAATTTTGCATATTGACTCATATACGTTTTCAATAAATTTTAACCATTGAAATTTTTTTCTTTTGCCTAGGTTCTTAGAATCTTGTATTTTTTGTTTTTGTTTTTCATTTTTGCTACCTCGCCCATGAATTTTTTTTCCGTCTTGCATCTAATGTTGGTGATCACGCTTCAAAATATGGAAGAAGATCTTTGCTTGTGATTCTTGGAGAGAAAGAATCCTTATTTATCTAAGTTTTTTAATTTTTGTATGCTCTTCGCTAGTTTTGGTAAATATGTAATTAATGGCTAGATGTTGATAAGTTTGGACTTATTTTAGGAGAAATTTAAAAATAGCCAAATTTACAAGTGGTCATTCAAAAATAGCCACAGTTTCAAAAGTAATCGAAATTTAGCCACTTTTCATGTAAAGATAAATCTGAACGAAAACATTGTTCAAAATACTCCAGTATAATATACTGGAGTTCCAGTATAATATACCGATCCAACATAATATACTGGAGATTGGAGCACCGGGGAGTTCCAGTATAATATACCGATCCAACATAATATACTGGAGATTGGAGCACCGGCACCGGTGCTCCAATCTCTAGTATATTATACTGGAACTTTCCGCGTGTTGGAGTTCCGGCATAATATGCTGGAAGTTCATACACAGGTGCACCGATCTCCAGTATATTATGCTGGAACTTTCCATTGTAGCAAAATAGTGGCTATTTTTCAATGACTTTGCAAATGCTGGCTATTTTTGAATAACCAGTCCGAAAACTAGCTAGCCCGTGCTATTTTTACACTTTTTTTGAACATTTCTGTAAGATTCCCTAAGTTTTTGCAAAACTAAACTGGGTTTCATAAGACCCAGTAGTTGGGTTGTGGAATGGACTCGCTATGACTCATGAACACTGAACCCAGAGGGTTGGCCTTCTTAAGATCAGAACTTCTAATGTAAAAATTGTGTGGGGTAGCCACTTTTTAAAGTAGTATTTTTTTTCTTATCCAACATTTTTAATGCTTAGCTATACTAGCCACTAGTCTATTAAAATTAATATGAAAAAACTGTGTTACCCTTTCTTCTATCTCTTTCATGTGTTAGGGAGAAGAACTGTGCCACTATCTGTGAGATACAATTTCTGTTTCCCTTAATTTCAAGGCATTCCCTTGAGTTCACTCAAAAGGGTCATGCTTTCCGATAAGAACAAAGGAGGAGAAAAGTTATCTCAGAAGCTTCCCAGTGTAGTTGCAGGCCATCCATTGATTTTTCTAATGCTTCTTCATTTTGACTGTTTACCTGTTTAAGGAAAGAAATCAATTAATTAGATATTATTATATTTCCAGATGATTATATGGTATGGCTTACTAGCAGTTCTAATACTAAGTACTCCACCCGTCCACGCATTATTGTCTTTGCATGTGCTAATTATAGTGTTTCTCAATTACTGCGAAGGTTGAAAATAGAAATGGAAGATGTTCTCGCAACTTCATGCAACGAATCTCAAGATGTTATAAGAATGACGAAGGATTGTGAAGTTTTTGTAGGTATACATGATGAATACATGAATACAAATATACTGACGCTCAAAAGTTAATAGGTCATGAACTTACAGTTACAAGTTCAAAAGTTAAAGACAATATGTCATGAAGTCCTGAGCTTAGACTAACAAGCTCAAAAGTTAAGGACAATAGGTCCTGAACTTAGGCTAAGAAGCCCAAAAGTTAAGGACAATATGTCATGAACTTAGACTAACAAGCTCAAAAGTTAAGGACAGTAGGTCCTGAACTTAGATTAACAAGCTCAAAAGTTAAGGACACTTGGTCTTGAACTTACAGTTACAAGTTCAAAAGTTAAGGACATTTGCTCCTGAACATAGACTAACAAGCTCAAAAGTTAAGGACAATAGGTCCTGAACTTAGACTTACAAGTTCAAAAATAAAGGACAAGTAGTCCTTAACTTAGAGTTAAAAGCACAGAAATTAAAGACAGGTGGTCCTGAACTTCGAGTTCCAAGTTCAATAGTTAAGGACATGTAGTCATAAAGTCCTGAACTTAGAGTTAAAAGTTCAAAAGTTAAGGACATGTAGTCCTGAACTTAGAGTTACAAGTTCAGAAGTTAAGGACACTTGGTCCTGAACTTTATGATCAGTAGAAGGATGTTTTCGTCCAGATAGGTAAAGTTTATTAAAGCAGTGGATAAAGACTAAATATCTCAACTAATAAATTCCAATGCTCGTCTAAAATTACTCTTCAGATATCAAATTCAACATCTCTTAATCAATACCAAGTTTCTACTAGTTTTCGAAGATTCTAGACTATAAAGAAATTATATAGTACTCCTTCTGATTCACTTTAAGTAATTTTTTGCTCTTTTCACACATATTAAGAAATTCACCTTTTAGCATTAATTAACAATGAAATTGACCATATTAACCTTAATTTGCTCATTGGAAATATAACAAACTACTCTAGACTCTTTACTCCAAGGACAACTTTGAAAAGAAGAAATTAATTCCTTTTTGATACCTGAAAAAATCAAATATTGTGAACCATAAAAAATCCAAAAAATACTCAAAGTGGACCGAATGGAGTACTATTTTACTTGGTAGGTTTATCCAACGGGAATAGGACAGTGGGAATTAAACCCTCCTTTTATACAATAAACTGGAAATTGTTATAAAATAAAAGTAATGCAGTAAAATGTAAATAAGAAGAGATAGAAAGAAGGGAGAAGTGTTTTCTTCTTTCACTTTGGTGTATTTTTCCATTGCAATTACATGACCTTTTATAGGCATAAAAAGTAAAGATGATGGACATAAAGTAGGAAATTTAATCTTTAAGTTATTCACAACATGGGCATCCAATGTAGCATCCAATGTAGTATCCAAAGTAGTATCCAATGTACAAACTATTCATAACACTCCCCCTTGGATGTCCATGTAAGATAATGTGCCTCATTAAAAACTTACAAAAAAAATATTGGGATGTACATAGTTATTTATAATATGCATAGCTTGTTGCCTCATTAAAAACCTTACCAAGAAAACCCAGTGGGACAAAACCTTGGTTAAGGAAAAGAGTGCAGCGTGTAGTTACTCCCCCTGATGAAAAATCACTTAATGTCTCGAAGACGACGCATTCCAATCTTATATATCAGCTTTTCAAATATTGAGGTTGGTAATGCCTTAGTGAACAGATCAGCCAAATTATCACTTGAACGAACTTGTTGTACATCTATTTCACCATTCTTCTGAAGATCATGAGTGAAAAAGAATTTCGGTGAAATGTGTTTTGTTCTATCTCCTTTGATATATCCTCCTTTCAATTGAGCTATGCATGCAGCATTGTCTTCATACAATATTGTTGGAATATTCTCTTTCGAAGAAAGACCACATGTTTGCTGAATGTGTTGAGTTATAGATCTTAACCAAACGCATTCTCGACTTGCTTCGTGAATGGCTATTATCTCTGCATGATTTGAAGAAGTAGCAACCATAGTTTGTTTTGTCGAACGCCATGATATGGCTGTACCTCCACTTGTAAATAAATAGCCTGTCTGAGATCGACCTTTGTGTGGATCAGACAAATATCCTGCATCTGCATAACCAATCAATGATGGCTTGGATTCATTTGAATAAAATAAACCCATATCAATGGTCCCTTGGAGGTATCTGAATATATGTTTAATACCATTCCAGTGTCTTTGTGTTGGCGAAGTACTAAATCTTGCCAATAAGCTTACTGAGAAAGCTATATCTGGTCGGGAATTATTGGCAAGATACATTAATGCCCCAATTGCACTAAGATATGGTACTTCGGCACCAAGAAGCTCTTCATCATTTTCATGAGGTCAGAATGGATCTTTCTTTATATCAAGTGATCTCACAACCATCGGGGTACTCAATGGATGTGCTTTATCCATATAGAATCGCTTTAAAATCTTTTCGGTGTATGTTGATTGATGGACAAATATTCCATCTTTCATATACTCAATTTGTAGACCAAGACAAAATTTTGTCTTTCCAAGATCTTTCATTTCAAATTCTTTCTTCAAACAGTCTACTATTTTTGGAAGCTCCCCAGGAGTTCCAATGATATTTAAATCATCAACATACACGGCGATTATAACAAATTCAGATCCAGACCTTTTTATAAAGACACAAGGACAAATTGGATCATTCTTGTACCCTTCTTTCAACAGGTATTCACTCAGGCGATTGTACCACATACGACCTGATTGTTTCAATCCGTATAAAGATTTCTGAAGCTTTATTGAACAAGTTTCTCGAAAACTTTTATATGCTTCTGGCACTTTAAATCCCTCAGGTACTTTCATAAAAATTTCGTTGTCTAATGATCCATACAAATAGGCTGTAACAACATCCATTAGATGCATATCAAGTTTTTCTTGCACTGCCATATTTATGAGATACCTGAAGGTGATAGCATCCACTACAGGAGAATATGTCTCCATATAATCAATTCCAGGCCTTTGGGAAAACCCTTGTGCCACAAGTCGCGCTTTATATCTAACGACTTCATTTTTATCATTTCGTTTTTGCACAAAAACCCATTTATACCCTACTGGCTTTATGCCTTCAGGTGTTCGAACTATGGGTCCGAAGACTTCACGTTTTCCAAGTGAAGTTAACTCTGCCTGGATAGCGTCTTTCCATTTTGGCCAATCATTTCTCTGTCTACATTCATTGACAGATTTTGGTTCAAGATCCTCATCTTGTTGCATTATTTCAACAACAACATTATAAGCAAAAATGTTATCGATAACAATATTATTTCGGTTCCATCTTTTTCCGGTTGAGACATAACTTAATGATATCTCTTCATTTTCATTATTTTCAGGTACTTGGACCTCTCCTAAGGTCTTATCATTTGTTACGTTTGGGGCTCTTCTTGAGCCACTACCTATGTGTTATGTTCACTTTGATCACTTTCTCATTTTCTTCTTCGAGGATTTTTATCTTTAGAACCGATTGGTCTACCACGTTTTAAGCATGGCTTAGACTCATTTGCTTTAATTAATTGTCCTACTGGGATATCAACTCGAATTGGAGCATTAGCAGCTGGAATATATGACTTAGTCACACTTGGTAGGTCAGTGAATGCATCTAGCAATTGATTTGCAATATTTTGTAAATGAATAATCTTTTGAACCTCTTGTTCACATTGATTTGTTCAAGGATCTAAATGAGATAGTGATAATGTATTCCAATCTATCTTCTTTTTCAGCTGCTTATTTTCTCCCCCTAATGTTGGATATACTGATTTATCAAAATGGCAATCAGAAAATCTTGCCGTAAATAAATCTCCAGTCATCGGCTCTAGATATTTTATAATAGAAGGAGATTCATATCCAACATATATCCCCAACCTTCTTTGAGGACCCATCTTTGTGCGTTGTGGTGGAGCAATTGGAACATATATCGCACAACCAAAGATCCTAAGATGGGAAATATTTGGCTCCTGACCAAAAGCCAATTGCAATGGGGAGACTTTATGATAACTTGTGGGCCTTATCCGCACAAGTGCTGCTGCGTGCAAAATAGCATGACCCCATACTGAAATGGGAAGTTTTGTTCTCATAAGCATTGGTCTAGCAATTAATTGGAGGCGTTTGATCAATGATTCTGCTAGACCATTTTGTGTATGAACATGAGCAACCGGATGCTCAATTGTTATCCCAGTTGAAATACAATAATCATTAAAGGCTTGGGATGTAAACTCACCAGCATTATCAAGACGAATTGTCTTAATTGCATAATCTGGAAATTGTGCTCTTAGCTTTATTATTTGAGCCAACAATCTCGTAAATGCCATATTGCGAGTTGATAGTAAGCACACATGTGACCATCTTGTAGATGCATCTACCAAAACCATATAATATTTGAATGGTCCATATGGAGGGTGAATGGGCCCACATATATCATCCTGTATACGTTCCAGAAATGCAGGGGATTCCATCTTCACTTTAATAGTTGATGGTCTAATAATTAATTTTCCTTGAGAACATGCAGCACAAGAGAATTCCTTAAATTGAAGAATCTTCTGATTCTTCATTGCATGTCCATGTGAATTCTCAATTATTTTACGCATCATATTAGAACCAGGATGGCCCAACCGGTCATGCCAAATAATAAAATTATCTTGATTAGTAAACTTCTCGTTTACTATGGCATGTGTTTCAATCCTGCTAATACTTGTGTAGTATAAGCCGGAGGAAAGAGCAGGTAACATTTCAAGCACATATTTCTTACCGGACATTATTGTAGTAATATAAAGATATTCAATCTTTTCATCATTTGTAGTCTCAATATGATAGCCATTTTGGCGAATATCTTTGAAACTTAATAAGTTTCTTTGAGATTTACTACAATATAGTGCTTCATCAATAGCCAAATTTGTTCCTCCTGGTAGTAATAAATTGGCTCTTCCAGAACCTTCAATTAATCTTGTACTACCGGATATTGTATTAACATTCGCTTCTTTCATTACCAAATAAGAGAAATATCTCTTATCTTTTAAAATAGTGTGTGTTGTAGCACTATCCAGAAGACATATATCATCTTTATTAATCTTGAGTCCAACTGAAGACTGGGGAATTTTCATATTCTTCATAAAAAAGACAAATAATACATCATAAGAAATATGAAAGACAAGCAGGAAAAAAACATTAAGAAATACATTAGAAATGTAGAAACTAGCAACACATGATGCATTAGGAAAATACACTCAAGAAAAATAAACTAGTTGCAAACATAAACATAACAACTTTTATAGCTTCATTCCCCAGTAAGATGATTAGTTCTTCAGTCAATATCCTCAAAGAAGTCCCCAACTTCTAAATGAGTAATATTTGGTAGGCCTTCAAAATCATCATCTTTATATGCAAGATGTACCTTAGAATCATATTTATTTGAGGGACCTGCTTCATCATCATTATTTTGAAAGGTCAAGTGTGCCTCCACATTATTTTCTTTTTTCTTGAGAGAGGCTTGATAAAGTTTGACAAAATGTTCTGGCGTACGACAAATGCGTGCCCAATGACCTCTCATACCACATCGGTGACACATACTAGCTTTACCTTTTGAATGATTAATTTGAGAACCCTTATTGTTCTCCAATTTATTTCCACCATAATGACGATAATTGTTTCTCCCCCTGTCACGTCCACGTTTACATGTCCACGACCACGGTAATTATTTTGTTTTCTTTCAAACTTATTATATGTTGCTACAACATTCACTTCCGGAAATGGAGCTGACCCAGTGGGACGGGCTTCATGATTTTTCATTAATAGAGTATTATTCTGCTCAGCCACAAGTAGGCATGTGATTAACTCAGAATATTTCTTAAAACCTTTTTCACGGTATTGTTGTTGTAGCACCACATTTGAAGCGTGAAAAGTAGAAAATATTTTTTCCAATAAGTCCTCATCTGTGATAGTGTCTCCACATAATTTTAATAGAGAACTTACTTTAAAGATAGCAGAATTATACTCACTTACGGTTTTAAAGTCTTGCAACCTTAAATGTATCCACTCATACCGAGCTTTCGGTAATACCGTAAGTTTTAGGTGGTCATATCGATCCTTCAAATTAATCCATAATTCAAGTGGATCTTTTACGGTTAAATATTCAGTTTTTAACCCTTCATGTAGATGATGACGAAGGAAAATCATGGCCTTCGCTTTATCCTGATTTGATGCTTCATTTCCTTGTATAATAGTATTTCCAAGACCTTTAGCGTCAAGGTGAATTTCAGCATCAAGAACCCATGATAAATAGTTCCTTCCGGTGATGTCAAGTGCCACAAATTCAAGTTTTGATAAATTTGACATAGTGAAAACTATCATAAAAGATGAATAAGTTAGAGAAATAATTATAATAATAAACAATTAATGAAAACAAAACGATTAAGGTAAAAGAAATGAAAATAGAGCTATATCATGTTAACAATCTACTATTTCATTTTATTCTTGCCATAAAGTAGAAATTACATACTTGTTTCACTTCACTTTATATTATTGATATATATATGTGTTAATAGAATTGAACGTGACTAACATTATTTATATGTTCCAATAAATATAAAGTAATTAAAAAATTATTGTTTGTCAATTCATTTCTCACAGTTCTTCAAAATGCCTTAAAGATATGTTTTGATCCAGGGAGTCCATGACATTAGTGCATAGCTAGTTTGATGACTTTGAGGTCCTCTAAGAGTTGAGCACGGAAGGAAATAGTTATTTAATCACTGCAATGTACTTAAACTATTTAAGATGCCCAAGCGCACAAGTAATCTGCAAACAGTGAGCATATGATATGTACTGCCATAAATAAGATGAGTATAATGATACATACCTTAATAAAATATGGCTCAACTTAGCGAGAGTTAAGAATAAAATTAGAGCTTCGTGCTGATAATGTGTTATAAAATAAAAGTAATGCAGTAAAATGTAAATAAGAAGAGATAGAAAGAAGGGAGAAGTGTTTTCTTCTTTCACTTTGGTGTATTTTTCCATTGCAATTACATGGCCTTTTATAGACATAAAAAGTAAAGATGATGGACATAAAGTAGGAAATTTAATCTTTAAGTTATTCACAACATGAGCATCCAATGTAACATCCAATGTAGTATCCAAAGTAGTATCCAATGTACAAACTATTCATAACAGAAATCATCTTACCTTGAAAAATATTTTTTTTAAAGTATTTTCAAAATAGTACTTTTAGTGATAAACAGTTTGTATTTGGTTAATTAATTTAAAAATTATTTTTAAACAGTAATTAATATTTGCCCAAACCTTTAAAAAGTGTTTCTAAGTATATTTTTCTCAAAAGTATTTTTAAAAAGGTGCTTTTGGAAAGAAATTATTTTTTCTGCTTCTCTAAAACTGCTTCTATTTTTACTTAAAAATATTTTTTTTTCTAAAAGCTTAGCCAAACACCTTAACTTTAAAAAAATAATAATATATTTTTGGCCAAAAACAAACTTGCCCTAACAGGCTATCATCGGAGTTGAGGAACCAAAAATTAAACAATTATCGTTAAAGGGTACGCGATTTTTTTCTGGTAAGAGCGATAAGAATCACAAATATTACTGTAGTGATATTTAAAATTCTTCCGGACGATATATATGTGTTCAACACTCGCCATCTTACTTTCCCTTTCGCATTTTTTTTTGGTTTTTCACCCGATGTCGATATCTGGTACTTGTATTGGAGTCCAATTATATTCTGATTCGCGTCGCGTAAGCTGTAGGGCTTCATTTGGAAAAAAGCGCTCCCTACCAAAAAGTTTTCATACTCATGACTCGAACCCGAAACATCTGTTTAAGGGAAGATCAGTCCTATCAACTGCACCACATACTTTTATAGTCCTTTGGCAGTTTCTTAATAATAAACCAAATGAAACAGAAATTAGAAGGACTTTGCTGGACACTTGTATTACGAAACTTTTGGCGTGCAGATTAATTCAGAATGGATCCAATTCCATCTCATGTCAACAATATGTAATTTGATTTTGTCTCATGGTCATTGACTCGTGGTTCTCGTTCGACCAGATTTTGTCACTGATTACCAAATTACGTCGTCATGTATCTTGAAAAATCATTTTGAGTTTGAGATATCTCTCTCTACACTCATATAACAAAATGCACGTAAAGGTATTTATATCCATGAATTATAATTCTTTTTAGATATATACGACATATACCAAAAACAATTACTATATACGAAGCATAATAGTTACCTGAAAGTGTAGTTCTCTTAGTCAACATAAGTTATGATCCGAAGAAACCAGAAAATTAAAGAAACGACGTCTAATTAACTAAATTATAAGAATAATCTTTCAGCTGTGTCAATGTATAGTTTTTAAAAAAATTACGAAAAAGAGTATTTGCATATTGAATTTTTACATTGTTAGATAATTTAAACACCAATAACATTAACATTAACCCAACTTTAAAGGTAGAGAGGTTGCAAACGATCATTACATATAACTTAAATTATATATGTTACATTAAAGTTGATTCCATAAACTTATATTACTTCCAAGGCCTACAACAGAAACTAAATAGATTTCAAGTATTCTTGGGCATCTTAATTTTTTGATCAATACAAAATAAATAAATCATAGTTCGTCTATTCTGCCCAAAAAAAAAGAAGGAAAAGTAAAACACATACTCATACATGAACTAAATGTGATTTCTTCTCTGCTTACTCCCACAATGATTGGTCGGTCTCATGTCACCACTGAATTTCTTACGGAACTGACAACCCTTCTCTTGTCTCTTTGTAATTCTTAAATGTACCGTCTCTGGTCCAAATAACCGTATCTTTTGGATCGGGGCTTCCAATACCCATCATCTATCTCCTTTTCACATGTTTTTTTTTTTCTATTCGTGTTTCTGGTATTCGTACTGAGATTTTATTAAATTAAAATTCGTACATAAAATTTTTATATTTGGAGTAAAATGCTCTCTAACAAAAGTAATTTCATGCTTAAAAGTCAAACTCAAAATTTCTGATTAAGAAAAAAAATTACTTATCACTCCACCGCATTCCTGATTAGTTGCTTTCCATATGTTACCTTCTAGGTCACTTAATTTCCCCTTTTTTGACTAAAATTTACTCATAAAAATACATAATAGGCCCATGGGCAAGATTTTAAAGTTGAAAAAACTATTTGAAGTTTCGTAAATAAAAATTATTTTTACATTTGAAATAATGCTTAAATCAATTATTTAAAGTTCAATATTCGCAAATTCTAATAGTCTTTTTTTTTTGTTTCTCACCCGGTGTTCGGTATTCGCATTGAAGCCCGACTATATCCGGATTCGCACCGGGTAAGGCCCCATTCGGGGGGTACCGCTCCCTACCAAGGATTTTTTCATACCCCGGGCTCGAACTCGAATAAATTCTGATAGTCAAACCACCTATTTATTGCGCATGCAGACCGAAATATTTGAGTAACGCCGGAAGAAAAGAATATTTGGAGTTGAGTTAAAAGAAAATATTCAAAATTTGAAGTTGTATTTGTACGTACATGAATTTTGAAATATTATGCATAAAAGTTATTATTTCATTTATATACTCTTTCAATGTGTTATTTTAATATTTCACTCGTATTTCAAGTACATATGACCAAACTTACAAATTCTAATAAATGATTAAAAATTATACACTATGACGGTGTAAAATTTCCGTACACTATCAATATAAATTAATATGTTATAGAAGATTACTTACTTTTTGTATAATATAAATTAATATTTATTAAGTAAATAGAATCACCAATAGTTACCTTTTAAGTTGTATGATTGTACAAAAACTTCTTTTGCATAAACCTTAAAGGGGTATTAACTAGAAAGTCCGTGCCAGAAATTATTTACTCTATAAAATTTATGTACAATAACAAATTTAATAGTTTTTCATAAGTGGGGTCTGGAAAGGGTAAGATGTACGCAGCCTTACCCCTACCCCTAAAAGGAAGAAAAACTATTTCTGATAGACCCTCGGCTAGAGAACGACCGAAAAAGAAAAGATAATTGCAACGAGCAAGAATAACAAGAACATGAAATAAAAAATATATTTTCGACTTGAGTGTCATTTTTCTAACCTTTTTTTTAAAGAGAAATTTTCATAAAGCACTATCTTTTAGTAGTAATTAGCCATCTATAGATGTCATTTGCTATATTACGGATTATAGATACCTTTTTTGTGGTTATAAGATGTATTTGATGTATTTAAGCTATTGTATTCATGAATACAGTAGCAAAAATAGGCATGAATCAGGGGAGTACAGCTAATCAGTTGTTGTATTCGAGTGTATTCGACTGTATTAGCGGAGTGAAACATGGGATTACAACTGGACAGATTATTGCATTCTACTGTATTCGACTGTATTCATGGCGTGAAACAAGGGATTACACTATTTTTAAAACGCAAAGTGAATCAATTAACATAATAGACTCCTAATATAACTCAACAAATTTTGTATTTTCAGTTATAAAAAAGATTCTCAACCGAAAAATACCACAAAATATAGCAATCTTTAGAGAAATTATATAATACATCTCAATACATAAATTATATTAATTAACAAAAACATATGAATACATTCATAGCATATAGCGAGACATTGAATACAATGAAATACATAGAATACAGCGGGATACATTAAAATACAATTAAAAAAAAGACAGTGAATACAATGAAATACATGGAATACAACGAGATACATTGAATTACAATGGAAAAAAAGACAATGAATATAATGAAATACATGAAAATACATTGAAATATATTAAGAGAAAATCAAGTTGCTCAGCCCCAAACTCCATCGTCTTTGTTCAAGAATAAACCCTAATTTCCGGCGAATCCGCCGTTCACCGAAAGCCAGTAGTAAAAATGTCGCCTTCGTGAAAATTTCACTCTGAATTGTTTGGCAATAAAAATTCCTTTAAATTATTAGAAGCACGCCCTAGTGGAGCAATGTCATCTTTTTTGCCAAAACCTTCTGGAGAAGGATCCCAAGAATGACTCCACAACTATAACGACTGATCTCCTTTCGCCTTGTACTGCCACGGTACTAATGAATCTGCCATAACTATTGTACTTTTGAAAACTAAGTAGACGCAAACTCCTTCTGATTTCTTAGTTCCTTCGATACAACACCATTAATTGGATCGAAAAACAGAATCGAACCCTTGGTCATTGAATAAAACACAACTTGCGTTGGCTCATATCCTTTTCAACAGTAATAGCAACTTCAAAAAAAGTATGATACGAACTAAACAATTCGAAATCAGCATTTCTGAAGTGGGCTTTGCACAAATCCAGTGGAAGGAGGAGGAGATCGAAAATTTTAATGGAATGGGGAAAGAGAATGAGATGTATCAAAGTAGAGAGAGAAAGAAAATAGTGTAACTGATTAGATAATATTAAATTTTAAATCTTAAAAGATATCTATAGCATATAATTTTTTTAAATAATATTTATTTAAAATAAATAAGATTTTAACATTTGCGATAAAAATTCTCTTTTTAATAGTACTGCACGTGAATTCTTCGGCCAACTACATGTGTCCAAATGGGCCGTCCTCTCATTACCATTTCCATTAGAAAACAACCCCATTACAGTCCAACTTCACCACCCATTTCACGGTCCATTTGCGCTACTCCGTTTCAGCTTCTTTTATACACTTTCACTATTATTTTAAGCTTATTTCTGCAAAAATGAGATCTATGAATCTTGTCGATTCATGGGCTGCTCAAGTTTGTTCAGTTTTCAATCAAACCTTACCCAGTAAAACCTTCACTGGATTCATGAAAATTCCTGTGAAAAACCCAAGTTTTTTGAAACAAAAAAGACCATTTTCTGCTCTAAGTGTGTCAGCTATTGCTACCAAAGAAGATGAGAAAGTTAAGGAAACTGAAACTCAGAAGGAGCAATTCAATTTCAAAACTTACGTAGCTGAAAAGGCTATTTCTGTAAATAAAGCTTTAGATGAGGCTGTTATAGTAAAAGACCCACCTGTGATCCACGAAGCAATGCGCTATTCACTTCTCGCCGGCGGTAAGAGAGTCCGGCCGATGCTCTGCCTCGCCGCCTGCGAGCTAGTCGGCGGCGACCAATCCAACGCTATGCCGGCTGCTTGCGCCGTCGAGATGATCCACACTATGTCCCTCATTCACGACGATTTACCTTGTATGGATAACGACGATCTCCGCCGTGGAAAACCGACGAACCACAAAGTCTACGGCGAGGACGTGGCGGTCCTCGCCGGAGACTCGCTCCTTGCTTTCGCCTTCGAGTACATCGCCGCTGCAACCGCCGGAGTTTCACCGTCGAGAATCCTCGCCGCTATTGGCGAACTGGCGAAATCCATCGGAACTGAAGGGTTAGTAGCTGGACAAGTAGCGGATATAGCTTGTACTGGTAACCCTAATGTTGGACTCGACACACTCGAATTCATTCACATACACAAAACGGCGGCGCTTCTAGAAGCTTCCGTAGTTCTCGGAGCAATCCTCGGCGGCGGAACAGGTGAAGAAGTAGAGAAATTGAGAAGATTCGCGAGGTGTATCGGATTATTGTTTCAAGTAGTGGATGATATACTCGATGTTACAAAGTCGTCGGAGGAGCTCGGAAAAACCGCCGGAAAAGATTTGGTAGTGGATAAAACGACGTATCCAAAACTGCTGGGATTGGAAAAGGCTAAGGAATTTGCGGCGGAGCTCAACCGAGATGCTAAACAACAGCTGGCGGATTTTGATCCACACAAAGCTGCTCCGCTGATTGCCTTGGCAGATTACATTGCTTATCGTGAAAATTAGGAAATTTAATTTTACTTATATTTTTCTTCGAGTTATACGGTGTAATGCGCGAATCAATTGAATCAGAGCGTTTCCGTTAATTAACTGTAGCTTCTTCATTTTCACCCTGTGGTTTGAATCAACATGTGAAAGTGAAGGTGATGTATTATTGGACTAATTTCTATCCTTAGAAGTTGGATGGCTCATTTTGATACCATATATATATATATATATATTTTTAATATTCTTTTCTATGTTAAGTTCATGTTTATGAAAATTCATTACCACTAAATACCGAAGATATGACCAAGGATAGTATGGAGGATATGACCCTTTATAGTAAGCAGTCGCGAAGCTAGCAATTTCTTTAAGGGTTTTTAAATTTAAAAGAAGTGGAAAAAAATTTCGACAAATGGTGTTCAATATGTGTTATATACCTCTAAAACGTAATATTTTACCTATGTACACAGTGTAAATTTTCGACGAAGGGTGGTCACTTGACCAACCTTATGATTGTGAGCACGTGATTTTTGCCTTATATGATTACTCTCATAATTTCAAAACAAAATAATTTCTTTTTATTATTTGCAATTTTGTAGATTTTTGGGGCATTTTCTGTTAATTGTTTGCATTTGTCTGTGCATTTTTATTTTTGTTTAATTAATGAAAAATAAAAAAAAATATGTGCATTTGCATTTAGGGTTTAATTTAACATTTTAGGATTAATCAAGTAATTAAGTTATTTTATAAAAAAGAAAATCACAAAAAATGGTCATTTTGCACCTTTTAATTTTAATTTGGATCTTGAGTATTTTTTCTTTAATTTGTTATTTGTGGTAATTAATTTGCTAAAGATATTGGAGTAGGAATTAATTTAGGTTTATTTTTAGTTTTAATTTAAAAGAAATTAAAAAGAGTTAATTTGAAAAGAAAAGAAAAAGAGAAGAAAAGAGTTGAAATGGTTTTGGGCCAAGTCTTCTAATTTTCCTTAAGCCCAAACGGATTCCCCCAAACCAAAATAAAACCCGCCCCAAATTGATCCCAAACCCAGCTCAGTTTCCCGGTCCGTCTCCCTTTAAGACCAAACGAACCCATTCTAGTCAAATCAATCTCAGCCGTCGAGGTTTTTAGGATCTGGCGGTGGGGAAGTGGGGGTGGGTTCGATATAAATCTGTCCGAACCATTCGCCCCCCCCCCCCCCGGTTACAATCTCATTCTTCGCTTTCCTCTCAGATCACTCCAGAAACCCTAGGGCCGCCCTAATTTTCCACCGCCTCAGCCAGCGGCGCCACCTCCAACCGGCCCCAAGTTGATATCATAGAACCCTTACCTCATCCATTTTCCCAATCCACAACTCGTTTCCCTCGAAACTCGCTAGAACCCATCGAATTTTAAATCTAAGCTCGAACCCTAAAGTTCAAAGATCAATTTCCAATTGAATCTGGTGGCATGCATCGACCCAAGTCTTTGTTTTCCACGATTATGAGGCTGATGCACTACAAAACTGATGTTGTTCATCTGCTCTTGACAGAGAACAAGTGAGTAGCATCAGTTTCGCGTGAATCAGGATTTCAAGTATAATTTCGAGATTTAATCGGTGAGTTTCTATTCATCTATGTGTCCATTTTGGTTTTATTTCACCTTTTGTCCTTCTTCTTTTCTTCTCCGGTTTCTTTGGTTGAAAACTTGACCAATTTTTCGAGTTTGAATTGTTTTCTGTTCGATTGTTCCCTCTATCTCTTTTTCAAATCGTAAGAAAAAAAACTTGTTCTTCGATTTTCTTGGCCTGTTGAGTTTGTTTAATGTCATAGTTAAATCTCTAATCTTCCCTTTTGGTTTTAGTCTCATTAGTTTAATTTAATTAGTTTCGTTCCCTTCCTATTTGTGTTATTAATCAGTCATGTAGTTAAAATCTTAGTCTTCAAATCATGTAAATGTTTGTTTTCTCCTGCTCTTGATAAAATCACAGAAGCTAGTTTGGATCAGTGGTTGTTTGGGCTTTGGGCCATTGCTGACCCATTTGCAAGAGAAGCCCGTTCAGTTGGGTTTAATTTACCGGGTCGACTTGACCCATGAGGTAAGCTAGGGTAATTGACCGGGGTTTTAAAGGTAGTATAGGAAATTTAGGTTAGGGAATCTCTTGTAACTGATTGAGGGAAGCTTCCTAGAAGCTGGCTTTGTGTCTTTACTGAAAATACTGATTTTAAGTTAGGGATTGAACAGCAAAAATGAAAATATCAAAAGGTTTAAAGTGCAAAAACTGAATACATTTAGGCTGCCCTAATGCCTTACCTTAAAAGGCACCTTTACTTGGCATTGAAGGCAGACTTTGAAGAGATCAGATTTGGAGAAATCAGAACGGCTAAAGAAAAATACAAAACATTGATAAAGTCTGAAAAATTAGGAGAAAAAATACAAAAAAGAGCACCAACATCACTGTTTCATTGAGGCTGAATGTGTTTTCTTTAAAAGATTGAAGTGATTTTGACTCTTTTCTGGGATTAAACTGGTCTCAACGAGCTGAAATTGATGTTGTTGATCTGCTGAACCTCTTCCTCTTCTGTTGCTAATTTCTCACTGTTTCTTTATTCTAATTTCACCAGGTATTCCATGGATCTCTTATATCTGTGAAGTGTAACATGAGAAGCTCTTGTAATTGATATGCAATTCAAGATTTTGACGTCTAATAAATGATAATTCATGTTGTAGTTGGTTTTAGTTTTCTTTAGACATGTTCATGTATTTAGTTATGATTTTGTTTGAGTTTAATTGGTAAATCTGGACTGAAACTGCAAGTATGGTGTTGGTGTTAAATGGTTTGAGTTCTTGCTCTCTTATGGACTAATTAGGTGTTGTAGCTTAAAAGTTCAGATAAATTCATAAGGGTTTTGGTATGCAGTTATATATGCCATTTACACTTCTTTGAGTATATCAGTTGGTTGGGTTAGTGTTTAACATGCTTGGGGGGTTTGGGTCACCTTGTTCTAGCTAAGTATTCTCTCAATAGTTTGCTTGCATGAAGTTTTGGCATTGTTGGCAAAGGGTTCTGAATTCATGTAGTGACTTGTTTATCGCATTTACCCGTTAGTTGATTCTTCACATAAGCTGAGGTTTTGGGTGAAATAACAATGAATTCGGGTGGAAACTAGGATACTTAATCGATTGGTTTGAGTGTGAATGTTTAAAATGCGCAACGATTGTTTAGTTAATGTTTTAGTGATTGTCCTTTTGCAGCGTTGCAATGATATCATGTGAAATGTTTAAATTTAAAATGGCTTAGAGTAGTTGTCCGTTTAGTTCCAATCAGTATCTCAATGTATAATAATTGTTAGCTTAGTTTTATGGCTTCTCAATGTCAAGTTCCAGATCTGTTGATATATAAATCCCTTTGACATCTTTTTTTCTAAAAAGTTTGATTGCTTTCTGCAATTGTACGGGTTCGATACATGAACCCCTTAGTATCCAGCTTGTGTGTTCCTCATGTAAATTGGGCTTCCTGCTTGGGCTCTAAGGGAATTCGTTGCGGAACTTTAACCTTGCAGCTTGATGGTTTTAATGGGCCATTGGGCCTCACATCAGGCCCGGCCCAAGTTATGAAACAAAAATGAAGTAGACCTCACGCCTTAGCCCCTTTTAGATTCACAATTTAGATTCGGCTTAATCTAAAAATAGTTACAATTTCCTTAGGCCTTATTTAATGGGTAAGCCCTTTAGCTAATTTGAGGCGAGCCATTAGACAAGTCACAATTCATGGCCCTCAAAAGTTTAGCCTTGGATGTCCCTTAAACATTTAGAATCGAGATGTGCCATGCCAAATAAATTTTTTAATTGTATGGACCTCGCTTAATTAATACTCTTATCCTTAGAAACCGAGGCGGACCATTTAGCGAATTTTCCGTGGTCCTTGCAAAGTTGCAAACGTGTAGTTGATTTAGGCGCGTTATTTTAATAATTTACCTTCCTAAACTCGGGTGCGCATTTCATGTGACCCATATCCAAATCTCAACAACGTTAAATAAAATGTGTCGTAGACCGCAGGTGCATTTCATGTGGCGTGGTTCAAGACGTGTTTTCGTTGAATCTTCCTAAAATTGATTAAAAGCGGTTAATAAGATAAATGTACCATAGGCTAAAACATATATTAAAATCAGATAATAGGCCAGTTATAACAGTTAAGCGACCGTGCTAGAACCACGGAATCCGGGAATGCCTAAAATCTTCTCCCGGGTTAACAGAATTTCTTATCCGGATTTCTGTGTTCGCGGACTGTAAAACATAGTCAATCTTTTTCTCAATTCGGGATTTAAACCGGTGACTTGGGACACCATAAAATTATCCCAAGTGGCGACTCTGATTTTTTAAAATAAATAATCTCGTTTCGATTGTCACTTTAAATTAGAAAAAACTCCCTTATACACCTTTCTGGGGGTGTAGGTAAAAAGCAGGTGTGACAATGATCATGTAGCTTCGCCACTAATAGTAGGGTGTGAAGGTCGAAGATTAGGGTCATAGGTTAGATAGTAGCCGAGCGCATTTTCTTTCCAAACATGTACTTCCTTCCCTATTTTTAGATCGATACTATTACCTCATGTTCATTTGCTTCATTTTTTGTTTTGCCTATTGTTAGTATTTCGTTTTTCGTAATTTTTTGTCATAACTGCTATAAATTTGCTTTATTGAGTTGAGGGTCTTCCGAAAATAACCTCATTATGTACATACTACCTTCTCCAAATCATACTTGTAAGAATATACTGAGTATATTATTATTATTGTTGCCATTAAATACCTCTTCGTACTCGATATTTATGCAAAATTCTTAGCATTTAAAAGGAAAAGTAAGAATTCATATAACACAACCATAAATGTGTGTATGAAAACATATATTTTGTATTCATGGAAGTTTTAATCAATTCGTTAGTGTACACAACAATAACAAATCACGATTATTATTTTTCATTTAATTAGAATTACCTAAAAATTTGTATTGGCTAATGTTACAATTTTGATTTGACCAAACACATGTGTGTATAGGTTAAAATCTGCCCTAGAATATTTACGGTAAGATAGCATTAAGGAAAGAGTCAGTCGAGGTCGACCATGAAGCAGCGAGATTCGTGGTCGAAATGTCAACAATGGTCGAGGTCAAACACCACCGACAGAGCTGTAACAACTAGTTTTAGAGATAGGATATTAAAGAGAATATTCTAGTAGATATTCTCTGCACTTGTATTATTAAGTTTCGTTAGGGAAATGTCTCATATAAATAAGAAAAGAGATAATGGGGTAGGGCAGGTGATATTCATTTGTAAGAACACACTTGGACAAAAGACTCTCTCTCTTACTAAGATACAAAGAGCACCTTTTTCACCAAGATTCTTATCTACACATTTCATACTTTCACCAGATCTGAGGTCTGTCATTTATCATTGTCAGGAGGAATAACACCTAGTTCCTCCTTTATTGGGTGAATCATTCCTTTTATTTACTTGGACGCCATTTATTATTGTTTGTTGCTATTTAATGCTCTATTATTGCCCATGTTACTTGGAATGATTATTGCACACCATCATTACATTTCTACCAAATCTGTCCAATATTAGTTACGTTTTCGGAACTCATATCTAAAAATATTATTGTTAACTAGGTTTAACCCCTTAACACATAAATTTAATTATTTCATCTAAGAATTACACTTTTTGGTCAAACAATTTGGCGCTGTCTGCGGAATTTTCTAGTTAAGTTTTTTGTTTCTTCTGGATCTATCACTAACATGGATCACTTATGTAAAACAAAAAAAAAAAAGAAACAAGAACAAGATTTCCTTTCTTTGTGTGCACAAACCCCAATATGACAGGTAACAGGGAAGAAAGGGCGAGAATAATCAGTGACCTCCCAATTAACCTCATGAACGTCATCAATGAAAGTTGTGAAACAGCAGACGAAGGCACAATGACCAATGCCTCCCCTAGGCGTGATGGGTCACCGCCTCCTTATTGCAGCATCACAAAATCCCTTGGTGAGGGAGCCTCCACATCTGTGGGGGGAGAGACTCCCCCAGTTGTGAAAAAGCTCCTCGAAGCGTGGCTAACCGATACGTTAACTAGCATCCTCAACAAGCCCACTCGGGACACAGCAGTAGAAAATGCAAGGATTTGCACTATACAACCGGCGAACGAACAGTGAAACCAAATCCCTCCATCTCCAACGACAGGTATTACTCACAATGTCAATGATAATGCAGGTGACAACGCTCTTGTAGCCATCTTGAAAAGGATGGAGGAAATGGAGAACGAGAATAACGTACTCTGAGATCAAATTAAAGAACACCAGAAAAGGGTCGATAAGATACCGGGGCCCCTAAGCTATTGCCAAAGAGAGACATCGGCATGTTCATTGAACAACCGTGCACTGATGATGTGGCCCCACATGCCACACCAAAATCTTTAAAATGCCACCCTACCTCAGGATATATGATAGCATGACTGACCCTGAAGATCATGTGACTCATTATGTCACCGCCCTGAAAGGCAATGATCTAGACAAATAACAAGTATCCTCCATCTTGTTGAAAAAATTCGACGAAACCCTCACTGGAGGAGCGTTAACATGGTATTCACAACTACTTGTGCGCTCCATTGAAACTTTTGAAAAGATGGCCGACAAGTTCGTAACAGCCCATGCTGGGGCCAAGAAGGCCGAGGTGAGAGTGAACGACATATTTGCTATTAAATAGTCTCCGGGAGAGGGATTGAGGGACTTCCTTGCCCGGTTTAATCAAGTAAGGATGACCCTACCAAACATGACAGAATGGATGATGGTCGCAGCCTTCCAGAACGGGCTGAGCAGGAACGGTTCAAGGGCGACTAGAAAGCTATTAAGTCGACTGATGAAGTACCCCCCCCCATTTGGGATGAAATATACAATGCATATTGTGTTGATGTCCGAGTAGATGAGAACGACCTCAATGGACCAACTCATCGACTGACCTCGGTACATGCCGAATCCAGAAAAGATCGAAGAAATAATACCAGAAGAGATCTTGTAGCTTTGCGGCTCACCAGAGAACGACATCAACCATACGTCAGAGCGACTGTTGTGCCTGCCTCCCACCACGAAGAAGGCCCGCCTAGGTCAAGGACAGGGACTCACCGGAACGAAAGAGGTACGTCTCCTTTATTATCCGCGCACAACTTTTGTGTGTCACCTACAAAGATAGTTCCTCGTAACCCCAAGGATTCGTTTCCATTACCCTATATCGACCAACTCATTGATGCAACGACCGAGCATGAATTACTGACTTCTTAGACGCCTATTCAAGCTATAATCAAATCCTTATAGAAGAAGAAGATTAGGAGAAAGCCTCATTCATCACCCCTCAGGGGACATACTGCTACAGGGTCATGCCCTTTGGGCTGAAAATGTAGGGGAAACTTACCAAAGGTTGGTGACGAGGATGCTCAAAGACCAATTCGGTAAAACGATAAAAGTCTATATAGACGACATGCTGGTCAAATCCAAAAGGAAAGAATATCACATCGACTATCTAAGAGAAACCTTTGACATACTCAGATGATATAGAATGAAATTGAACCCCGAAAAGTGTGCATTGGGCGTGGCCTCAAGAATTTTTTCGGTTTCCTAGTATCACAGTGAGGAATTGAGATCAATCCTGATCAAATCAAAGTCATCGAAGGAATACCGGAACATTTGACCACCAAAAAATAGGTTCAGAGGTTGACTGGCCATATTGCCACCCTTTCAAGGTTCATTTCGCAATCATCGGAAAGGAGTCACTGATTCTTCGGTGTACTTAAGAAGGATAACGACCTTCAACAGACTTCTGAGTGCATCCAAACCCTGAAGGAGTTAAAGATATACTTGTCGTCACCACCATTGCTTTCAAAACTAGAGCAAGGAGAACATCTCCTTGTTTACCTCGCTGTATCCGAAGTAGCTATGAGCGCAGTCTTGGTTCGTAAAAATAAAAGTACGCAGTCTCCCATCTTTTACATTAGCAAAACACTAGTCGATGCCGAGACGAGGTACCTTCACCTTGAAAAATTAGCCCTGGCCTTAATCGTAGCTTCGTGAAAGCTTAGACCGTATTTCCAGTGTCACCCCATCTCGATTATCACGACTTCCCCCCTAAGAACCATTTTGCATAAAGCTAAACTATCGGGAAGGTTGGCCAAATGGGCCATCGAATTAAGAGAGCACGATATCACGTATCAACCGCGAACAACGATAAAGTCACAACTGCTCGCTGACTTCGTCACCGACTTCAGCGTAAAAGTAATGCTCAAAGTTGAAAGAGAAGTTGCCCACACTTTCCCTAAACATAGGACCTATACACTGACGACGCGTCCAATGTATCAGGGTCCGGACTGGGACTCATACTCGAAGTCTCAACTAGTGAAGTAATATGCATGTCCACAAGGTGCCCGAATATGACTAACAACAAGGCCAAGTATGAGGCCATAATTGCAGGATTAAGGCTCGCACTCAAGTATGGGTCAAAAACAGTTAAGACTACGCTGCGATTCTTAACTTGTAGTCAACCAAGTCAGGGGGACTTTCCAAATTAAGGAAAAAAGGCTACAAAAATATCATACCGAAATTTGCAAGCTGCTACCCAAGTTCGATGAAACTCAACGCACCTACCAAAAATATTACAATCGGAGATAGAAGTGTGGTCCACCTTCTCAACTCGTCGCTAGAACGAATTAAGGTAAGAACCATAAACATAACTTGGGATTGGCGCAACCATATTGTTACATACTTGCAGGATGGCATACTTCCAGATGATAAAAAAGAGGCCAAGAAACTGAGAATGCAAGCATCCATGTATAGTATCATCCACAACGACATATACAAGATAACGTATGGTGGCCCTCTGGCGAAATGCTTGGGCCCAAACCAAATGCGGCGTGTCCTTGAAGAGGTCCACGAGGGTCATTGTGGAGTTCATTCCGGCAATCAGGCTTTGGTCAGATGCCTCATACGGACAGGATATTACTGGCCCACCATGAAAAAGGAGGTTGTAGACTTCGTGAAAAAATGCGAGCAATGCCAAAAGTATGCCTTGATGATTCACAAAGCAGACGAACACCTCCACTCGATTACCTCACTTTGTCCATTCATCAAATGGGGAACAAACATCGTGGGGCCCCTCCCAGCAGGGTGAAGTAATGTATGATTTCTTTTGGTTTTAACTGACTATTTCTCTAAGTGGGTGGAAGTAAGAGCATTCACCCAAATACGTGAATAGGAAGTGATCGACTTTGTATGGAAAAGCATCGTGTACCGATTCAACCTCTTTGAAGAGATCAGCTGCGATAACAGACCCTAATTCACGGGTAAGAAGGTCGCCGAATTTTTTAAGAAATGGAATATCAAAAGAATACTTTCGACGCCATACCACCTCGCAGGCAACGGGCAATCAGAGTCCTCCAACAAGTCAATATTGAACATTATGAAGAAAAAACTTGAAGACGCCAAGGGACTATGGTCGAAAATATTATCGAAAGTACTATGGGCCTACCGAACAACTACGAAGATAAGCACATGAGAGATGCCCTAATCTTTAGTCTAAAGGACTGATGCAGTAATACCGGTCAAGGTTGGAGACCCCAGCCTAAGATACTCCCATGAAAGCGAACCAAGGAATGATGAAAGCAGAAGGCAGGAGCTCAACGAAGTTGAAAAACAAAGAGACATGGCCTACACAAGGATGATCGGCCAAAAACAACAAGCAGAATGCTAATATAACAATAAGGCAAAGGTTAGGCTGCTCAAAGTTGGGAACTGCATGCTTAAAGCTAAAACACAAGCAAGCAAAGACCCACGGGAAGGCAAACTAGGAATAAATTGGGACGGACCGTACAAAATCACGGCAACAACGAACAAAGAGTCATTCCAACTAAAAGCAATGGAAGGAAAGCTAATACCAAACAACTAGAATATTACCCACCTCAAGTACTTCAACATTTAAAAGATAGAGTGTCCCCTAAGTCGTACTCTTTTTTCCCTCACTTGAATTTTGTCCCAATTAGATTTTTTCAAGGAGTTTTTTAACGAGGCGACGAATGGAACACTTCAAGTCAAAGTACGCAAAGACAGAGACACGAGACAGTTAGTTCATTGCTCAACCTCTCAAGCACTCTCCAGGTTGACCAATGAAGGGACTAGATCAACTGGGACTACGACTGAAATGCCAGCCAACGCCCAAAAATTTGTAAATTTCTCTAAGTGTATTACCGAAGCAGCAATGCGTGAAGTTTATTTCTATTTCTCCAAGTGTATAACCAAGGCAACAATGCTTAAAGTTTACGGTGTCGACAAACTTCTCACCTATAGGCATATCTTTCTAAACGTAGGTACTTGTTCAAAATAACACCTACTGGTCCTCGGCCATAATTAAACTTAGGTTATGATTCGACCTCATTTGAACTAACACCTACAAGACCTCATCCATAATTAATTATATTGTGTTCGACCTCGCTCGAACTAATGCCTACCGACCCTCGGCCATAACTAATTAAGTTGTATTTGACCTCGCTCGAACTAACGCCTACCTGCTCTTGGCTGTAATTAATTAGGTTATGTTTGACCTCACTGGAGCTAACACCTATTGACTCTCAGTCGTAATCAACTAGGTTATGTTCGACCTCGCTCGAACTAACACATATTGGCCCTCGACCACAAATAAGTTCGAACACGTCTGACCTCGTTAGAACAAAGAAAACAAAACATACAAGTATAGAAAAACTAACCTGAGAAAAAGAAACGGATGCACAAAAACATTCCATATTTATACTTCAACATTCTTTACGAAGGCTGACAAAGACGCCAACAAAAGACACATAAGTTTACAGCCAAGCAAAAGAAAGAAAAAAAAAACTACTGGTCGCTGCCAGACCCTTCAGCACCATCACTTTGACCATTTGGCCATCTCGATCTCTCCCCTCATCATCACCATCGCCCTCAGGGTAAGCGGCTTATACCAGGCGTCCTCTTCGATCTGATCCACACCCACATCCCCCTCATTGTCACCGGCCTCGGGCATGGCAGGATCATATCCACAGGCGGCTCGAGCCTCATGGGCCTTAACATGGATATTCTGAAGAGATGCCGCATAAATAAACACCACCTTGTTCAAATCGCCTAACACATCCAACTGAGCCTCAGCATGAATCCATTTCTCGTACAAGTCATGAGGTACGTTTGGAAATTTTGAAGAGAGAGAGAGGATAACGGTTGCGCGAGCGGTTGAGCCTTCTAAGCCTCTAAGGCGACCACCTAATCCTGAATGAGGGAGTTATCTCCTTCCAACTCTCAAATCCTCTCGTCAAGCCGCTTTTATTTAAGCTTTCCCATTTCCAAGTCACTCTCTCCCTCAGAACGGAGAGTCCAGATTACCACCTCGAGAGCCTCCGCTTTCCTCGAAGCCTCTGACCGAGCAAACTCCACCTTCTCTAACTCGTTCTGTTTCTCAGTTATCTCGTCATGAAGAACCTCAATTTGTAGGCTATACTCCTCCAACTACCTGCACAACTCAACCACCTGTGTCTGGAGGTCGCCACATTGAGCCTCCATGGCCATGCTGACCTCGAGCTCTTCCTCTTTATTGCTCAACGACCCCACACGGCCACTGCACTTCTCACTAACCTTCACTAGCTCGTTATCCTTCTCCTTCAGCTCATCTCGAAGGGCCTGCAAATTGTTGCCCTCACCAAACCGCCTGCGGATCTCCCGGTATTTGCCACAGTACTCGAAGTATTTGCATTGCAACTTCGTGAATATAGACTTACACTTCTCCTTCGGGCACTTTCAATTTCTAAGATCATGGTCTGCGAGAAAAAAATAATAAGAATGCCCTCGCTGACAAGGCAAAGCACTAAAATAAAGCCTAGATTTTGATCATGACAGACAGAAAAAGAAGCCTTGAAAACTTACCCTTAGAGCGAGGCTAGCTATACTCCTCGATAGGATAACATCATCTAGCTCTTTGGGGGTTTCACCCTCCACGTCGGAGCAAAGGTGACCGAGGGTAGGAACCACGTTTTCTGTGTTCTTTGATAAATCATGATCCATGGGGATCACAATGGTCCATGTGGATCCCTCTAGTCTCACCTCAAGCTGGGTAAATCCTTCCTCCATCATCCTTATCTCGGCAGCATCGAGGTCTGAACCCATGTCATAGCCATCTTCGACAATGCCTTTACCTCTCCATCTATCGATGAAGAAGCATTGTCGCGCCCCTTTTTTCCATTCCCTCCGCGGAGAGAGAGAGAGGGAGAGAGAGAGAGGGAGAGAGAGAGAGAAGTTCGGGTTTCGACATTCATGGGGGGTAATAACTCATTTCCTTTTGGGAATTTGAGTTTTTGAAGAGTTGCCACCTAACGGATTATGATGCGTTAGGGCACCTAGAGTGATTAACTCTTAGACTAGTTTACATTACCAGAGATTTAGGGTAAGGGCTCGAAATAACCTCAAGGGGAAGGTGTTAGGCACCCCTCTTGGTCCACAACGGTGGGTCCCGGCCGAACTTATACTTATGAAATAGTCCTTTAACAAATAAATAGTTTAAACACATACTTGCAAATAAGGGCATGTTTTGGACCTTGTATGACTCAAGTAATAAGACAGAATTTGAACAAGTTGCATACAAAAGAGTAAAGTCTAAATATTGGGAATTAGGAAAGAGGGGTCCTAGGTTGGTTAGCCTATAGGATCACCCCACACAATGCCCGGTAAACAATCCTCAATGAGGGGCTACACGTGACATTAGCGCGTAGTCATCATATCTTTACTACCCAATTCCCTTCCCTTGGTCATAGCCTAAAGCGTTCTAATAACCTTGACAGATGTCCTATGCGTGCACTACTCGTCCCTTCCTTGTGGCCCTGGAGGTATTTAAGACCTCTAACTAGGGTAGTTCTAGAACTTCCAGAGGTTTTAAAGGATAAAAAGTCTAGGCGTCAATTAAGAACAATTAGGACTGCATTTAAAAGGAACAAATTATAGGCTCACAGTCACCTCCACAAAGATGACAAGTAAATGCACGTCTTCAAACAACAGTCAAGTATTTAAGAGAAAATCCTAGAACATGATATCTAGATAAGCAGGGATTATACAGTATTGAATTAGGACAAAGTATAAAAATCCTATTTAGCTTGCCTACTGATTTAGACCTATTAAATCTGAACAGTTTTGAATAACAAAGCACAGTTTCATAGTTGTAAAATTTAAATCGCCCTAGAGGCTTGCCTAAGCGCATAACAATGATGTCCTAAAAGCATGGTATCTACATTAATTAAGGAATGTAGTAAGACAGTGAAAAACTTTTAAACGGACACTCGAGATCCTATAGACATGCTTTCTAGCGGTAGTAAATTAAGACAGTGTTTGAAAAACTTATTTAAAGAAGCGGGCAGTTGATTAAGCCAATTTAGAATGAATTAAACTATTTGTTTAACTAAACTGATTTTAAGTTCTATAGGCAGTATTTCTGATTTTAATTCCTATAGGCATGGATCTAATTGTTAAGAGCTGATTTTCGAACTTATAGGCATGATTTCTAGTAAGACGAATGTAAATACATGTTGTAGCAGAAATTTGAACTCAATCACTTTACACTCTATAGGCATGATATCTAATTATAAAGTTAATTTTAATCCTATAGATATGATTTCTATTAGTGAAGCCATTTAAATCCTATAGGCATGATTTCTAATATTGTAAAAGTATAGCAAGCATAGCAAATGCATTAACACAAATCTTATAGGCATAGTATCTACCCTGATTTATCCAACATATATAACTACCCACCCCTTTTCACTAATTACCCCAATGTTGTTTATAAATAATTATTACAGACCAGCTGAATAAATTACATAAAATAAAGAAAAATAAGAAGTTAACTATAGGGAGCCTGAAGCAGGCCCAAGTGACTTTCCAAGCCTCCAATAGCCTCAAATGCCAAAGTTCCATAGACAAGATCATGTCTAGGTGTGTCAGAGTTCCCTAAGGACCTCAAAGATCCCGACCAGTGCTCACACCTAGTAACTGATTTAGGTGTAGTGTGGAAAGGCCAGCCCTGACATGCCAGAGTTCAGAGAGATCTCAAGTATCTCAAGGCAGTACACATGCCAGATGGGCATCTAATATTCTAGGAGTAGTGTGAGAGTGTATGACATAGTTTTGTTTTGAAAATAGTATAGAGATGACTTTAGAAGTAAAAGAAATTTTTCAGAAACAAGAAATAGTTTCGTGGTGAAAGACATTTTGAGAAGAGTACCAAAACAGCAGACAATCAATTGGTCATAAGAGACATTCAGAACACTTAACAAACAAAACTTCACATGGGGATAAAGGGATTGTGGCACATAAGAATCACCTTAGGGTACAGGGATAGGGATAGAGGAAACATATAGTCATAAACTGCAAGCAACACTTAGGATCTTAGAGACTCAATAAATATTTAGGACATAGATGATAGTTGGCCTGTCTTGAACAGGATTAAACCTATAGTTTGGACATGCTAGGTAAAGAAGTAGGTAGGAAAGAGTGCAGAGTGTAAAAATGTATTGAACAAGATAGAATTTTAGATATGCTAGGCAAAGAAGTAAGTAAGAAAGAGTGATGAATTAAAGAATACATTGGACAGGCAGATTTTAGACATGATGAGCAAAGAAGTAGGCAGGAATACAAGCTGACCTCATAACTGATGAACTAATGCAGGAATGAAAAACACATAGGGTTTGGATTTCTAAACTTAACTAGAGACATACCAGTTGAAGAAAAGGGTGCAGAAAATAAAGCAAATGAAATTTCAATAGAGAAATCACAAGTAGTAGTGGAGAAAGAGAACCTTTAAGTGTAAGAAGCAATGATTTTTTGAACTAATGTTCGTTGTCTAGAACTTAAAAGAAGAGGAGGTTTATATAGTAATCAAAAGCTTGACACATAAGATAAGAGATCAATTAAGTTGTAAATCAAGGAAGTCACATGTAAATCAACAAGATTTTTCCTTAATCAAGGGACAATTAGATCAACGGTAAAATCGTGCTAAGTATTTAAGGAAAAGAATCAAATAAGGCTTAGTATAGAGTAGGTAATTAGGGGTAAATGAACAGCAGTTTAATTAAGGAAACAAATCAGTAATAATCAGAGGAATACAAACACAAGTAGGGAAAAACAATTAAGGCAAGCAATTCAGTCAAATCGAATAGAGAAGTAAGAATCAAGAGTTAAATGGAAAGTGTTCAAATTAAACAAGGAAATAAGGGATTCAGAGTAATCAAGGGTTCAAAAAGTCATGAAAGAGTCAACATGTTTAGCATATAAAATAATATAGAACATGAATAGTCAGGATTTCACATAGCTTTAACAAAACACGTAGTTAAACGACACTAATTCAAGGAGAAATATACAAGTCTTAACATGAATGGTCAGAACGAACACAAGCACATAAAATCAGTGAAAGGTCGAACTAAGAAATTCAGTAGAAGCATATTAGGACAAGAAAATCACGGGAAATCACAAGAACTCAAAGCAAGAACACAATCAGATGTACTAATACTCAGAAACCAAACGAAGAACCCCCAAAAATTAGGGCTTTTGGTACAAGCGAGTTAGGGTTGTAGCGGACTCATAAAAAATAGTCAAAATATATGAGAAGCAGACATTTAAACACAAAAATTCATCAAACAAATTTTAAAAAGAAATTCCAGAAACCCTTGTTTTAGGAAAAGATGAAAATCACTTGAAAATCATACGATTCTTGTAAATAATCTTAAGGCTATTGTAAAACTCACAGGAAACAAACTCAAATCATCTTAGATCTGTACAGATCTAGGAGGTTTAGAAAAGAAATTAGGGTTTCGGAGAGAACCATACAGAGATGAAGAAGCATATAGAGAAACCCATAGATCGTAGCTAATATAGGACGATCTTACTCGGAATCTCATTGGAATGGCCTGAAACTGGCGAGAGAAGACCATAGATGCAAGTTACTATCCCTGGTCCCTTGAGGGCCCTAGAGATAGCAAGAATAACATGAGAGAGGCCATTGGAGGCCTGGGAGGTGGTGATAAACCACCGGAGATAGCCATAGATGAGGGTCAATGAGATGGGATTAGGGTTTAGGTTGAGAGAATTTGAGAGCAGAGAGGATTAGGTGATGGCGGTGTAAGTTGTAAAATGAATTAGGTTAGAGAGGTATAGGTTGGTTTAATTAAGGAAAAGGGGAAACCTGGACCGTTGATCAAAATGATCAACGGCTAGGATTTGGCCGGGTATTTGGGTTGGGCAGATGGGTATTGGACCTGGGTAGGTTTAGGTTTTAAAAAATTGGGCTGGGTATTGGGGTTGAAATTGAAATGAAATTAGGCCAGATTTTAAATAGTCATTTTCAATACTATATAATTTATAAAAATAACAAATGATGTCCAAAAAATATTTTAGTGTACTAAAATGATTAAAAATAGTCGTTCAACATTTTAAAAATACAAAAGATCATTTTATGCATCAATAACGTAATTATGCATTAGTAGGGCAATTATTGCAAAGATATGCAATTTAGCTTAAAAATGTAAAATGCAATTATAAAAATGCACCAAAAATATTTAAACAATATTTTGGCATAAATAAAAAATTTAGATGGCTAAATCACCAGAAAAATAATTTGAAGGATAATTATTGAAAATTTTATAAATAAAAAAGGAAGAAATAAATTAATTTGAAGCTTTTAAAAATTATAAAAATTGCATAAAAATTTACAAAAATGCTCATGCATGCTTATAACTGCATATATGCTATTTTGAAAGTATATATATGGATTAAAAAATATATAAAGAAAAATTGGTTATCAACAAGTATCATCAGCAGTTGTGAGGTCGATGGCCCCTTCTACCGTAAAGTATCAGAAGTCACAATAGCCGGCCCTTCGGCTCCCATCGTCGCGGAGGAAAGAGATATGCTCTCAACAGCCTCCGCTGATCTCAAAACCTCAAACACCAGCTCGACATCGTCTTCAAGAACAATGGTCGTCGTCTCATGAATGATAAAATCATCATCACAAGGTCTACAGCCCAGGCAAACCTGTCACCGGCACCACTAACCTCCTCTTGCGAGGCACCAAATCCCCGTCACTTGGAAACGAATCCTCATCTTCGTCCATAAGATGGTATAAAGGGGAAGCCAAAGGCTCCGCTACCAAAATATCCACAAACAGAGAAGAAACTGATGTTGAAGTAGCAACAGTGTAACGACCCGACTGGTCTTTTTGCTTCTTAGAACCTCGTTCCCTTAAATAAAACTTCCCACGCTTGTTTTAACTAATTTACGACCTGCGGGGATGGTTGGTTCGGGATTTGGAAGAGTTTGGATTGAAAATGCTCATTTGACTCCTTAAGATTTTCTTAAAAAGCTAAGTTTGACTTTAGTCAACATTTTTAGCAAACAGACCCGGATTTGTATTTTGAAGGTCCTGGAGGGACCGTAGGAAAATATGGGACCTGGGCGTATGCCCCGAATCGAATTCTGAGGTCCCTAGCCCGAGTAATGAATTTTTATTAGAAATTGTTAAACTGAAATTCTAAGGATTTAAAGAAACTAATTAATGATTGATCACGTTGGTACCAGGCTTGTATGTTGGTTCTGGAGCCCAGTACAGGTCCAATATAACATTTAAGACTTGCCCGCCAAATTTGGTGTCAATCCGAGTAGTATAAATACGTTTCGGCACGTTAGAAGTGAAATTAAGAACTTGAAGTTCATAAGTTTGATTCAAATGGTTTTAGGGGGTGAGTCTAAGTACGTTTCGGCATGTTAGTATAAGTACGTTTTTGGAAGTGCACTTTGGAGCGAGGTGAGTCTCCTATCTAATCTTGTAAGAGGGAATTGTCCCCATAGGTGATATAATCTAATAATTTGCCATTAAATGTGGGGGCTACATACGCACTAGGTGACGAGAGTCCGTGCGTAGCTACTATTATGCTAAGTCCAGGTAGTTTAGGACCCAGAAGCATGCTTTATGTGGTAATATTGCAACCTATGTTCAATTTGGATTGCTTAAATCATGGTGATTATGATAAATGAGACTAGTTAAGAGGAACATGATCTTTCTTGGCCTTTTTAAAGAGAAGTTGATAACTCAGTGAGTAATTTCTCCCCAGTTATGTGTTCTTGTCTGCTTGTTGCTGTGTTTAATTACATTGACCGTGTCGCATGATTGATTCACGAGCGAGGTAATAGATGCATTTATGGTTCGTGTCGTTCGACCCTCGGCAGTGCACAATTGTACTTTTATGTTGGATCGAGCCGTACAACCTCGACACTACTTGCGCATGCTTTACTCAGTATTTCTCTATGACTAGAGTTTATTATATGTCCTGGAATAGGAGTTGCCAGCTGTGACATTATCTAGGAGAGGACTTGTTAGTTCTTGCTACACACTGCTAATTATTTGTTTTATCCATGCTCAGTATAATTCATCTCTCATATTATTTGACCTTAGTAAGTGTCAAGTCGACTTCTCGTCTATACTTCTTCAAGATTAGATAGGATACTTAATGGGTACATATTGTTTATGTACTCATACTACACTTATGTACTTAATTGTACAGGATATGAGGCAGGTACATTTGGTTATCAGTCTGATGCGCATCCCTGAGCAGATTTCGAAACTTCTATGGTGAGCTGCTTCCCTTCCTGTGTCGTTCAGCAGCTTGATGGAGTCTCTCTCATTTATTTTTGTTTTCTATTCTATTTCCGATAGTAGGATAGATTGATTCTTTTTATATTCTATTAGTTGCCCACAACCTGTGACACCAGGTCTTGACACACACATTAGTAGACTATTCTTTTGGGGATTGTATAATTATCTTGGGTATTTTACTAGTTATTATTCGTTCTAATTTTAACTTAAGGAATTATTGCAATTATTTTGGTAAAAGTAAAATGAGAACTTATTTGGTATTTTCCGTGTTGGCTTGCCCGGCAATGGTGTTGGGCGTCATCATGACCTATTATGGAAATGGGTCATGACAAGCAGGCGGGACCAAGGAGCGAGCATGCCTAGCCGCGATCGTATAAGGGGCATAAGTCAAAGAGGTAGCAGCTTTCCTCCTACAGAATGCAGGGGAGAGCTTTTGGCCTCCTCGAAGACCCTCGGGCTAAAATTAAAAAAAGCATGAAAGATAAAAAAAAAGAGGGGTGGAGGGAGGGGTCAACCAGAGTGAACCACAGAAGGCGAATAGCCACTAAGCCAAAGTGAAGAAACTCACTGGTCAAGGAAGGAGCGGGCCCAAACTTCTTGAGAAAGCCCGACCATTTGCGAATTCCAGTGATATGTGGGAGGATCTGGCCGACCCAACCGGAAATGTTCTCGACTAAAAGGGGAGGCAAGGTCTTGGCCGCATGAGAAAAGGATGAGGGGTCAGAATCAATAACAAAACAAAGAAAATCAAGTATCTACGTGCAAATGAGCGAGGCACTTACGTGCACAATTTCAGGATTCAAAGAAGTTGTCGACGTTGGCTACCATGTCTTCAGTTTTAACGAAGAAGAAATTGAGCTAAAACTGGCGGTTAGCCTTATCGTCCATTTTCACCACCAGACATTTGCCTCCTCGATGGCGGAGGTTCAGCATCGTCCCTCTATAAAAGCTGGGGGCGAATAAGTGTATCAAGTGTCGAAGCGTGATCTCGACCCCGGCTAACTCGGTGAACTTAGTGAGCATCCTGATGGGTTTGTAAACATACGACTCGAGTTGAGCCGGGCAAATACCATAGAAGCGACAGAACTCCTCCGCCAAAGGGAGGAGAGGGAAAGTGTAGCCGATATGAATGGGGTAGGCATAGAACGCACAATACCCATGACGGTGGTGTCATACCTCATCCCATCCGGCGGGAATCAACTCGACATCGCTTGGAAGGCCATATTTTGCTCTGAGTTCTAACAAATCAGCGTTTGTCATTGGGATCGGTTTTAGGCATCTTCAAAAAGTTATACCTAACGTCAGGACTACGAGGAACTATCTCTTCTACAGTTGGGAAGCCTTCATCCTCTGTAGCAGTGGGAACGCTCTTCGAATGAGGAGGCAAGAGAATCGCTAGTGAGACTGGTTCACTTCACTCTCTCGGCCCAAAAGATACATTAGACATATTTGCGACAAAAAGAAGGAAGGTATTGAATACGGAGAGTCAAAAATGATAGAGATCATTGCAACTGAAAGAGAAAGGCACAACAATGGAGGAAGAAGAAGAAGATACAGAGTTTTCTGATGCAAGGATTTCGTAAAGATTGAAACATTTCCCACACACCCCTATTTATAGAAATTCAAGCGTCAAAACCAAGGAATTAATCCATTATTGCCTATCACTGTAAGCGAAGTGGCAGGTTCAATCAGAAGATGCACGCGAAACAAAGCAACACATCCGAAAATCGCGTCATAATAACGATTGTCGCCATGACATCACCCTGATTCGTGGGACTGACAACCCTAAAATTTACGGTTCACAAAGGGACACGCTACCAACTCGCCCCAATCATCATGACTCGGTCAGGTCGTCCCAATGCTTCGACCACGTTAGACAGTATTCGCTCATTGAGCCCATCTGAAGTCGGTCTCAATAAGCGGAAGGACTAACTGTATAGATCAAAATCTGCCCTAGAATATTTAGGGTGAGATAGCAGTAAGGAAAGAGTCAGTCGAGGTCGACCAGGAATCAGCGAGATCCGTGGTCGAGATGCCAATAATTGTCGGGGTCGAACACCACTGACAAAGCTGTAACAGCTAGTTTTTGAGATATGATATTAAATAGAATATTTCAGTAGATATTCTCTGCACTTGTAATATTAGGGTTTGTTAGGGAAATGTCTCATATAAATAAGAAAAGAGACAATGGGATAGGGCAGGTGATATTCATTTGTAAGAACACACTTTGACAAAAGATTCTCTCTCTTACTAAGATACAAACATCACCTTTTTCACCAAGATTATTATCTACATCATTCCATACTTTCCACCAGATCCAAGGATAATTCGAGGATTTTTCTTTCATTCATCATTGTCAGGAGGAATAACACCTAGTTCCTCCTATATTGGGTGAATCATTCCTTTTATTTACTAAATGTCATTTATTATTGTTTGTTGCTATTTAATGCTCTATTATTGCCTACATTACATGGAATGATTGTTGCACACTGTCACACCTCCTTTTTCCTACACCCGGGAAGGAGTGTATAAGGGAGTTTTTCCAACTAAAGGACAATCGAAACGGGATTATTACATTAAATTCAGAGTCGCCACTTGGGAGATTTATGGTGTCCCAAGTCACCGGTTTAAAATCCCGAATCGAGGAACGATTGACTCTGTAATACAGTTCGCGAATCAGAAATCCAGGTAAGGAATTCTGTTAACCCAGGAGAAGGTGTTAGGCATTCCCGGGATCCGTGGTTCTAGCACGGTCGCTCAACTGTCATAAATGGCCTAATTATCTGATTTAAAATATTTTGAACCTATGTGCAATTTTAACTTTTTGACCGCTTTTAACTAAGAAAATTATCTTAAAACGGGTCACGCGTACGTGTACCCATTTGTTTGGCGCGTCAAAAATCATGTCACACGAACATGTCCACAATTAGTAATGCTTTGTTATTATTAAGAAAACTTAGTCGAAGTTGCGCGAACTCATATTCCGATTTTGTTTGTTTTTTTTATAAAATAAAATGAAAAATCGTATTTATGTTACGCGAACGTGTACATAATCACAATAATTTACTTAAATACGCTTAAAAGTATACTAGCGGTTTGTGAGTTATTTGTTTCCTATGTTTGATTTAAGGTTAGGATAGATATGGAATTATTAAGCCCAAAAAAAAACTTCTTAGTGAACTTAATAATTCCAAATACCTTATCCAACGTTATTTTTTGTTCTTTTCCTTTTTTAAAAAGAAATATTCCTACTAAATTAACACTTGAAAATTTTCAACTTTTATGGCTTAAGTGATAAAGTATTGTAAACGCATTTCTTTAAAAGAAACTTACTACAATCTTATAAAGAAAATTTATTAGTTTATGATCTATGCACAAGAATGATAAAAAATTTTAACCGATTTATGACTTAGGGATACTATATAATTATTTCATCCATGATTAACGATGCTCTATTATTATTTAAAAATTTGGCCGAAGTTGTGCGAATGCGTACTCCGATTTATTTTGAAAACCATAATTATGTCACGCGAACATGTACATAATCACAATAATACATTGAACGTGCCTAAAGCAATCTACGATCATTTGTTATTTTATATCTAAGTCATAAGAAATTAATGCGAATGCCATAAATTATTTGTGCTTAATTAAACAACCTACGAATTGCAGCAAGATTCTTTTAGCATTAACCTCACTAATAGCCAAATTCAAATACCCAAGCATCACAAATTAGCACAAGTAAAGATTATACGATAAAAAAAATCTCGATGCATTGTTATTATTCCAAAAGAAATAAACTTCTCTTAGCATGAAGTAACAATTCTACTTATTAGAACTAACACACCGAAAATGAAGATATGACACCCCTTCAACACAAATTTATTTACATTAACACCGTCAATTGTAAAGATAGGACGCGGATGGTAAATTAAGCTTTGCGTCAAGTAAGAGCTAATTCATGACTTAAAATTATTGGCCTAAGTCATGTGAGCTTGAGTAATTATAGCCAACTCCAAATTAACACGGGTAATGGGATACAAATAAACATGCCAGACTTTTGTCCATTTGAGCGCAACAAACAATTTAAGCCAAATTCGAGAGAATGCCTAATAAAATGCATAATATTAGAATGATTTATAATATTGACGTGAGTCTTTTTATCATCTCAAATATGGGCTCAAAGGGAGCCCAAGTCAAGTTATAAATGCTACTGGTCTAATGATTTCTAAGTGGCCTGAATTAGGCCCAAAAGAAGGCCTAATTCGACAACTATTATGCATTGACAAAAAAACAAACAGGGATTCAAGGTCGAATTCCTTCGGCAGCACAAACAGTATCCAAACTCAATATTGAAGGACCCTAAATTGACTTACAACACACGAAATGGCCCAGACTCAACTCAAAAACAACCACGAATGCTCATTTAGTAATTAACCCAAAGCTGACCCTATGTGAATCAGTTAAACTCCATGAGACATACACATATTCGTCTACTTAGCCTCCAAAGTTAATTGCTTCAAAAAGAACGAACAACTAAACAGCCAGGAGAGACTTAGAACTAAACCCAATAGCACTTCTATAAACTAATCTGATAAATATTAAAAGAATCGAATTTACCTCACACTAAATGCATTCACAAGTCTATCATAGATGTATCAGTATGAGCTTACTAGTAGCTTTAGCATGGTGTCATAGCTAATCATGATTCGAATCAAAAAATTTAGACAAGAAAACAAACAACTGATGCCTCGGATAGTTTGTAACTTTAATAGAATCACATGGATTCAGCTGATCCATAGTTGACTTGAATATTTTTAAGATCAAATACCTATTATTTCTAGTAGAATTTAAACACAAACATGCCTTTCATGGCTCAAATAAATTTTCACTACAGGAAATGATAAATGGTCCTTAAATTACACAGAAACTAACTAAGAAATGAAATGAACTACAACGCAGTGTCAAATAAACGAAGTACAGCACTAGTTGGAGCCATATTCTAAATCTCACTCTTGCATTTCATACATCAAACCTGACTGCACATATTTAATAGAGCTCAAAATATAGTACTTGAAAATAAAGGAAATAGGGGGATGAAGTTCAGCAGTAACCAAACAGCAAGAACAACCCAGATTTTTAACCAAGAAAACAGTGAGTAACTCCGGATGAATCAATGTAACAGTAAAAAAAATCAGTATTTTTCAGAATGTTCTTATCTATGAACTCTTTTGACTCTCTCCTCTCTATCTTTTACTCTATATCTCTCTGTATTCTGTCTCAGAATCTCTCTTGTCCCTCCTTTACACCTCTCAAGTTCAGCCTTTTTATAGGCATTCATTTTAGTGTATCCTCCATTATCAATTTACCTTTTCATTTTTAACTACCCACTAGCTTAGTGCTTTCTTAATTTAAACAGCTATTGCAATCCCAACCCTACCACTATTAGAAGCTTCTTAAGTAGGTAAACACTTGAATTATACTTATATTAATCAGTTCTTATCAATATAATTAAACAAGAAGTTAAACCAAACTATTGAACTAATCCTAATTATTCTGACTAAGTGATTAAACGAAATACGATTTCAAAGTCTACTGATATCCCAATTATACGAAACAAATCCACAAAACTAATCTAAAGAAACAAACAGTGAACAAAAATAATTTATACCAGAGTACTGATCGAATTTCAATTGAAATTGACCAAAGAAAATGAGAAGAGGAAAATGACCATTGGAATAAAATTAATCAAACAAACACAGAAACATGCAAGAACTTACCGATTAGACTGGAAAAGCTTGGTACCCTGACTTTTCGATTCCATCGCCAAATAATGTTAGCCACTTGTTCTTTGTCAAAACAAGTGAGTAATACTATTTTGTGACGAACTCGGTTCTAAAATTATCATCAGTCTTGAGTTCAGGTTTGGCTCTTGGATTTAAGATTCGAGCAGATTGGGCCCCATTCGAAAGAAACTGGTTATGGATTAGTGAAGAAGGGAGTGAGGGGGTTCTACGGTGTGAATTTGGGGCATATTGGGTGAGGTAGGGTTTGGGGATTTTGGGACCGGACTACTTCGATTGAAGATTCAAGAAGTACTAGGGTGATTCGAGGGAAACGAGTCATAGATTTGGAAAGAGGGGCTCGGGGTGGTTCTGGGGTGTATTTTTGGGGGTGATTGGCCACCGTCCGCCGCCGTGGGCGATTTTTGGCGGGCGGAAGACGGTGGTGTGTTGGTTGGTCTCTGAAGAGAGACGAAGGAGGGGGGGTTCTGAGAGGGGTAAGGGGTTTTGGGTATATAAAAGGGGTAATTAGATTAGGGCCGTTGGATGATGAGAATCCAACGACCATGATTGATCCTTTAATGAAACGGGGTCGTTTGGTGTAGCAACTGGGGTGGACCGAGTTGGGGAAGACGGGTTGGGTCGGGTAACGGGTGAAGCTCGGGACCGTTCGATCAAAGGAGATCGACGGTCCTGATCAAAACTTATCCAAACGGCGTCGTTTAGGTGGAAACGGGGCTGGACCGGGTTGGGACGGGTTTGGGCTGAACTGGGGCGGGTTTCAGGTGTAATTGATTTGGGCCTCTTAAATTAAATTGAATTTGGCCCAAATTTGATTTCCTTCTCTTTAATTCTTTTTCTTTCTTTTCTCTTTTTTTTTCAAAAAATTAAAACTAAAATCCTAAATTAAATTATAAAACCAAATCATCCTATCAAAAATACTAATTAATTCTAAATAATAATTATCCCAAATATTATTTACCAAATCAAAAAAGAAAATCACGAGATTTCGACATTAAACACTAAAAATGCAAAATACGTTATTTTTGAATTTTTCCATTTTTGTAAAACAACAATTCACTTAATTAATCTAAAAAAATATAAAATTAAATCCTAAATGCAAATACTATATTTTTGTATTTTTAATGCATTAAACATGTACACAAACATATGCAAACAATCAGGACAATAGCATAATAATTCCTAAAAATAACACATAATTAAAGCAAAGACCTAATTTTAGGAATTCTTTTGGAGTAATTCGTGTGAGGCAAAAATCACGTGCTCACACATACAATTATTACATTTCTACCATATCTGTCCATCATTAGTTACGTTTTCGGAACTCACATCTAAAAATTACTGTTAACTAGGTTTTGTAGACATGTGATTTTTAACCCTCCCCAAAATTTTTTATATATTAGCGTAAAATATTTAATTTAGGCATAATATAGATATTTTAAGTAATTTTGACTCTTTTACTTTAATTTTATTACAAGAAAACAAAAAATCACAAAATAGGTTCATTAATGTTTTGTAGTCATTTTTAATCTAAAAAACAAATCTTAAAATATATATGCAAAAATAGTGTCGTATTTTTATTTTAATATGATATTTTAAAATACCAAAAATAGATTTGTTTTAATGATTAGTTTTATTTTAATAATTATTTGAATAGTAGGAATAATTAACAAATGGGCCCGTATTTTTAATCTCGTTCGCAGCGAAAGAATAGAGCTTGGGCTCGAGCAACCCATCTTTAGGCCTAATTTTGGACCTAGCCCACAATTTCCAAACCCATAATTCTTAGACCCATACCCCTTAACCTAAAACCCTACCAAAAACCTAGACTATAAAATAAAAGAAAAGCAAAAAAGCAAAGAGAGAGCTGGAATGAAAAAGCAGCAAAGCTGCGCATGAATAACGAGGGGAAAGAACAAAAAGAATGGGAAAAAACGAAAAAAGCTGAACGAAAGAACGAAAAGGTTGTGCCTGATCGATAACAAAAAAATGAATAAGGGCTGAAAAAACAGAAAGAGAAACGGACGAGCAGCCATACACGAACGACCCCTCACTGTTTGTCATCTTCTTCACAAAACAGACCCACCCCCTGTGTCGTCTTCTTCACGACAACCCACCCCCTGACTTCGTCACCCTCATACGACCACATCCCCTCCGACTCCATCTTCTCCGACGCCCCACGACCACAGCACAAAACCAGCTGCCACCCCTCATCGAACCAGCGCCGCCGCGAAACAGCCAGCCTCCATAGCCACTGAACTTCAAGAACGAACCAACCTGTTCATCTCTGGTTTCAACATGACGGACCAACCAAACTTCAACCCCAAATCACTACTCCCTGTCATGGAGTTTGCTGGTTTCGTCTCCTAGTTTAGTTTGAGTTTTCCGGCGAGATTCGAGGTCGCCGGAGGTCGTTGTACAGGGAGTCCGTATAAGTCGAGGCAGTCGCGGTTCTGTTCGTGATACTGTCCGTTCATATGTTTCAGATTTGTCCAAGCATTCACATTTCAAATTCAATATTAAGGTTCATTTCTTTTCGCTAATCCTACTTAATTTGTATTTATGTTCCCTTATTTCTAATATCTGCTTTTGTTTCGGTCGTTTCTTCATTGTTTTGTTGCCTAAGTAATTCATGCTTTATAGTCAACTACTTGAAAATACTACTGTATTGGCTAAGATGAAGAAGCCAACATCATATTCTTCGTTGTTTATCATTTAACTATTTGGCTTGCTTCTAAAGGGTTGATTGATTGCACTATTCAATTAATCACATGTGTGTGATGATTAGTTAATAAAGATATAACATCAAGCTTACTGGGTCGTGGGAGTGGTTTTAGATGAGACAGGAATCTGGTTACAATTGTGAATTAAATGGGTTGGAGCTTTCGTCACAGTTAGCACATGTGAATCGGAATCTCTAGTTGTTCGAATCATGTGCTTGACTTGAATTGGTTATAACTGACGGTATAGAAATTGGATTGCTGAACCATTTCAATTAGATTAAATGGACTCGGGTGCGCATTTATGTGACCCAAATCCAAATCACAATGTTATATAAAATATGTCGAGGGTCGCGGGTGCATTTATGTGACGTGGTTCAAGACGTATTCTAAATGATGTTGTAATTCTTTCTAAAAAATGATTAAATAAAGCAGTTAAGGTTAAAATTGCACCATGGGTTAAACCTGTATTAAAATCAAGTAAACAGGCCAATTATAGTAGTTAAGCGACCGTGCTAGAGCCACGGAACTCGGAAATGCCTAACACCTTCTCCCATGTTAACAGAATTCCTTACCCTGATTTCTGATTCGTGGACTGTTAAACAGAGTCAACCTTTTCCTCGATTCGGGATTGGAACCGGTGACTTGGGACACCATAAATCTCCCAAGTGGTGACTCTGAATCTTTTAATAAATATAATCTCATTTCGATTGTCCTTTAATTGGAAAAACTCCCTTATATACTCCCTTCCGGGGGTATAGTAGAAAAAGGAGGTGTGACAGCTCTGGCGGCTCTGCTGGGAAACGAACCCAGAATCTCTGGTTCAGGGTTCAAGAATTCGAGCTTAGATGAATTGTTGTAGTTGGCTTTATTTATTATCTGATTTTATTCACATGTTTGAGTCTAATGTGCTAAATATTGCTTTTTACCACTTTGATATTATCTGAACTGTATATATAAACTTCTACGAAACCCCTCTCTTCTCTCTCCCGAGGAGTGCACGCTGGTCGTGACTTCTTTCTGTTAGTGTCATATTCCAAATAGAACGAGGTTCGGACAAGTTGCAAAGCCGGATGATCTTTTGGTTACCGGTACGCAACCCTCCCCCCCCCCGGCTTGAGTTGTCCGCTCGGGTAAGCCAGGTCTAGAACAAATAAACCCAGGTTTTTTAAAACCTAGTATAACAATACCTCATGTCGGATCCCTAGTAGGAACGTTTGTTTGCATCATGTGCATTTTGACTTAGGGGACTCAACACAGGGGTTGGGTCCGTATAAGACAGGTATACCCCAAAAATAAAAGATCATCCTGATGCATCTTATGTGCTACATGTTGCATTTATTCAAGGGTAAAAGGGTCATTTGGCAAACCAATGATAATTGAGGGCAAATGAAAAAATAATGAAAAAAGAAGAAAAAAAAGGAAAAAGAGAGGGTGAAGTGTGAAGATAAAGCGAGTGAGGCTTAATTATGTTTTCTGTCACATTTTTGTTAAGAAAAAAAAAAGAGCTTGAAAATTCAAAAAAAAAAATTTTGCACTTTTCATCATTTTTCGAAAAATCAAAAAAAAAGAAGGAAAAAGAAAATCCAAAAAGAATTTGTATGTTTCATCATTTTTCAAAAAAAAAAAGACAAAAAATATTTTCTCTAAAATTAGTTGTCTTTTGTTTTTTTTAATTCTTGTCGTATCCAATTTGCCCGAACTACGCAAACCTGATTCTCGTCTTTCAGGGCGGGATACGTAGGCAACCCACATAGGGTCCGGTCTTCCTAGTAAATCTTAGGTTCTTGGCTTTGCGGGGTCATAGCCAAATTTTGCACTTCTAGCCACCTTTTGGCCAAATAAGTCATTTTGCAAAAATAGTCCCAATTATGTCTTGCATGTGTCTAATAGGGAGTGTTATTATCTCACATAGTTGGTTAAAGTTTTCTCATATAGGTGTGGATTTGTTTACCGAAGTTTGAGCATGGCAGACACCCCGTGACCATCCGATCAGGATCGCTCAGTTAGGAGTTGCTTAAGGAGATTTGTTTTATTTTTATGTTTTGAGTCTGTTCCTCATTTTATGCCGTCTTTTACTTTCTACTATTGTACAGAAATGTCAAGTCTTTTTTATTATGGTTATTTTCTGTTTTATATTTGAAAAAATGTATTGTAACTCAAGAATCCAAAAAAAAAGAGAGATGTTGCATTTTTATATTTCCGTTATAAGTTTTCTTTAGAATACTAATTCTAGAAATGAAAAATTTGAGGTTATTTCTCCTTTAGGCAATTAATATCTAGGACTTAAAATAAATTATGTTATATTTCCTTTAGTATATTATGACCAAAATTCAAAACAAAAAAAGAGAGAATTTTATTTTAGTACTTCTTTAAAAGCTTTCTTCAAGGTGTTAATTCCAAAATCCAAAAGGATTTTCTTTTGAGGTATTTCTTTGGGGAAATTAATGAAGGATGACAAAAATTCTTTTTATCTTCATTAGAACTTTAGGATATTGTACATAAAAAAAAGCATACTTTATCTTTTGTTTATCATTAGAATTTTTCCTTTAGGCAATCAAAATTGAAATCCAAAAACATTCTGTTTTATCTTTTTCATTGTTTGCTTCGAAATCTTGAGTTAGGATATCAAATAAAAATTCAAAATATTTTTCCGTGGTTTATTCTTTCGATCTTCTTCCTAAAAAAAAGGAATCAAAAATATTCTTGTTTTCTCTTCTAGGGTTTTCCTTAATAATTTCTCATGGAGTGTTTGTTTCAAAGAAAAGAGGAAAAAAGCAAAATATATGCTCGTTAAGCTTGAGTTTGCAATAGGTTATAGAACATTAAGTCTAGAAAATTTTAAAAAAAAAAGATTTGTTTCTTTTATTTTCCCTTTTCTCGTCAGAGTCATCAAGGTAGAAACAGAGAGCGTCAGTTTGTTTTCTTTATTCCTGATCTTCCAGAACTACGCAAAGATCTTATTCATGCGGCATCATGATACGTAAGCAACCTACATAGGGTTTGATCGAATCATTTTTTTTATTATTATTAAAAGAAAAAGAGGAAAAAAGAGGGGGAAAAAGGGGAAAAAAGGGGAAAACGAAAAAAAAGAGGTGAAATTGTGGGATGTGAGATATGAGAGAAAGAAAAGAGTGATGATGAAAAAAAAGGAGAACTGAAGGAAAATAGGCAAGCCAGCAAGTACTAGAAAAGCAAAGAAAATAGAGGTTGAAATGAACAAATTGGGATGATACCAACTAACCTTTGTACCCTCGAAGTCATTTTAGAACCGATAACTGTGGCTAGGTGCATTGCACATAAAATGAAATTATCTTATGTTAAATTCCCTAACGCTAATGTGATGGCTTCATTTTGTTATATTCATACCAGAAGGGTGGTTGGTTTGTGGTTTTAAAGTGGTAACTCTTCTCTGCAACATAAAGTCAAAAGGCATTGGCAGACAACAACAGAACTGAGTTGGTTGACACCGGCGCTCGAAAGCAGTTGGTTGAACAGGACAATGGATTGGTTGAAGAGGTAAAAATGTTAAAACAACATATGGCTGACATGTATCAGGCTTGGATGACTGGGAAGGCACCACCCCCGCCACCGCCTAGCTTCCTAGATACTGCCCTTACCCAAACTCTGGATACAATGCCAGATGATCCTCCATACTCTCCAGATCTACCGCTTATCACAGCTTTCCCAACCGTCTTAGTAGCTCTATCACTCATCCTCCAATTACCTCTCCCAAAATCACCCTCCTGTCACATATACTATCCCCGACAATGAATACCCACTCAAAGCTCACGATGCCCAATATTACCCCTCAAAGGTTGCCCACAAGGTTCCTAACTCAAACAAGCAGGGCCCGCGGGATGAACCTCATGTTGAAAATGAAAAGTTCACAAGAATAAAATGGCAAGATGGGATACCCAGGAGGCTGAAAGGCATAGAACAGTCCTTAAAGAACAAGCAAGGAATGAGAGACCAGGGTAGCATGTCTTACAAAGAATTGTCTATGTTCCCCGATGTTCGTCTGCCTGCGGGGTTTAAAGTGCCAAAGTTTAACTTGTATGATGGGTGTGGAGATCCGGTAGCCCATTTGAGGGATTATTGCAGTGAAATGAGAAGTGTTGGCGAGAAAGATGATTTGTTGATGGCGTACTTCAGTGAGAGCCTGATTGGGGCAGCTTTGGAATGGCACAATCGTCAAGATGTTGGTAATTGGCCTACATTGGGTGACATGGCTCAAGATTTTGTTCGATACTTTCAATACAGATCGGGTGTTACCCCAGACCGCTCCTCCCTATCTAAAATGGAAAAGAAGCCGGAGAAAAGCTTTAGGGAGTTTGGGCTCAGATGGAGGGAGCAAACTACTCGAGTCAATACCCCGATTGGTGAAGAAGAAATGGTTGAACTTTTCCTACAAGCTCAGGGGCCCACCTACTTCAGTCATTTGATCCTGGCCTTGGGAAAGCCTTTCAATGATGTGTTAAAAATGGGGGATATGGTAGAAGAGGGGATCAAATCAGGTAAAATCATGAGCTATTCGAAAGACATTCAGAACATCCCAGTAAGCTTGGGTGGAAGAAGAAAAGATAATCCGATGGGCTTTCCCGATCAGCACTTCCAGCCTCGACATCGTCCCCATGGATATCCTGATGCACCGGATGATCCTCCCCAATGCCACTACTCTCCACGGAACTCCCAAAATCGTACATCACTCTCTCAGTACCCAGCTCCACAAAATGCCTATCCACCCCCACGAGCCTATCGAAAACCCCCTGGATCAGGTTTCTGGACCAATCAAGCATTTAAGAATGAGAGGTTGCAGAAAAAAGAAAAGGCTTTCACCCCATTGGGAGTGTCATATGCCAGTTTGTTCCAAAAGATAAGCAATTGGACATGTTGAATCCAATTCATATAAAAATGTCAAACCCTCTATCAAAGAAGTTTGATTTTTCTCAAAGGTGAATATATTGCTCAGATGCCTCGGGACATGACATAGAGAAGTGTTGGAATCTGAATAAAGCAATTCAGAAGCTTATTGATGCAAGTGACATTGTCGTGCAAAATCCAGATGCAGCAGACACTAGCCAAAGTCCATCGCCTACTCGCAATGAGACGCATATGGTGAGTATGATTTGTTTTGAAAAGGAATATGAAAGTTCTTCTAATATCCTCGAAGGTCCACGTGCTGCAAAGTTTTCAGTGCTATCAGAGGTTGATCTTAGGAGCGAGCCAGCAAAGGGAACCCAAAAGCAATTTGTTAAGAACAATGTGATGGAAGTGTGTGAAGGTCCTAGTAATGTTGATGCAGAATTCAGTGGCTAAGATACCGAGCTTGGCAATTGGAAAGACGCTCCTGTCTTGGTTAGCCAGGGAGGAGTTTTGGTGGTTTATTTTGTTGTCATTTCTGTTGTCCGGGTAATTTCAGGGTTGTAATCCAGATATTGTCTTTTGACTCAAACCCTTCTATCCTTTTATTTTGCCTAGTTTGTTTAGTCTAGTAGCCTGCTTAGTGTTTTCTAGGTTTGTTCTAGGTTTGTAACCCCAGTCTAGTTTGTCTGTTTTGTTGTCCAAACCCTTTCACCATCTGTCTAATGCAAGTTTCTGTTTTCTGTTATTTCTAATCATTTTTGTTTAGTTCTCTTTTCCTTTTATAGTCCTTTTCCTGTTGACTCTAGTGACGTGACATGCACGCGTAATTCTCAGCCTAGTTTTAAAAGTCAGTTTAATCACGAAGCAATGAAATAATGTTGAAGATGTAAGGACATTTGAGGGAAATAAGTAAAGGCATTTTGAGATCACTTCAAGCCCGAATTGTGTGAAACTGGGGCAGATAGAACATAAAGAACCCCTAATGAAATGCATCATGCCGCATCAATTTGAAGATAAAAGCAAGTATGCCCCAAATATGTAGGGGGCCGCTCATGGTAATGAGAGTGAGAATGTTGTCCAGTGGTGCTTTTTATATAACAAATGTAGAAGGCGAATGTGTGGGTATGGTCATCAAGTCTGGCGCAACCAAAAGATGTTACGAATGTTTTCCTTGGTTTGTTTAATTGTATTGTTTGTGCTTGGCATGTTTTGAAGGTTGGAATGACGAAGACATTTTGTTCTGCTATCCAAACACTTTATCCCTCGTCACCCCTTTTGCGTCTCATTTATTTTCTTTCATACCCCTCTTTCGGAATCAGTAGTAAAGATCAGAAACACAAGCGTGAAAGATAAGTAAAGGAAAAGGAGAAAAGAAAAGAACGAAAAGGGAGAGATGAAAAATGAAATTGAAAAAAAAAAGAGGAAAAAGAAGAAAAAAACAACAAAACAACAAAAAGAAGAAAAAGGAAAAAAAAAGAAAAGGAAAAAAAAAAGAAAAATGAGGAAAAGAAGAAAAAGGAGAGAGAGAAAAGTACAAAAACGAAATAATTTCTATGTCATGAACTACGTTCGACCTGATTCCTTTTAAGGATACGTAGGAATCCTCACGGTTTGGTCCCATTAAAATAAGAATCCAAAAGTCATCAAGTAAGAAACTGGGGTGGAAGTTGTGGTTGTTGTAAGAAATCTGATTCCGAAAGTTGTAATTTTGAACCCATGTGAATTTTTTCGAGCCTTGGATATCCTTTCTTTTTAACCCTATCCAAAAGCCCACGTTACGGTCCAAAGAAAGACCTTCCGATCAGTCTTCGAGAGATGCCAAGTCAAGCAAGAAGAGGTAATTCATATCAGGGACAATACTCTGGGCCAAACAAGAAAATAATGAAAATGAGAGAGTTTTATTGGTGAAAATCCTCACGGGCACCGTAAGGCGACGGGAACTGAGAGAAATAAAAAATGAGAGAGTCTTATTGGTGAAAACCCTCGCGGGCACCGTAAGGCAACGGTAAGTTGAGAGAAAGAACAGAATGAGAGAGGCTTGATGGCGAAAACCCTTCGGGCACTACAAGTCGAATAAGGATTGTGAATCAGATTGGATGATCGGAGCATTGAAGCCCAGTTTCACGGTTTAGGGGGTATAACAGGAGTTGAACATCAGGCTTGCTCAACAAAATAGGCCGCAGGTGCATGTCATGGTCATTAGAGTTGGTATCCACATCTGATAGGTTTCTACTTGGTAGTTTTCTTGTTAGGAATCATCTCTTTCCTTTGTCCTTTACTCTATTCCTTTTGTCTTGTTTACTTTCTCTTCCTGAGTCTGCTTGGTCAAAATAAGTGAGAACTAACTTCAAAATCTGCCATCAGCTTTCTAATTGCACAAAACGGGATCTGGCCAGCACATCAAAGTGGCATAATTTAGGAAAGAACAACAAGCGCATTGAGTTGGTAGCAATCAAACATGCTTTGGGATCCTTGTGAAATACAAAGGTTGGTACATATCAACTCGTGAACAAGGCAACAGATAGAGGGTATTGGGTCTGAACGGATCAAAGGAATTTTCTATGATAAGATTGACAAAAAGGGTGGTAAACCAGTGACAAGTAGGGTCTTCGAGTGGATATCAAAGCTATCACGGCAAGTGAAGGAACAAAAGACCTCAAGGCCAAGGCTAGTGGTTTAAGTCAAGAAAGAACAACAGGCGCACTAAGTGGATGACAATTAACGTGTTTTGGAATTCATGAGAAACACAAAGGTGCAGTACACGTCAACACAAGAGCACAATGCAACAAATGGAGGGTGTTAGGTGAACGAATCAAAGGTATTTTCGATGAAACACAAGGATTGGTAAATGTCAGTTCATGAGCAATGCAACAGATAAAGGGAATTGGGTCTGAACGGAGAAAAGGTATTTTCTATGAAAGGATGACAGAGAAAGTGGTTAGTCCATAAGCAAGCAAGGTCCTCGAGTGGAAATCAGTTATCATGGGAAGTGAAGGAGCAATCGCCCTCAAAGTCAAGTCCACAAACCAACCACCACATTTTAAACTGACAATATTTTTCTTTGATTGAAACAAGGGCAGAAAAATTCGTTTGTTTCAGAGGAATTCTCCATGACGAAAGCCAGTCACCAAACAGGTCTAATTTTTTGATTTTCAGGACCCTCCTGGAAAATGGTACCTAGTTTAAAGTTCAGAAAATAGCATAATCTAGCATAAATGTATCCCAAAAGAATATAAGTTGGTTTAAGAAGTTTGCATGTTCGAGATAGGATTCAATTAGGAGTTTTCAGGACCCTCCTGAATAATGGGACTTAGCTTTAAGATTTCGATTAGATAACAACATTTAGCATAAAGTCTGTTGTAGGGTAGTATAATTCAGCCATAAAAGTTGTCACTCTTAAGATAAAATTGGACTTTTGATTTTCAGGACCCTCCTGGATAATGGGGAGTAGTTTAAAGATCCTCTTAGATAGCAAGATTTAGCAGAAGTCACACATGTAGAAGATATAACTTAAATTTTAAATTGTCGTTTAGTTAAGAGTGTCACACCTCCTTTTTCTGTCCCCGCAAGGGGTGAAGGAGTTTTTCCAATTAAAGGACAATCGAAACGGGATTTGTTTATTTATTTCAGAGTCGCCACTTGGGAGATTTAGGGTGTCCCAAGTCACCAATTTTAATCCCGAATCGAGGAAAAGAATGACTCTATATTACAGTCTGCGTACCAGAAATCCGGATAAGGAATTCTGTTAACCCGGGAGAAGGTGTTAGGCATTCCCGAGTTCCGTGGTTCTAGCACGGTCGCTCAACTGTCATATTCGGCTTGATTATCTGATTTAATACATGTTGAACCTATGTGCGAATTTTAACTTTTAACTGCTTTTGTCATTATTATTATTTTTATCAAGAATTGCAACATCGTGGAAATACGTCTCGAACCACGTCACATCAATGCACCCGTGGTTGTTGGCACATTTCAACTCTGTTGAGACTTGGATTTGGGTCACATAAATGTGCACCCGAGTTTAAAAAGATAACATTATTAAATACGCGCCTAAAGCGACGAGCGTATCATTATTTTGGGTAGGGCCGTGCAATTTGCTAAACGGCCCATTCCGGAATCTAAGTACTCGAAATAACTATCCGTTGAGGGACCCGCACTTTGGGTATTCTTGTTTGTCGAGACTCGTCTCATTCGTTATTTATTATTATTATTATTATATTGGGGAATTTGCAACGTTGTGAAAACGCATCTCGAGCCACGCCACACTCAATGTACCCGTGATTAGAGACACATTTCGACTCCGTTGAGATTTGGATTTGGGTCACATAAATGCACACCCGTATTTAAGAAGGTGAGATTAATGAAGCTGCGTCCTAAAGAAACTACGTATTGTTATTTTAGAAAAAGGCCGTGAAAAATTCACTAAACGGCCAAATCCAAAGCCTAGTCAATGGTTATGTATTTACTGAGGGCCCCAACGATGTTGTGATTTATTTGGCGCGGTGCGCCTCATTTTATTTTAAAGGGTCGTCCTATAGTGGCTATGTTTTCTATTAAGTTTGTCTCTAATAATGCAAAAAAGAAAAATGGTCCAACTTTATTTACATGCTTACAAGTTAGTTATAGTTGGGTTCCGAATATGATTTGAAAAATCCGAAACATGAACGCGTATAGGGGCAGTCGTTTGGATATTATGGGCCCAGGCCCAGCGCACACTGTATTGACTGGACCTGGGCCACTTCTTTTCCGATAAGGGCCTGTTAGTTCATTCGACTCAGGCCCAACATTTATAAGGCTGAAATGGAAACTGGTGTTATTTATCCTAACGGTATTTTTGCAAGTTATAACGAGGCAGCCTACTAAATGAAGTGAGATTAACTAGCAAGGGACAGTTTAACACTTAACATGCGTTAGAAGATATGCTAACCACAAACACAGCTAAAATTCAGGATATTGCTTACTACACTATCACTTCTTTTCTATTTACCAGCATACATACATAATGTGACATTAAGTTGCCATACGTGATGGCTAGTTATACATGATGACTACCTTCATTATCCTAATAGAAGATATGAACTATTATATATACAACTTAATGTTCAATATACAGACTGAAACAGATTCGAAAAAAAACAACTTCAGCTCTTCATTTTTGTATTCAAGTTTCAACTTTCAGCTTACATTGACAGTGTATCGGTGGTGTACCTGGTACTGGGAAAGCCAAAAGAAGGAAGGGAATGATTAGTTGAGCAGTAGCATTCACAGCAAACAGCAACAACAGAAAAATAGCAATCAGCAGCAACAAAACCCAGCAAGAAGATCTTTTAAAAGCAAAACAAAGAACCCAGTTTGCAACCCAGCAATACCCAAAACAGATACAGGCAATCCAGAGAAGGAAACAGATGCAAACCGCAGTAGCCTCTGATTGTTATGTTCAAAATCCAGCACACTCTTAACTCTATGTCACTCTGAAAACAGACTGTCCTCTAAAGGTTGAAAGACCAGCCTTGTTTTTGCTTTTTTTTTCTCTCTGAAAACTTAAAAATGTCCAGCCAAAGGTGGAAAGATCAGCCTTGTTTTTTTGCTTTTCTTTTCTCTCTCCAAACTTAAAACTGTCCACCCCCTCTTAATTCTAAATCAACCTATTTATAAGCTAGAAATGGCAAGCCCCCAGGATGCATTTCCCCTCTGCCAATACCCCTTTAAACTAATCAACAATGCCCATGCTTAAATGTCTTTTCTTGATGCCCACTATATTGTTCCCCATACTTGTCCTATTTGTTTTAATCAAGAGCCATGGGAGGGGTTATAGTATTCAAATAAACCCATGCCCTCATGTTGTATACCCCACTGACAATTAAACTAAGTTTACAAATAACCCCTAGGCAGACCTCAGCTTTACAACCTGTTAACATGCTACTAAACTCCCAAAATTACCCCTTAACCCTTGCATATTACTGTATTACCCTAGCTCTTAATAGTCAGTATATAAACCCCTCTAAATTCAACTAATCACTGACTACTAACTAATTAGCTTAAACTCAATACTGATTTCAGGTTGATCTATTAGATTTCTACAGCTATACCCAACTTTCAGCCTAAGTTCAGCCAATGATTCAAACTCAATCAAACAGGGGTGCCAATCAAATGGTATGAGTTGGTCATATTGGGAGCCAAACCTGACCAACTCAGAGCCAAAATGCAAACAGGAAACAGCCAATCAGGCTAAGATCAAAAGCAGTAATGAACAGGCTTCCATAGCAGACTATGAAGATCATGAGGTTACTGAACGAATGAGTAGTCTAGTTCAAAGACAAAACTGAACAATTCAACAGATTCATTACAAGTTAGCATACAGATGTGGTGCTAGCAAACATACATGGAGGACATTACTGAGCTACTGTCCTGTTTCCTCTAATTTTCAAGCAAATTAATTTACGACACTTATTTAAACGACTATACAAGCTATAATATACAGCAAACAATCAATAAAACACCAAAACAAACTAAACATTACCTCAGGATTCACAGACTTGACAGAAAAATCAAAAACAAACCAAACTAAACATGAAAAACAGATAGAATTCATAGGAGAACAAAAGAAAGGGAAAAATTACCTCAGGGATTTGAACTCAAAAACTAACCCAGGCTCGAACTCGGACTCGACCATTTTTGGGGTCGAATGGACCTTAATCGAGTGTTCTCAACTGAGAACACTTCGACTAATGTCGATTAGACCCCACATCGTCTTTTAATTTGGACAGACTTCAACTTTTGGTCTTTTTAGGGTTCTTTGTGGTCCGATTTGGGATTTGTTCAGCTCTGGTCAGATTCAAACGGAACCAACGGCGTTTAGGGTGTGAGGGAGGTCAGGAGGTGTTGTGGTATGAATTTGGGGTCGGTGGGTGTAGATCTGGTTTTGTTCGAACCTTCAAACGAAGATTCGAGACGATGGGGAATAATTTGAGGCAAGAGGCTAACGGATTCGTGTTCAGGGTGGTTGGGTGCATCAGGGGTGTTATTTTGGTAGTCATCGGAGGAGGTAAGGTTTCCGGCTGGTTCTTTTGATTCAAGATTCGAAGAGCTCGGTTGAGATTCAAACTAAACGGGCAAGGGATTTGGGTTGAGGGTGATTAGGGGGTTCCGTGGTGTGAATTTCGTGGTCACCGACATCGTTGCCGCCGGCTTTCAAGCGAAGGGATATGGGGGCGGCTAGGGTTTTCATGGGAGTTTCTGGGGACGAGGATGAACAGTAGGTGAGGGGGGTTTGGTTTGGGGCGTGGGGTGATGGATTGGGGGTTTTTATATGGGGTGGGTGGTTTAATCCTGGCCTCTGGATCAATCAAGATCGATGGCCAGGATTAGGGGAGTTAACCAACACAGCGTCGTTTGGTTTAAGTAGGGGGGTCGGTTCGAACCGGAGACAAATGGGTCGGGTTGGAGACGGGTTGCTGAAAGGGATCTTGGACCGTTGGATTGGATTGGATGGACGGCTCAGATCAAACGCCCTATGCGGCGTCATTTGGGGGGCGTCTCTAGAAGACCTGGTTTGGACTGGGTCAATGTAATTGGTTTGGGCCTAAATTTTTGGTTTCACCTGGCCCAATCTGAGTTTCCTTGATACTTCACCCATTTTCCTTCTTTCTTTAATTATCAAAATTAAACAAAAATCCTAAATAAATTGTAAAATCAAAAAATAAAATTACACACATATTATTTAACACCTATAATAATTACACACAAATTAAAAATAAATTCACACAATGACAAGAAATACACATGCATATTTTTTTGTGATTTTCTTTTAACCAAATTATGGTTAATTAATTCCTAAATGTACCACTAATTCCTAAATGCATGCAACATGTATTTTTTTGTATTTTTAACTATAGCAAGGCGAGCATTTACGGACAGAACAATTATCAAAATGTCACGCAAATTTTCAAAATTGTACCCGAAGGTAACTTGTTTTACTTTTTCGATTTCTTTTGGAGTAGTTTCCGTGAAGCAAAAATCACGTGCTCACAAAGAGTTGTCAGGACCCCCCTGAATAATGGGACCTAGCTTTCAAATCCTTAGTAATACTTGGTAATATGATTTAGTTTTACAATCACATCTGTCCCCAGCCACCAAACTGGGGCAGAAAATTTTCTTTGTTTTTGTCTATTTGAAGTTAGGAGCCCGCCTGGAGAGCAGGGAATACATTCAAGCGTAGCAGTCAGGAGCCCGCCTGGAGAACAAGGGAGTACAATTTAAATTTAGCTTTCAAATTCTTTGTTTTGTCTATTTTGAAGTCAGGAGCCCGCCTGGAGAGCAGGGAATACATTCAAGTTTAGCTGTCAGGAGCCCGCCTGGAGAGCAGGGATTACATTTCAAGTTGAAGTCAAGAGCCCGCCTGGAGAGCAGGGAATACTTTCAAGCATAGCAGTCAGGAGCCCGCCTGGAGAACAAGGGAGTACAATTTAAATTTAGCTTTCAAATTCTTTGTTTTGTCTATTTTGAAGTCAGGAGCCCGCCTGGAGAGCAGAGAATACATTTCAAGTTAGAAGTCAGGAGCCCGCCTGGAGAGCAAGGAATACATTTCAAGTCCAGCAATCAGGAGCCCGCCTGGAGAGCATGGAATACATTTCAAGTCAGCAGTCAGGAGCCCGCCTGAAGAGCATGGAATGTATTTCATGTCAGCAGTCAGGAGCCTGCCTGGAGAGCAGAGAATACATTTCAAGTTAGCAGTCAGGGAGCCCCGCCTGGAGAATAGGGTTAGTTTTTACTTTAGTCAAGCTTAGTTTATAGTTTTCCTAGTCTATTCCTTAGTTTAATTTCATCACTGCATCAATAGTACAAGTGGTTTACAATTTTGCTAACAACCCACAAATCTTCTTAGTGCAAACTGGGGCAGAAAATTTCTTTGTTTTGTCTATTTTGTTGTAATCAGGCGCCCACCTGGAGAACAAGTGGAAATAACTCAAGTTTCAAGGGAAAGCAGTTTCGAAGGAAGACAGTTCAAGTTTCAGGGGAAAATGGTTCAAGGTGCAAAGGAAAACAGTGTCAAGTAATAAGAGAAGACGGTTCGAGTTCAACGGTCAGACGTCCACCTGAAGAAAAGGAAAAGCGCCTCAGATTGCAATTCAAGTCAGCAACCAAAGAATCTCGCGGCAAGAATGCGAGTCAACAGTCCGAGGTGATCAACAGAAGTTAGTCATAATAAAGAAAAAGATGGAAAGGGAAGAAGTGAATCCAAATGCAGAAGTTGATGAAAGATGTGAACTGCTTAAGACATGGTGGAAATCACAAGCACTACATGTCCGGTCTTGGTCCGAAAATCTGAAGAAGAACGAGCTAGCACCTGCAACTGGCAAGCGCCAAGGTTCAAATCTAAAGTCTGCATGAAGAACCATTCAAGACTCAAGATCAAGTTTCAGAAGACTTATAGATAGGAATCTTGTAACTCGTAGTTGATAGGCTTAGCTAGTCTTTTTCATGTTTTGATTTTGATGTAATAGCAGGACTGCGGACCGGAACCTTGACGGAACGACACCTCGACTGGATCTCCACCTCGGTATACTCCATCACCTCATTCACTTCTGAACTACACGTGGCCTGATTCCTTTATAGCCAAGGATATGTAGGCAGCCCAGATACTAAGGCTCGGTCACATTCCCCTCTCTCTTAGCTTTAGTCTTTCCAAATAAGGGTCGGGTCAAAAACCTGTCTAGTCAATCTTTATCTGAAAACTCTGTACGTTTCCAGTCAAAGAGGGGCAGTTGTAGACATGTGATTTTTGACCCTCCCTAAGATTTTTTATATATTAGCGTAAAATATTTAATTTAGGCATAATATAGATATTTTAAGTAATTTTGACTCTTTTACTTTAATTTTATTGCAAGAAAACAAAAAATCACAAAAATAGGTTCATTAATATTTTGTAGTCATTTTTAATCTAAAAAAAATCTTAAAAAATATATGCAAAAATAGTGTCGTATTTTTATTTTAATGTGATATTTGAAAATACCAAAAATAGATTTGTTTTAATGGTTAGTTTTATTTTAATAATTATTTGAATAGTAGGAATAATTAACAAATGGGCCCGTATTTTTAATCTCGTTCGCAGCGAAAGAATAGAGCTTGGGCTCGAGCAACCCATCTTTAAGCCTAATTTTGGACCTAGCCCATAATTGTCAAGCCCATAATTCTTAGGCTCATACCCCTTAACCTAAAACCCTACCAAAAACCTAGACTATAAAATAAAAGAAAAGCAAAAAAGCAAAGAGAGAGCTGGAACGAAAAAGCAGCAAAGCTGCGCATGAATAACGAGGGGAAAGAACAAAAAGAACGGGAAAAAACGAAAAAAGCTGAACGAAAGAACGAAAAGGCCTGATCGATAACAAAAAACGAATAAGGGCTAAAAAAACAGAAAGAGAAATGGACGAGCAGCCATACACGAACGACCCCTCACTGCTTGTCATCTTCTTCACAAAACAGACCCCCCCCCTGCGTCGTCTTCTTCATGACAACCCACCCCCTGAATTCGTCACCCTCATACGACCCCACCCCCTCCGACTCCATCTTCTCTGACGCCCCACGACCACAGCACAAAACCAGTTGCCACCCCTCATCGAACCAGCGCCGCGGCGAAACAGCCAGCCTCCATAGCCACTGAACTTCAAGAACGAACCAACCTGTTCATCTATGGTTTCAACACGACGGACCAACCAAACTTCAACCCCAAATCACTACTCCCTGTCATGGAGTTTGCTGGTTTCGTCTCCTAGTTTAGTTTGAGTTTTCCGGCGAGATTCGAGGTCGCCGGAGGTCGTTGTACAGGGAGTCCGTGTAAGTCGAGGCAGCCACGGTTCTGTTCGTGATACTGTCCGTTCATATGTTTCAGATTTGTCCAAGCATTCACATTTCAAATTCAATATTAAGGTTCATTTCTTTTCGCTAATCCTACTTAATTTGTATTTATGTTCCCTTATTTCTAATATCTGTTTTTGTTTCGATCACTTCTTCATTGTTTTGTTGCCTAAGTAATTCATGCTTTATATTCAACTACTTGAAAATACTATTGTATTGGCTAAGATGAAGAAACCAACATCATATTCTTCGTTGTTTATCATTTAACCATTTGGCTTTCTTCTAAAGGGTTGATTGATTGCTCTATTCAATTAATCCCATGTGTGTGATGATTAGTTAATAAAGATATAGCATCAAGCTTACTGGGTCGTGGGAGTGGTTTTAGATGAGACAGGAATCTGGTTACAATTGTGAATTAAATGGGTTGGAGCTTTCGTCACAGTCAGCACATGTGAATCGGAATCTCTAGTTGTTTGAATCATGTACTTGACTTGAATTGGTTATAGCTGACGGTATAGAAATTGGATTGCTGAACCATGTCAATTAGATTAAATGGACTCGGGTGCGCATTTATGTGATCCAAATTCGAATCACAATGTTAGATAAAATATGTCGAGGGTCGCGGGTGCATTTATGTGACGTGATTCAAGACGTATTCTAAATGATATTGTAATTCTTTCTAAAAAAATGATTAAATAAAGCGGTTAAGGTTAAAATTGCACCATGGGTTAAACCTGTATTAAAATTAAGTAAATAGGCCAATTATAGCAGTTAAGCGACCGTGCTAGAACCACGAAACTCGGGAATGCCTAACACCTTCTCCCGGGTTAACAGAATGCCTTACCCGGATTTTTGGTTCGCGGACTGTTAAACAGAGTCAATCTTTTCCTCGATTCGGGATTGGAACCGGTGACTTAGGACACCATAAATCTCCCAAGTGGCGACTCTGAATCTTTTAATAAATATAATCTCATTTCGATTGTCCTTTAATTGGAAAAACTCCCTTATATACTCCCTTCCGGGGGTGTAGTAGAAAAAGGAGGTGTGACAGGTTTAACCCCTTAACACATAAATTTAATTATTTGAGCAAGGAGTTACACTTTTTGGTCGAGCAATGTGTTGATAAGGTTTTGCCAATACATCTATATATATATATATATATATATATATATATATATATATATATATATATATATATATATATATATATATATATGGTCAATTGAAATCTGATGTGGCATGCCTATCAATCAAGGAATGCTATTTATCTTTTTTGTCATTTTTTTTTTTTGCCTTTTACTCTAATTTTTCATGTCAAATTATTTATGCTTCCAAGTTAAAGAATGCAACGGTTGGGGAATAATAATGGAAATGCCTATCTTTCAGCTAACGGAACCATTATCCGAGAAGACTTTTAAGAGTCCTCTTATTTGCGGTTTAATTTCTCAAGTCACTTTTAGAATACCTCTAAACTGTGTTCTGTCATTTTTATTCCAAACTTAACTAATGGAATCATTCATTTTGTAATGTATTACTACAGTTGTTCCATTAGTTATGATGTAGGAAAAGTAACTGTTACAATGATAATTGCTACCATAATTTCCAAATTATAACTGTTTCCTCTATCAGATTTGTTGAAAGGAAGAGAATTTCAACTTGCTTTTCTTACCTTCAGTTTTTACTTTCTTTTCTTTGTTCTGCATCTCCTCTCTTTATTTTCCTCCTATCTCTATTTTTTCCCCTTCATTTCTTTGTTGGCTTTGCAGTTGGTATATTTTTCGCTATTGTGGCATTATTATTGATTTTATCGGTAAGTTATGATTCTACAAAGTTTTATTCTTCTTTTCTTATTTTTAAGATTCTCTATGTTATACCTGTTTTTAGTTTTTTAGTTGTCCAACTGTGATTTTATTTTTTTATTTCTATTCACCGTTTTGGTCCTTAGTGATTTATCATTGCTGTTTCTAAGGTGATGGACTAATATTTATTTTGTTTTACAAAGTTTGGAGTATTTATATTTCTGGAGAGAGAAAATATCGGAAGAAATCACTAATTGATGAATATTTATTTTGTTTTAGGAATTTTGGAGCATTGAGATTTCTAAAGAAAAACAAAAGTCGAATTCATCACGACTGCTTAGAGTGTGCGAATCTGTTTATTGTTTAGTTTGTGTTCTTCCTTTGGAGTTTGCTTTGTTCTCCTTTTTTTTTTTTGCTTTTCGGTTTTCATTTACTTTTTACTTACTTAGATAATATTAATTTTATTTTGTGAATTTATGTTGGTGCCTCGATTTGCATACCTAACTTTTGAATGTTACGTTATTTTTTAAAATCTATTCTTTATAAATTGTTTGAGTGTAGTTTTTTGTTCGTTTTCTATTCACGATGTCACCTTTAGTGATTTTGCATTGTTGCTTCTAAAATAATGGCCTAATTGATGATTATTTATATTGTTTTAGGAATTTTAGAGTGTGGAGATTTTTGAGAAACATATTGAAAAATTTATCACGACTGTTTAGTGTGTGCGGATTTATTTATCTTTTATTTTGCCTTTGGATTTTGCTTTTTTCTTTTCCTTATTTTCTTTTAGGTTTCATTTATTTTTCACTTACTTAGATGACCTTAATTTACTTGTGAGTTTGCATATTAACTTTTGAAAAAAAATTGAAATTAATGTATTAGATGGACCAAATGAATTTTATTTTCAAAGATCCAAAAAATGAAAACTGAAAAATGAATGATAAAACATAAGTAGAAAAGGAAAGGAATGTTACATACATTTTTCTTTTCTTTTTGTTTCACTTTATTTTTGGGTACAGGTGTAAGAGTTGATGCTAAAGTTTTATAGTTGATGATGCAGTAATAAACTTGCACAAGTAAGTATTAGGTTTTCAGGTAGTAAAATTATTGTCTGTGACATCCATTCAACATTTTTATGTGAAGGTAATGTTCTTAATCAATTGGAGATTTGATTTGTTAAGAATTAGAAGAAGTTTCAATGTTGATATACTAGGGTCATGACGCATGAGTATCACTGCCTATTGCTAAATCTATGGCAATGATAGAGAACGATTGCATAAATAGCAAAGACAGATTAGTGGGATCCTCTATTGAGAGAGCAATTGTGCATAACCACAATGCACGTTCAATAGGTATAACTTCGAATAAGCAATTTTAGCAATCACTTGCCAATAAGTCATGACTAAAATGCCCCTATTGAGTTTTCTTCAAAAACTATTAATGGAACAATTCCCTGATTAATTTATTGTGAAATAGTTTGTTTGGCTATATGTTTTATAATGTCACGGAGATCGAGAATCAGATTTAGATCAATTATGAATCTATATATATATATAAGTAGGCAATAGAAAAGTGAGGCGGCACCTCTCTTTGGCCAAGAAACCTATTTATCTTTTTTCTCCATTTTTTGGTTTTTCCCTTTATTCTTTACATTTAGTTTATGTTAAAAAGCCTAAAAATCTCTATTAAACACTAATTGTTACTTTCCACCTTCCCTATAATAAATGTTGTTTAATGTATGTTTTACTATATCAAATGTAGGAGATCTCTGACCATGTCCAAAGTAACGAAGTTGAGGTAGAGTAGTCCAAAATTTCAGATTGATGGCTTGATCTCCTCGGGAAACAAGAGTAGATAGAAGATGGCTTAGAAGGCTATGACACAGACCTTCTGGAATGGAGGCAATAAACGATGAAGTGTGTAATCATCCTTCTGTTGATGGTGGTATGATGTGGTTATAACTTCATTATTATCCTTACATTTTCCTTCTCTTTCTTAAATTGGAGTAGAAAACTTCAATTTATTTCCTGACATTCCCCAAATCCATTTTGATTTGGAAAAACTTCTGATGAACTAATAATGCATTAATTATTTTAACACTAGTGCATAGATAAGTTTGAACTTATATATTGAATACTTTCTCGAAGTTCTTGTAATAAATGCCAAAACGTGCATGTACTTCTTCTGATCTTTAAAACCAGAATAACAAGATTTTTATTGAAAGAATCCTCTGACGAACCACATGGCTTCTTTTGAGCCACGTTTTATCAATTTGGTTTCACTCAGAAAGTGAAACTACGGTTCGTGGCTTCGTGCACCTTGACTGTATCTTTTTTCTCCATTTTTTGATTTTTCCCTTTATTCTTTACATTTAGTTTATGTTAAAAAGCCTAAAAATCTCTATTAAACACTAACTGTTACTTTCCACCTTCCCTATAATAAATGTTGTTTAATGTATGTTTTACTATATCAAATGTAGGAGATCTCGGACCATGTCCAAAGTAACGAAGTTGAGGTAGAGTAGTCCAAAATTTCAGATTGATGGCTTGATCTCCTCGGGAAACAAGAGTAGATAGAAGATGGCTTAGAAGGCTATGACACAGACCTTCTGGAATGGAGGCAATAAACGATGAAGTGTGTAATCATCCTTCTGTTGATGGTGGTATGATGTGGTTATAACTTCATTATTATCCTTACATTTTCCTTCTCTTTCTTAAATTGGAGTAGAAAACTTCAATTTATTTCCTGACCTTCCCAAAATCCATTTTGATTTGGAAAAACTTCTGATGAACTAATAATGCATTAATTATTTTAACACTAGTGCATAGATAAGTTTGAACTTATATATTGAATACTTTCTCGAAGTTCTTGTAATAAATGCCAAAACGTGCATGTACTTCTTCTGATCTTTAAAACCAGAATAACAAGATTTTTATTGAAAGAATCCTCTGACGAACCACATGGCTTCTTTTGAGCCACGTTTTATCAATTTGGTTTCACTCAGAAAGTGAAACTACGGTTCGTGGCTTCGTGCACCTTGACTGTATCTTTTTTCTCCATTTTTTGGTTTTTCCCTTTATTCTTTACATTTAGTTTATGTTAAAAAGCCTAAAAATCTCTATTAAACACTAACTGTTACTTTCCACCTTCCCTATAATAAATGTTGTTTAATGTATGTTTTACTATATCAAATTTAGGAGATCTCGGACCATGTCCAAAGTAACGAAGTTGAGGTAGAGTAGTCCAAAATTTCAGATTGATGGCTTGATCTCCTCGGGAAACAAGAGTAGATAGAAGATGGCTTAGAAGGCTATGACACAGACCTTCTGGAATTGAGGCAATAAACGATGAAGTGTGTAATCATCCTTCTGTTGATGGTGGTATGATGTGGTTATAACTTCATTATTATCCTTACATTTTCCTTCTCTTTCTTAAATTGGAGTAGAAAACTTCAATTTATTTCCTGACCTTCCCAAAATCCATTTTGATTTGGAAAAACTTCTGATGAACTAATAATGCATTAATTATTTTAACACTAGTGCATAGATAAGTTTGAACTTATATATTGAATACTTTCTCGAAGTTCTTGTAATAAATGCCAAAACGTGCATGTACTTCTTCTGATCTTTAAAACCAGAATAACAAGATTTTTATTGAAAGAATCCTCTGACGAACCACATGGCTTCTTTTGAGCCACGTTTTATCAATTTGGTTTCACTCAGAAAGTGAAACTACGGTTCGTGGCTTCGTGCACCTTGACTGTATCTGCATGTACAAAGAAGTAAATGGTTGAAATGAAGATATGAATCACTTCATAAAACGAGGACATGACTTTAGATACAAAATCGAAATTTTAAGGAGTTAAGCACATGTTAAACTTAGGTAATCCAATGTTAGATAAACATAATCCTAAGAGGATTGTCAAGCTGGCACTTGAATACCCTGATTAGTCTTGAATTAAATGAATAATAAAAGGACAAAAACTAACGCCGTTGCCGGGGATCGAACCCGGGTCACCCGCGTGACAGGCGGGAATACTTACCACTATACTACAACGACCTTGATGCTTAGTATTTCTTGCAAAATATATTTATTCGTAGTAGGTTCCATGCAAAGATTACATGATTCAGTACCAAGTAGTACGTATAATGCACTTGGTTGAGAAATACAGAAGTCATATAACTTATGAATGAAGGCTTTTGCCGATATACACAAATTTTATGAATCTCCACAGTTTTGGTTTTCCGTATTACTATTAGAGTATGGTCTTGCTACAGTAGACATTTGAAACTAGTACATACATTCAGTACCATATCTCTTACAATTACTGTAATTGTACATCCAGAAATGCATACTTGTGTAAATACCAGCTTCTATTTTGAATGTGAATCTCTTCCTCATGCTTGCTTTAAATTTCATCTGCGCAAACACCTTATTAGTTACCTTGAAATTTTCATTCTTCTACTTAGTACAAACATTGCATCAACTCCTTGGAATTGGCATGCGAGCAAACAACAGTCAACTTGTAAGCCATTTTAAGGTTCAAATCCCACAGGGATAAGCCATAAAGATTTTCCTTAAATCCCATAATCTCGGCGTAAATCGCATGCTTTAGACCGGAGTGCGGAGGAGGAAAAAAACAGAAATTGATGAAAAAATGATAATATCTTACAAATATTTCCACAGAAAAACTGAAGGCCACTACAATGAAGGGGGAAAAATGATTCGCTACATTCCGCTAAATATCAACCACTTGTCTGAAAACGGTTAACTCATCGAAAAATACAGAGCCAGACACTAGAACTTAGCAACTCTGGCTTCTATTACAAAGGCTCAAGCCGCTCAACTATGAATAACCTTCAATCTTGAAAACTTACTTTTCCAGTAGAAATTGAAAACATAGCTATTTTTCCGCTTCTCGGCTACCAAGGAGCATTCAAGAACTTGGAGAAGTTTGACTTGAATGTATGTACTCCATGGAGAACGCGAGTTGAACTTCTATAGCAAACAACCATCCGTTGTGAGCATATAATGCAAGCTATCCATCATTCCTACTGTTTTGTCATTGGCCGTTGCAACGAGGTCTCTGCATTTTGGGGTACCAAACAGTTAGAGTGCAGTTAGAGTAACCTGCTTCTGGAGGAGAAAGTTTCAAGTGAAATTAATCTCAAACAAGATTATGAAACATTAGACGAGCAGATGAAAGTTATCTCTACTTATTTTTACTCATAAGTAAACTGCCAAATCAAATTCAGAAAACAACAAAGCAACCCCAACTGTAAAAACAGAAAGAAGGAAAAAATATCAAAAACCTTCCCAGTCAAATTCAAAGAGGAAAACAAGCAAGTAATTTGTAGGCTGAATTTAAATAATGTACCAACGATGTCTGCACCAAAGGTAGAACTGGTCAGCTGACATTTCAAGCCACCTGGAACTTCCTTGAAGTCTACAAATCTCTACGTTCAAGCAATCGCCAATGATAAAACCATCTGAATTCATCGATCCATTGCACAGTTCATGAACCTTATATAAGCAAATAATACATGAAGAAGCTTCATCTAACAAGTATTACTCAGGAGAAAAGTGATAAGGCGAGAAAAGCATAACTTTCATGCCTCTTGAATCTTCTGCAGGAAGCTAGACAGAAAGGATAAAACCACACACAAGGATACCTTCAGGATACCATATCACTGGACTGAAAATTCTGAATAAGAGGCGTTTCTAACCAGATGCATTATTTTTCTGTTTCCTTAGTAACAAAATATCTTGAATCCTGAAAATGAAGAGGTTCATTCCCCCAAGAAGTCCAGCCGGGTATCATTTCTCTAGCAAATAGTTCAATGCAACGAGCAGGCCTAGACCCCGGCACATAATCCAGAAGCAGCTCTAATTCATGTGGGCAATGGTAGGAGGAAAATTATCAGACAGCAAATCCAGCAGTAAATGAGAGAAAATCAATAACTTGAAGAAAAGAAAGGCACAAAGAGAAACTACATTATTCAAAAAGAAAAAAGAAAAATTCAAATGAGAACCCGAAAAGATTACCTCCAAGGGGGGTTTTCCTTGAATAATCACCAGGAATACTGACGAATACTCGATTATCTGGTATAGGATTCAGTCTTGTTACATTGTCAGAATCAGTCTCCTGCAAAATCACGGGGAATTGAAGAAAAGAGTTGCTTTAACAAAGGCACCTCTAAGGCGTAGCAAAAGCTAACCTTTCCGTCACAGTATCCTAGAAGAAGGCATTCATATGGCCGATGATGAAAGAGGTCCAATTCACCAGTCATCATCCCATTTGCCTTAACCTGTAACAAATATCAACTTAGATACCTTAGCATATATCTTCATTCAATATACATTGTCCAAGCTCCTCTCTCTGGGAGTAGTAGATATCTTAAGGGTCTACATAAGCTGTGTAAGAAATGATACCTTCAACCAGTAAAAGCTAGCTGCATATTTTACTCCCCATTTGGGAAATAAATCATTCTCTACAAAACCTCGCAACTTTTCCCTGTTGGTAACCCACAATGCAACAAGTGCTCCATAGGTATGGCAAAGTTGCTTGACGGGGAGAGACAAGAAGTATCTGTTAGGCAAAGTTGGGTACCTGCAACCACATGGAATTGCATATTGAATTGAAGCAATCTACAACACAGACCTTTACGCCTAATAGTTTGAGCTTCTAATATACAAAGCAGATATAAATTGACCCGTTCTAATCACTTGCAGGAAATTCAAACTTATAATATCTGTTTCATTCAACTACCATCCGATGTCTACCACACCCCACCTCACCCCAAAATTTAAAGAGAATTTCCCTGTAGGGTGTACAGGATATGCATTGTTTCTACAACTGATATTCTTCAAGAAAAAAACTTTGCAGAGTGGAACCCTCGAAAATAAACGCAAGGCAAGACTAGCAAATAATCTAGAAGCAAGAGAGACAAATCTCGGGAAGGATTAACACACACCTCAGTTTCTGATGAGCGCTGCCATTTTCCCAAGGGGGATCTATGACTATGAGATTGAAGCCACAATCAGAATCAGCTGTAACAAGAAAACACCACACGGAGTTTAAGCAGCAGCTCCAGAATTCTAACTCATGCAATAACCATGAAAACTAGTACTCCATGGAGTAAGATCAGTATTTTAAAAGGCGAGGGCATGAGGCGGGGCGTTTTACTTGATACGGGGCGAGACGAAAGCCTCGAGACATAGGGAGTAAGCCCCACGGATCTTTAATTTTTTAAATTTATGAATAAATAATATAGCATTATAACACAATAAATTATAAAGAGATGCATTAAAAGTTCAAAAAAAAACTAAAAAGAATTAAAGAAACTTATATAAAATAAAATATTTAGTATGTTTTACAAGTATAAATAATACAATACTGTTAAAGTTACTATGAAATATAAACTAACTCCAACCTCTTAACTTTCAAACAATTAAAAATTATAATTTCTTAAAAAATATTATCAAACTGCATATTTTACCTCTTTAAAAGTAAATACACAATAAATTTTTCAATACTGTAATTTAAAATATTACTCCTTCATGAGTAAATATAAAATTATTTTAAATAGTAAAATAAAAAATTTATTATACTTTTAAGAGACATAGACTAAGACATGAAGATCTATCAAGTAAAGATATAAATTTTGGTTATCTATTTTTAGAAGAAATATTCAAATGATATTCACTCTCACGATGTTCTCAATTAGTAAGTATGCAATAATATATTTCGTTATTTGAATTATTCACAATTTTCATATTTCTATAGATAAAAAGAACTTTAATCATCCATTTGTTAAAGAATTTTGATAGTTAACAGTGCAAATTAGTGAATTCAACACATGATTTGCATATGAACTGTTGGGGCGAATCTCGAGCGTTGAACGGTAGGCGTATTTAGGATGCACCGTTGGGCGCTTGGAGGCATAAGCCTCAGAGAACTAAGCCTCACACATGAGTTTCAAGGTGTTTTGATAGTGCCCCGCCCCGGGGCGAGCCCAAGAAAAGCCTTTTAAAACAGTGAGTAAGATATATGGCAAGAAATGAGGATTTCTGCCTTTAAGTTGGCTACTTCCCAATACATTGTAGGTCCATACAAATGGAATTTAATAACGTCCACCCTCAAACACAAGATGAAAGGATCTTGGCTCATTACCTGGGATTAAGTTCTCAATCTGCCGCAAATCAGACTTCAAGGCAACAAGAACAATAAAGGCAAAAAGTCAGATTTGTAAACAAAGCAGATAAATTAGATTCAAAGAAACAAAAACCATTAGAAAAAAATAATGAAAGCCATTAGTAAAACCCAAATGATTCTGGATTAGAAATTTTTATGAAGGAAAAAAAAAGGCTTTCTTAGAAACAACTAAAGAAGAATCTTCTATGTATCATACCATATAGAAACAACTCCTTTTGGGAATAATAAACTTGTGATTAAAAAGCTCAGCCTCTATATCACAGCTTCCTTCATTGGCGACTAGATTATTAAATACAGGGGTCACTCTTTGCTCAATACTCTGAACAAGTGTTGAACCTGGAAACCACGGAAGACAACTAGAATACATAAGCATGCTAGGATCGCAAGAAATATGCTACCAAATTACTAAAAAATTGTATCGAAATGCATAAAGGGCGAGCCTTGGCGCAACAATAGAGTTGCTCCATGACCAGTAGGTCAGGGTATCAAGGCATAGAAACAGCCTCTTTTGCAAAATCGCAAAGCGAAAAACTAACAATTCCGCCCACCCTTAAGCCCTTTTGTATTGAAAAAAAAAACTATTGTAACTAAAGCAAACCTCCATTGTGGAAAGTTTTATCATCTTGATGATAATTGAGAGCAATCTCATACAATGGAGCTTGCCAAACACTTCCGAGCTCCATAAACGAAAGCTCACTACTTTCCTCTGACAACTCCTTGCATTCCCCCACAGCACATCCATCATTCCTCAAATTCCTCAAAACTTTCAAAAGATCAGGAGCTTCAAGCAGCGTTTTATGCGCTTTCAACAATAACGGCTTCACCTCCTTCAACACAAATAAAAACAAACAAATATTTATTGATAAAAATCTCATGCGCAGAGAATAAGCAGCTGCATATTATACATACAAGTTAAGATTTTTGAAAATGTAACAATGCTTAAGGTACCTGATGACGACGATCAGCAATTTGTTCGCGTTCATTGAGAGATTGAGGCTTTTTCTTCTGTTTACGTTTTCGTTTTCTAGAATCTTCCGAAGCTTTTGGAACTTGTTTTGAGTTTGAGGAATCGAAGAAGCGAGAGTAGTACGTAGAAGGCGAAACCCTAAACCGGGTGTAAGAACGGTTGAGAATTCGAACCGGGTCGATAAAGAAGGCATTTGAGGTTAACTGATAAATACCGGATTCTGAAAACAATTGCAATTGATTGTTTTCCATCTACAGAATTTGGGAATTTTTCGGTTTCGGAAGTGACAGTGGCTGTTTTGTTCATCGGGTTAATGCCGGCGGGAAAGGGGAAAGTTTGCTTTGCATTATGGTCCCCATTTTTGCTCCTATTTCCTATGAAGTCCCAAAAAAAAGCTCTTTAACCTCGGGGCTCACCGTTTCTTTTTCTCATTCCCTTTACGTAATTTTCTAATGACTATTAAATAAATAACAATTCAGGATTCGTTTGATACGAAGAGATACATTTTTCGTAAAATACTTTTCGATTTTTTCATGTTTGGTTGTATTAAATATTTTGGGAAATATTTTACGTATAAATTCATTTTCCTCTAATTGAAAAAAAATATTTTCCTTATCAAGAGAAGGGGAAAATATTTTTCAAAACTCTTTCTCAATCTTACTCACTCTCACCAACCCACCTTACACCCCCAAACCCACCAACCCAACCCCACGCTTGCCCACCCAATCCCCTCTCTACAAAAAAAAAAAAAATCAAATTTAAGTTTTTTTTCGTCACCATCCACCCTGATACTCCTCCCCCGCCCAAATTTTTTTTTTTTTTGTAATTTCAAATTCCTACTTTTTTGTTTTTCTACAACCTCACCCACACACAAAAAAAAATTACACTTTCTTTTTGTAATTTTCAAATTTCTGTTTTTTTATTTTTCTGCACCACCAACCACCACCCTACCCCATCCCGCAAAAAAAAAATTGTAATTTAAAATTTTTGTTTTTACATTTTTCTGCACCCCTCCCCCCCTCGATTTTCTTTTTTTATATATATTCAGTTTTATTTTTTTCATCTTTCGGTTTACAGGTTCGAAATTTTACAAGTTCCAAAGTTATGAGTTTGGAGGTTTATGTGTTTGGAAGTTTATGGGTTTAGAAATTATAAAGTTCGCGATTTCGAAAGTTTAGCAGTTCAGAAGTTTATGAAATTTGTGGGTTCGGAAGATTGTTGGTTCGAAAGTTTATGACTTCATGTTTATTTTATCTAAATTATTTATGAATACTCTTGAGAAATTATTTTTTTAATTTGCGTACCAAACATCGAAAAATGAATAAGATTAATACTTATTTTTCAAAAAAATATTTTCCGTTATTCCAAACAGCAAACACACCCTTAGTCATTTCATCTTTTAATAACTTGTACATATCAAATTGTGTTTATTGTAGTGACTCGTTCTCTTTCCTTGTTGTTTGCTTTGCATTTGCAAGGCGCTTATTTGAGAAAATACTTAATTTGTATTCAATTATCTACGCTAGATTAATAACTTAACCTTAGTAGTGTTTGACCAAAAAGTATAAATCTTCGGTTAAACTAATTAATTTTAAGTAATAAGAGGTTAAACCTAGTTAATAATAATATTTCTAGATTTAGGACTAGTTAACACAGGTAATGTAAGATAGTTTCCACAAAAAATATTTTACGTTATACCAAACGGCAAACACACCCTCAGTCATCTCATCTTTTAATAACTCGTACATATCAAATTGTGTTTATTGTAGTGACTCATTCTCTTTCCTCGTCGTTTGCTTTGCATTTGCAAGGCGCTTATTTGAGAAAATACTTGATTTGTATTCAATTTTTTACGCTAGATTAATAACTTAACATCAGTAATGTTTGACCAAAAAGTATAAACTTTCGGTTAAACTAATTAATTTTAAGTAATGAAGGGTTAAACCTAGTTAATAATAATATTTCTAGATTTAGGACTAGTTAACACAGGTAACGTAAGATAGTGCTGGTAAGGAATTAAATACAATGTGCATTTAATATTCAAAGGATATGAGTAATAATATAGGAACATCAAGCGATAAATAACAATAAATGGCATTAGTGTAAATAAGGAGAATGATTCACCCAATATTGAATGAGGTGGATGATTCTTCGTGATGAATGACAAATAAATCCTAAAATATTAGAATTATTCTCGGATCTGATGGAAAAATATGGAATAATGGATGGTAGAATCTTAGTAAAAAGGTAGTATTCGTATCTTTTCTCTAGAGAGAGTTTTCTTCTCAAAAAAGTGTTCTTATCAAATTAAAATTACATGTCATTTCCCCTTGTCTTATTTTATATTTATATGGGACATATCCCTAATCAACCCTATACAAGTGCAGAGAATAATCAATGGAATATTCTCTTTAGTATCTTATTACAAAACTAGCCATTAGTACTCTGTCCTTGGTGCTCGACCTCGACCATCGTTAACTGCTCGGCCACGAGTCCCACCATTTACTAGTCGGCCTCGGCCGCATCATGTTCTTTACTTTCTTATTATGCTAAGTTTCCTTAGGGCTCGGTTCCACCAAATGCTCCTATCTCTCGGCGAAGATCGGCCTATATAAGTAGTTATTATATTAGTATTAAAAGTCAGAATATTTATCATTTGAACTTTATGACCTCGAGTTCAAAATTCTGCCGTAATTTATTTGATTTATTGAGTTTGAAATTTGTGCTTACTAGTAAATTTTCCTAGCACATATTGGTTCTGATGAACCAGTACTCTAAGAGGATGTTTGGATTAGCTTTTAACCTGGTTAAATCAGCCTTTAAGCTTTTTTTTAGTTTTTTTAGTGTTTGACAAAGTTAAAAAGTGCATAAAATAAGTTAAAATCTGCTTAAAACAAGTCAAAAGCAATAAGTTAGGAAACCCAAATTTGACTTAAAAATTATTTATGCTGAAAAGCCACTTTTTGGTCACACCCAACTTATGATTTTACATCTTATAAGCATTTTTAGTGTGACCGAGGGTTTTACTAGTTTATCCTTAATAATATATTTGAATTCACAAAGTATTTTTCCCAAAATAAATTTTCTAACTTTCTCTTCATACTATTGTGAGCACCTAATTTTTGACAATATTTAATTTTTTTTATCACTTCTTCTATGTAAATATTTTAGGGGGTTTTAACATACAAATTTTTAGCTTTGTTATACTTTTTACTATAGGTTAAAAAATACAAAATTTTAGAAGGTGAATTATTACTATTAATATTATTTATATTTATTCTTATTTTTAAATAATAATAAAAAATCCGGAAAATATTAATTTTTTTTAAAAACAAATTCAGGAGAGATTTAAAAAAATAAGAAAAGGGGAAGTATGGAATTAAAAAAAAAAGTAAAAGTAGGTGGAATTCTCTTTTAAAAAGTAAAAGAAAGTGAAAAATTTTAAAAATAAAAGTAAAGTTTTGTGGAAATTTCTTTAAAAAAAAAAGTAAAAGAAAGTTGAAATTAAAAAATAATATAAAGGTAGCTGAAAATTTAAAAAAAATTAAATTAAAATAAAGTAGAATTTTTTAAAGAAAAGTAAAAGAAAGTGGATTGTTTTTTTAAGAAAAGTAAAATAAGTGGAATTCTCTTTTAAAAAAGTAAAAAAGTGGGATTTTAAATAAGATAAAAGTAATTAAAGTTGGAATTTAAAAAATAAAAGTAAAGAAAGGTGGTAATTCTTTTTATAAAAAAAGAAAAGCAAAATGTAAGTGGGATTTCTTTTAAATAAAAAAATTAAAAAATTAAAAAATTAAAAAATTAAAAAAAAATCTGATTTTTTTGAAAATTCTCCTATAAATAGAAGAGAAATATTTGAAGAAAAGAAGAGAAGAGAAGAGGGAAAAATATTGAGAGAAAACAAAATTTTCTTCTTCTATGCTAAAGAGAATTTCTACTAGTTTTATTCTTTCTACCTATTTCTTTCAACAACAAAAAAAATATATAGTCATTCATTACCTTGTTTTAAAAAAAATACCTCAAAAACAGGAGCTAAATCACACCAAAAATCAAATCCAAAAGTTTCAAACTCAATTTAAAAGATAGCCCAAAATACTAGCCCGAAGAGGTCGAAGTCGAGTTCGGTTCGAAAGGTTTCCGCTCGTTGCCTCTGATTGTGGTTCATTTGCACATTAAATATGATGGTTGTTTGCTCCATATGTATTGAATAAGATCTTCATCTATAAAAGGTTCATTCTTTTCTTAACCAATGTTTCCATTATTTTTCTTTCACCGTGTTTCCTTTTGATTTGTATATTATATTTTGGTTATCTACCAACTTGAAAGATATGAACAAAAAAATGAAGGAAGAGCATCAAGAAATAGAATTCGTGAAAGACAGAATGAGTTTCTTCAATGAGATTGTAGTTCATAGGGAAAGATAGGAAAATGTATTCAAAATGGAGAGAGAACGATGTAATAGCTTGGATCCAAATTAAAGGATGTTAAGTCAATAGCAAATTTGATACCGACATGGGTGATTAGGTCCATAATAACTCAAATCATATATTTCTTCAATAATAATTCCATATTCATAAATCATGACCTTGCAATAATCTCAAAGTAGTTTTAGGAAGAAACATAATCATGAATATTTGTAGTTTGCTTTAAATTGAATACAATCCTTTTAGAATAATCGAGGCGCGCCATGCCAAATAAAATCTCAAAACTCATGGCCCTCATTTAATTAATTTTAATCCTTAGAAATCGAGGCGTGCCATTTAGTTGAATTTTCCATGGCCCTCGCAAACTTGAAAGTGCGTAGTTGTTTTAGGCGCGCTAATTTTTTTTTAAAAAAAAAATAATTTCCTAAACTCGGGTGTGCATTTTATGTGACCCAAATCCAAATTTCAACAACGTTAGATAAAATGTGTCGTGGACCGCGGGTGCATTTCATGTGACGTGGTTCAATACGTGTTTTATATGACGTTCAATTTTTCCAAAAAAAAAATTAATTAAAAGCGGCTAATAAATTAAAAATATACCATAGGTTGAAACATGTTTTAAAAATCAGATAATAGGCCAATTGTAATAGTTTAAGCGACCGTGCTAGAACCACGGAATCCGGGAATGCCTAACATCTTCTCCCGGGTTAACAGAATTCCCTACTCAGAATTTCTAGTTCGCAGACTTCAAAAGGAAAGTCGAAATTTCCTCGATTTGGGATTTAAAATAAATCGGTGACTTGGGACACCAAATAAACTATCCCAAGTGGCGACTCTGAATTGAATAATTAATCCCATTTCGAATAATGTCACTTAAATTGAAAAAACTCCCTTATATAGCTTCGGGTGTGTAAAAAGGAGGTGTGACAGCTCTGGCGACTCTGCTGGGGATCCAAACCCAGAACTTCGGTTCAGGGTTCAAGAATTTGAGCTTAGAATAACTGTTATAGTTGGCTTGTTTTATCTGATTTTTACATGTTGATCCTAATGTGCTAAATGCCGCTTTTACCGCCTTGATATTGTTTGTACTGTATATAAATTGCTATGAAACCCTACTCTCTTTGAGTCTTCTTAATCATCTAGGAAGTGTGCACTTCGTGTGACTTCTTTTCTGTTAGAGTCTTATCCCAATTTTAGAACGAGGTTCGGACAAGTTGCAAAGCCGGTGAAGCTTTTGTATTCCCGGTACGCTGCCCCCCTCGGCTTGAGCTGTCCGCTCGGGTAAGCCAGGTCTAGAACAATAAACCCAGGTTTTTAAACCTAGTATAACAAGCCTCATGTCGGATCCCTAGTAGGAACGTTTGTTTGCATCATGTGCATTTGACCTTGGAGACTCAACACAGGGGTTGGGTCTGTCTAGGACAGGTGTACCCAAATGAAAAAGACCATCCTGATGCATCTTACGTGCTACATGCGCATCTGTTTGTTTCGGCTTGCATGTTGACCGACTTCTAGAACAGAGGAAGAAAATCAAAAAAAAAATAATAACATAGGAGTGAGAGGTAGGTATTTAGAAAATTCTGAAACTCTGCCAAAATTCCGGGAAAAAAAAAGTCATCTCCAAATGAGCCAAAGTTTTCAACTGCCATGTTCTGTCAAAACTAGCGAACTACGCGGGTCTGATTCTCACCGGATGTGAGATACGTAGGCAAACCTCATCGGTTCCGGCCCATAATTTTCCAAAAAAAAAAATCCAAAAACTATTTTCCTTTACTTCCTCTCTAGAAAAGTCTTTTTTTAAACCCCAATTTTCAAAAAATCCAAAAAAAATATTTTCCATTACTTGCTTCTTCAGAAACTAATTGTTTTTAAAAAAATATATATATACAAAAATATTTTCTTTTACTGCTTCTTTAGATCCTAATTGTTTTTAAAAAATATATATATATACAAAAATATTTTCTTTTAATTTCTTCCAAAAATCCAAAAATATTTTCATTCTTCTTTATAAGTCTTTCTTGCAGAAATTAAAATATTCCAAAAAAAAAAGAGTTAGTTTATTTACTTTATTTTTGGTCTTCCTGAACTATGCTAGTTTGATTCTCACCGGATGTGGGATACGTAGGCAATCCCCATCGGGTCCAACTTCATTTTTGTAAAAATAGCCCAAAAAGAACAAAATTTTTTGTTTTGATTGTAAATAAGAAGGTGATGTCATTCTTGTCTAAAACAGTTGAATGTCCCCAAAAGGGCGTCAGAATGCCGTTTTTGCAAGAACAGCCACCTTTAGTAGTTTTTTTAAGGTTTTGGCCGTTTAGCAAACACAGCCTTATAATCTTCTTCCCCGAAGTGCTGAAAGGCCGTATTTGCAAAGCCGTATTTTTTATGAAAATTTTTAAAAAAATAGTGATAACCTTTTCTTGAGTCAAAATGAGTCATAACCTTTTAAATTAAATCACCCTAATAAATGTGCAGGATGAGCACAGATGAAAACGAACCCTTCGCAGCTCTTAAAGAGATCCCCTTACAGCTCCACATGTGGTGGAATGACCTAGGAAAAGGTAGCCGAGGAACTGTGATAAAAGTTTTGGGTGGTCTTGTCGGAATTTTTAACATCAAGCCAAGATTGGACATGATTGAAGCCTTGATACCTTTTTGGGATCCGACTCGCAATGTGTTTCGCTTTTCTGATTTTGAGCTCACACCCACGCTAGAGGAAATTGCGGGTTACGCCGGCCTTAGCGGAAACCTTAGAAGTCGGTACCCGGTGTCACCGAGACCAGTATCTCTTCATAAGTTTCTGGATATGTTGAGTATTAGCCGGGATATTCAGGATGGGAATTTATCTGGAGGGTTTTGCACTTTCCAGTTCCTGTACCAACGTTATGGCAATCCCCAAGGTTTCGAAGCACCGAATACTGGTCTGACCCATGCCGGAAATAAAGATAAATGGGAGGCAAGGCGAGGTTTGGTTTTTATAGTAGCATTCTTGGGTGTTATAATATGTCCGCGAAAAGACGGCAACAAAGAATTGGGCCTCGTGGGAATGGTTGATGTCGCAATCAAGAAAGCTAATGGCACATTAGTTCCCCTGATCTTATCTGAGATTTACCAAGCTTTGACCATCTGTCGAGAAGGGGGGAAATTCTTCCAAGGCTGCAACTTACTACTACAATTGTGGATATTGGAACATCTTTGCTACCGTGTCGGGTATATGAACTACGACATGACCGGTTTGGATTGCATTGAAGAATTTGAAAGCCGAGTGGCGGGGGTTGAATTTCCAGAGGGTACCGAAGCTTGGTTTTCCCACTTGAGTTCTTTAACTTCAGATAAAATTGAGTGGACGTTCGGATGGCTCCCTGCCACCGAAGTCATATAAATGTCAGCTAAAGTGTGCTACTTTCTCCTAATGGGCATCCGGAGCATCCAGCCATATACTCCTCACAGGGTTTTGTGCCAACTAGGAAGATTTCAAACTGTCCCCCATGACGAAGATTTGAGTGTACATGTCGTCGAATTGGGCCCAAAGGTTGTATTTCCAGAAGGAAGAGTTCGCCAAGTTTGGAATCAGTGCAGATTTCTCGAACCCAAGACTATGGTGCGGGATCTAGCTAGAGGTGAGGTGGACCCCAATTATATGGTTTGGTTTGGCAAAAGATTTCAAATTCCTCGAGAGACCTGCTAAGAGACCTCATGTCCAACAATTCACTAACGACTCGCAGGAGCAGTGGGGCTGGTTGGCAAAAGAAGAAAGCTATATGGCTAAGATAAGTAAATTAGAGGGACAAATCAGGGACCTCAAATTTGGCCACAGTATCCAAGCTGCCGCAGATGAAGGGGAAAAGAAAAAGCTAACTCAGGAATAGCTGCTAAAAACCCGGAAAGAAGCCGGGCAGATGAAAGGCTTATAAGCGGTCTGAGAAAGAAAGTACTTGAGTGTCAAGATGACCTAGAAAAATCTGAGGCTAGTCTAGCAAAAGTCCGAGCACAATTGGCAGAGAATGCAGAAGGGCGGGCAGAGTTTGTGCGACAAATGAAAAGAAAATATGAGGGGACAATCGCCAATTTAAAGAGAAAGCTAATCACCCTTGAAAATGAGGCGAACAAACAGGCCAGGAATTTTAAAGCCGATAGGGAACATTGTTATGCTTTGATGGCCCAAATGGACGAAGATATGCAACAATTGCGGAATCAAAATCATCATGACACTCAAGTGTTGGAAGCCCGGAATCAGCAAATCGGGCGTTTACTTCAGGAAAAGGGTATTGCCCGAGAGAGGGTTAGAGCCATTGCCGACTACATCATCATGAAATGCCACGCATGTGAGGATATGACTTAGACCACTTTCTTCGTTGTTGTAATGACATTTGTCCGCCAGATAATGAGTGATTTGGAGCGGCTTCAAGGGGATCTCGCACGTAGGCCCGTGAGACCGAATGATGTACCACGGGCCCCAGGAGTCGAAACATTGATGTATTCATGATTTTTCACTTATTGAGTCTGTATTTTGGAAATTATTTTTTAGTCTGTTGGTAGTTTTAAAATTCCAAGAAAATGAGTAGTTTGAAGTCTTTTGTAATAGAAAGTTTAGGAGTTTTATTAATGAAAATTTGAAAATTCCCAAAAAATTGTTTCTTTATTTTTCGCACTTGTTTTTCTTGAACTACGTAATGATTTGATTCACGCGGCGTCATGATACGTAGGCAATCCTTATCGGATTCGGTCACAATTTTGTAAATAACTCAAATAAGAGAGGGATGTGAAAAAGAGAGCCAAAGAAAAACCAAAAGAAAAAATGAAAAAAAGGGCAAGGAAAGAGAGGAAAGAAAAGAGTGGAAAATGGGAATAAGAGGAGAAGTACAAAAGCCAAAAATGGAAAGAAAAAGAAAATTGGGAAAATAAGCAGAGCCGGGATGAAACATACAGCCGTTGCGAAACATGTAGAAACACATTTAACTGTATAGGTGCATCACACCCCAATGTGTGATTTCCTATGTGTTAATTACTTCAAACTAACTGGTTTGTTGTCTACTATTGTAAAGATGTAAGGTGGTTGGTTTTGTGGTAGTTTGGCTTCACATTCATACTTCACAAGGTCAAAAGGAAGCGTTGAAATGTCTTCAGAAATTCCTCTGCCAACAGTTCCTATTCCAGAGGATAGTCAGATCTCGTCCATCCCAACTTCTGAGTCAGCAACGACTGAGGAAAATAGAATTATGCGTCTCCGCATGATGGAAATGTGGGACGCCTGGGCCAATGGAAAAGAACCGCCAAGTGCGATCCCTGGATTCCCTGAGCTTTTTCCCAGGGCAAGTGGGACCTCCAACATCCCCATAAGTTATCCAAATACCCCACTGGGATATCCTACCATTTCAGCCCACTTTGCTGGAACACCTTCTGAGTCTCGCCCCCAGGTGTTAGCTTCAAGTGCGGCTTCAAACATATTCACCGCGCCACCTTGTTCAGCTACGGCACAACCTGTTTTACCCAGGCCTAACTTTGATTCATCTTCCTTCACATTTCAAGCTCCATCTTTCCTAGTGGAACCTCCTCAGTTTCCTACTTATACTTACCCTCAACCACCCCAATTTGAGTTCACTACGGGTCAAGAAAAGACCACCAAAACTCCTGAGCAAGAAGAGATTATGAGGAAGATGAGGAGTATGGAACATAGTCTCAAAAGCATACAAGGCTTGAGTGGACAGAAAAGTGTATCCTATGCCGACTTATGTATGTTCCCTCATGTGCACCTACCATTGGGATTCAAAACCCCAAAATTTGAGAAGTACGATGGGCATGGTGATCCTATTGCTCATCTCAAGAGATATTGCAATCAGCTGCGAGGAGCCGGTGGAAAGGAAGAACTACTCATGGCCTATTTCGGAGAAAGTCTGGTTGGCGTCGCATCTGAGTGGTACATGGACCAGGATATATCCCACTGGTACATCTGGGATGATCTTGCTAGAGATTTTGTCAGGCAGTTCCAGTACAACATTGATATTTCTCCAAATAGGAACTCATTGACAAACTTGAAAAAGAAATCCTCAGAAAGCTTCCGAGAGTACGCAGTTAAATGGCGTGAGCAGGTATCCAGGGTAAAGCCTCCGATGGATGAGGTTGAAATGGTCATAGTTTTCCTTCAAGCTCAGGAAGCTGACTACTTCCAAAATATGATGTCTGCAATGGGTAAACCGTTTGCTGAAGCTATCAAGATTGGCGAAATGGTTGAAAATAGGCTGAAAACGGGTAGAATTCTAAGCCAATCCACTATCAGAGCTACCTCCCAAGCCATTCAGGGTGGGTCTGGAGGAATAGCAAAGGGAAATAAAAAGGAAGAAACATCCATGGCAGTGTCGGGTGCAAGGAGAAACTGTACTCCCATATCCCTTTTCTTAGAAAGGACCCCGCAGCACTATTACCCTCACCAAGATTTGGCCTATACTCCTCAGCCATACTCGGTCATGAATGCTCAGCCTTATGTCCGGCCACAACAACAAGCCAACAGAAATCAAGCTCCATTTCCTAGAAACCAACCTCCTTACCAAACCCACTACAACCCTCGTCTTCCGCAAAATAATTTCCACCCTCATGAACCGCCCAAGAGGCCAAATTTCACACCAATTGGCGAAACCTACTTCAGCCTGTTACCAAAGCTTATTCAAATGGGTCTACTACAGCCTGTTCCTCAAATTAGGCAAAACCCAGCATCACCCGCTTACAGAGCCGGTACCCGATGCGCCTATCACTCAGAGGGCAGAAGGGCATGACACGGATGATTGCTAGACTCTGAAGAGAGCCATGGAGAACTTGATAGAACAAAGGAAGATAGTGCTGAGGGATGAAGATGTTCCCAATGTGACCAATAACCCACTGCCAGCCCACAACAACGGGCCGGTAATTGGAATTATTTGTGAGGATAAGGAATTTGACCCAGCATTGAAGGCCATCATTGCCATTGCTGACGAAGAAAAGAAACCAAAAGCTGCCCCGAAGCAAGATAAAGGGGAGAAAAAGAAAGAAACCACCCCTCCAAAGTCAGAGAAGAAAATTGAAGTTGAGACCGGGGCAACGCCTCCCAAAGATGTTGTTCTCTACATCCCTCAAGGCCGTAAAGAAAAGCAGATGACATTGAGTCCTCCCAGGAGATTCGAGCTGAACAAAACAACCTAGATGTATGAGCCCAATGGGGCTTATGTGATGCGGGGGCCAATTAAGCCATCGAGGCTGAATGAGCCCGTGGTTATTGGACGTGCACCACAGAAGCCCATGAAAGATCCTACTGTTGTGCCCTGGAACTACAACAAAATGGTGGTGACCTATAAGGGCAAAGAAATCCCAGGAGAAGTTCAAGAAAATAACCCTGTTGAAAAGTATTCCAATTTGGAAGAGGTGAACAACGCTACTAGAAAGCGATTCCCACTTAAGAAGCCCGTGAGTGCCGAAGAAGCGGAGGCTTTCTTTCAAAACATGAAAATGGCAGATTATGAGGTGATTGACCAGCTTCGAAAATTTCCCGAACAAGTCTCCTTGTTGGCTTTGTTGATGAACTCCGCCGAACATCAGAAGGTATTGATCAAGACCCTTAACGAAGCATATGTGCCTATTGACACTTTTGTAGAGCAGTTGGAGAGAATGGCAGAAAGATTTTTCGCAATCAACCAGATCACTTTCAGCAAAAATGATTTGCCCTCAGAAGGGGCCGCACATAACAAAGCCCTGCACCTAACAGTCAAATGCAAAGGGCACTACGTGAAAAGGGTTATGTTGGACGGAGGCTCTGGAGTAGACATTTGCCCACTTTCAACTCTACAGCGCATGGAAATCGGGACCGAAATAATCCGACCCAACAATGTCTGCGTACGTGCCTTCGATGGAATCAAAAGGGACACAATTGGAGAGATCGATCTAATTTTGACCATCGTCCCAGTAGACTTTGAAGTAACCTTCCAGGTTCTAGACATGGACACATCCTACAACTTTCTTTTGGGGAGGCCATGGATTCATGCAGCGGGGGCTGTACCCTCTACTCTTCATCAGATGGTGAAGTTCGAGCATGAGGATCAAGAGATCGTGGTCCACGGAGAAGATGAGCAATCAATTTATCGGGACCCATCAGTCCCATGTCTTGAAACAAGAGAGGGGAGTGAGCACATAGTTTATCAGGCTTTTGAAGTTGTGGTTGCAGACCAGTACAAAGAAGGAAACCCTTGCCCCCAACCCTTCCTTTCTAATGCATCAATCATGGTGGCCAAAGAATGATCCGACATGGCTTCAAACTAGGGAAGGGACTTGGGAAATCATTGCAAGGGATAGTTGAACTTATCACCCTGCCCACCAGTGAAAAGTTCTTCGGGGTAGGCTTCCGACCCACTCCAGCTGATATAAGATGGGCAGATGATAGAAAGAATGATGGTTGGGTCTTGCCTCAGCCGGTTCCGCATCTGTACAGAACATTTGTCAAGCCAAAATACCAGAAGAAAGAAGAAGATGAGGCCTTTACTGTCGAAGAGATTGAAGCGATCTGTGGGGCAATGAGGAAGATACTATATGAAACCCATATGGTCCAGCCAGGGGAGGGCTCAAGCACCGCTGAGGTGTTGTATATGGGACCCAATGCCAATTTGCAGAATTAGAAGGCTACGCCATTCCCAATCAGGCGGGAGTCCCGGTAGACCTGTCCTGCCACTTTTTCTGCATCGCGAGTTATGTCAGGGTGTAACTCGGATGTTTTTCTTTAGTTTCTTGTCTTTTAATTTCCAATGTGAACCCTGTTATCTTCAAATTCAAAGAAATGAAATCATATTTCATCGTCCATCCTTCTTTATTCTTTCTGATTTTATTATTTTTTCTCTTTTTTCTTTCAGCTCTAATAATGTGGCTTTAAATAACATGACATGCTTGCGGACTTCATGCTCAGATCCAAACACGCTGTCTAACTGCGAAATAATGAACCAAGAACCAGAATATGATGAAGAAGAGGCTTTTAAGGAAATAAATCGAGAATTGGAACAATTTGAGAATAAACCTAAGCCAAACTTAAATGAAACCGAGCCGGTTAATTTGGGTAGCTCTGAATAAGTCAAAGAAACCAAGATAAGCATTCATACAGATGAAAGAACCAGGGACGCATTGATCCAACTTTTGTTTGAATTCAAAGATGTGTTTGCTTGGTCATACGATGACATGCCAGGATTAAGTGTCGATTTAGTGGTCCATAAGTTTCCAACCTACCCCGATTATTCCCCGATCCAACAAAAATAGAGGAAGTTCAAAATTGATATCAGTGACAAGATTAAAGAAGAGGTCATAAAACAGTTAAAGGCGGGAGTGATCCGAGTGGTCCGATACACCACATGGCTGGCTAATATAGTTCCTGTGCCAAAGAAAGATGGGAAAATTCGGGTGTGCGTTGACTACCGAGATCTGAACAAAGCAAGCCCCAAGGACAATTTCCCTTTGCCAAACATCCACATCCTTGTTGATAACTATGCCAAACATGAAATACAGTCTTTTGTGGATTGTTACGCAGGATACCACCAGGTGTTGATGGATGAAGAAGATGCAGAAAAGACAGTTTTTACCACACCTTGGGGCACTTACTGTTATAGAGTCATGCCATTTGGTCTGAAAAATGCCGGGGCAACCTACATGAGGGCCATGACTGCCATTTTTCATGATATGATGCACCAAGAGATAGAGGTGTATGTGGACGATGTAATCATCGAATCCAAAACCCAGGACGACCACGTTCGGGACTTGAGAAAATTCTTTGAGCGGCTGCGCAAATATGATTTGAAGCTGAACCCAGCCAAATGTGCATTTGGTGTACCATCCGGCAAACTCTTGGGATTCATAGTCAGTTGAAGGGGCATCGAGTTAGATCCAACAAAGATAAAGTCTATTCGGGATTTGCCTCCTCCAAGAACCAAGAAATATGTCATGAGTTTGTTGGGAAGATTGAATTACATCAGTCGTTTCATTGCTCAGTTGACCTCCACGTGTGAACCCATATTTAAGTTGTTAAAGAAAGATGCGACAATCAAATGGACAGTTGAATGTCAAGAAGCTTTTGATAAAATCAAGGAATATCTGTCAAATCCGCCAGTCTTGGTCCCACCTGAGCCAGAGAGGCCTCTATTCTTGTACCTGACCGTCTTGGAAAATTCTTTTGGCTATGTCCTCGGGCAACATGACGTGACCGGAAAGAAGGAGCAGGTCATTTACTATCTGAGCAAGAAGTTTACTAATTATGAAGCCAAGTACACTTTATTGGAAAAAACTTGTTGTGCTTTGACATGGGTCGCTCAGAAGCTGAGGCATTATTTGCAAGCTTACACCACCTACCTCATAACTAGGTTGGATCCTTTAAAGTACATATTTCAGAAACCAATTAGATTAGCAAAGTGGCAGATCTTGCTCACAGAGTTTGACATAGTCTATGTCACTCGCACGACAATGAAAGCCCAGGCATTAGCGGATCATTTGGCTGAGAACCCGATTGATGATGAGTACCAACCTTTGAGAACTTACTTCCCAGATGAAGAAATAAATTCAGTTGAGGCAATATCTGAAGATACTCATGCTTGGAAAATGTTCTTTGATGGGGCGGTAAACGTAAAAGGTGTTGGAATTGGGGCAATTTTGATCTCACCCATTGGTCAGCACTATCCAGCCACAGCTCGACTTCGGTTCTTCTGTACAAACAATACCGTCAAGTATGAAGCTTGCATTATGGGTATAAACATGACAATCGACCAAAATGTCGAAGAGTTGTTGATCATGGGAGACTCAAATCTGATTATCCGACAAGCCCAAGGAGAATGGGAAACCCGAGATGTTAAGCTTATCCCTTACAAGAAGCATGTGGAAGACCTCACCAAGCGATTCGAGTCAATAGAGTTCAGGTACATTCCTCGTTGTCACAACGAATTAGCCGACGTACTTGCTACTTTGGCCTCAATGCTGCCGTATCCAGGCAATGCTCACATAGATCCCTTGGAAATTCAAATCCGGGAAATGCATGGTTATTGTATTACAATTGAAGCAGCACCAAATACCCAACCATAGTACCATGACATCAAAAAGTTTCTGAAAACTCAAGAATACCCCGAGCAAGCCAGTGGAGACCAAAAGAGAACCATTAGACGGCATGCGAGTGGTTTCTTTTTGAGTGGGGATGTCTTGTACAAGAGAACTCCGGACCTCAATTTGTTAAGATGTGTTGACGCAGAAGAGGTTGGAAGAATCATGCATGAGGTACACGCGGGAGTATGCGGGTCCCACATGAATGGGTATGTTTTAGCAAAGAAAATCCTTCGAGCGGGTTATTACTGGATGAATATGGAAAATGACTGTTTTAGTTTCGTTCGGAAGTGTCATCAGTGTCAGGTGCACAGTGATTTGATTCATGCACCTCCTACAGAACTGCATCCCATGTCTGCACCTTGGCCATTTGTTGCCTGGGGCATGGACGTCATTGGGCCAATCGAGCCAAAAGCCTCAAATGGACACAGATTCATACTAGTTGCCATTGACTACTTTACAAAATGGGTTGAAGCAATCACTCTCAAGTCTGTCACCAAAAAAGCTGTGGTAGATTTCGTGCACTCCAATCTTATCTGCCGTTTTGGCATTCCTGCAACTATTATCACAGACAATGCTGCAAACTTGAATAGTCATTTGATGGAGGAGATATGTGAGTAATTCAAGATAATGCCCGGAACTCTACTACTTATCGGCCTAAAGGCAATGGTGTCGTTGAAGCAGCAAACAAAAACATCAAAAAGATTTTGAGAAAGATGATTCAAAGTTCCAGGCAGTGGCATTTAGTTGAATTTTCCATGGCCCTCGCAAACTTGAAAGTGCGTAGTTGCTTTAGGCGCGCTATATTTTTTTAAAAAAAATTAATTTCCTAAACTCGGGTGTGTATTTTATGTGACCCAAATCCAAATCTCAACAACGTTAGATAAAATGTGTCGTGGACCGCGGGTGCATTTCATGTGACGTGGTTCAATACGTGTTTTATATGACGTTGAATTTTTCCAAAAAAAAATTTAATTAAAAGCGGCTAATAAGTTAAAAATATACCATAGGTTGAAACATGTTTTAAAAATTAGATAATAGACCAATTGTAATAGTTTAAGCGACCGTGCTAGAACCACGGAATCCGGGAATGCCTAACACCTTCTCCCGGGTTAACAGAATTCCCTACTCAGAATTTCTGGTTCGCAGACTTCAAAAGGAAAGTCGAAATTTCCTCGATTTGGGATTTAAAATAAATCGGTGACTTGGGACACCAAATAAACTATCCCAAGTGGCGACTCTGAATTGAATAATTAATCCCATTTCGAATAATGTCACTTAAATTGGAAAAACTCCCTTATATACCTTCGGGTGTGTAAAAAGGAGGTGTGACAACTATATTCATTATTCATCCTTTCTTTACAAAGAAATTTTTGAATTTATAATCTTTTGTAAAGTTTTAAGGGTATTTTAGTCATTCGAATAAAAATAGCTTATCAACACTTTTCTACCAAACACATCAACTGCTTATTATCAATTTCAGCACGTCTATCCAAATACGTACATGGTTATTTAAAAATTTAGTTTCAGCACTTCAAGCTTATCGGCTATCTACAATCAACTAATCCAAACGGGTTCTAAATCTGCCTCTGATAATCTGTTGTACACACACACACACACACACACACACACACACACACACACACACATATATATATATATATATATATATATATATATATATATATATATATATATATATATTTATTTATCAGTATGATATATATACCATGTCTTCAGTGAGTGGCGTAGGCACCTTGCTTGAAGCGGTGTCATGTGACACGCTTCGTCGAAAAAAATTTCGTAATTTGTATGTATAAATTATAAATAAAATTAAAATATAATATATAAATATAAGAAATGATACCGTTTATCGTTACAGTAATTTATTCATTTGTTTATATTTCTTTAATTATTGATTCCGCTTACGAAAATTTCTACGTACGTCACTGTATTGAGTAAGTTCGTCTCTTCTTCTTTTTTCCCTCTCATTTATCCCAATCTTTTCTTGTCTTTTTACCTTAATTGTTTCACGAGGTGGTAAGCACAAAGTGGAGTCAAGGCATAAGCTATAGTAGAAGAAGAATATGTCCAATGCAAGTATTCAGTTAGCACAATCGGTCAATTGTGCCTGGAGACCTCTATTTCTATTGGACCTTTATTTCTTTTGGACCTCTATAATCTATTCATTGCAGTTCAGAGTTCACCCCATCGGTCAACAACACTATACAAAGAAAATGATATGTAACCGAATGTCAATTTTTCCTTTGTCTTTTGAAATTAGTACTAACATTATTGTTGTTTGATGATTTGAAATCCGTTATGTTTCCATTAAAGTACATAAAAAAAATAATGTACCAAAATCAAGAATAATAGATGAGTACAAATTTACGTGGGGCATATAGAGATCATGTTTTATTATATGACACCAATATTAAAGCAAACTTTCAAGTGATTGAAAAAAGGGATATGTACACATGGTCAATTCAAAACAACTGTCCTACTTAAAAAATTGGATCTTTTATTTATAATCAATCACCAACTTTTTATTTTTCAATGATCCTTTTAGGTTAATTGATGTCAAGAAGACAAGAAGCAATGAATTTCCTATAATTTATTCATTGATGATATAGAGCAATTAATAGTTCCTTTGGGACACAAGTGATTTCATTGGTTGTGTTGTGTCACTCTTAATATGACTCACTTGTTCTTTGATTGTGTGAATAAATGTTCCTACCCCCCCCCCCCCGACTCTTTTTTACTTTGAAAAATGTATAGCCTTTGACCCTGTTAATTAATATTTTAGCAAGCAATTAAAGAGTAAAGAAGAAAGAAAAGGGTAAGTGTTTTTCCAAATGACATTAATGAAAACTATCTTTTCAGCTTCATCTTCTTTTTGTTTTATTTTTCTTGAACTACAAGTGAGTCACTATATAATACTCCCATGGGCGGCCCTTCCATAAAACAAGTAAAGCAATTGTTTTAGATCCCACATTTAGGGGCCCATTTTTTGTTACACCTAATAGATTATGTATAAGTTTAAGAAAAGGTTCTGTAAAGTGAAAAAGTTTGATTTCTTTCTTTTAACAATTATAGAGAAGATTTGCAACTGTTATAATTTCAACCAAAAAATTGCATTTGAAATGAATATCGAACCCGAATTTCGTAGGAAACGTATGATATATATGAAGTAACAATTTGATGAGGATGTTGATAATAAAATCCCAAAATCTTTCGAAAAGTCCTTTGGAGTTGATTACTTTATACATAATAGACAAGGCTATTTTTTTCACTTCAAAATAGATTTGAACAATTCGAAGCATATGAAAATATTTTTGATTTTCTATTTAGTAGTAAAAATTAAAATTATTAGATGATGAAAATTTGAAAAAAATATTGTCTTAATCTTGAATGTTCCTTAGAGCATAATAATCAATTCGATATTGATGGTTTAGATTTATTTTTGGAATTAAAAATATTAAGAAAAATAGTATAATTAGAAGTAATAATTTAATTGATATACCTAGTCAAATAAAAAAATTGATTCTTTTTCCAATGCCTATATTACTTATGGAATAATGTTGATAACTCTTGTTTCCATCGTTTTAACATAAATAAATTTTCAAAATTAAAATTGATAAAATCTCACCTAAGAACAACAATGTCTCAACAAAGATTAAATGGATTAGTTATATTATCAATTAAGAAAAACTTATTAGGAGTTATTGATTATAAGAAAATTCTTAATAACTTTGTCTATAAGAAATGCTAGAAAAATAGACTTCAAATAAATAAATATTTTTTTTAAAAAAAAAGTTAAGGCCCCTCATAAAATTTGGCTTTAGGTCACAAAATTTATTGGGCCGCTCGAGAATACTCCTTCCATTTTAATTTAAATAATATAGATTTTCTTTATTAGTTCGTTCAGAAAGATACGAGAGCTTTTGATTGGATTAATTGAAAAGCTATAATTAAGTGAAATAGCGCATGGGTTGTAGTTAGTACTCCTGAGTCCTGTCACTCTTTCCCTCGAAAAAGGGCAGGAAACATTTATATTTTTGTTCCCTTTTTGGCGCATAAAATATAACTTCGGTGAACTTAATATTTGTAAGTATTTAATATTTGTAAATATTAGGTTGACGATTATTTAGAGTACGCTGTCTACGTTATATTTTTTGGATGTAGATCTTTTTCGAGCCCTGCATGGACGTGGGATGATTAATGTACAAGACTGACATTTTTATAAAAAGTTGAACTTTAGCATTCAAAGTGTTGATTGAAATTGAAATATTAATTTGAGCTGTGATATAATTGTTTAACAAAAAATCTGAGTTTTTGGTCAAAGCTAGAAAGAAATTCGGGTTACTGATAATCAGGAGACGAAAATAAAATATTTTTGAGAATGATGGTAAAGCAGTAAATAGTTTTGTATTTCAGTAAGATCTCAATAGTATTTCGTGTCCTTACAGATGTTGAGTCTTTCCCCTTTTATAGTTGATTCAAGGAGAAGATATAATGTCTTTGTCTTAATGATGCAATTATGAGCAATAAATGATAATTAAAAGAAACGTTACACAATCATTTCTATTTAATTCAGATTCTCTAACGTATTTGACATTTAATGTTGTATTTAGACTCTTTTACGTCATCAGATTCGTATCTTCAACTTCTTCTGATCTTTGATCTTTAAATGACTTGAATAGGTACGAGACTCGTATCTATTTTAGTAACGGTCCACACCTATGTTGCTTTCTTCCCTCCCCCCCCCCATCTGTTATCGCTCGTGTCTCTTGGCTATTTATTGTTTTGACCTTTGACCAGTTCACGTATCATGACACGTCATCTTCAATATTCAGACTCAGTTTTTTTCCCAATATAGATAGTCCCCTCACTTTCCATTTATTTATCCATTTAATATTTGGGAAGTGGATCTTCATGAAAAGGGAATTTTCTCTTCGTTTTTTTTGTAATCAATGCTATGACAGTACTGACGCTTCAATTGTCCCTCCTAATTAATGATTTGCATACGTGTCACTTTCTGATTGGTTCTGCAACTCTGCGTCCTTTTTTCAAGGTTTCTTCATTCCCACTATTCACGAAGTGATGGTTGCCTTTATTATAGGCTTTTCATCATTACACTTTTAAGTTCGACGGTTGTCATTATAAACATATTTAACCCTCTTTCTTTTGCCTTCTTCTTCATAAATCTTCAACAAGCAATTTACTATTCACCTTTGTTTTTTCTCCCCTTTAGTTCATCCTTCTTCAACAATGTCATCTCCAAACCCTAACCCTAGAAAAGTTCCAATTCTAGATCACTTCCCCAATGCCCCCTTAAGACATAGGAGAGGCAGAGGAGGTAGGCTTCGGAGCTTGAGCCTAGGATCCACTCGTGGTAGTTCATCTGGTTCTGCTTCTAAAGGTAAAGAACTTTCTGAACCTACTCAGGAACCTTTAGTTAAAGAAATCATACCCAATGATTTGTCTTTTGGGCATGATAGAAGATCTCTCCAAGAACAAATTAACAATTTAGAAAAAGCTGACACCTATCCCTCTTTAATAACTGAACTTGTGATTCCCACTGTTAGAAAAGATTGTAATTGGAGAGATAATCTTTGTATGATGATTCCTACCCCAAACCAGAGAATTTCTTCCTTCAGAATTGGATTCTCTTTCGTCTATACTTATCCCTTTACTTTGGGATTTAACCCTGCCATTGACCCAGTTATACTTGAATTTTGCCGCTTTTTCAAAATTTGCTTAGCACAAGTAGGTCCTCTTGTTTGGAGAACTGTGGCTTGCTTAAGGTATTTGTCTACCAAAGCCAATGTTGATTTTACCTTTTCCCATCTTATTCACATATACCACCCCAAATTATTCCGACATGGAGTTTTTACCTTGACTGCAAAAAGCAAGAAGGTTTTAGTAAACCCCGAAGATGACAAGGATCGAGGGTGGTATTGTCGTTACGTTGCTATTCGTACGGTAGATTTGTTGGGTGAAACAAACATTCCCTTCCCTGAGAAGTGAAATTTTGCACTTAAGTTTTTCTTTTTCTTACCGTACCTATTTTTAAGAATTTTGATTTCTCTTCTAATCTCGTCTCTTTTTGGCTTTTTGTAGCCACCATGGGAGATGTGGAACACGTTCCTAACTTCCGTGATTGGGTAGATTCAATTTTGAAGATTGTGCCTATGGAGGCGAGAACTTGGAAATCAATTTCTCTTTTGAATGGCTGGAAAGTGAAGACCCATGGTATGTATTTCCTTATGTTTTGCCGTATATTGAATTCTTTCTTATCTTAATTCTTTATACCTCTTTTTATCAGGATTTGGTATTAGGGGTATGACAGCTGAGGTAGCCGTTGCCATTCGAGCGTCTTCAACCGCTGCTCTTGATTTGGAAAAGACTCGGGCCACGCTGTCAAAGAGAAAAGTTGTAGAAGAAAGTTCTGAGAATGAAGAAGAAGAGAATACCTCTTTGACAGCTAGGCCAAGAGCCAGGAGACGCGTCATTGATGGAGATGAAGTTGAAGATCCTCCTACTCGAGCCTCTATCTCTGAGCCTATTCAAATCCTTTCTGATGAGGATACCACCCCAAGAAGCTCTAATGAATCAATTCGACATCTCTTTGTTAGTGGTTTTGAGAGTGGAGAGTTTGGACCAGTTCTTGATGAAACTCCTCTCTCTTTTATTCCCATTTCTTCTATTTATTTGACGACCACGAGTATTTCTTTGCCTATTTTATCGACTCCTATTTCTTTACCTGTTTTGGTTCCCATATCTGCTCCTACTGTCCCTGCTTTGACTCCCACAGCTCCCATTGTTTTTACCTCTTCTACTACTCCTCCTTCCATTGTTCCCCTTCCCTCTATTCAGCATACAGAGGCGGGTTCTAGCAGTAGAGGTATGGCTATGAGAAGTGTTACTCTTGAAGTTCCTGCCAATCATAGCCTTTTGAGAAAGACTGGTAGAGCTGATGTTTGGCTCAAGCCTCTAATAGGAGATATTGAGAAGAAGAAGATGGAGAGCCACAGTTGCTTGACTCTGATGAATGACATAGTTCATTCTACCTTGAAGGTACTTCTCTTTTTAACTTACAAGCTTTTTTATATCTCTCTATATTCTCACATTTGATGCCTTTCCCTTGTAGGCTAATCTTATTGGTACTGAGTTAATGGGAAGAATCTCCACTCTAGAGAAGAAGGATCGAGAGTTGTGAAGGCTATCTCTGAGGCTAGAAGAATAGCCAATGAAACCCAGCTTGAGGCAGCAAACTGGAAGGAGCAGTTTGAGAATGCTCAGGGGACCATAGAGGAGTTGCAAGAAAGTAGAAATCACCTGGAGCAGCAAAAGCGTGGTTTGACTTCTGAGCTAGCAATTGCCAAGGCTTCTTCAAGCCAATTTGAAAAAGATAAGGAGCTTTTGGAGTGCTCATTTTCAAAACAATTATCAAAGGCCAGTGAAGAAATCAGAGAGCTTAAAGCACTTGTGAAGAAGAAAGAAGAATATGCGGGGGAGTTAGTGCAAAGCTTGACTCAAGCTCAGGCTGACTTAAGGATCTCCTCTGACGAGATATGTGCTTTGAAGAGTTCTTATGCCTCCCTTTAAGCTTCCCTTGACTCCCACTTAGCTGAACACCAGATATTGAAGAACGATCTTGCTATGTGGGAAAGGGAGTATGGACTTCTTGAGGAGAACTTCAACATAGAGGTAAGTTGGGCTTTTCTAAAATCTCGCCGTGATGCTTTGATGGAAGCTACTCAAGAAAACTTTGATTTGCAATCTGAATTAGCCAAAGTCTTAGACACTATTGAAAAAAGCCAACAACCAGTTGATACTCCTTCTCCTGCACTTGGAACTCCTGGGGCAGAAGAGCTTTTAAATAAAGAAGTGGCTACTGCGGCAATTGGAGTTGCAATTCCGGCTCCCGAGGGTGAAACTTCTATGACACGGTCCATGGAAGCTGAAGCTCCCGTGACTCTTTCTTCCCTCGGTGATTTTAACATTCCAGGCCCAATTGAAATCGCTCCTATTACTGCTCCCTCAGAAGTTGTTACCATGCCTGTGACTGCCCCTGAAAATGAGATTGCAACTTCTGATGTTCCAACCCCTTTAGTGACTAGTTGAATGTATTTCAAACTTTACTGTTTTTTATTTATTTATTGGTGGTTTTATACCTTGGCAACTTTAAGGGATCTTTTGATGAAGTCTCCAGTTATCATAATGAGGCATTTGTAAAAAACAAATATTTTGCTGACTTAGTCTTTTATATTAAGAAGTTTTATCGGTACTTCTGTATATTCTATTCTGGCCTAGTTATCTAGGACTTATAGAATAGCTTAGCATTTTTATCCTTTGAAAATGCTTTATGATTCTTCTCATGGATTATAAACATGAGGTTTATAAAAGAGGGCCCTTTTATTTTATCGACACTTAATGAAGAAGACGTCTCGACTTCATAATGGTGTTATAATACGATGAAAGAAATAGGAATACACATGTTTTGTATGAAACAACTTTGGCAAGTTTTTATTCATGAACTTTAACAAGTTTTTTGACTATTACATGTATTTAAATACATCTACAACTTTCTCGTAACTGTTTTTCTTGTAACAGATTTGTACATAACATAAAATAAACAAGATTTTTCTTCATAACCTATTTCAGTACATAGTCATGACCCTATCTTTATACATTAAGAATGGTTTGAGAGGTGACTTCGTTTATGAGTTTGAGAGATGACTCTGTTGTTCTCATGAATGCTGAAGACTTCGTAACTTTTTCTCAACACTTGTCTTTTTGTGCTGATTTTTGTTCGATATTCGTATCTGTTTTCCTACACAGATCTGTGTATAATATATAGTCCCCCAAGTGTTTGAGCGGTGAATTATGAAGCCTCGAGCACTTGTTTATTTCTTTCAATTTGGTCCTTTTCCTGAAACAGAAAAATATACGGGACTCGGAGGTGCGATTATAGATGAAGACTGCCTAACTCGTGTGTATTTCCATCAGATTAATTGTAACCCTGGGCTGGGAATTTTAGAATACTCCATTTTGCCTTGCAGGTCGTGACTCATCATTTGGCACGAGTTAGGGTTTTTGCCTAGCATCTAAAATCGTTAGTAAAACTTTAATAATTCAAAAGAAAAATTTTAACATGGCGATACCTGACCGTGGGTATTTTCTCAGAAGTAATATCTCTTTAAGTGGACGGCATTCCAATGTGAGGATAAAACTTTGTCGTCCATTGTCTCCAACTCGTATGCTCCTTTTCCCGCAATGTCACGAACGTTGTATGGTCCTTACCATGTTGGACTTAGCTTTCCTGAATTAGCAGCCTTTGCAGATTGGAACACCTTTTTAAGCACGAAGTCCCCAATTTTGAAAAATCTGAGGCGTGCTTTCCTATTGTAATATCCTTCAATTACTTGCTTTTGTGCTGCCACTCTTATCAATGCAGCCTCTCTTCTTCCTTCAAGCAAATCAAGGTTGACCCGCATTTCTTCATCATTAGATTCCTCCATTGCCCGAATGTACCGTGTGCTTGGTTCACCTATTTCAACTGGAATTAAGGCTTCCGCACCATAAACCATTGAAAATGGTGTTTCTCCAGTGCTTGTTTTTGTCGTTGTACGATAAGCCCATAATACTCCAAGTAATACTTCAGGCCAATTACCTTTTGAATCCTGTAACCTCTTCTTCAAGTTGTTGATAATGACTTTGGTAGTGGATTTCGCTTGTCCATTACCCACTAGATGGTATGGCGTAGACGTTATCCTTTTAATCTGCCAACTTTGAAGAAATTCTGTGATTTGAGCTCCTATGAATTGTGGTCCATTGTCACACACGATCTCCTTTGGTGCTCCAAAATGGCATATTATATTTTGCCATATGAAGTCTTTAACTTCCTTCTCTCGTACCTGTTTAAATGCTCCTGCTTCTACCTATTTAGTGAAATAATCTGTGAGTACAAGTAGAAACTTTACCTGACCTTTTGCTTGTGGAAGTGGACCTATGATATCCATTCCCCATTTCATAAAGGGCCACGGGGCTATAACAGGGTGTAGTAACTCAGCTGGTCTGTGCATATTATTGCCGTATCTTTGACATTTATCACATTTGGACACGAAACTGTTTGCCTCGTCTTCCATCTTAGGCCAATAATATCCTGCTCGAATCAATGTTCTTACCAGCGACCTTCCCCCTGCATGATTTCCACAATGTCCTTCATGCACTTCCCTTATCACATATTCTGTTTGAGAGGGTCCGAGACACCGTGCTAGTGGTCCACCGAACATCTTTCGATAAAGGTTTCCTTGATACAAACAATATCGAGCGGCTTTTTTGCGAAGCGCGTGAGCCTTTCCTTTGTCAATAGGCACGGTTTCGTGCTGTAAAAAAGCAATAATTTCGTTTCTCCAATCCCATGTTAGATGATTAAAATTTACCTCATTCTTATCAGGTTCGAGAACGGAATGAAATAAATGTATGACTGAAGCATTTGCGTCGTTTGCTACGTCAGCTGCAGATGCGAGATTAGCTAAAGCATCTGCCTCCACATTCTCATCTCTTGGGATCTGCATTACCTTCCAAGTTTGGAATTGCTTAATTAGTTCCCGTACCTTTTCGAGATATTCCTGCATTCGAGTTTCCCTGGCTGTATAAGTCCCCAGCATTTGATTGACCACGAGTTGAGAATCACTCTTGATTATAACTTGTGTTATGCCGAGTTCTCTTGCCAATTCCAAACATGCAATTACAGCTTCGTACTCTGCTTCATTGTTAGTTATAGAATGACATTTTATAGCTTACCTAATAATTTCACCCGTAGGTGGTATGGGAACTATACCCAGACCTGCTCCTTTTATATTAGATGAACCATCAGTGAATAAAACCCAAGTCCCCGGGTTTGCACCATTAAAAACTTGTAATTCTCTTTCTGCTTCTAAATGCATCCCTTGACTAAAATTAGCCACGAAATCAGCTAGTACTTGAGATTTTATAGCGGTCCTGGGTTGATAAATGATTTCGTATTCACTTAGTTCTATAGCCCATTTTGCTAATCTTCCTGACAGTTCGTGTTTATGCAAAATATTTCGAAGCGGAAAAGCAGTAACTACAATAATGGGATGACATTGAAAATAAGGTCTTAATTTTCTAGATGCCATGATCAAAGCTAATGCTAACTTTTCTAGATGCGGGTATCGTGTCTCAGCATCTAATAAGGACTTACTTACATAATAAATAGGAGATTGTTTACCTTGGTCCTCACGGATTAAAACAGCACTTACCGCAACTTCAGATACAGCCAAATAGATGAGAAGCTTTTCTCCCTCCTTTGGTTTTGCCAATAACGGTGGTTTTGACAAATAAGCTTTCAAATTTCTAAGGGCTTGTTGACAATCTTCATTCCATTCAAAATGATCTTACTTTTTGAGCGCAGAGAAAAACTTAAAACACTTTTCTGAAGATTTAGAAATAAATCTCCCCAAAGCTGCAACTCTTCCCGTTAATCGTTGAACTTCCTTTTTATTAGTAAGGATATCAGAGATTTCTTCTATTGCTTTGATCTGAGAAGGATTTACCTCAATACCACGATTAGAGACAAGAAAACCCAAAAATTTACCTGATGCAACTCCAAATGCACATTTTTCTGGGTTGAGTTTCATATTAAATTTTCGCAAAATTTCAAATGTAACAGATAGATGAGAAATATGATCATGAGACTACTGGGTTTTGACGAGCATATCATCTATATATACCTCCATTGTCTTTCCTAAATGCTCTTGAAACATTTTTGTGACCAACCTTTGATAGGTTGCCCCAGCATTTTTGAGACCAAAGGGCATTACTTTATAACAGTAAGTCCCCCTGTCCGTGATGAAAGAAGTTTTTTCTTCATCACTAGGGTCCATTTTAATTTGGTTGTACCCTGAATATGCATCTAAAAAACTTAAAAGTTCATGCCCTGCAGTTGCATCAATTAATTGATCTATATGTGGTAAAGGGAAAGAATCTTTTGGGCAGGCTTTGTTAAGATTTGTATAATCCACGCAAACCCGCCACTTACCATTTTTTTTAGGTACAACAACTGTGTTTGCTAACCAATTAGGATATTTTACCTCGCGTATTGACCCAATTTTTAATAGCTTTTGGACCTCATTTTGAATCATCTGGTTTTTGAAAGCTCCTTGCTTTCTTTTCTTTTGCTTTATTGGTGTAAAAGATGGATCTTCATTTAATTTGTGAGTCATCACATCCAGTGGTATCCCTGTCATGTCAGCATGGGACCAAGGAAAACAGTCTACGTTAGATTTTAGAAATTCAATTAACATACCTCGCCTGTTTGAGTTTAAATTAGCTCCAACATAGACTTTCCGTTCAGGCCACCGCTCAAATAATATCACAGCCTCGAGTTCTTCGATTGTTGTCTTGATATTTTCATTCTCCTCAGGTTCTTGAATTGTATCAGGTCTCGAGTCTAAATCTGTTTTCTCTCGCTCAGTTGAGGTTGATTGCTGATTCAACTGTTTCCTGTAATTGCTATTTTTCTTTGTTTACGATGCTCGTATCTGTTACAACGTTGATACTCCTGGTTGTTTGCTGATCCCCTCGAATTTGACAAATCCCCCACGGTGATGGAAATTTGATAACTTGATGTAAGGTTGACGGAACAACATCCATATCATGGATCCAAGGCCTCCCCATGATCATATTGTAGGCCATTTCCATATCAACTACCTGAAATTTAGTTTCTTTAACAACACCTGCAGCAAAAGTTGTTAGAATTACCTTTTCTTTTTTTACCATACTTGAATTGTCGAAGGCTGACAAGGTATGCGCCCTGGGTATCATTTTGTCTTCAGCTTACATTTCACATAATACCCTTAGTAGTATAATATTTACGGAACTCCCTGGATCAATCAAAACTCGTTTTACAATAGTATCATGTACAAGTAAAGATATTACCAGTGCATCATTATGTGGGGTTATCACTCCTTCGGTATCTGCATCATCGAATGAAATACTTTCATTTTCTAAAACTTGCCATACCCATTTCCCGTGTGTAATTGTTACTTTAGAAACTTTGTTGGAGGCTGTATAGGTTATGCCGTGAATATCTTCTCCCCCACTTATCACATTCACTGTTCTCTTGGGTGAAAGAGGCTTTGGTGGCTCCTGCCTATTTTTCATATAGGCCTGTTTACCTTTTTCACTAAATAACTCAGTGAGGTACCCTTGCTTCAATAGATGGTCCACTTCACTCTGCAAGAATCTACATTCTGAAGTTTTGTGCCCGTGATCATTGCGGAATTCACACCAATGATCTGGATTACGTCTATTTGGATTTGACCGCATCTCTTTTGGCCACCGCACCTTATCTCCCATACTTCTCAAAACAGCCACGAGCTCGGAGGTAGTGACATTAAAGTTATATCCGCCGAACCGTGCCTTTAAACTTCTGTCATCATCTCGTGACTCTTGTCTGTTTCGATTATTTCTGAATTTCGATGAAGAACCAGAGTCCCTATTCCTCGATTTTTTATCATATTGTTGGCTATCTTGTTTTGACCGTGGGTCTTTTCCTACAGGTCCCATATATGGATTGTACCTGTTTTTACCTGATCTTTTTTCGGTTTCTGATCTTCTGGAACCACCCCTTTCTTCATGATGAAACTTAGGTACGGTATCTTCTTCAATTCGCAGCTTCGTACTATACCTGTTGTAAATATCATTCCACGTGGTTGCAGGGAATTCTCGAAGGCTTTCTTTGGGTCTTCTCGTGGCTTCAGAACTTTTGTCATTTAAATTACTTGCAAAAGCTATTACAGCCCAGTTGTCAGGCACACGGGGTAGAGTCATTCTTTCATGCTGGAATCTATCAACAAAGTCTCTGAGCAACTCTGAATCTCCTTGTTTGATTTTGAAAATATCTTCCATTCTTTTCTCAACCTTTTGTGCTCCCGAATGTGCTTTAATAAAAGAATCTGCAAGCTCAGCAAAAGAATTTATAGAATTTTCAGATAAAAGAGAATACCAGGTTAATGCACCCTTGGTGAGTGTTTCTCCAAATTTCTTGACCAGTACTGATTCAATTTCTTGTTTGGTCAAGTCGTTGCCTTTTACGCCTGTTGTAAATGCAGTCACGTGGTCACATGGGTCTGTAGTACCATCATATTTCGGGATGTAAGGCATTTTGAATTTTTTCGGAATTGGAAGGGGAGCAGCACTTGGCTTCCAAGGTTGTTGTGAGTATTTGTCCATGTCAACTCTTTTTATTACAGGCGGAACTCCAGGGATTTGCTCAATACGTTCATTTTGTTCCTTAATCTGTTTCTGCAAGGTTAGTACTAAATTTTGCAAATAGGAATTATTTGAATTACCTAGTTCCCCTTCCTGTGGCTCACTGGTGGTTCCTCAATTTCCAGAATTAACAAGACCAGAACGGGGATTCTCCAATGTATTATTATTAGGAGTTGGTGTGGGTGGTGCAGTAGGCAATCGACTAACTAGAGCCTGAAGAGCTTTGCCGACCTGTGCATCAATTAGCTTTTGTAAACCTTCATTTGTACCACCTTCAAAGTGTTCAGATTGTTCTTGTTGATCAGCACGAGATTCAGGAGTGCCTTCACGAGATTGACGTGGTGAATTTTGAGGGGAGGGAACCACTTCAATGTTATGTAAATATCCTTGATTTTGATGGATTTGATTTTCAGGGTTTCCCAAAGTGTTTTCATTGTTATTGTTGGTGTTGTTGTTTGACATGGTGACAATAATGGACAAGATGTAGCTTAGAAGAAAAGATTATCAGATTCCCGGTAACGGAACCAATTTGTTTAACCAAAAATCTGAGTCTTTGGTCAAAGCTAGAAAGAAATTCGGGTTACTGATAATCAGGAGATGAAATATTTTTGAGAATGATGTTAAAGCAGTAAATAGTTTTGTATTTCAGTAAGATCTCAATAGTATTTCGTGTCCTTACAGATGTTGAGTCTTTCCCCTTTTATATTGATTCAAGGAGAAGATATGATGCCTTTGTCTTAATGAGGCAATTATGAGCAATAAATGATATTTAAAAGAAACGTTACACAATCATTTCTATTTAATTCAGATTCTCTAACGTATTTGACATTTAATGCTGTATTTAGACTCTTTTACGTCATCAGATTCGTATCTTCAACTTCTTATGATCTTTGATCTTTAAACGACTTGAATAGGTACGAGACTCGTATCTATTTTAGTAACGGTCCACACCTACGTTGCTTTCTTTTCCCCCCATCTATTATCGCTCGTGTCTCTTGGCTATTTATTGCGTTTTGACCTTTTGACCAGTCCACGTGTCATGACACGTCATCTTCAATATTCAGACTCAGTTTTTTTCCCAATACGATAATGATTCCTAACTCACAAATCTTCAATTTTTACAGATTTTATTTTTGTAAATGACATTAATAGATTTTATAAAAATACAGGATATGACTGAAAGCTATGAATTCAGTTGAACTCATAACTTCTACACTGGGGACGCCTCTTGCTATAATTATATTATAATCCATTTTGTTTCCGTCAAAGTACATCAAATAATAATGGACCAACATCAATTATAAAAGAATACAAAGTTAAGTAGGGACAAATAGATAATAGGAAAGGCATAAATAGCATAGAGATTATGTTATGATTTATGACACCAACATTAAAACGAGTCCGAAACTTAAATAGTGACAAAAATGGCACAAAATATGTTTCTACTATTTAAAAAAAAGTTACATAAATACGTAAAACGCAGTATAATACTGCATTTTACTTTAATGAAAAGTTAGCCGTTAAAATTAGTACTGCATTTTATTAAAAAATTATTTTTTTAGGAAAACGCAGTACAATACTGCGTTTAACTTAAACACAGTATTGTACTGCGTTTCCCTATAATATTTGGGCCCACTTCTGTAGGACTGCAAAGAATTATTTTTTTAGTGTAAAACGCAGTATTATACTGCATTTTACACTGAAACGTATTATTATACTGCGTTTTACTCTGATTTTTGGGCCCACCAATAAGTGTTATGCGGATAACTGACATAACAATAATTCAAATACATAAACATGGTATTGTACTGCATTTTACATATAAAAATTCTGTACCCCAAGCTCGGACTTGCCTTATTTAAAGGCGTTTCAATTTTATGCAAATCCATTCAATGCTTTCTTCAAACTTCCGTTCATTTTTCAATCATTTTTTTATAATGTCTGAAGAGCTAAAAATAAGTGTTTCATTATATTGGGGAGGCGGGGGGGATGAGGTTGTACTGGAGAATAACTCTATGAGGTATAGCTCACCTCCACAATGTCATGTTAAATTGCCGCTTACAATGGAGTACGATAAATTGGTATCGTTGTTACGTAAAAAAAATGAGTGTAAGGAAGCGTTCGGTTAACCTTAAAGTAACCGGTAGATTTTCGTATTCAATGACTCCGCAGGGGTTTGCTTATTATTCTGAGTTTAACATCGAAGATGATAAAACTCTTAGAGATTTTTTGCGGATTCCGGATGAATACAGGGAATTTATTGTAATAATATTGTTGGAAATATACGTCAAGGTTGAAGACGTTCCCAATAATGAGGGCGTGCATAGTAGGGATAACCCCCAGTCATCGGGTGGTTATTCTAGAGCAGTTTTTGTCGGACAGATTGCTGATGAAAGAGCTTGCCTTGTTTTAAACTTGTCTCCACCGACGAATGAGCAGCCACAAAATAATTTTTTGACTTTATATAATCCACAAGACGACTGGTAAACTTCAATTTTTCTACGCATTAGCATTGTTTATTTTATGTTTTAGTTGGATTTGTATTAACACTCATATTTTTCATAGGGGGTACCGTCCGGATATGAATTTTACAAGTTATAACCCTGCCCCTAGTTGGAATATGCGTAGTTCTGGCGTATTGGACCACAGTGGTCCATCCGGGTGTCATCACCAACAAGAAAATATCCATCATGAAACGTCAAGACAGTACGACTTGTAAGTAAAGTGATATAGCTATATGTAAAGTATTTATCTAGTTGGGTAACTTATCATTTTGTTCTTTTTGTGCAGTGAAAACGAGCTTCTTGATGTTCCTGACCTCACACAGTTGCCCATAGACGACGTATTGACTCGTGATTTGGCAGATGTGCAGAGTTAGGAAGATGATAGTGATTATGACAACAATGCGGATGAGTCTGGAGATGACACACCCTTCCGTGATGAGGGTGATGATGAGGAGGAAGTAAATGTTGAACCTGAGCTGACGAGGGAGCATGTTCCTCCACCTCCCGCTAGACCAAGAGTGTACGAGTCCTACGTGCCATTTCATGAGCGGAATATTCCCTACCTTGATAATTTGCCAAGTATGCCGAACGTGGATGCCCTCACAAGGGATGATGACAAAATTCGGTCAGCGATGTGGGATGAGTCTAGACCAGCGGTTCTGACAAAGGGCATGTATTTCCCCGATAAAGCTCGCCTAATTAGGGCTATAAAAATCTACAGTGTGAGAGAGTGCCGTGAGATGACAGTAAGGGAGTCAACTATGGAGGTATACAAGGTTGTATGCCATAGAGACTTTATGGGTTGTCACTGGATGTTGCGTGCCAGCAAGAAGAAATCAGGTTTGTGGAAAATGGGTAAATTTATTAGCACCCACAGATGTGAAATGGACACATTCAATGAGAATTATTTCATACTGGATGTATTTATTTCTCTTGTATTGATTCCATATTTGGAAGTGTTTATTAGGTTCAAGATTAAAGAGTGTATTACAGTCGTCCAACAGGGGTATAGTTGTACTATAACCAAAAGAAAGGCATATCTCGGTCGCAAACGTGCCTTTGAACTTATTTATGGCGACTGGGATAAGTCTTTTTCATCGCTGCCCAAGTACATGGCTGCACTGAAACACTTTAACCCCGGGACTGTTGTTGAATGGAGGCTTGAGCGGAGTCCGGACAGACCGGAATATATTTTCAACTATGTGTTCTGGTCATTTAAACCAACAATTGATGATTTTGTGCATTGTCGTCCTGTAATTTTCATAGACGGTACTCATCTCTATGGAAAGTATGATATTAAGCTTTTGATAGCAGTTGCAGTAGATGCCAATGGACAAATATTTCCACTAGCTTTTGCCATTTGTGCCAACGAAAGTGAAGAGACGTGGACGCTTTTATTGAACCACTTGAAGCAGCACGTTGTCAAACAACGTTCAGGTATTTGTCTAATATCTGATCGACATGGTGGTATTTTAAGTTTTGTACGGCACTTGTCTGAATGGCAGGAAACCTATGCATACCATTGTTACTGTGTGAGGCACCTGAAGTCCAATTTCTAGAAGAAATATCGTGACAAGGCCTTGCATGACTTAATGTGGATGGCTGCAACTGAGCACCATCAGTGCAAATTCATGAGGGGCATGGAAGCAATCCGGCAGCTAGATCCACGAGCCTATACTTGGCTGATGGGACATGAGCTTCACATGTGGACATTGCATGCTGATGGCGGCAGAAGATGGGGAGCCCTAACTACAAATGTGTCGGAGTCATTCAACGGCCCGTTGAAGTCTGCCCGTGGATTGCCTGTCACTTCCATGGTCCGTATGACATTCAAACAGAGTGCAGAGAGGTTAGTTGAAAGGCATGGAGCTGCATCGACATTGATGGACAGGGGTGTTCAATTTATGCCAATACCCATGAGAAGATTTGAAAGGTACAAAAGGCGAGCACATTGGCATTCATTTCTACAGTACGATCATGACCGGGGTGTTTTTGAAGTTAAGACCGCTATCCACGGACACCATGGGAATAATCTACAGACGGTGAACGAAGCCAGAAGGTTGTGTTCATGTGGAAAATGGACCATCTACCACATGTTGTGCGCACATGCGTTGAAGTGCTTTCAACAAGTTGGTTTTGGGGCAACCAACTATATTGATAGGCAATACAATGTTGCTGCATACGTAGACACGTATAGTGGGCAGTTGCAGCCATTAGGTGTTGAGCATTATTGGCCGCCGGAACCTTTTAAGATGGTATGTAACAAGGATTATTTGCGCAAGCTGCAAGTGCAAAAGAGAACGCGTATACGAAACCAAATGGATGTTGGTGACACCGTTTATGCACGTAAATGTGGCATATGCTCGCAAACAGGACACAACCATCGTAAATGTCCTTCAGGTGGTGTGCATGGCGGTGGTAATCCAGCTCCTGGTGCAAGTTCGTCGAATGTACCCAACTATCAAGGATACCCCTAGTCTTTTGTTTTCGTATTGTTTTTTGTAATACGTGTCTGTACTTGTGTATGTTGCAATATCTATCAAATAAAATTATGTTCCATAATCTTGTTACATCTTATTTTTTAACATGACTTTTTGATATAGTTGTTCAAATATTAAACTTATTGGTGTTTGTAAAAAATAAAAAAAATTAATATTAAAAAATAAATTTAATATGTAAAGCGCGGTATAATACTACATTTTTTTGAGTTGTCTTGTCGTTCTGAAAAAGCTGAAAACCATCTCCAAAAGCTGTTTTGTTGCAGAAAAATTTAATATGTAAAGCGCGGTATAATACTACATTTTTTTGAGTTATCTTGTCGTGCTGAAAAAGCTGAAAACCATGTGAAAAAGTTGTTTTCTTGCAGAAAAATTTAATATGTAAAGCGCGGTATAATCTACGTTTTATTGAGTTGTCTTGTCGTTCTGAAAAAGCTGAAAACCATGTGAAAAAGCTGTTTCGTTTCAGAGAAAGTTAATATGTAAAGCGTGGTATAGTACTACGTTTTATGTGAAATCTTGCCTATAAATAGCGGGCGCATTCTAGTTATTTTCTGTTCTTAACAATAACCAATAGCAAATATTTTCATAAAACCAAAGTTTCTCTTTAAGAAATGTCTCAACAACCCCTTTATGTCCCAAGGTGCTATTGCGGAGAAAAATGCAGTTTGTACAATTGGTGGGAAGAAGGTGAACGCCGCTACTGGGCGTGTATGAAAAAGTTTGATAGGCAACCCGACGAGCCTACATATGATTTTGAGGTATGGATTGATAAACCATGTGAGCAGAAATACTACAAAAAGAGAATTTATGATTTTCATAATTTGTGTATGAGGCAATGGGAAAGAGAGTGCCGAACAAACCAAGAAATTGAGGAGTTGAAGGCGAAACTCAAGGAGGTGGAAGAAGAAAAAAAACTGGAAGACCAACTCAATTGGTTGGAGCAGAGAGTAGTAGCCGATCGTGACTAAACAGTGGCTTGTACGTGTTGAGCGTAGTAGTGTATCTTTATGTTTCCCTTGTCAAGTGTTTTCATTAGTTGTACTGTTTGTTTTTTTGTTATGTGTATCTTTAGGTTTGCTATGTTTGTGTTTGTGTTGTCATGTTAAAATAAAATTGTTGTTCAAATTCTGTTACAATAAAAATGTTGTTAAAATAGAATTGTTGCCATTATTTACATAATTTAGTATTTTCTTCATAGAATTGTTCAAATATTTAACTTATTGGTGTTACTAAGGAAGACCAATCTAAAAATTAAAAAAAATTATATGTAAAGCGCGGTATAATACTACGTTTTTTTGAGTTGTCTTGTCGTTCTGAAAAAGCTGGAAACCATGTGAAAAAGCTATTTTCTTGCAGAAAAATTTAATATGTAAAGCACGGTATAATACTACGTTTTATTATGTTGTCTTGTCGTTCTAAAAAAGCTGAAAACCATATGAAAAACCTGTTTCGTTCCAGAGAAATTTAATATGTAAAGCGTGGTATAATACTACGTTTTACATGTATGTAAAGCGTGGTATAATACTATGTTTTATGTGAAATCTTGCCTATAAATAACGAGCGCATTCTAGTTATTTTCTGCGCTTAACAATAACCTATAGCAAATATTTCCATAAAACCAAAGTTTCTCTTTAAGAAATGTCTCAACAACCCCTTTATTGCCCAAGGTGCGACTGCAGAATCAAAAACATGCTGTACGATTGTTGGGAAGATGCTGGACGCCGCTACTGGGCGTGTATGAACAAGTTTTATAGGCACCACAACGTACCTACATGCAATTTTAAGGTGTGGATTGATGAACCATGTGAGCAGGAATACTACAAAGACAAGTTGTATCATCTTCATAACGTGTGTACGGGGCAGTGGGACAGAGAGCGCCAATCCAAGCAAGAAATTACGGAGTTGAAGGCGAAACTCAAGGAGGTGGAAGAAGAGAAAAAAAGCTGGAAGACCAGCTCAAGTGGTTGGAGCAGAGAATACTAGGCGGTCGTAGACTAAACAATGGCATATTCGTGTTGAGCGTAGTAGTGTATCTTTATGTTTCCCTTGTCAAGTGTTTTCATTAGTTCTACTGTTTGTTCTTGTGTTAGGTTTGATATGTTTGTGTTTGTATTGTACTGTTAAAATAAAATTATTGTTCAAACGCAGTTAAAATAAAATTGTTGTTAAAACCGAATTGTTGCCATTATTTACATAATGTAGTATTTACACAAAGTAGAAACATAAGTAAATCAATGAGTCCTGCAGCCTGTGTGCTTCAGTGCTACTGCTGGCCTGAGTCGCATCCCTTGTCGCCCGGGTACACTATCGGGATCATCATCATCAAGTCGCCTCTTAATGTGAGGATGCGCAACAACATCGATAGTACAACTGGCAAGATCGGTAGAAGAGGTCGTCGGGCCGTCAACAACCTACAAAACAAGTACTATGCTTAGCATTTGAGAATGTATATTAGTATTGTACGTGTTAAGTCAAAAAAAATTTCTCACCGTGCTTTCGTCGGCCTCCTGAGTGTATGCATCTATGGTGTCCTCATCAGCGCATACAACGGCCTCCGTGATGGGCTGGGACGAAGCCTTAATAAGAAAATTAAAAATTAATTAATGGCAAATCATTAAGAAAAAAAGAAAACAAATTGAAATTTTACAATAATAAAAATATACCTGCGCCTGTGGTAGATCCGAATCAACCGTCGGGGATGAGGCATAACTCAACCTGCGCCCGCCATCCATGTCTCGGGTTGGCCGATCCTCAGTTGCGGTAGATGGGCCTGAAAAGAACTGGTCTACATCCCCGTCGAATGTACCCGTGATCAACAATGCGTCTGACGGGGTGACCTGTGATGCTGGCAGAGATAGTTGAAGGCTGTACGATGACATGTTGCTGGAAGGATCATCTACGTGAGGGAAATAACCCGGCTAAGCATCTCCAAGATCCTCATCATGTGCCTCAACAGGTGGGTCGACAGGTGCCTCAACGGCCCCTTGCTGGGGACCACCTCCTCGCCATCCCCCGCAACTTCGTGGGGCACCCCTGCCTCGTGGGACAGTCCTGCCTCGTGCCCTACCCCTACCTTGTGGGATAGCCCTACCCCGATGGTACTCCTCTGGCATCACATACTCAGCCTCGTGATCCAACCTCGCGCCATCTCTCGCTTGAAACAGGGTCCGATGAGCTAGCTCTTCCACCCGCCGTCCATACTCAACGAGTGCAGCACTGTCGCCATGCTGCTGCATCTCCTGTCCCAACTAGTAGAACAGGTGATGCCCAATAGCATGCGAAACATTTAAAATATTAATTAAATAACGCTATATCATAATTATAAGATATTAATAAGCCACAAAAACATACCAGTGCCTCGTGCCTCCCGACATATGGTCTGTAGCGCTCACCAAGTATATGAATGGGGTTCCCGATCATCAGTCGGGTGTGATGGCGGTACCATGACGTATACAGCTCAATATTGGCCTCCTGGATATATGAAGGTGGTGGCGGAATACGGTACTCTCGCTGGTCCCAAATATGGACCTACTACTCTAGCCATCCCATAAATGCATCGTCCACCCTGGTACGGTCATCCCACTGATAATGTGTAGGCACCCATGCAGGCTCCCCCGGTATAGGCTGGGGACGGTGAAACTGGCGAAGCACACGCTTTGTGGAATGATACTCAACCACATCGAAGAAGGTCATCGGGACGGAAGTGCTCCAAAGCAGTCGGTCGACTGAGCAATAATCGGGCAGCTAAGCTAAAACTCGTCGTTGTATGGCATCCAGATGAACTACCAAATAATAACATAAAAGTAAGTATGCGCAACACAACTCAATTTATAACAAGTAAGTGTAGGTACATATTTACCTGTCCGGCTACCAACATATCTAACACATCCCTGACAAGGGGGAGATTATGATGAGCATTAGTCCCTCGGTAGTTCCTACGCCAGAGAACCCACCTCATAGCTAGAGGGAGAAACAGAGGTGCTTCACCCGGCTCTAGTGGTGGTAGAGTCAACAGCATGATCCGCTGCCAGGCCCAAATCTAAGATAAAAGGTTGACGTAAAATTTAAGAGTCATTTCGACCATATATAATTCGGAGTAATGAACGGAGTATTCGAAAATGTTGTCACTTGTAGAAGGGGTAGAAAACCACATATGTCCACCTGGCAAAGCATGCTCGCCCGGCACATACTCTTGTACAGGTATGCTAGAATAGCAGCACCCCAGCTGTACAGGGATAAATCATCTAGCTGCTGCAGATGATGCAGAAAGCGCATACTCACTAGACTTCCTAAAGTGTTCGAGAACAAGACACCCCCAAAAAGCATGAGCAACGCCAACCTCGTGTACCGCTCAATATGGATAGCCTCTGTCTCGCCGGTAATGTCTAGGTGCAATTCCTCCATATGATCTCTGATAGCTGACAAAGAAACGTGACTGCCCCCTCTAAGTACAGCCTCACCCTGTGGTCTATAACCAGTATACTGCCCCATCAAATCCAAATAATGGGCACGCATCATGGATCTCATGTACTGGGGCAGTGCAACGACCAGTCCATCTACGCACAACCCATACAAAACCTAAACATCCTCAAGCGTGATGGTGGCCTCTCCAGTGGGAAAGTGAAAAGTGTGCATCTCTGGTCGCCACCGCTCTACCAAGGCCGTGATGAGAGACCAATCAAGTTGCATCCGCCCAATCCGAAAAATCGTAAAGAAGCCCGTAGCCTGTAGGGGCTCGACTATGCGGGGATAGAAATGATACTCCCTCAAGAAGTCCCACAAATCATCAGGTCTCCTGGCGCGGAGAGGCTGATCTGGTAGATGTCCCTCCCATACATAGGAGGACCTATGGTCGCCCTACAACACTAATAGCTCATCCTCGGCTGGTCCAGGATGCACAGGCGGCAAGTCCATGTCGTCTACTATAATTTAAACAATATTAATTGTGTGTTTGTGTTACAATAAATTAAATAAATAATTATTTAATTGGACTGAGTAATTATCTATGGGTTCCAGGCTCGATATTTGAGGCCCGGTAGCACCAAGTTATCCTTAATTATTATATGTGTCAATTTCAACATTTTTAAAATTTTGTTAATTTAATAAATTAAATAATTAATTTTATAATTGGGCTGAGTAATTATCAATGGGTTCCAGGCTCGATATTTGAGGCCCGGTAGCACCAAGTTATCCTTAATTATTATCTGTGTCAATTTTAATATTTTTAGAATTTTATTAATTAAATAAATTAAATAATTAATTTTATAATTGGACTGCGTAATTATCTATGGGTTCCAGGCTTGGTAGCACCAAGTTATCCTTAATTATTATGTGTGTCAATTTCAACATTTTTAGAATTTTGTTAATTTAATAAATTAAATAATTAATTTTATAATTAGATTGAGTAATTATCTATGGGTTCCAAGCTCGATATTTGAGGCCCGGTAGCACCAAGTTATCCTTAATTATTATGTGTGTCAATTTTAATATTTTTAGAATTTTGTTAGTTTAATAAATTAAATAATTATTTTTAAAATTGGACTGAGTAATTATCAATGGGTTCCAGACTCGATATTTGAGGCCCGATAGCACCAAGTTATCCTTAATTATTATGTGTGTCAATTTCAAAATTTTTAGAATTTTGTTAGTTTAATAAATTAAATAATTAATTATTGATTTGGACTGAGTAAGTATCTATGGGTTCCAGGCTCGATATTTGAGTTAATTTGACAACATATATTAATTTGTTAGTTTTGTAAGTTTATTTTTATAAATTAAATAATAAATTTTGTAAAGTGTAATTAGATAGAGTCTGTAGTTAGTACATACTTAAACTACAGTAACTACAGAGACTCTACGCTAAAAGGCTCTATATTTTACTACGCTAAAAGGCTATATATTTTACTACGCTAAAAGACCACTATTACATATAAAAACAATAAACATAACATACATATGAACAACAAATTGAATAAATAATTCAAGGTGTTATAAATAGAATTCTATTTAAGGTGAATGTCTATATTTAGAGAGATTCTAGGGTTTATTGCTTGGTGGCTAAGCCAATCCCTCCCAATAAATAGAAGGTTCTATTCCATTGTAATTCATCCTATATCAGTAAGAATTCTCTTCTCTCTCTTTTTCTCTACAATACTCTTATTCTTTTATTATTTCATAACATGTTATCAGCACGAGACTCTAACCAATTGAGTAGAAGATTTGGGATTGAGCATAATGATTGTCAATTATTCTATGAACTTCCTTCATGATTAAATTCTGGATTTAAGGTAAGTATTTTACTTTTCTCTTTCAAATTCTTGACATTCTATAATTTGATTTTAAATACAAGCAAAGACGATAAATTTTGATTGCAACTCTAATGGAGTTTGAAAGATATTATAACCACCCAAAGTGGTAAAATTTCTATGCCTTGCCATGATCAAATTCATGTATGATTGTGGGCAAAGAATTGAAAACCCGTCCCATTGAATTTGCTCCATTCTCATTCCCTTTAGAGAATGTGATAGCAGTATGTAATAAGTCTGAAAGAAGACAAAATTATTACTATGAATGTATCAGTGGATGTGGACGTGGCGATAGCCGAAATTATAATCGTCATCATTGTGGTAACGAGAACAATAAGGATTCTCAAAATAATCATTCACTTTGTGAAAGTAATATTTGTCATCGATTTGACATGAAATTTTATAAAGCACATATAGATGATTATGGTCCATTCATGATGTGAATATGACAACATCTAATTTATGAATACATATTCATTCTTGGAAGAATATGAACGTGCTAGTGGTAGTGAATATACCACACTCACTTCTAGAAGGAGGTTTGAGATGATATAAGAAAATAATGTCATTATTATGGCATAAATGGTCATTGGTCACGTACCTATTGCACACCAAAATATTTTGGTAATGCGATTATTAAAGAATAACATTAATGCAAGAAACATATCTTGCATATAATTTTGACCATAACCATAATGGTATAACTTTCTCTTTAAAAGAGATATTCACCATATTAATGTTGATGAATATATAGTAGTACAAAATTAATTGAGAACTCTGCAAGAGCCAATTATACTATTTTGGAGAAACACAATTGATTACCAATAAGGTATTATGTTGTAGTAAGTCTCAAAGAAACTTATTCAGTTTCCAAAGTACACGCGAAAGCAGTTGATTATATTGAGACTATAAATAAAGGAAAGATTTAATATCTTCTATTACTACAACTTGTAGCGGGGTAATATGTATGTGAAAAGTTACCCGCTTTATTCTTCAGTTTGTACTACACAAATAAAAGAATGCCACAATAAAGTAGAACTTTATTGATATAAAACTCATATTATAATAAACTTGAAGTTTATTGATATCCAATTGGCATAGCTGGTTTAGTCATATCAATTTAAGTATGATGTGCAAAAATAAAAGAGAATTTAAATGAGTAAACATTAAAGAACTAGAAAGTTCTTTACGAATTCTCCTAGGTTGCTTGTTCTCATTAATTAGTAGACCAACTAAAATTGGGATTGAATCCCATAAACGTTGGAAATATCAAGAGTGAATATGAGCTCATTTACTTGCCATGTATACCACATAAGATGCATCTATGAGATGGTTACATGTGCGATTATTATTAACCCGCAATATGATGTTTTGCAAGATAACTTGTTCAATAATTTAATTTCGAGCATAATTTCCAGATTTTCTACTCAAGAAAGTTTATCTTGATAAGTTGGTTTACATCACAGTTGGTTTAGCAAAATAATTTATTGAGTGTCTCCACTTAATAGCTAAACTATTGCTTATGAGAACAAAGTTACCCATATCAGTTTGTATATTACATTCTCTCCTCACAAGTGGTTCTGGGTCAGGAACCAAATAATTCCATCTTATTATTATTGATGTGCGGTGTATATTTTGATTAGCACCATGCCACACAAAGATGGACTCTCAAAGTTGAGGAAACAAGTTAGTTTTTCTAACATGAGGGGCAGACATGATAAACACTTGAGAAAAAATTACGTGGAACGGATTATCATTTGTATATATAGATCCTCGAATATCATAATATGAACTTGAAGTTCATAAAAAGATAATTCGTTTGCAATATATTTCAAAGCACGCCATACGCATTTGCTGACCCAAAGAAAGTAACTATATTCTCATTGCAAATGCTCATATTAAGTCCTAGAAAGACAAAGTCTATGGTACGCTTAAAGCGTATAGACAAATCGGTTTCAAATAGAACTTCTTGATAAAGAAGATGAGCAAATGATCAAAATTATCATAATAAAGGAGGCAAGTGATCTAGAAGATCACATAACATAACACTTTATAAAGTCTCATAAGAGATTCAGGTACCTGAATATATGAATGAAGAGATCTCTATGTTATGTCTTTATGAAAAAATATTGGAACCGATATAAAATGTTCGTCGACGACATCTATCATAGCGCTAAGTATAGATGAGGATCTTAAGTCTATCGAATATAGACACAAAAGTATTGGCCAAATGGAAGAGACATAATTCAAGTAGAATTGATTCCATATGAAAGACATATAATTTTGTCTATGTTGTTCAAATACTTGAAAGTATAAAGTCAATGGTATGTGCAATCAGTTTCCGATATCTTATATGTCTAGCATGACATAAAAACTTGATATGCATCTAAAGTCTATTATATGGCTTATATGACTTAACTTATATGACAATCCATGAAGGATTTAAGTTGCTTGAAGCATATACAATTCTTGATCTTGAAGTACCGCTTCCTCAGTGCAATTTGTGCACAAATGTATCTTGCTATAACTATAAGCATGATAATATGATAGCAAGAGTTTACCTCTATGTGAAGATATTGAACTGACGATTCCAACAAGATCATATGAAGACAATACATCTATTAAGAATGATGATTTCAAGGTTCAACATATTCATTCAAGTTAATATGGCTGATTTATTTATCAAATCTCTACCAAAGATCCTTTGAAGATGGTGCACAAGATTGAAATGCAAATGCTTAAAGATGTGAATTGATGCTCTCATCAGGGGGAGTTAATGCGCGTTGCACTCTTATTCCCTTACAAGGTTTTTTCCCATTGGATTTTCCTTACAAGGTTTTTAAAGAGACAACCAAAAAGCGTATTGTTAGATATGTGTACTCTTTTTCCTTTTTTACAATTTTTTTCCCATTGGGTTTTATTTAGTTAAGGTTTTAACGAGGCACATTATCTGTTGAATAGACATTCAAGAGGGAGTGTTATAAATAGAATTCTATTTAAGGTGAATGTCTATATTTAGAGAGATTCTAGGGTTTATTGCTTGGTGGCTAAGCCAATCTCTCCCGATAAATAGAGGGTTCTATTCCATTGTAATTCATCCCATATCAATAAGAATTCTCTTCTCTCTCTTTTTCTCTGCAATACTCTTCTTCTTTTATTGTTTCATAACACAAGGCTAATAATTAACTATTTTTTTGTCCCAAGGCTAATAATTCAATCCGGGTAAAAATAATATACAAATTTAAACACAAATCAACGTGAAAACACATAAAACAAATATGCATATGCTCTACGAGTTTTGACATAAACAAAATCGAAATACCTCGATTTAAGTTTTTTGAAATAGATCCAAATTGAATTTTTCAACCCGAAAGAAGGAATTCAAAGCTTGTGATGTGTGCGGGACCTACACTTTTCGCTTTTTGTGTACGGGTGGGGCCCAAGATTTTTTTTTAAAATTACGGGGGTGGGGTGGACCAGCAGTGGTGGGGAACAATGGCTTCTGTCGTGAAGCCAAGGAAGAAGAAGGGTCCCTATAATTTATTATAGGAAACGCAATACAATATTGCATTTTCCTTAAACGCAGTATTGTAATGCGTTTTCCTATAATAAATTATAGGGATTTGCAGTCCTGCAAAAGTGGGCCCAAATATTATAGAGAAACGCAGTACAATACTGCGTTTAAGTTAAACGCAGTATTGTACTGCGTTTAAGTTAAACACAGTATTGTACTGCGTTTTCCTAAAAAAGATTAATTTTTTAATAAAATACAGTATAGTATTGCATTTAACTTTAACGGCTAACTTTCCGTTAAAGTAAAATGTAATATTATACTGTGTTTTACGTATTTATGTAACTTTTTTTTAAACATTAGAAACGTATTTTGTGCCATTTTTAGCACTATTTAAGTTTCAGACTCACATTAAAATAAACTTTGAAGTGAGCTTGAAAAGGGTGAATGGGAGATAAGTACAATACATGGTCAATTCAAAACAACTGCCCTACTTAAAAATATTGAATCTTTCACTTGTAATCAATCACCAACTTCTTTATTTTTCAACGATCCTTTTAGGTTAATTGGTGCCAAGAAGCAATGAATTTCCTGTCTTTTTTTTTCTTTGGATTTCATTGGTTTGTGTTAAGTCATTTTAGTATGACTCATCCCGACCCCACCAACTTTTTTACTTTGAAATGCAAAGCATTTGACACCGTTAGTTATTGTTTTTGCAGGATGTACATAAATATTCTTGTTTCTCTTTATCCGTTTGGCTTTATCTGGTAATGTATGTTTGAATAGAGATCTTCTTTTTATATTTTTCTTAGATTTTTGAAATAAGATTGGATCCACAATTAATAGTGAGAAAGTGAAAGATAGAAAATACGAAGGGTTTTGGATTGACACACTATATTTAAGTAGCTGAAACGAGGATATTGAGATGAATGTGTGTGAACGGCTAAACTCGGAAAGTCCGATTTTATGATTATTATGACACTCCATAGCCCGTCTCCAGAAGGCTCGACTTCGGGGCAGTGCAAGCCGGTGGCTATCTTAGACAAGCGGGAAATTCCCAAAAGGCACGTGGCTAAAGCTGACCAGGTCTACAAGAATAGTACAAGTCCGTACCGTAACATTAAATAGTTGTACCAGCTGCATATCTTTGTAATAAATGCATATGTACTATGTTGGATTTCTCACTCCTATATAAAGGAGACCCTTGTCATTTTGTAGAGCACATGATATTCAATACAAGAACAAGAACATTCTCTGCTCTCTAACTTAAATATTCTCCATTGTCTTCTCTTTGATTTACTGCTTACATTTATTATGTTTCATTTATTGCTCTTCATTTACTACTCATCATTGATCATAAAGAGCCATTATCAAGGCCCTTAGGACTGTTAGTTCTTCATCGGCCATCCCCAGTCAGGTATTTTAGCTCGACCTTGAGGCCCAGCTTAGGCCAGTCCGAGACGCCGATTCGCAGCCATTTGGTTTGAATAACCATACTGCTCTTACTCTTATTTTACTTTCTTAGCATCTATCGCTTAACAACTAGCATTAATATAAATCACGTATTTTTAGAACCATAAAATCAAATCTAATTGTAATTACCATTTTCAAGGTAAATAGTATGGCGCCCACCGTGGGGCTAAAAATAATAGTGATTATTTTAGTACTGGTTTATCAAAAACACAAGTTATTCTTCATACTTTTTCTTGTCCAAGAGTCTTTGATTTCAGGTCAAAATGTCTAACTCAGTAAATACACATGAAAACAATGGTCCTGAGGACCATGGAGAGAATGGTGTAGCTGTTCCAGGCGTCGGTGTACCACTGCAAAACCCTGAGGACGCACCAAAGCCAATCCCCGCAGATGTGGGCTCACGCAATGCCCAACACGTCGATATAAGCTCCCACACTAACGAGAGTACACGCCAAGAAAACCAACAAGAAGCTCGGAGAGCCCCAGCTCGGGAAGAACGAGAGGTTAGCCTTCACGTCATTTTTGAGATATTGCACGCACACCAGCTAGCGATTGGTCAACTGCAAAGCTACCAAAAAACTCTAAGCACAGCAGCACCGGAAACGGCTCCTCAAGCCGAATAGGTACCGGAAAGATCGAGCAACAATGGGTCGGCAACCGACCCCGCTATTATGAAGATGCTCGAGGACCTCACAAAGAGGATTGAATCGGGCGAACAGAAGATAAAAGCTAATGACAAAAAGGTGGAGACCTACAATTCAAAGGTTGATCAGATCCCGGGCGCTCCCCGATTTTGAAGGGTATAGATTCAAAGAAATTCGTACAAAAGCCATTCCCATCAAGTGCTGTTCGAAGCCAATCCCGAAAAAATTCAGATTGCCTGATCTCCCGAAGCAAAATGGAACCTCGGACCCCAACGAGCACATCACTGCTTACACTTGTGCTGTAAAGGGAAAAGGACGACGAGATTGAATCCGTCCTGTTAAAAAAATTCGGAGAAACACTTTCAAAAAGGGGCCATGATGTGGTATCACAATCTATCCCCGAATTCGATAGACTCATTTTCCATGCTGGCAAATTCTTTTATAAAGGCACATGCCGGTGCCATCAAGGTTGCTACAAGGAAATCCGACGACTTCAAAATCAAATAGAGAGAAAACGAGATGCTACGGGAGTTTGTATCTCGCTTTCAAATGGAGCGAATGGAATTACCACCAGTCTCAGATGACTGGGCAGTGCAGGCAAGGTTTGAACGAGCGAATCTCGATAGCTTCGAAGCAACTAAAGCAGAACTTGGTTGAATATCCCGTCGTGACTTGGGCGGATGTCCACAACCGGTATCAATCAAAAATTAGGGTCGAGGATGACCAACTAGGAGCCCCCTCGGGCTCAGTATATCCTAGCAGGTTCCTGGCAAAGGAACCAAAGCCAAACAAGGAAAGGTACCAACCGTACACTGATGATCGAAGAAACGCCCCAAGGCGTAACATACCCCGAAACGACCAAAGGGCATATCGAGGTCAAAATCCTCGGGGACTCGTGAGCAGAGCCGGATTCGACAGACACTTAGGACCGATGGAGGCACCCCGATTATCTGAGTACAACTTCAACATTGATGTTTCAGACATCGTATCGGCCATAGGTAAAATCAAAGACACCAGGTGGCCAAAACCCATACTATCAGATCAATCACAAAGGAACCCTAACCTGATGTGCGAATTTCACGGCACACACGGTCATAGGACCGAAGATTGCAGACAGCTCCGAGAAGAAGTAGACCGACTAATTAACAAAGGGCACCTCCGAGAGTTCCTCAATGACCGAGCCAAAAATCAATTTCAGGAAAAGAGGCGAATAGGAAAAATGAAATAGAAGAGCCACAACATGTCATCCACATGATCGTTGGAGGAATCGACATCCCACAAGAACCCATTGTCAAATGAACAAAAATATCCATCACCAGGGAAAAGCGAACTCGAGGTTACATACCCGAGGATGCTCTCACATTCAACGAAGAGGACATTAAGGCCCTGTCTCAGCCTCATAACGACACATTGGTAATTTCTTTTCTTGTGAATACATTTCAAATTAAACGTGTACTTGTGGATCCAGGTAGCTCGGCCAACATTATTAGGTCGAGGGTGGTGGGGCAGCTCAGACTGCTCGACCAGATCGTGCCCCCTTCTCGAGTCCTCAACGGATTCAACATGGCGAGTGAGACAACGAAAGGGGAAATTACCCTTCCCGTCAACGTGGCCGGTAAAATCCAAAATGTCAAGTTTCATGTCATCGAAGGAGACATGAGATACAATGCCTTGCTCGGAAGGCCATGGATACATTGCATGAGAGCAGTACCATCAACCTTTCATCAAATGATGAAGTTTCCAATAAAGGACGGAATAAAAACGGTATACGGGGAGCAGCATGAAACATGCAACAAGAGAGATGTTCGCGGTGCACGATGTGGCATCGGCATCGACACCTTCAACATCGAAGGAGCCAAAGGATAAGCAAACAGCGAAGTAGCAATTATAATCTATATTCTCGGCTGCACTCGAGTAAATAAGTGAAGGACTGTACCCCATCCCCAGAGCGAGCGGTTGAAGCATATCGAGGCTCGAGCGCCATCACAACTAAGGTAAAACCGTCTCCCTTTTTATTCACGTCTTACACTAACCTGTGTGCAGGCGTCCAGTTAAGAAGAATCGAAGCACCTTCCAGCTTGAAGACCTTAGGTTTTAAAGCATGCGTTGCACTCTTTTCCTTGGATCGGATTTTATCCCAAGAAGGGTTTTACCGGCAAGATTTTTAACGAGGCAACATCTATATGCTACCTAAGGAGAACTTAACAAGTATTCAAGACTTCTATTCAATCAACCTCGAATATTGGGGGCATCCCCCCGGGAGATCATCTCCCCCGAGAAATCAAGATAAGCCAAAGAGGGTCTCAATAGAAAAATAATGTATCGGGCCAAACGTTCAAAAGAACTGTGTCCGTATAGAATAAATAGAACCCTCGACGGCGAAAACTATGTATACTTGTACCAAGTAATCAAGGAATATTTTTTGATTTTTTACCATCAGAACACTTTGTGCTTCAAAGAAGTTTGCTATTTTTACAAGAAACGACCCCAGGGCCAGAAATTTCCCGAACACTCGGGAACTGACACCAAAAACTTGAAGCCGTATGATCACCGGGCAGGAAACTTCGAGCTCATAAGCCCTTAATGAGGCAACATCAAAGAACGACTCTAGAGCAAAAAACTTTTGATGTCTCGGGGACTGTCGCCGATTGTCACCCTATCGAGCTATCAAAGACTCGAGGCCGTAAGACCCCAAGCAGGAAACCTCGAGCCCGAAAGCCCTCCATATGGTAATGCTAAGAAAATATAAGACCTACATAAGGCAATACCAAATCTATAAGACCTCAAGCAGGGCATGAATTATACTTGTGCCAAGTAACCTATCTGTAAGACCTCAAGTAAGGCATGTTCAAATTTATAAGACCTTACAAAAGGCATAATCCCGACCTTAAAGTCAAGGCTATATATTCGAACTTGTAAGACCCCTAAAAAGGCATACCCTCGATATAAAAGCCAAGGCTACCTCAGTCGGGGACTAAAAGGCTACAACCAAACATAATGACTACGGTCATAAGGCTCTGGCCAAACTAACGCGACTCGGGGATGCCCGACCGTCGCCATAAAATCACAAGCATTCAATTACTTCAAAAATACTTCGAAAAGAACCGGTTAATCAGGCTACCCTCGGCATAAGCAAAAGAGCTTCGATCATGTCAACTCCAAACAATGAAAAGGCTTCGAAACAATTTAGCCATCGAGTGAAACCTCCCGAGGTGATCGTTTATCGTTACATAATGGCTCACAATAGAGGTTTTTATCAAACCATCGAAGAGTCGGACGAACACAAAAACTTCACAAAGTCTTTAACGAGGGAAAAATAAAGCTATATTAGAGGTCGTACTAACCCAACGCATAAGAGCTTAAGCGCTAGCATATATTAGAGATCGTACCGACCCAACGCATAAGAGTCTAAGCGCCAACCTATATTAGAGGTCGTACCAACCCAATGCGTAAGAGCCTAAGCGCCAGTCTAAGAGGTCGTACTGACCCAACGCGTAAGAGCCTAAGGGCCAGCTGAAAAGAGCCTCAGGGCCGATTAGAGGTCGTACCGACCCAACGTGTAATAGCCTAAGTGCCAACCTATATTAGAGGTCGTACCGACCCAATGCGTAAGAGCCTAAGCGCCAACCCATATTAGAGGTCGTACCGACCAAATGCGTAAGAGCCTAAGCGCCAGCCTATATTAGAGGTCGTACCGATTCAACGCGTAAGAGCCTAAGGGCCAATTGAAAAGAGCCTCAGGGCCGATTAGAGGTTGCACCAACCCATCGCGTAAGAGCCTAAGAGTCGTCTCAAATAGCCCCGGGGCCAATTTTTAGGCCTGAAGGCTGATTAACTCAAGTCAAAACTTGACTCAGGGACTAAGCCCCAAATGGCCAACTTTCGACCCTTACAAATCGCTCAACAGTAGCAAGAACCTAAAGGTTTAATTTGAGGTCCAAAATTTGGACCAATTGTCAACAGACAAACGAAAGACATACACAAACGAAGGGAAATTCATGAAAAGGGAAATCGAAAAGGCTTCTTTTTATATGTATATGTGAAATAATACAAGACTTCATTTACAATATTCTCTAAGAGCATTGTACGCATAATCAGAAAGGAAAAGCCTAGTCTACTTTCCCCTCAGGGACTACGGCTCCATCGGCCCCTTGCTCATTATCTTCGGCATCGGATAAGAGGAACTTGGTGCCATATTCGTCCGCCTTTGCCTGCTCTATCTCTTTCAAGAGATCAAGGCCCCTAGCGTGGATCTCCTCGAGGGTTTTCCTCCGAGATTTGCACCTGGCATATTCATTGCTTCTGCTCTCCCGATCGGAAGCCCCTCTCAACTCAGCTCGAGCGTCGGCAACGTCTTTTAAATAGACGACAACTTTGTTATCAGCCTTAGCTCGGATCTCTTCAGCTTCAGCTTGAGCGTCCACGACCTCGACCTTCATCTTCAAAAGGTCAGACTCGAGCCATACAATCCTGCTCGCTTAGACCGAGCTATTTTCACGATCATTCCGGAGTTGCACCTTGAGGCAGAAGCCTTGGACAAAGCATTCTTCCTAGCCACAACTTGGGCATCTATTTGAGCCCTTAGCTCATTACACTCATACTTGGCCAGAACAACTTTGCCCCTAAGGCATTCCAGGTCTTCCGTCTTTCTCTGCAACTGAAGTATCAAAATATTAATCTCCAAGGATAGAAGAAGAAACATGTATCCCCTCGAAACAAAGGTTACCTGTCTCTCGAGGTGGCCTTCGTAGTTCTGGCTTCGATTCATTTCGTACCGAAGGTGTATCAACTCCTTTGCCCCTTTTATCACAAAGAAGCCTGAGGGATTTCTCCCCGTCCAAGGCTTTTCGCAACCCGATTTCACGGCGGAGCAACTCAGACTTAAGCTTGTCAAAGGCCTTGGAGAACGTTTCAACGGCGCAATCAATGCTTTTTGGGGAAATGGATCGGCGACGCGATCACCGCTTTTGGAAAAGCAAACCGGTGGTACATTCAATACTTCTAGGGAGACAAACCGACGGGACGTTCCAGTCACTTCGAACGCTTACATCATGATCATGACGTCATCACAAGATGTTCGAGAAAGTCGAGGTTAAGATCGTTCCTTATCATTTCATTTTAAGAAACGAGGGGACTATCTGTGTACGGCTAAAATCGGAGAGTCCGATTTTATGATTATTATGACACTCCATAGCCCGTCTCCAGAAGGCTCGACCTTGGGGCACTGCAAATCGGTGGCTATCTTAGACAAGCGGGAAATTCCTAAAAGGCACGTGGCTAAAGCTGACCAGGTCTACAAGAATAGTACAAGTCCGTACCGTGACATTAAATAGTTGTACCAGCTGCATATCTTTGTAATAAATACATATGTACTATGTTGGATTTCTCCTCCTATATAAAGAGGGCCCTTGTCATTTTGTAAAGCACATGATATTCAATACAAGAACAAGAATATTTTCTGCTCTCTAACTTAAACCTTCCCCATTGTTTTCTCTTTGATTTACTGCTTACATTTATTGTGTTTCATTTATTGTTCTTCATTTATTACTCATCATTGATCATAAAGAGCCATCATCAAGGCCCCTAGGGCTGTTAGTTCTTCATCGGCCATCCCAGTCAGATATTTTAGCTCGACCTCGAGGCCCAACTTAGGCTAGCCTGAGACGCCGATTCGCAGCCGTTTGGTCTGAATAACCACATTGCCTCTTACTCTTATTTTACTTTCCTAGCTCACACTTAGCATCTATCACTTAACAACTAGCATTAAAATAAATCACGTATTTTTATAACCACAAAATCAAATCTAATTGTAATTGTCATTTTCAAGGTAAACAGTGTGGTCATACCAGGAAGGACAGGATCAAGAATGAAGTTATTAGGGACAAGGTAAGAGTGACATCTACGAAGGACAAGTTGCCGGAGTCGTGGTTGAGATGGTTCGGGCATGTGAAGAGGAGAGACATAAATGCTCCGGTCAGGAGGTGTGAGAGGTTGTCCATTGCGGATCTGAGGAATGGAAGGGGCGAGCCTAAGAAGTAAGAAGTATTGGGGAGAGGTACTTATGCAGTATATGTCATTGCTCTAGCTTACCGAGGATATGACCTACGATAGAAAGACGTGGAGATCGAGGATTAAGGTTGTAGGTTGATAGATAGTAGTGTGTTCCTCTTAGGTTTACCGGTAGTACTAGGACTATTTTTGTATCATCTTATTTATGATTATTTACTATTACATGTTGTGTCATTCGCGCTCATTTCCTTAATATAGTGTTGTTACTATTGTTTGCTACTTGTTGCCTTATTTCCACTATTTCTTGAGCCGATGGTCTATCGAAAACAACCTCTTTATTTTTTTAAGGTAGGGATAAAGTCTGAGTATGCATTACCCTCCCCAAACCTTATTTATGAGAATACACCGGATTCGTTGTTGTTGTTGTTGTTGTTGCCCACTATATTTAAGTAGGATTTTACTAACGCAGCGTGAATTGTAAGCAGTAATTTTGACATACTTCCTTAAAAGGGGCGAGCAAACATGTCTATTTCGTTCCCATTTATGCACCTAATATTATTTGAGTAGTTCTATATTTTAATACTTGAAATTTCGATGACTCGTTGAAATATTAATATGACTTAAGTATTTGAAATACTTAGAGAGAGAAAAAAATGATTTCCAATTACAAGTCATCTTTTCACAATCTTTTTTTTTCTTTTCAAGTGAAGTTCATATTCAAATAATTTCAACTTCCAAAGTTTTTTCTATTAAAATTTAAATTCTAATTTTTTATTTTAACCAAATATCGTCAAAATGCTTGAATTCTTAACTTCAATTTTTCAATTTCTTGGCGAATTATAAGATCACAAAAAGTAGAGCTCTTGTTTAAATAATTTATCATTGCATTACCATACACATATACTTATCTTATATTCAATTTAATCGCACATAGAATAACACATAGATTCTGCATAACTTAATTTGAGAATTATTTAATACCACAAATCAAACGTTGCATTAGTTATATGATGGTTGTTTGTTTCTTATAAGGCCAACCAAATATTATCTTATGCAAGATTTTATGTACACGATTAAATGCTCTAATACCAAACCAAACGATCCCTTAATCAATAGAATTGGAGTAACAAACAGGGCAATAGTCGCAGGTTCGAGTCCGGAGTATGAAGTCGCTTTTATTGGAAAGCACTTTAACTTTAATGTGCAAATTTCGGCGCAAATCCTTTCTTATAATCAAAATTCAATGCGAATACCGAACAATCAGAGGAAAAAAAAAAACAAAACAAATGGAAGTGGAGTAAATGAATGGCATCAGCAAAGGCATAAGCACATTGCGCAATAATTAAAAGTGAATAAACCCAAGCCAGAATTCTCAATACTAAATTAAAGCAGAAAGGAACCTTCTTAGAACTACCCGCCAGTTCTTATTCAGGGTCCACACGCCATGGCCCCAGTTTAGATGATCAAACCAATCACAGCCCTCCACGTAATGAACTCCTTTTGGGTTCAAAAGGCCAAAGACCAAAGTTCAAAGCCAAAAGCTTTACAAACTCAGCTGTGTCACTGTAGTAGCAAGTGTTAACTGTGAGGGTGGAGAATTAACTGACCATGGTCACACTAACATTAGCCACCTCTATATAAACTTCACTCTTTTTTTGAGTATAGTTATAAGCAATATCATATACTAGAAAGTTTAGAGAGAGAAAAAAAGACATCAAAAAAGGTTAGAACTTTGAAATTTTTGCTCTCTATTTTTTGTTATTCATTTATGTAGCTTTCCCTTTTTGTTCCCCACTTAAAAATCTTCCATATTGATGGATAATGTTGTGTGTTAATTGTTACTACTATTATTGAGTGTTCAATTCTGAATTTGCTTTCTGTTACACTTAGTTCTTCAGGATTTTGAACTGAATTTGCCCAAATTCGTTGGGTTGTTGATGGATTAAAAAGCCATATTGATGGATAATGTTTGCTAATTGTTTTTTATTATTGCGTGTTCAATTCTGAATTCGCTTTAGAATATGCTTAGTTCTTTAGGATTCTTCTGAATTTTCCGTTTTGAGCTGTTTTTGCCCTCTTCCTGATCGTTTTATTGTGTATGTTATTGGGTTCCTTTGGTTCTTGTTTCTATGATGATCGTGTTATTATGGCATTAAGCAAGAACAATTTGTTCTTTTTCCACTGATAATCGTTTTGATGGTTATTCAATCGTGTATTTATGAAAGTTAGAGAAAAAAAGGAATTAAGTGTGTTGACTATGGCATCCAAATGGAGATTTTGTAGGTCTTTTTCAAGTCAAGACTTAGTCAATGGGCTAATCTTTGGTGCAATTTTAGTTATCATTTGAAGTTAACGAAAGTTACATCTGAAAGTGAACAGATTCATTTCTTAATTGGTGAATTTTCCATGTCTAGCAATCTTGCCATTAAGAGTTGTCATCATCAGATTCCCAATTTTGTTCAAACATTTTTAGATATATCTGGTAATTTAACTGGATGGGCTGATTGAACTCTGGTTGTTGCTTGTCAATTTGAGCTTCTGGTTCATTTTCTTTTTACATGGTACCCATGAACATGTTTGGTAATCAATAATTGATCATTTTTTCCAGCTCAGTGTCTTCATATTACCTTTTCGAATCTTCTATATTAACCATTACCCTTAAGTTATAACGGTAATCTATTTTAGATATGAGACAGATTCGATATGTCCCCCGAGATTATCTGTAAAAAATGGGTTTTTTCCTTTTCAAAATTAAAGGGCCGTTAGAAGTTGTATCTGATAAATCTATTGAATAATCTTTTGGATTTTGTTCTCTTTTATGGTTGTCGTCATATATAGAAAGAGCTCTTGGTGATGTAGTATCTGTCATTGTTTGTGCCTTTTGTCTCATTAACTTCTGTCTCTGATTCAACAGAGAAGGAGTAGATCAGAGCGCTAGCTTTTCCGCCTTTGATCTTTTTCATTGTTTACCATGTGTCCTCTGGCTCTGGCAGCTCCACCCCCAGGTCTTATCGGTTCCTGTTGGAGTGATGACCAAATCATTTTCTCCCTTGACCAAATCAACTGTGGATCACCTATCCCTGATGATGTGATTGTTGACAATCTTTATCAGTACGATCCTTCAAATTTGCCAGGTAAACATCAAGTCTAACGGCATTATTTATGCTGTCAGTTTACTCTACACTTATCAATGAAATGATGTTCATAAAATCTGACTTAATAACCCGCTATCCTGTTTGCAAAAGAATTTGTTTTATCATCTAAGCCGTGTTCAAATGGCTGTATCCAATTAGGAAATCTGAAATCACACTCCTCTTATCAATGAAATGATGTTCATAGAATCTATCTAAATAATCGACTATCCTATTTGCAAAAGAAAATTGTTTTATCATCTACACCGTTTTCAAATGGCTGTATCCAATTAGGAAATCTAAAACTTGATTTGCTTTTAATGGAAGGAGGATTGGATCTTAACGCCCCATTTAATTTTTATTCCTTGATAGAGCTTGTTGAAAAAAGGATAAAGCGCCTTGGAGTGAAGTAGATTGTAAAATACCAGATCGTGATTTTAATATCCTAAGCGCCCCAACTCATCAACGTCCTATTAGATTTTGAGCAATATGATGCAACATTATGGATATAATTTATGAATCTAAGAAAGCCACCCTTCTATTTCAAGAAGATAAGTAAATAATTAAAGTAATAGAACGACAACCTTCTAGGTGTAAATCTAATATCTTCTGACACATGTTCCTGTCTCTCTTCAATAGATTCTTGGTTTTTTAATCCCTCATAGTTGACTAAATTATCTATGTTCCCCAAGAATAGAGCTGGAGTATGGTTCTGGTGATTGCATTTAATAATCAATTTACTTTGAGGCAGCTTGAATCTCTTTTCTTACTAACCATTCATGGTACACGTAGCTGGAGCATGGTTTCTAGTAAGCTCAAATGAGAAAAAAGAGACGAAATACGGATTCTGGAGAGCAAAAGGTGAATCCTGTGAAATATTTGCAAATTCTGCTATCTATGGTTGGAGAACCACTTTTGAATTTGTTGAAGCCCAAGCCCCTATTGGACAGAAAACTGTCTGGATGATGCAAGAGTACAAAATAACACTGAAAGAGCAGCATGATCACACTAAGTCAAAGGTAATCTTTATTGCCATCTTTCCTCTATTCCAATACCTGATAATTTGTTGCTTCAGTCTTGTCAAACACGCAAGTGAATTGCTGGTTTGGTTGGATATTTTTTCAGGAGTCTGCACTTTGTAGAGTTTTCAGTTGCAGTGATGAGAACTTAAATAATGAGAGAAAGCCAGAGAACATAAACAAAGTCAATAATGAGACAAAGCCAGAGCACAGAAACGATGATCTTGACACCCTCTTACTCAGCTTGATGCCATCAATTACCCCACACACTAGCAGTAACGATGGGCAACATTCAATAGGTGAACCCCAGGTTGGTGCTGCTTCTTCCCCTTTTTCACTTGTCACTACAGTGTTGCTAATATCCAGATAGTTTTGACGTAGTTTTCTTGTTAAATGTATTCTGTATGTCGGTGTAGCTTGTCTGTGGGGCAAAATAAAGCCAGTAGAATGTTCTGAATGAGCTTGAGTTCAACTGTTGATGGTTCGTATTTTCCTGCTTCATTCATCTTTATGGTTAAAAAATCCTGAGATCAGTTTGAATATTCAGGATACTACACCTAGATAATTGTTGGTATGATGATGATATGTATTGAGCTTAAAGAAAAACGTGAGGATTCATATAGCCGTCCTCAACTTGTTTGGGACTGAGGCGTAGTAGTAGTAGTAGTAGTAGTTGTTGTTGTCTTGTACACCTAGATGATTGTGGCACAATAATCTGTGATAAGCATCATTTTAATTGCACATTTGGTGATAGAACAAGTTTCTGGTACGCATACCAGGTTATTGACATCAGATTTCCAACCTTGTGATTAGATCACTTGAAACACTGTTCCATTTAGCATTCTTTGACATTACATTCTCTTTGTTCTAGTGGTATTTTTCCACAGTGCACTTCTCTTGCCCTGGTAATTTGTTTGTATGCTGTTAGATGTTACCACGACCATCTAATCTCTTTTACAGGTAAAGAACCAGACAGAAGGGATTAGGCCAGATCACTTTGATGATGATATAGTAGCTGAGTTGGATTGCATTTTAAGAGAGGACTACTTGGAACTGAACGACCTTGTTGGTGTAGCATCACATTCGTCTAGTTCAGTGAATTCAAGTCGCCAGAGCTTGGCATCTGATGAGTATTTTGACTCTATGGCATTTTTACGGGATCTCGATGATGAGAAGAACCAAGATTTGCATGGAAAAGGTTCAACTAGCAATTATCGAATAATGATGTGCAGAAGAGCAAATGATGTGGTTATGCCGCCTGCACCTTTAGGTATGTAAACGTCTTTGCCCTCGCATGTTCCTTTTGATTATGACTTCAGTACATTTCTGTATACCTTACTTGTATTTCAACTTCTAGACCTTTAGGAAGACAGCATCGCCTGTGCTTCTACTTGTCTGCTAAGTAAAAGTTGTATCAATGGCTGTGCATGGTGGTCGAAAACACTGCTCCTCTTTTGATATTTTTCTAATTCTCAAGAACTATTTCGAAAAAAACAAATTGTTACCCCAAGATATCCAGGCAATAATATTGTAGGGAGCTCGAGGTCATGCATCATGCATCCGGATGCTTCATATTTATTATGAGTTAATTTCTCGGTTATTAGCTCGTCTTAATCTATAGTAGTCAAAAAAATTCACTCCTCTAAGAATCATATGAAGAATTGGTTCATCAATCTTTATTTTAGTTGATTGTCATGAAGAATTTGTTCTGTCATCATTTCACATACTTATTCAACAACAACAAAACGGGGTGTAATCCCACAAGTGGGGTCTCGGAAGGGTAGTGTGTATGCAGACCTTACCCCTGCCTTCTCTTGAAGGCTCTCTTGAAGGCAGAGGGGCTGTTTCCGGTAGATTTCACTCATCATTTCGAAGGAACAAAAACTGAAAGTGATTTAACATTAGTGAGAAACACATGAATGTGTAGAGCACAGCTTATTCTTTAATTCAATCCTTTAAAACATGCCAACATATAGCTTTGGCCTTGGAATTGCACAACAGAAAATGGATTTGAAAATCATTGACGACTATTGCAAATGTATTTACGAATAACGTCTTACAAATCTTGACGCCTCAGATAAAGAAGCTACATCAAGGTACATGCATGATTCAGAAAGTCAAATCCTGATGTTTATATCAACATGGAATTGGACTGGATTTATTAACCATCTCAAATAAGATGACATCTATGAAAATAATGCATTAGGATGCATGTAACAATTTGCAATGTCCGTTGTGCTTGAGCTTGACATCACATCTTTCTTGTGATCACAAACTGAATGTGCCACCCTTTTATTTGTAATAAACATATTCAGTTCTGCTTACTCTTGAAACCTACTGGCAGAATCTTATATTAGTGGGAGCGCGGCTGCAGCCAAATACACTCAACCAGGTCCTTCTAACAAAGCCGAATTCCCCAGTAAGTCATCCCCAGAACAGGATATTAAGAGGCTGAAGGCAGAGTGTACAAATGATGAAGGTCCATCACACTCTTATAGAGCGACGGCATCTTTCAGCAGCAGCAGTAGCCATGAACCTGTAACAACAAGAGAAGAGAAAAGAAAGAAGAAGCTCAAGAAGTTCCTCTGTTTCATGCCTTTCTAGTAAAGAAAGAAGCAGCAGCCTAGAAAAAGTATATCCCTTAGTAACTAAAACAACTTGGTTACAGCCTTAACTTAGCGCCCCCCCCCCCCCCCCAAAAAAAAAAAAATAGAAAAGCGAAAAAAAAAAAAGATAGGAAAAGGGGAACTTGGGGAGGCTGGGGGTTGGAGAGACAGTTTAAGCTATTGAATATTGATATTTTGTGCAGTTAGCTAAATTTTAAACTTGATGTTGAGTTTAAGATTTAGAATTAGAATTTGATTCTGCAGAGAGTCTAGAACTGATGTTCTCTTTAGTACAGTTGTAATATTAAGAGAGAAAAAATGTACTTTTTATATTTTCGTAATTCTTCAAATGATTACTGGATCATTCGTTAATAACAAAACTTTATTATGACTGGCTATTTGGGTTGGCTCTCATTTCTTAGAAAATAAATAAGTGCAATGAAAAAGAAAAAAAGAATAAAAAGATATCAAGTAACCAAAAGTTTCAGACAAACTACATTTGGAGATTAGAGTTGCAGTCACTGATTTGTAACTTCACTTTGGTACTGGATTCAAGTTTTGTGTAAAGATCGCTTGATTGAATCCATGTGAGTGGTTGATTCGCCTATGTATATTATTGCGCAAGTAACACATTTGTCGGGTTAAGTGGTTAAAAATAATTACATTCGAAAATATATTAAAATTATACCATGATTATGTATAAGATATTACTATTATTAATAAGGGACAATCCAAAGATTTTGTCGTCCTCACATTCAAGTTTCCAAAACTATTGCCCTTAATGTTGCCATTTTTTACTTTATCAATTTTGTGGGTGTTGAGTTAATGATACTACTTTTAAGTCCTATTTTATAATTTTATGGAATTCTTATTGGAGATAGTATACTTATGTTTCTACTATCCCTTCTCACCCTACATAAACCTTTTATTATGGTAGATGCCCTCAGACATTTCGTAAATAAAACTAACTTTTTAGATTTTCTTAAATCTTCAAATGGAGTCATGGTTACATCTTAACCAAAATGTTTGGTTCTATAATTAGAATTGTTGAAATACTATAGCTTATATGTACCTTTTACCTTTACAAATTCAAGAAATACAGGTAAGCATCCAAACTCCTATTCATCAGTTTTCATAATTTTATCGCTACATTATGCATCCTTTAAAAGTGAAAAGGTTCAAATATCAACAAGAGGAGTAAAACATATTAAGCCTAATATTTTTAAACTCTATTTTGGTGTGTGGATAGTTATAATTTTATTTTTCAGTTAAGAAGATTGTAGGAACTTAAGTATTGTTATTCCCAGGGGGTATCAACAAAGGTGTGTCTCCTTGGTCTTCTTTGCCTAATTTCAATTTGATTCTGGTTTTATTTCTTTTAAACTTATTCTTAAAGAAAAAAAAAATTCTTGGTTAGGTTTTTTGGTCTTTTAAATAGTTTTTTGGTTTTGTATAGAATATTTGTCACGGCCCAATTTCTCCCCCCGTGAACTATCGTGACGGCACCTAGTCTCTACGACTAGGTAAAACTAATATTGCGGGAATGAAATGAAAATACAAGAATAACAGCTAACAGATAAAGTAAATAAGCAGAAAGGGTACCACTCGGCATATACAGTAATCATCTTTCCCAAAACCCGATGTCACAAGCTTTTAAGAAGTCCTAATTGTTCTATACATCATTTCTACGGAAAAGAAGAAAATGAACATAGGGGATATAAGGGGACTTCGAGGTCTGCAGACGCGAGCAAATATACCTTGAAGTCTCCTGAAGCAGCAACCACACAGCTAGACTCGAGGCTGATAGCTAGTACCTGGATCTGCACACGGAAAACATGTGCAGGAAAGGGCATGAGTACACCACAACGGTACTCAGTAATTGCCAAGCCTAACCTCGGTCGAGTAATGACGAGATCAGGTCAGGACCCTACCAGCATAAATATAATGAAATAAGATAAAAGAATATTACAGTAAAATAAATACGGAAATCTAACAGGAATAGAACTCAATGGAAGCCCACATCTCAGAACACAGTAATAGCAACAAGGGATCTCTCGGGATACCGTCCCGTAGACCCAAATGTAAATGTACTGGGGGATCTCCCGGAATACCGTTCCGTAGTTCCAAAGTAAATATGCAGTGCTGGAGGATCTCCCGGGATACCGTCCCGTAGTCCCAAACGTAAATGTGTAGGGGGATCTCCCGGAATACCATTCCGTAGTCCTAAAGTAAATATGTAGTGCTGGGGGATCTTCCTGAATATCGTTCCGTAGTCTCAAAGTAAATATGTATTATAGGGGGATCTCCCGAAATACCGTTCTATAGTCCCAAAGTAAATATGTAGCTCAACCAAAGAGAGATAACAGTTACAATAAGAAACACAATTTAGGCTAAGTCCGAGTCAAAGAAGAACAAGAAATTTCACTAAAATATGCTACACAGAGTTCAGATAGGCAGTCAAGTATCAAGGCACGTAGGCATGCTTTCCTAAACTAAACAGGATAGTTACATATGCTAGTGTTACTCAATTAAAGGAAAAATAGATATTTACTTAATGAAAACAGGATTTTTCAACAAATAGCCCGTGTACGCACTCGTCACCTCACGTGCATGTCGCTCATATATCAAACAGTACCAAACCCTAAGGGGAGTTCCTTCACACAAGGTTAAACAAACCACTTACCTCGAACCAAAGGTCACTAAAAACTCAATCACAGCTTTGCCTTACAAACACGCCTCCGAACCAACAATATCTAGCAAATTACCAACCAAACGTTTCAAAATAAGCCTTAGGAATCACCCACGATAACAAAGGACTCAATTTAGGTCATTATTGAATAAGTCAACAAAAGTCAATACTCGGGCCCGCTTGGTCCAATTCTGAAATTCAGACCAAAACTCGATTATCCATTCACCCCCGAGTTCGCATATACAATTGGTTTTGGAATCCGACCTCAATTTGGGGTCTAAATCCCCAAATTTTGAATCCCTAATTTCTACCCAAAAATCCCCAATTCCACCATGAAAACCTTAGATTCTAGGTTAAAATCTTGTAAAATGAAGTGAAAGATTGAAAGAAACTAGTTAAGAATCATTTACCTATGATTTGGGGAAGAAAAAGTCTTTGGAAAATCGCCACTTGTGTTTTAGGTTTTGAAAAATTGAAGAATGAATGAAAAATCACGTCCAAACGTCATTGCAAATGCGAGCCCCGCAAATGCGAAGAACTTATCGTAAATGCGAAGGTCTCCTCATTCCTACTTTTATCGCAAATGCTAAGAGAGTCTCATAAATGCGAGCCTGACCCTCCGCAATTGCGACCAATTGATCGCAATTGCAATCCCTACCATTCCCAGACTCCCTTCGCAAATGCGTAGGAAACTTTGCAATTGTGTTTGCGAACACTGTTGGCCCAGCTTCTCCTCGCAAATGCGGACCCCCCAGAGGTCGCAATTGCGATGCCTGATCTCGCAAATGCAAGATCAGAGGCCTGCAACCTGCTCAGTTACACCAGCAATTTTTTTCCAAGTTAAAATCACTCCGTAGCCTATTTGAAACTCACCCGAGCTCTCGGGGCTCCAAACCAAACATGCACACAAGTATTAAAATATCATACGAACTTGCTCGCGCGGTCAAATCGCTAAAATAACACCTAAAACCACGAATTTAGCACCAAATCAAATGAAATTCTCAAGAACACTTTGAAATTTCTATTTTCTCAACTGGACGTCCGAATCACGTCAAACCAACTTCGTTTCTCACCAAATTTCACAGACATCTCTTAAATATTATATTAAACATGTACCGAACTCCGAAACCAAAATACGGACCCGATACCAACAAGATCAAACATTAAAAATTTCTTAAAAACCATTAAATTTTTAGACTCTCAATTTTCTACAAAAATTTATAACTCGAGCTAGAGACCTCCGATTCCGATTCCGATTCCGGGCATACGCCCAGGTCCCATATTTCGATACGGACCCACCGGGATCGTTAAAATATAAATCCGGATCCGTTTATCAAAAATGCTCATGAAGTCAACTCAAATGAAGTTTTTAAGCAAAAATCTTTGTTTTTACCAACTTTAAACATAAAAGCTTTCCGCAAATACGTCCGGACTGCGCACACAAATCAAGGAGGGATAAAATAAGGTTTTTAAGGCCTCAGAACACAGAATTTGGTTTTAATTCATAAGATGACCTATCGGGTCATCACAATATTTTGGTTAGTTTTGTTTTTCAAAACCTAACTTTGTGCTATTTTTTTTTTCTTTTTTTCTTTTTTTCCCTGTTTCGTTCTTACCTCTAAATATAAAATAGAAACTTGCAGTTTAAAGGTAGCAACCAGCAAACTAAAGCCAAGTGAGTTCAAACATAAGGGAATTAGATTTGTTCTTGGTTGTGTTGACATGAGTTCTAAGAAATTCTCTTAAATATGATACATGGTATATCAATTCGGTATTCCTAAGGAATACAAGACTGAAAACGTGCCCGTGGATTTGAATTTTATCTTGGCTATAATTTGAGTACACACGATTATTTTTTATCAGGAGAAATAAGATATTTGGTGAAAACTTAAAAACATAATGCAAATTATTCTTTTTAATCATATGTATTACTTTTCGGCTTTAAATTTAGGCCCGAGCTCAGCACAGGCTTACTGCGACTAGTGTGTTATATGTATTAGTATGCAAATAATATATATATTATCGTCTATTATTTTTTAAACGGCTATATAATGCGATTTTCCTTAAATTATATGCTCTAGATTGTAGTTTAGATTTGCAATACATAAGTGAAAGATATTTGATAAAATGATGACCACGTGACTTGAATCTACCCAATTTGATACGATAAACAATGTTAGTACTTTGAGAAGGATGGCTCTTCTCAATGTGAAAACACTATATCTATTTAGAAGAATATTGATTGATAATAGTTTCATAAGTAGCCTTAATTTCGTTTTGCTTCAAAACTTTGAAGGAGCTTTTGCTAAAAAGAATTCAACTATTTACAAAAATTATTTTCTTAATTAAACACAAGAAGAAATGTTATTCAAAAAGTTTCAACCAAACATCAAGAAAGAAATGTTTTATGTTTTTTGCTAAAATTGAAATACTTGTATACAGTCAAAATCGGACCTCTCCAACTTTGTATGGCTAATCGAAACTAGGGTGGAAGACCAAAGCGCGGCCTCACATTGCATCAGATCATGGTACGAAGATGGATAGCTAACCTCGTGAGTCGATGATCGATCAAGATCGAGACCAGCCGTGATCGAGACCGAAGCAAGATAGGGACCGAGCATGATCGAAGAAAGCTTGCTAAACCGAATAATAGAAAGCCGAGATATCCGTGACCAGGCAAAGATCGTGGCGGAAATCTCAGCACGTATCAAGTCAAGACCGGACATTTAACCAATCATGGGATCCCCTTCTATATTTAGAATTGTATCCTAAGTAGAATTCCTCTACTATATAAAGAGGGTTATAATCATTTAGTAAACATCATATTCACGCATAATCAAGCAATATACTACATTTTTTCTCTTAAGCTCTCTTAAGTTCTGCTGTTTAGTTCATACCTTTTTAGTATACTCAATTGTTCGAGGGCGATCTAGCTCGATGGCTACAATTCTTCATCATATTAGTTTGCTTTATTTTACTGTTAGTTTCTAAATTAATTCTCATATTTATCAGCTTGTGCCAAGTGAAATCACATATCCTTAAAAACAATTATAAGTTTAATTGTTATCCAATTTTAAGGTTAAACAGTTCGGCACCACTGTAGGGCTAAGGATAATAGTGATTGCCTGATATAATTTTCGTAACACACATTATTTTATGCTTGTTCTTTGAAGTGTCTTTGATTCTAGGATCAACATGTCAAACTCTCAAGTAGCACCCATACACACAGACAATGGCCTTGGTTTCCATGGCAAGAACGACAACATAACTGCCCCAGAAAATGGAGTACCTCCAGTAAATCTCGATGGAGCCCCGACCATAGACCCAATCGAAGTCAGCTCCCATATTGCCATTAATGGAAATTTGGCTGTCAATCCTAAAAATAGCATCCGCAGAGATGCTCGAATAGCCGATCAGAACGCATAGAGCGGTGAAGAAGGCGGGATTAGCCTTCAAATGATATTCGAAATGTTGCAGGCTCAACAAGCTGCAATAACGCAACTCCAAAATCAGAATTGTGCACCAAGCATGATCGAGCTCGAGTCATCACAAAAAATTATTCATAGATCCAAATCGGTGCCAAAGAGATCGAATGGAGGAGAATCGGAGACCAAATCCTTCTATCGTAAAGATGCTCGAGGAAATGACAAAGGAAATCAAGATAGGGGAAAAGAAGATCGAGGAAAACAATAAGAAAGTGAAAACTTATAACTCCAGGGTCGACCAAATCCCAGGGGAACCACCGGTATTAGGGCTTGATTCTAAAAAGTTTGTCCAAAAACCTTTCCCCTTGAGTGAGGCTCCAAAGTCAATCCCTAAGAAGTTCTGTATTCCTGAGATTCCGAAGTATAACAGGATGATAGATCCAAACGAACACATCACCTCATATACGTGCGCTATCAAGGGAAATGACTTGGACGATGATGAGATTGAATCCCTATTGCTAAAAAAATTCGGGGAGACTCTATCGAAGGGTGCTATGATATGGTACCATAATTTACTACCTAATTCTATTGATTCATTTGCTATGCTTGCAGATTCCTTTGTAAAGGCACACGCCGGAGCTATTAAGGTTGCAACAAGAAGGTCAGACCTATTCAAGGTAAGACAGAGAGATAACGAGATGCTCAGGGAATTCGTATCTCGGTTCCAAATAGAGAGAATGGATTTGCCACCGGTCAATGATGATTTGGCTGTCTAGGTCTTCACTCAAGGTCTCAATGTTCGGAGTTCCATAGCTTTACAGTAGTTGAAGCAAAATTTGATCGAGTATCCAGCTGTCACTTGGGCCGATGTACATAATCGATATAGTCAAAAATCAGGGTCGAAGATGGTTAACTAGGAACTCCAATCGGGTCTGTTTATCCTAACAGGCCCACAGATAGAATCAAGAGGGACATCGATCAAGAGCCAAGGTCGAATAGAGATCGATACCAACCGTACAACGGAGATCGAAGAGGCAGCGGGTCTGGACGAATCTTTGCATGGAATGAGAGGAAAAACGATCGGGGTCAAAGTTTACGGGGACTCATAAGAAAATGTAGTTTTGACAGGTATGCCAGGCCCAAAGAAGCTCCTCGATTATCGAAATTTAACTTCAGTGTAGATGCATCAGCCATCAAACGTAACAAGGATACTAGATGGCCTCGACCTCTACAGACTGATCTAGCCCAAAGAAACCCCAACCAAATATGCAAGTATCATGGAACTCATGGTCATAAAATAGAAGATTGCAGGTAGCTAAGGGAGGAAGTAGCCTGATTATTTAATCATAGGCATCTTCGAGAATTCTTAAGTGATCGGGCCAAGAACCACTTTAAAAACAGAGATTCAAATAGACAGAATGAGCAAGAAGAGCCACATCATGTGATTCGTATGATCGTTGGAGGGGTAGATGTTCCTCAAGGATCGATATTTAAATGCACCAAGGTGACGATCACAAAGGAAAAATGAACTCGGGACTACTTACCATAAGAAACCTTGTCTTTCAATGATGAGGATGTAGAAGGGATCGAACAACCTCATAATGACGCACTGGTAATATCTGTCTTTATGAATAAAATTCAAGTTAAACGTGTGTTGATTGATGTAGGAAGCTCGACCAACATTATTCGATCAAGGGTCGTGGAACAGCTGGGCTTACGAGATCAAATTGTGCCCGCCTCCCGAGTACTTAATAGCTTCAACATGGAAAGCAAAACCACCAAAGGTGAAATTATTTTACCAGTAAACGTGGCGGGGACCATCTAAGAAGCAAAGTTCCATGTGATCGAGGGTGAGATGAGGTACAATACACTACTCGGAAGGCCTTGGATCCATAATATGAGGGCAGTACCTCGACCCTTCATCAAGTTCTGAAGTTCCTGACATCGGAGGGAGTCAAAACAGTGTATGGGGAACAGCTTGCCACTAAGGAGATGTTTGCAATCGATGAAGTGATATCAGTATCAACACTTTCATCAGCAAAGAGATCAGATTCAAAGGGAAAGCAGGAGGCCAAATAGCAACCAAAACCACCAGCCTCGACCCAACCGGAGGAGCAAGGAACTTATGAGGATGATGATTGTATGATACCTCGATCCTTCATAATCCCCGATGATTCTGACGCCACAAAATTAACGGTTAAAGAGCTGTAACTAATCATTCTGATCGAGCATCTGCCCGATCGAAAGGTATACCTAGGCACGGGGTTTACTCCTGAGCTCAGGAAAAAACTTATTCAATTTCTTAAAGCTAATATGGATTATTTTTCCTGGTCCCATCTCGATATGATAGGGATCCCACCGGAGATCACTACTCATAAACTAAGCCTGGACCCGAAGTTCTGCCCGGTGAAACAGAAAAGGAGGCTTCAGTCCGAGGTAAAATAGCTTTCATCAAAGATGAGGTAACCAAACTTCTCAAAATAGGATCCATTCGGGAAGTAAAGTACCCCGAATGGTTAGCAAATCTAGTAGTAGTCCCTAAGAAGGCAGGGGCGGACCCAGTGCATGGGCTACGGGTTCCTAGGAACCCAGTAACTCTTGCGTAGACCCTGTATTTATATTAAGAAATTCACTAAATATTAGTAAATATCTTACTATGAACCTAGTTATTATTATATATTAATATAAAATTACGGTAGGAACCCATAAGTCTCAAATCCTGGATCCGCCTTTGTAAGAAGGGAAGCAAACTTAGAATATGTATAAATTATAAAGACTTGAATAAAGCATGCCCCAAGGATTCTTTTCCCTTGCCTAACATCGATCGTATAATCTATGCCATAGCTGGCTACGAGACTCTCAATTTTCTCGATGCCTACTCCGGGTACAACCAAATATAAATGAACCCGGAGGACGAGGAAAAGATCTCGTTTATCACTAAGCATGGCACCTATTGTTATGATGTAATGTTGTTCGGACTAAAAAATGCTAATGTGACCTATCAACGCCTAGTAAATTGAAGTTCGAACAACAAATAGGGAAATCTATGGAAGTTTATATTGATCACATGCTAGTTAAGTCTCTACGTGCGGAGGACCATTTGAAACATTTGCAGGAGACTTTCGATATACTAAGGAAGTACATATGAAGCTTAACCCAGAAAAGTACGCTATCGAGGTTGGCTCGGGCAAGTTTCTCAGCTTCATGGTGTCCAATCGGAGGATTGAGATCAACCCCGATAAAATCAAAGCTATTGAGGATATCAAGGTTGTAGATAATGTAAAGGTTGTGCAGAGGCTAACAGGGCGCATAGCCGCCCTAGGGCGATTCATTTCGAGATCCTCAGACATGAGTCACTGATTCTTCTCGCTGCTTAGGAAGAAGAATTTTTTTGCATGGACCCCGGAATGCCAGCAGGACTTGGAGGGATTAAAGCGATATTTATCGAGCCCGCCGTTGCTTCATACCCCTAAAATGGACGAACAACTTTACTTGTACTTGGCAATCTCGAAAATAATGGTAAGTGGAGTCCTGGTCCGAGAAGAGCAAGGTACGCAATCCCTGTCTATTATGTTAGGTGAGGCCGAAACTAGGTATCCTTACTTAGAAAAATTAGCGCTCGCTTTGATAAGCGCCTCTAGGAAATTAAAACCATATTTTCAATGTCATCCCATATGTGTTGTAACGACTTATCTCCTTCGAAATATTTTGCATAAACTCGAACTTTCGGGGCAATTGGACAAATAGGTCGTGGAACTCAGCGGTATGATATTGAGTATCGACCCCGAACAACCATCAAGTCTTAAATCTTGGCAGACTTCATGGCTGACGTCACACTGGCCCTAGTACCCGAAGTCAAAAGAGAATTGTTAGTCAACTCGAGTACATCTTTGGGGATCTGGACCCTCTTTACTGATGGTGCTTCGAACTTATAGGGGTCCGGAGTCGGCATCGTGCTAAAACCTATCCACTGGTAACATGGTTAGACAATCTATTAAAACTATCAAATTGACTAACAACGAGGCCAAATATGAAGCTATGATTTTAGGTCTCGAACTAGCCAAAAGCTTGGGAGCAGAGGTGATCGAAGCCAAATGCGACCCCTTCCTTGTTGTGACTTAGGTTAATGAGACCTTTGAAGTTCGGGAAGAGCGAATGCTAAGATATTTGGACAAGCTATAGGTAACTCTACATCGATTCTAAGAAGGGACTTTGCAACATGTGCTTCAAGATCAAATTAGCAAAGTCGATGCCCTCACGAACCTAGGCTCGTCGGTCGAAGACAAAAAACTCGATTCGGGGGCTGTTGTACAACTAATGAGGTTAGTGGTCGAAGAAGGCCATGCCGAGATAAATTCCACAAGCTTGACTTGGGATTAGAGAAATAAGTATATAGAGTACTTGAAGAACGAAATACTTCCTTCAGACCCAAAGGAATCGAGGGCCCTGCGTACGAAGGCAGCACGATTTAGCTTGTCCGGAGATAGAACCTTACTCAGGAGGATGTTCGGCAGTCCGCTAGTGATATGTCTGGGATCGGGTGACACCGAGTATGTTTTAAGGGAAATCCATGAATGCACATGTGGGAATCACTCAGGCACCGAATCGTTGGTCCGAAAGGTAATCCAAGTCGGCTATTACTAGATTGATATAGAAAAGGATGCGAAGGAGTTTGTGCAAAAATATAATAAGTGTCAAAGGCATGCTCTGATGATTCATCAACCCGAGGAGCTACTACATTCGGTTTTATCCCCATGGCCATTCATGAAGTAGGGGATGGACATCGTCAGCCTCCTTCCATCGTCGCCAGGTAAGGCTCAATTTTTTTTATTTATGACTTACTATTTTTCTAAGTGGGTTGAAGCACAGGCCGATCAGAAGGTCAGAGAAAAAGAAGTCATCGACTTCATTTGGGACCATATCGTGTGTTGATTCAGGATACCATCCCAAATTGCCCGCAACAACGGAAAATAGTTTGTTGGCACCAAGGCGACTAAGTTTCTCAAAGGCCTCAAGATCAAAAGGATCTTATCAACACCTTATCACCCTAGTGGAAATGGGCAGGCCAAATCGACCAACAAAACCATAATACAAAACCTTAAGAAAAGGTTGACCGACGCCAAAGGAAAATGGAAAGAAGTCCTGCCCGAAGTCCTTTAGGCATATCATACAACTTCGAAGTCCAGTACCGGGGCTACACCATTCTCTTTGGTTTATGGCACCGAAGCTTTAATACCTATCGAAGTTGGGGATCCACGCATAAGATTCCGATATGCGATAAAGGAATCGAATGACGAGGCCATGAATACGATCCTGGAACTATTGGATGAACGACGTGAATATACCTCTATTCGACTGGCCGCCCAAAAATAACGAATCGAGAGGTATTACAATCGCCCAAATTTCGATACTTTAATGTCGGGGACTTGGTACTAAGGAAGGTAACGCTAAGCATCCAAAACCCAAATGAAGGAAAATTGGGTCCAAACCGAAAAAGTCCATACCAGATTCTCAAAATTATAGGAAAAGGATCCTACAAGCTCGGCACGATGAACGATGAACAATTACCAAACAATTGGAGCGTATCACACTTAAAACGATACTACTGCTAAGGTACGCCCCCTTCAATGTTCATTTATATTTTAAACTAAATTTTGTAGGTGTTCAATCAGAAATGGCGATGGACGCCTTGATACGAAGTCTTTGGATCTGAAAGCACGCGTTGCACTCTTCTTTCCTTAGACCGGTTTTGTCCCAAATGGGTTTTTCGATAAGGTTTTAATGAGGAAACCATTGATTGTGCTAACTTAGAACAATTCTATAGTATCCGAGGCTTCTTTACAATCAACCTCAAATACTGGGGGCGTCACCCTCAAATGTTAACTTTTTTGCGAGGAAATTACTTCATGGAATCAGGGTCTCGATAGGAAAATTTGTAAGGGCCAAACGGTCAAACAAACCGTGCCCGCGTAGTTTGCTCGAGCCCTAGCATAGAACATGTACGCATGTATAATCAACTGTAAAGAGAAGTATTTTTTCTTTGCCAATATCTCATGCCTTAGAACAATTTTTCTACTTTACAATTCATACTCTTGATCTATTATGTAAACATGCTCATGGGTCGATCATAAACTGTCACGATCCGGATTTTTCACCCTCGTGAGTCGTGATGTCGCCTAGTAAAGAAAGCTAGGCAAGCCAACTATTCCGATTAATTTACCATTTTCATTTTTAACCTTTTAACAATTGCAATTTATAAACAACGGAAGTAATAATGCGAAAGAACAAAATTTAATAATTTAGCTAATACCAATACGAATCCATAAACATAAACCACCCAAAACTGGTGTCACAATCTCACGGACTATCTAAGAAAACTACAAATAGGGTCTGAACAAGAAAGTACATGTCTGTCTATGAAATAGAAAAGAACAGAAATAAACTAGATAGGAAAGGGATGCCAGGGCTTGCGGACGCCTGCAGGACTACCTCACGTCTCCTGATGGACTGAAGGCAGCAACCCCTAGCTAAGGTTCGTATGCTCCAGTACCGGGATCTGCACAAAATATTGCAAAGTGTTGTATCAGTACAACTGATCCCATGTACTGAGTAAGTGTCGAGCCTAACCTTGGCGAAGTAGTGACGAGGATAGGACACCACAAACAATGCAGTTAAATTGTATCTAGCAGAATAACAGTAATAGAAAAAATTCAAAAGTAACCGGGGGGGGGGAGAGGTAACATGCTGTGGGGGAAATACCAACGTAAAGAATCACAGTAATTGTGGAATAAGACAATTAAGGTAATTGAACCGAAAGTAGCAAGAAATCATAACAAACATGCAATAAGTGTACGACATCACCCTTCGTTCTTTTACTCTCAATCCTCACCAATGCAATCAAGTAATAAAAATGTGCACGGCATCACCCTTCGTGCTTTATCTCTCTTCCTCACCATATGCATCAATATCAATGAAAATGTACACGACATCACCCTTCGTGCTTTATCACTCTTTCCCATGTGCATAAATATGAATGTGCACGAAATCACCCTTCGTGCTTTATCTCTCTTTCCTCACCCAAACAATAGCAGCAGCAACATCCCTGCAAGGGAATCAACAACAAGAATAAGAGAATCAACAGTAAGAGACAAATACGTCCCGGCAAGGGAATCAGCTATAACCAAACTTGTAGCAACAATTAACTTCACAAATGAACCTCAACTGGAGCCAATGCTCAATAATAAACCAATACCAATAAGATAATCATACGTCTTGCTCAACATGGATAATCAACAATTTAGGCAATTGTAGTACTTATTAAGAAACACAACGATTACAATATAAAACTTACGGGCATGCTTGACACCAACGTATAGATACTCGTCACCACACTTATACGCCATACATTACTCTAGCACATAGCAAATAAAGCAGAATACTTATTCCCTCAAGCTAAGGTTAGACCAAACACTTACTTCGAACTTTCACAGCCAACTCAAATATCAAACACCGATTTTCCTTTAGAATTCACCTCCAATTTACTTGTATCTAGCCCTTATTAATTTAACAACATCAATAAATGCTAAAGAATTCATACTCAATGCTTAATTATAGGTTTTCTATCATTTTCCCCCAAAAGTCAAAAATCGACCCCAAGCCCACTTGGTCAAAACTCGAAGTTCAGACCAAAACCCGATCACCCATTCACCCACGAGCCCGAATATGCAATTAGTTTTGAAATCCGACCCCAAAACGAGGTCTAAATTTCAATTATTCAAAAAGCCCTAACTCTACCAAAAACCCCTAATCCTACCATGGAAGAACAATATTTAGGCCTAGAAATGTAATGTGTGTTGATGGAAAATGAAGGAGATGGGTTTAGGAACACATACCTACGATTTGGTGATGATTTTGCTCTTCAAAAATCGCCTAGGTTCTGATTTTGGGGAAGGAGGTGTGAAAATATAGCTTATTCCCGTTTCTGCTACTGTTTAAAATAGCTGGGTGACAGTGTTCATCGCGTTCACATGAGCACTGTCGAGTTAGCGAAGAGCTGCCAGTGGTGGACTTACGCGATCGCGGGAGAAGCTTCGCGTTCGCGAAGGCTTAGCCCAACCCTGCCTTCGCGTTCGTGATAGAGGGGTTGTATTCACATAGTTCTTCCTAGGTTACCTGACCAGCCCATCCCAAATCTATGCATTCACAATTGACCGGTCGCGTTCGCGTAGAGCAAACCTCCCAATGCTCCCCGTTCGCAATTCGGGTCTCGCGTTCGCATAGGGTAAAATCCTCCCCAGCCCTATTTCCCTTTCGCAATCGCGAGAATGGCTTCGTGGCCGCGAAACACAAAAGGTCTGTGCACCAGAAGCAGCAAAACCTGCAATTTTCTAAGTGTAAACAATTCCCGTGGCCTATCCAAAACTCACCCGAGCCCTCGGGGCTCCAAACCAAACATGCACACTAACCTAAAACATCGTACGGATTTGCTCCATGATCAAATTGCCAAAATAATGCCTCGAACTACGAGTTTAGCATCAAAATCAAAGAAAAATCTCAAGAACTCTTAAGTTTCAAATTTCACAACTGAGGGTCCGATTCACGTCATATGAAGTCCGTTTCTTACCAAATTTTACAGGCACATCTTAAATACCATATAAGACCCGTACGGGCTCCGGAACCAAAATACGAGCCCGATACCATCAAATTCAAACACATTTAAATTTTTCAAAAACTCCTAAAATTTCAGTTAAATAATTTTCTTCAGAAATTCATTTCTCGGGCTTAGGACCTCGGATTTCAATTCCGGGCATACGCCCAAGTCCCATATTTTACTACGGACCCTCCGGAACCATCAAATCACTGGTCCAGGTCCTTTTGCCCAAAATATTGACCGAAGTCAACTTAAATTCAATTTTAAAGGCAAAATCAGCATTTTTATAAAATTTTCACATAAAAGTGTTCCGGATATACGCACAGAATATGCACACAAATCGAGGCAATATAAAGGAGGGTTTTTAGTCCTTGGAACACAAAATTGACTTGTAAATCAAGTGATGACCTTTTGGGTCATCACATCCTCCACCTCTAAAACAACTGTTCGTCCTCGAACGGACATAGAAAAGAAGTACATGAGTTAGGGAAAAGATAGGGATATCGGCTCTACATATCGGACTCGGACTCCCAGGTAACTACCTCGGTAGGCTAACCTCTCAACTGAACACTAACTGAAGGGAACTTCTTCTATCTTAATTGACGAACTTGCCGGTCTAAAATAGCTACTGGCTCCTCCTCCTAGGTCAAGTCCTTGTCCAACTGGACAGTGCCGGAGTCTAACACGTGGGATGGATCGTCGTGATACTTCTGAAGCACAGACACATGAAACACTGGGTGCACGACTGATAAACTCGGCAGCAACTCAAGTCTGTTAGCCACCTCTCCCACTCGATCAAGAATCTCAAAAGGACCAATGAACCTAGGGCTTAGCTTGCCCTTCTTCCCAAATCTCTTCATGCGTGACACCCGAAGCAACACTCGCTCTCCGACCATACTGAATGATCTTCACCTTATCCAAGGCATCCTGAACTAACTTTGTACCCAACAACTGAGCCTCTCATGGCTCAAACCACCCAACCGGCGACCGACATTGTCTACCATATAATGCCTCACAGGGAGCCATTTGAATGCTCGATTGGTAGCTACTGTTATAGGCAAACTTTGCTAATGGCAAGAATTGATCCCAAGAACCTCCAAAGTCAATAACACATGCTCGGAGCATATCCTCCAAAATCTGAATAGTACACTCGGACTGTCCGTCCGTCTGGGGATAAAATGATGTGCTCAACTCGACCCGTGTGCCCAACTCACGCTGAACTACCCTCCAGAAATGCGAGGTAAACTGCGTACGCCGGTCAGAAATGATAGACACAAGCACACAATGAAGACGAACAATCTTCCAGATATAGATCTCAGCCAACCGCTCCGAGGAATAGGAAACTGTCACAATAATGAAATGCGCTAACTTGGTCAGCCTATCAGTAATAACCCATACTGCATCGAACTTCCTCTGAGTCCGTGGGAGTCCAACAACGAAGTCCATAGTGATCCACTCCCACTTCCACTCAGAAATCTCAATCTTCTGAAACAAACTACCAGGTCTCTAATGCGCATACTTTACCTGTTGACAATTCAAACACTGAGCTACATACGCAATAATATCCTTCTTCATCCTTATCCACCAATAATGCTGCCGCAAATCCTGATACATCTTAGCGGTGCCCAGATAAATAGAATACCAGAAACTATGGGCCTCCTTTAGAATCAACTTACGAAGTCCATCCATATTAGGCACACAAATACGACCCTGCATCCTCAAAACTCCATCATCTCCAACTGTAACCTGCTTGGCACCTCCATGCCGCACTGTTTCCCTAAGGACACGCAAATGAGGATCATCATACTGCCAGTCTCAGATACGCTCAAATAATGAAGAACGAGCAACTGTGCAAGCTAGAACATGGCTGGGCTCAGAAACGTCCAACCTCACGAACTGATTGGCTAAAGCCTGAACATCCAAAACAAGGGGCCTCTCACTGACCGGAATATATACAAGACTGCCCATACTAGCTGACTTCCTACTCAAAGTATCAGCTACTACATTGGCTTTCCCAGGATGATACAAGATGGTGATATCATAGTCTTTCCATAGCTCCAACCACCTTTTCTACCTCAAATGTAACTGCTTCTGCTTGAACAAGTATTGCAAACTCTTGTGATCCGTGAACACCTCACATGACATGCCATATAAGTAATGCCTCCAAATCTTTAGCGCATGAACAATGGCTGCTAGCTCCAAATCATGAACTGGATAATTCTTCTCATGGATCTTCAAATGTCGTGAAGTATATGCAATAACCTTGCCATTCTGCATCAAAATCGTACCAAGTCCAATACGCGATGCATCACAATACACTATATATGGCCTTGAACCTATGGGCAATACCAACACTAGCACCGTAGTCAAAACTGTCTTGAGCTTCTGAAAGCTCGCCTCACACTCATCCGACCACTTGAACTAGGTACCCTTCTGGGTCAACCTGGTCATCGGGGCTGCAATAGATGAAAACCCCTCCACAAACCAACCGTAATAACCCGCCAAACCTAAGAAACTCTAGGTATATGTGGCTGATGTAGGTCTAGGCAGTCCTTGACTTCCGCAATCTTCTTAGGATCCACCTAAATACCTTTTGCTGATACAACATGACCTAAGAATGCAACCGAACTCAACCAAAACTCACACTTTGAAAACTTAGCATACAACCGACTATCCCTCAGAGTTTGAAGAACTACTAGAAGATGCTGCTTGTGCTCCTCCCTGCTGCGGAATAAATCAAAATATCATCAATGAAGAAAATCACGAAGGAATCCAAATAAGGCTTGAACACTCGGTTCATCAAATCCATGAAAGCTGCTGGGGCATTTGCCAACCCTAATGACATCACTAAGAACTCATAATGCCCGTACCGAGTGCGGAAAGCTGTCTTAGGGACATCGGATGCCCTAATCCTCAACTGATGGTAGCCTGATCTCAAATCAATCTTCGAAAATACCTTGGCACCCTGAAGCTGATAAAACAAATCATCAATCATCGTCATTGGATACTTTTTCTTGATGGTGACTTTGTTCAACTGCCGATAATCTATACACATCCTCATCGACCCATCCTTCTTCTTAACGAACAACACCGGCGTACCCCAAGGCGAGACACTCGGCCTAATAAAGCCTTTATCCAGCAAGTCCTACAACTGTTCTTTCATTTCCTTCAACCCTGGAGGGGCCATGCGATATGGCAGAATAGAAATGGGCTGAGTGCCCGGAGCCAAATTATTGCAAAAGTTAATGTCCCTGTCGGGTGGCATCCCCGACAGGTCTGAAGGAAATACCTCTGGAAACTCACGAACAACGAGCATAGAATCCATAGAAGGAACCTCAGCACTGGAATCACGAACATATGCCAAAGAGGCCAAACATCCCTTATCAACCATACGCCGAGCCTTCATATATGAGATAACCCTACTGGTAGAGTGACCAGGAGTTCCTCTCCACTCCAAATGAGGCAACCCCGATAGTGCTAAGGTCGCGGTCTTGGCATGACAATCTAATATAGCATGATAAGGGGATAATCAATCCATCCCCAAAATGACATCGAAATCTACCATATCGAGAAGTAAGAGATCCACACGGGTCTCAAAACCCCCAATAATGACCACGCAAGCATGATAAACCTGATCTACCACAATAGAATCACCCACCGGTGTAGACACATATACAGGAGCACTCAAAGAATCATGAGGCATGACCAGATAAGGGAAAAAATAGGATGATACATAAGAATATGTGGACCCTGGATCAAATAGAACTGAGGCATCTCTACTGCACACTAAAACCATACCTATGATAACTGCATCGGAGGCCTCAGCCTCAAGTTTTCCTGGCATAGCATAATATCAGGGCTGGGGCCCACCACTCTGAACTGCATCCCTAGGACGACCTCTTGCTGGCTGGCCTCTATCTCTAGCAGCCTGGCCTTCACCTCTAGCGGCATGCCCACCACCTCTAATACCTCTACCCCGACCTCTAGCTGGCTGAGTGGGCGGTGGAACACCCGGTGCTGGACCCATAGCACGAGAACCCTGGTATTGAGAACTGCTCGAGGCTCAAAGGCAAAACCTAGCAATGTGCCTCGTATCACAAGTATAGCAAGAGTTGGGCTGCTGACCTTGAAACTGACCCTAACAGCCTGGATAACCACCTTGAAAACTTTGGAGCGGAGGTGCACTGATAGGAGCTGGTAGTGCATTGTAGGGCAATTGATCAGATGCATATGAGAACCACGACCACCTGGAGCACCGTGAGAAACCTGAAGTGCTGACTGAAAGGAACTAGGAAGATAGACTCTACCAAAAGAATCCCTGCCTCTAAACGAGGCACCACTGAATCTGCCAGAATGACAAGGCCTCTTATCGGACCCCTGACGGCTCCCTTGAGCCAAAACCATCTCAACCCACCTGGCCACATTGGTCGCATCCTAGAAATAAATCTCGCTACCTGTCTCCTTAGCCATCTACAGTCTAATATGCTAAGCGAGTCCCTCAATAAACCTCATCACCCTCTCTCTCCCTCTCTCGGTGGGGAGTATCAGAAGAGCATGACGAGCCAAATCAATAAACCTTGTCTCGTACTAAGTGACAGTCATAGAACCCTGCTGGAGACACTCAAACTGCCTACGGTACTCCTCTCTCTGAGTGACGAGAAGAAACTTATCGATAAATAGCTGCGAGAACTGGTCCCAAGTGAGAGCTGGTGATCCAACTGGTCTGGCCAAACAATAATCTCTCCACTATTTCTTGGCGGAAACTGACAGACAGAAAGCAGCAAAGTCGACCCCATTGGTCTCCATTATCCCTATGTTCCGAAAAACCTCATGATAGCTGTCTAAGTAGTCACGGGGATCCTCTGAAGATGTACCACCATAAGTAGTACTGAATAGCTTGGTGAACCTGTCCAACCTATACAAAGCATCGACAAATATAGCTGTTCCATCACCGGTCTAAGCTACTACACCTGGCTGAACTGCTCCAACTAGTTGAGCTGCTGGAGTTTGAAACTGGGGAGTCATCTGCTCTAGAGTGCGAGTAGCGGGAGTCTGTGCTCCTCCCCCAGCCTGAGAGACGGCTGGTGCTATAAGAAGTAAGCCTGCCTCGGTTACACTCTCCATAAGGCCCACTAGACGGACCAGAGCATCATGGAGCACTGGGGTAGCAATGAACCCCTTTGGGACCTGAGCTGGGCCCACCGGAATTGTCTGGGCTGGAACCTCATCATCAAACTCAACCTGAGGCTCCGTCGTTGGTGCTGCTGCTCTAGGCTGAGATCTGCCCTTACCTCGGCCCCTAGCATGACCTCGGCCTCGTTCTCGTCCTTTACCTCTTGTGGGAGATGCTGCTAGGGGTTCGGGCTGCTGATCAGCGGATGAAGAAGCACGTGTTCTCGCCATCTGCGAAAGAACAAAGTAGTAGTTCAATTAACATTGAGAAACCAAATCGCACGACAGAGAAGAATAAAAGTGACACCGTTCCTAACTCTGTAGCCTCTGGGGGATAAGCACAGACGTCTCCGTACTGATCCCTCAGACTCTACCAAGCTTGTCCGTAAATTGTGAGACCTAAGCAACCTAGAGCTCTGATACCAATTTGTCACGACTCGAATTTCCCACCCTTGAGAGTCGTGATGGAACCTAAAAAGGGAAAGCTAGGTAAACCAACTATTCGGATTAATTTACCATTTTCATTTTTAACCTTTTAACAATTCCATGTTAACATATTATAAACAGAGGAAATAATAATGCGGAAGAACGAAATTTAACAATTTAGCTAATACCAATATGAATTCATAAACATAAACCACCCAGGACTCGTGTCACAATCTCACGGACTATCTAAGAAAACTACAAATAGGCTTTGAACAAGAAAGTACATGTTTGTCTCTAAAATAGAAAAGAACAGAAAGAAACTAGATAGGAAGGGGACGCCAAGGCCTAGGGACGCATACATGACTACCTCGGGTCTCCTGATGGATTGAAGGCAACAACCCTAGCTAAGGTCCATATGCTTCAGTACCAGGATTTGCACAAAAGAGTGCATAGTGTAGTATCAGTACAACCGACCCCATGTACTAAGTAAGTGTCGAGCCTAACCTCGGCGAAGTAGTGATGAGGCTAGGATACCACAAACAAATAACCTGCAGTTAAATAGTATCTATCAGAATAATAGTAATAAAATTAATTCAAAAGTAACCAGAGGGGGGGGGGGTAACATGTTCTGGGGGAAATACCAATGTAAGGAATCACAGTAATAGTAGAATAAGATAATTAAGGTAATTGAACCGAAAGCAACAAGAAATCATAACAAACAGACAATAAGTGCACGACATCACCCTTCGTGCTTTTACTCTCAATCCTCACCAATGCAATCAAGTAATGAAAATGTGCACGACATCACCCTTCATGATTTATCTCTCTTCCTCACCATGTAAATATTAGAAATGTGCACGGCATCACCCTTCGTGCTTTATCTCTCTTCCTCATCATATGCATCAATATCAATGAAAATGTACATGGCATCACCTTTCGTGCTTTATCACTCTTTCCTCACCATGGAATAAATATGAATGTGCACAACATAACCCTTTGTGCTTTATCTCTCTTTCCTCACCCAAACAATAGCAACAATAATACCCGAGCAAGGAAATCAACAACAAGAATAAACACATCCCGGAAAGGGAATCAACAGTAAGAAATAAATATGTCTTGACAAGGGAATCAACTATAACCAAACTTGTACCAATAATTAACTTCACAAATGAACCTAAACTGGAGCCAGTGCTCAATAATAAACCAATACCAAGAAGATAATCATATGTCTTGATCAACATGGATAATCAACAATTTAGGCAATTGTAGTACTTATTAATGTCACGCCTCCTTTTTACGGATACCCCGCAAAAGGCGTAAAGGAGTTTTTCCATTTAAAGGACAATCGGAACGGGATTTAATTATTAATTATTCAGAGTCTCCACTTAAGAGATTAATGGTGTCCCAAGTCACCAGTTGTTTCCCGAACCGAGGAAACATATGACTCTATTAACAGTCTGCGAACCAGAAATCTGAGTAAGGAATTCTGTTAACCCGGGAGAAGGTGTTAGGCATTCCCGGGTTCCGTGGTTCTAGCACGGTCGCTCAACAGTTGTATTTGATTTTATCTGATTTTAATATATGCTAGCTTATGTGACTTTTATTCGTAAACCACTTTTTATCATTATTTATTTTAAAAGAATTGCGATGTCGTGAAAACGTGTTTCGAACCACGTCGCAATCAATGCAACCGTGATTGTCAACCCATTTTGACTTCGTCAAGATTTAGATTTGGGTCCCATCAATGCGCACCCGAGTTTAAGGAAGTAATTTCATAAAAAAACGTGCCTAAAGATTATAACGTATTATTATTTGGGGGAAGGCCGTGAAATTCACTAGATGGCCCTCCCAAATTCCAATTATTTTATGTAACCATTTTTGAGGTCCCCGCCTTTTGTATTTCGTTTGGTGAGGCTCGTCTCATCATTTTATAAAAAGGGCGACCTAAAAGTGACTACGATTCTTTGATTTTTTTTTGTTTTCTTTAGAAGAGAAATAAAACCTAATTAATTATGAATTGCATTATATCAAGGCAAACTAAGAATCACGTTGTTTTTTTTAGCCCAACCTGGTCTGCACAGTAGGCTTGTGATACGGCCCAATTGCTCAGGCCCAGCATCAGTGAAAGGTCCAGGTGGCTCTAACGCCCAGTCAGGGATCGAGTCCCCACAAGACCAATTACAACCCCCATTCCAACCAATAACGTGATCTCCTAGTCCTAAAACAAATCACGCCCTATAAATTCCATCTTATTCAAATCGAAGGCCTTGGGCCGACATGCCAACATTGGCCTAGTTTTCAATATTAGATTAAGTGAATCAAAATGCTACTCATTCAATATTACCAATCTAACAAAGCTAACTTTAAATAACTTGAGATTTGATGAACGAATTACTGCCTGCCACTGTAGCTAGTTTACACTAATGAGTTCCCAATTGGATTGCCAACTACTGAAAACAGAAATTTACTACTGAAGTCATTCACTAACCAATACTACTATCTACAGAGAGTTCTCATGATCTAAGGAAAACATAGCATCAATTCAAACGCCACGAATGAAAATAATAAGCGACTGTCCAGTTATACACTACTGGACTTCCAATCCTAATTAATCAACCACACGAGAATTAAAACAAACTAAACAATAGTGTAAGCAAATCTGCAGAAATGCAGTCACAGCGAATCAAACAATCCAAGCTTCAATTCTTCATTAATCGATTTCAAATAAGTTTTTTTCATATCAATTTAGTTCCAGCACCTGGACTCTGGGAACATACCTGAAAATTGGAACACGAGTAAGGAAAGGAAGAGATCAGATTGCAAACAGTAGTATTCAACGAGTGCAACAGCAATTCAAACCAGGCTCGAGCTCAGAATTGTTTTGAAAATTCAACAGTGTCAATATACAGCCGAACAGTACCAAATCTCAAAATTAAGCCTAGAAATCAGTGGATCTAATCAGTTAACCCATGACTGATTCAAACTTGTCTTCACACTTCAAATGTTCGAACAGAATTGAGGAATTCAAGCAGTTCCTACTCTTAACTAAGCTAAAATGTTGATTAAAAACTGAACCTTCGAAAATGATCTAGGGAAGAGCCATGTAACAGTTTTCTTTGATTTTTGCTGTGTTTTTTTTTGGTTTCTGGATTTTTCTATTTGGAGTTTGAATTTCAAGTCTTAGATCTGAAAAATTAGAGAGCACACTTTGGGAGGATTTCTGAGCTAAAAAAAACACCTTTTCAAGGCAATGGTCATGCCTTTTTATAGGCAAATATGAGGTGCAAGTCATATTTTCAGATTTTAAATTCAGTCCCTAGTTTATTTCATATTAATCCCTCATTTCTTGACTTGTTTCCCAAGTTAGTATCCTAAGTTGGCCGAAATATACACTAAAGTCCTATTCTAGAAGGCCCTAGGGTGTTTTTCTACCTATACAGTACCTATACTACCCTTGTTATATTCTGAAATTACTGTTCCTAAAGAAACTACCCTTTTCTATGCCTAAAATGCCCTTGAAAACTTCTCAAAGTTACTGGTTCTACCTACATTCTCAACAGCTATAACCAATCCCCTAAATTAATTCAAAACTAACTAGGACTGATTAATTAGAACTCAGAAATTAATTAATTGAACTAACCAATCCCAATTGTTCAATCACCCAAACTCAAACAAACTAGAAAAACCAAGAGACCAGGATCGATCAACATTAAATTAAACTAACTTTTAACCAATAAGCTCTCAATTGACCATTCGAACATTAAATTCAGAACTAAACAGCAATTGAAATCAACCTAAACATCTAGCTAACATTAATGGACAAAATGGTATTGAATCCAAACTAATTAATTATGTCGATTCTGCAATTAAAATTATGATTAACTAATAAATGACACATGCATCAAACTAAACTAAAATGCGAAGATGCTTTACTGATTAAAACAAATGGAACAAGGAACAAGGAACAAAGAAGATTTAAACTATACTAATACACAAAATAAATCGTAAAATTAACAGAACACTTTAATGAAATCAAAACTATAACTAGAACTTCAACTATGCAAGTAAAAAGAAACAAGAAAGCTCACTGAAGCACGAGAATCTCCGGCCAGTCGCTGACGTCCGAATCTTTCCAGATTTTTGACACATAACATCCCTAACCATGTGTTTTTACAAGAGAAAACATGGTTAAGGATATTACGGTCCAAAATCACAAAGATTTTGGGTTAGGGTTTTGGCCAGAAATTCTTAGATCTGAAATTCGAGCCGCTTCACCGAGATTTGAAGGAAGATGGTCATGGATTTGGGTTGAGGGAAGTCTGGGGATGGTGTGGTATGATTTTGGGCCGGTTTGGATGAGTTTGCGACTTGGCCAGAGAACTTCAATCGGAGATTCGACGAGCTCCGACAATATTCGATGGAAACCAATAGTAGGAATGGAAAGAGGGATTCATGGGAGATCTATGGTGTTAATTTGGGGTTGAACGGCTTAGGTTACGCTTGCCGCCGGCGAGGGGTTTGGGGCGGCTGGGATTAGGGTTTGAAAGGAGAGGTAGGGTGAGGAAGGCGAAGGACCGGGGTGGGGGGGTAAGGTTTCAGACAGTTTTATAGTACGCCTACCCTGCCTCTAAGTTGTTGATCTTGTTAACCTCGACGGTTCGGATTGATCGACGCCAAACGACGTCATTTTGATTTTAGTGTATTGGACCGGGTGGGGAAGGGGTTCTGGGCTGGCCGGATCTGGGTTGTGGTTTAATTGGCCCAAATCATGGGCAACCCTTTTTAATGTTTTCACTTCTTTTCTTTTGACTTATTTAATTTAATTTTTGTACTTCAATTTGTATATTCTTTTTTCTAATTTTATAAAATTGCAAAATTTAAAATAAATTCCCAATATATTTCAAAATTAAACTAATTAATTCCTAAAATTATTTTAAAAACTATTCCAGGACGAATTCGCAATTAAACAATTAAAAATGCAAAAATGACTCTTTTTGTTATTTTCCATATATTCTATTATAAAACAAATTAATCGCTAATTAATACCAACATATGAAATTAGATCCTAAATGCAAATGCATATTTTTGTATTTTATATGAATTGACCAGGCATAAATAAAATGCAACAACTATCAGAAAATGACGCCAAACTGCACAAAAATTGTAAAAATAAAGAAAAAGAATCATTTTGTTTGAATTTTGGGAATAATTTGCTTAGGGCAAAATCACGTGCTCACAGCTGCCCCTCTTTGCCCGGAAACATGAAGAGTTTTCGTGCAAAGATAAGTGAGCAAATACGAGCAGTTTTTGCCCGTTCAAGTATTCTGTTGTGAAGCATTTTGAAAAGTTTTGACCGCCCCCTGCTTCAGAGGTTGCCTACATATCCTGGGCTAAACAGGAATCAGGTCAGTGTAGTTCGGGAGTGTCCGGTAGCTGGGACTACCGGGAGCTGTGATTTCATTGCGATTGTTGCTGCTGCTACTGCTCGCTAACCTTCCTTATTACACCGTGGCAAGATAAAAGAAGCTAAACTAAACTATGAACTACAAATTTCAAAAAAAGTCCTATCTAAAGTTTTCAAACTTGCATCTTGCACTTCCTTGTTGCCATGTTGTCTTGTTGTGAAACTCATTATTACTACTTCAAATCGTGAACTGAGATGTTATTCTTTCTCTCCAAACTGCTGAACTTGAATAAACTTGAACCTGAATGTATTCCTCGGTTATCCAGGCGGGCTCCTGACTGCTGACCTTGAAATTGAAAGTATTCCTCTACTATCCAGGCGGGCTCCTGACTTCATAACTTGAATGTATTCCTCTGTTCTCCAGGTGGGCTCCTGACTTCAAAATAGACAAAAGAAGTTGATTGAAAACTAAAATTTGGATTGTATCACCTCTGTTCCTCAGACGGGCTCCTGATTGCTTAAAATTTGAATTGTATGTCTCTGTTCTCCAGGCGGACTCCGACTTCTGAATTTTGAAATTGAATGTCTCTCTTCTCCAGGTAGACCTCTGATTGCTAAAATTTGAGATGCATGTCTCTGTTATCCAGGCGGACTCCTGACTTCTAAATTTGAATTCTGTACCTCTGTTCTCCAGGCGGGTTCCTGACTTCAAAATGAACAAAGAAATTGATTGAAAACTAAAATTTGAATTGTGTCACCTCTGTTCTTCAGGCGGGCTCCTGATTGCTAAAGATTTGAATTGTATGTCTCTATTCTCCAGGCAGACCCCTGATTGCCGAAATTTGAAATGCATGTCTCTGTTCTCCAGGCGGACTCCTGACTTTTAAAATTTAAATTGTATGTCTCCGTTCTTCAGGCGGACTCCTGACACCAAACTTAAAAAGTATGTCTCTATTCTCCAGGCGGACTCCTGACTTTTAAAATTTAAACTGTATGTCTCCGTTCTTCATGCGGACTCCTGACACCAAACTTAAAAAGTATGTCTCTGTTCTCCAGGCGGACTCCTGACTTCAACAAAATAATCAACCAACGGAAATTTTTCTGCCCCAGTTTGGAAGCTGGGTGTATGGGTGAGTTTTAAACTGAATCATATTATATTACTAAGAATTGAAAGCTAAATCCTATTATCCAGGGAGGTTCTGACAACTACATCATGTTATCTACAAGGGTTTAAACTACATCCCTTTATCCAGGAAGATCCTGTCAACTCCAAACAATTATGAACCTAAGGTGTTACTTCTCACTATACCATGTTATCTTATCCGGGTATTTGAAGTATGTCCTATTATCCAGGAAGGTCCTGACAACTTGCATTTCATCCTAAACATGCAAACTTTGCAACCAAATTATATTCCCCTACGCTATTCATGATTATCTTGTATTTAATCAAACTGCACTTTGCGGTCAAACCTGATTTCTGCTTGCTTTCCCTTTTATGGAGAATTCCTCCTGAACCACCAGCTTTTTGCCCCTGTTCCAATCAAAGAAAATTTTGTTAGTTTAAGATGGTGGTTAGTTGATGACATTCTTGCTGAAAAATCCTTCCCCTGCATTGCTTTGTGTTGACTGACTTCCACGCACTGACCCTGAACCGTTTGATTTTCTGAACAACTTTTAAATTCCCCAACCTCTGGCAACCTAAATGTTTTACACCCGTGCTGTTATTTCACTTTTCTGACCCTTTTGTTTGAACCTTTGCATTTCCCACGACATTTCCCAATCATTCTACCGATGAAATTTCCGTTAATTCCCTGTATTCCGCTTGTCATCATGTTGTTTTTGACATGTTCTGACCACATTGTGCTTTTACGATCTCGGAAGCTGGTAATGAGCCTTGAAATCCTTTCCCACTTGCTTTTGAACATAACTGACATTAGAACATTTAGACAAACAAAACCCCCAAAAGAAAATGAAATGCAATGGTTTTACGGGTTAGGGATAAGAAGAATCCTAAACCGGATGACTACTAAAAATGAAGTAAAGAAAAGAAACTTATCTGACTAGAACAGTTGGCACCAATGGTCATGACATGCATTTCGGACTAATCGGCCCAACCGATCCAACTAAACAACTCTCAATTGCCATACCTCATTGCCCAGAACTTCCATCACTTGTTTGATTTACCCAGACTTTAACCTTGTTTTCCTGCGGTATCATGAAACGGTTTCCATCAACAAACCTTTCTCAGTTTTCCATTTCTCATCTCACCTTCGCCTCGAGGTGCCTGTGAAGGTTTTCACCAACAAGACTCTCTCATTTATTTTTCTCTCAGCTCCCGTCACCTTACGGTGCCCGTGAGGGTTTTCACCCATAAGACTCTCTCATTTCTATCTTTTGTTCTTCTTGCTTGAACCAGAGTGTTGCCCCTATCGTGAGTTATTCCTACCTGTTCAACTTGGCACTTCTCAAAACTGATCAGAAGTTCTTTCTTTGGACCGTAATGTAGGCTTTTGGATTGGGTTAGAAAGAAAGGTATAAAAGGCTCAAAACAATTCAAATGGGTTCAAATTACAAGTTTCGGAATCCAACTGTTCACAATAATCACAACTTCTGCCCCAGTTTCTTGCTTGGGGATTTTTGGATTTTTATTTTGGTATGACTGAACCTCGGAGTAAGGCTGCCTACGTACCCTTTCGGGATCAAGTCAAACGTAGTTCACTGTATCATAATTACCTTTGTTGTTGTGTTTTTTTTTCTTTCCTTTTCTTTTCATCTTTTTTTTTCCTTTCTTTTCTCCTCTTTTTCTCCTTTTCTTTTCTTCTTTTTCTTTTCTTCTCTTTCTCTTTTCCTTCGCTTTTCATTTTTCTTTTTCTTCTTTTTCTTTCTTTTTCTTTTTTTTTCTTTCTTTTTCTTTTCTTTTTCCTTTGCCTTTCTTTTCTTTCTTTTATGTTCGGCACCTGTGTTCCTTGATAGTGTCATTGATTCCGAAAGAGGGGTATGAAAAATAAGTAAGGCTCAAAGGGGATGACGAGGGATAAAAGTGTTTGGATAGTAGGACAAAACGCCTTCGTCATTTCAATCTTTAAGATATGCCAAATACAAATAGATACATTCAGAAATAATCAAATCATACATAATATCTCTTGACTGCATCGGAATTGATGGCCATTTCTATACATTTTCCTTCTATATCTGTTAAATACAATGCACCGTTAGACAACACTCTGGTTACTACAAATGGTCCCTGCCAGTTTGGGGCAAATTTTCCTTTTGCTTCAGCCCAATGAGGCAAAATCTGCCTCAGTACTAACTGTCCGACTTCGAATTTTCTTGGACACACTTTCTTGTTATATGCTCTTGCCATTATTCGTTGGTACAGTTGACCATGACACACTGATGCCAATCTCTTCTCATCAATCAAACTCAACTGCTCAAGGCGACTTTTCACCCATTCATCATCATCAATCTCAGCCTCTGCAATGATTCGCAGAGACCGGATTTCCACCTCTGCAGGTATTACTGCCTCGGTGCCACGCACCAATGAATAAGGAGTCGCCCCCACCGAGGTGTGAATGGTGGTGCGGTACCCTAACAATGCAAAAGGTAACTTCTCATGCCACTGTCTAGACCCTTCAACCATCTTCCGGAGTATTTTCTTTATATTCTTATTGGCTGCTTCAACCGCCCCATTTGCCTTGGGATGGTATGGAGTAGAATGCCTATGGGTAATGTTAAACTGCTCACATGTCTCCTTCATCAAATGACTATTAAGATTAGCCCCATTGTCCGTGATGATTACCTTCGGAATCCCAAACCGACAGATGATATTTGAGTGCACAAAGTCGACCACAACTTTCTTAGTCACGGACTTGAACGTCTTAGCTTCCACCCATTTGGTAAAATAGTCTATAGCTACCAGAATAAACTTGTGCCCATTTGACGCTGCTAGATCAATTGGCCCAATAACATCCATGGCCCATACAACAAAAGGCCATGGTGCGGACATCGTATGTAATTCTGATGGTGGAGAATGAATCAAATCTCCATGCACTTCGCACTGATGACATTTACGCACAAAACTGATACAATCCCGCTCCATAGTGAGCCAATAATAACCTGCTCGGAGAATCTTTTTTTCTAGAACGTACCCACTCATATGCGGTCCACAAACTCCGAAATGTACCTCAGTCATGATAGATGTGGCCTGTCTTGCGTCCATGCATTTCAACAACCCGAGGTCTGGAGTTATTTTGTACAACACTCCTCCACTAAAGAAAAACCTGCTTGCCAATCGCCGAATCATTCTTTTCTGATCACCGGTGGCCTGTACCGGATATACTCCCGTCCTGATGTACTCTTTGATATCATGGAACCACGGCTCGCCGTCAATTTCCTCTTCTATTATATTACAATAAGCATGCTGATCACGGACCTGAATCTGCAACAGATCAACATAAGCCTTGTCTGGATGGTGCAACATCGACGCCAAAGTAGCCAAAGCATCAGCAACCTCATTATGAATCCTTGGAATGTGCCTGAATTCTATAGCCTGAAACCGCTAACAAAGCTCATGCAGACATTGTCGGTACGGTATAAGCTTTAAATCCCGTGTTTCCCATTCTCTTTGAATTTGGTGTACTAGTAGGTCCGAATCACCCATTACCAAGACTTCCCGTACACCCATATCTACAGCTAATCTCAATCCCAATATACACGCCTCATATTCTTCCATGTTGTTCGTATAGTAGAAACAAAGCCGAGCTGTAACAGGGTAATGCTGACATGTTTCAGAAATAAGTACCGCTCCTATTCCCACGCCTTTTATATTTGCAGCCACATCAAAGAAAAGTTTCCATCCCGGCTTCTCAGCTTGTTCCAATTCATCAATGTGCATCACCTCTTCATCAGGGAAATAAGTTTTCAAAGGTTTGTAATCTTCATCGACGGGGTTCTCAGCCAAATGATCGGCTAGTGCCTGTGCTTTCATCGCAGTCCATGTCACATAGATAATGTCGAACTCTATAAGAAGGATCTGCCACTTTGCAAGCCTCCCTGTGGGCATAGGCTTCTGAAAAATATACTTCAGTGGGTCCAAGCGAGATATGAGGTAAGTGCTGTAGGATGACAAATAATGTTTCAACTTCTGTGCTACCCAAGTTAGGGCACAACATGTCCTCTCCAGATGAGTACACTTAACCTCGTAAGATGTGAACTTCTTGCTGAGATAGTAGATAGCCTGATCCTTTCTACCTGTAACATCATGCTGCCCCAGTACACAGCTGAATGAATTATCCAAAACCGTCAGATATAGAATCAAAGGCCTCCCTGGTTCTGGTGGGACCAACACGGGTGGGTTCGATAAATACCCCTTTATCTTATCAAAAGCCTCCTGACATTCATCAGTCCATTTGACTGCAGCATCTTTCTTCAACAATTTGAAAATCGGCTTACAAGTTGTCGTGAGCTGAGCAATGAACCTACTGATATAGTTCAATCTTCATAACAAGCTCATCACCTCAGTTTTGTTTCTTGGAGGTGGCAATTCCTGAATAGCTTTGATCTTCGACGGGTCTAACTCAATACTCCGTCGGCTGACTATAAACCCCAACAACTTCCTAGATGGCACCCCGAAAGCACACTTTGCAGGATTGAGCTTAAGATTGTATCTGCGAAGCCTTTGAAAGAACTTTCTCAAATCTCTGACATGGGCTAACTGCTGTCTAGACTTCACGATCACATCATCCACGTACACCTCGATTTCTTTGTGTATCATATCATGGAATATTGTTGTCATGGCCCTCATATAAGTTGCCCCAGCGTTTTCAAACCGAATGGCATGACCCAATAACAATACGTTCCCTACGGCATGATGAATGCCGTCTTTTCTGCATCTTCCTCGTCCATTGGAATCTGATGATAACCCGTTTAACAATCCACAAAAGAACCAATATCATGTTTGGCACAATTGTCAATCAGTATATGGATGTTGGGCAGTGGGAAATTGTCTTTTGGACTCGCCTTGTTAAGATCTCGATAATCGACACACACCCTAGTCTTGCCATCTTTCTTCAGCACAGGCACAACATTAGCTAACCAAGTGGGATACCGTGTAACCTGAATGACCTTTGCATCAAATTTCTTGGTAATGTCTTCTTTAATCTTCACACTTATGTCCATTTTGAACTTTCTCAACTTCTGCTTGACAGGAGGGAGTGCCAGATCAGTGGGCAATTTGTGAACCACCAAATCGGTGCTTAGACCTGGCATATCATCATAAGACCATGCAAAAACATCTTTGTACTCATGCAATACTCTAATTATATCCTACTTGAGTTGTGGCTCTAGATGAACACTTACTTTAGTTTCCCGCACATTGTCTTGGTCCCCTAGATTAACTGCTTATGTGTTATTTAGGTTAGGTTTGGGTTTTTCTTCAAAGTGACTTAATTCTTTACTAATTTCCTCATAAGCCTCATCGTCGTTACAATCCACTCCATCATCACACTCGATTTCTTGTATTATTATTTCTGAGCTAGATTGGCTTTTAAAACTGGGCTGAAGATTCCTCATACATGTCATATCATTGATATCAGCATAAAAAGAACTGTACACAAACAAAAAAAGAAAAAATGGAAACAAAATTAGGAATGAAGAAAATTGCATTTCACTGAATGTAAAGATAACAGGGTTTTAACTCATCCAAACGGACGGAACATAGCAACTGAATTACAAACCCTGGAATAATCCAAGTGACAAAAGGAAAACAAAACCCACTACCACGACTCCCTCCGAATTGGAAGAGGAGTAGCTTCCCAATTGTTGATGTTAGCATGCAGTCCGATGTACTGTCTATCTGCTCTGCTTGACCCTTCCCCGGCCTCAACCATGTTCACTTCAGCAAATACCCTCTCGAACACCTTATCCAAGTTCCCCTTTGCACCAATCAGTGGACCCGACACCTTCGCCAATGACCGCTTCTTGTCCCCCGGCCTGATGAAGGACCTGGACAAGCGTGGAATCGGTTTGGGAAGAACCCAAGCTTTCTTTTTCAATTTACGAGCCCTTCTAACATCTGCCGATGTTGGTTTGAACCCTAGTCCGAGGGTGTCCAGATTTTTGGGCAGAGAAACAGATTGAACAATGCCCTGAAGCTCAGCCCCCAGACATTTTCCTGGCACGAACCCATTACTCAGCATTTCTGATACATGACGGTCGTAGCTGCCACCCTGGGACATGGAATGTTTTTACCCTCGGGCACTCTGTTCACCGGGACCGTGTCGAAGACCTAATAAAACCATGGTCCCTTATCATCTTCAGTTTCTATAAAGGGCACAATGGCATCATTCATGGCACATGTGGGATCTTCCCCATATAACACGATTTCTTGTCTGTCTCACTCGAACTTGACCATTTGGTGCAGTGTGGAAGGCACTGCTTTGGCCACGTGGATCCATGGTCGACCCAACAAAAGATTGTAGGACACTGCAGCATCCAACACCTAAAATTCCATAGTGAACTCGACTGGGCCAATAGTCAATTCGAGTATAATATCCCCCACTATGTTTGTTCCCCCTCCGTCGAACCCTCGAACACAAATACTATTTTCGCAGATTCTATCATCATCAATCTTCAACTTGTTCAATATGGACAACGTACAAATATTAGCACTTGACCTGTTATCGATCAACGCCCGAGTAACCATTGAATCTTCACACTTGACCGTCAAGTAGAGTGCTTTATTGTGTTCTGTGCCTTCCACAGGCAATTCATCATCAGAAAATGCTACCCTGTTTACCTCAAAGATCTTGTTGGCAATTGTCTCCAGATGGTTCACTGAAATTTTGTCGGGCACATGAGCTTCATTCAATATCTTCATCAAAGCTCGGCAATGCTCGTCAGAATGGATAAATAATGACAACAACGAGATTTGGGCCGGTGTTTTTCTCAATTGTTCAACAATGGAATAATCTTGCACTTTCATCTTTTCAGAAATTCTTTTGCCTCTTCTTCCGTCACAGCCTTTTTGACTAGCACTGGATTGTCTTTAGCGCCCCTAGCCTTTCTCAACTCTTCGGGAGCAAAACAACGTCCCGACCGAGTTAGTCCTTGTGCTTCACAACTCTCTTCCTCAATTTCCTTTCCTTTGTATGTCACCACTACCTTGTCATATTTCCACGGTATGGCTTTGCTATCAACCACGGGTAATTGGACTACCAGCTTTACGACAACTGGTTCTATGTAGGCCCCTTTCACAACAACCACGGGTGCAGATGACGACCCCGGTACCACTAACTTGACTGGCTCTGGATTTTTTGCAGCAACAAATGGTCCTTTTCCCATTACCAACACTGGCTTATCTTTTATCGCTTTTAGCTGAACCACTGGCCTTGCGCTAACTGTCTTTTCTGTGACCTTGGCTTCCGTAGAACGGATCATCATGACCGTCTGCGAGGGTTTTTTAGGCTATGTCTTCTTATGTATCAGCTCGATCATATTGGCTTCATAATGCGCTGGTAACGGGTTTTGATTGATGTTTGGGGCCTCTGGGGCCTGTACTTCAATACGGCGATTATCAATGAGTTATTGTACCGCGTTTTTCAACTTCCAACATTTTTCAGTATCGTGCCCCGGTATCCCTGAGCAATACTCGCAGCTAACAGAATGGTCCAGGTTTCTGGGAAGGGGGTTTGGTGCTTTGGACTCAATTGGGGTCAACATTCCCAATTGTTTCAATCTATGGAAGAGAGTGGTGTAAGATTCTCCCAGCGGAGTAAATGTTTTTATGTTTGGGGCCTTTTCACTTCTAAAAGCTTGGTTTGGGAGGAAGTCGGTTCCTGGTCTGTTTGCCCTGGGAGGTGGATAGGTATTTTGTGAGGGTGGATGTCTGTTTTGGGGAGTCGGTGCACGCCATTGCGAGTGCACCAGAGGCTGAGTGTATGTCTGGGCGTGGTGGATAGAAAAGTGTGGTTCTGGTGGTGGATAGTAGTGTTGCGGTGGGCCATAAGGGGTATATTGGTAGTTTGGGTAGTGGGGTCTGGGTTGGTTGTAGTAGGGTGGAGGGTTATTGGGCCTGGACCAAGTACTAGTTTCAACCGTATCAACTTCTTCCTTCTTCTTCTTTCCAAGCACACCACCGGTACCGCTTTGGATGGCCTGGGTGGTTGCGTTCAATGCTGAGTAGCTCAAGATCTTGTTAGACTTCAATCCCTCTTCAATCATGGCTCCCATATTTACCACTTCGTTAAACGATTTTCCGATAGATGTCACTAGATAACCAAAATAGGTAGGCTCCAATATTTGCAAGAAGTAATCTACCATCCCACTCTCCCTCATCGGAGGATCAACCCTTGCTGCTTGTTCCCTCCAGTGGAAACCAAACTCTCTAAAACTTTCCCCGGGCTTCTTTTTCAGCTTCAACAATGACATACGATCGGGGACTATCTCAAGGTTATACTGAAAATGGCCAATGAATGCTTGTGCCAAATCATCCCATGTATACCATCGGCCGGGGTCCTGTCTCGTGTACCATTCCAGCGCGGACCCGCTCAAGCTTTGACCGAAATAGGCTATCAACAATTCATCCCTCCCCCCAGCACCTCTCATTTTGCTACAAAAGCCACGCAGATGGGCTACTGGGTCACCGTGCCCCTCATACAAGTCAAACTTCGGCATTTTAAACCCCGCAGGCAACTGAACATCAGGGAAAGGGCACAAATCTTTGTATGGAACGCTGACTTGGTTTCCTAAACCATGCATGTTCCTGAAAGATTGCTCCAGGATTTTGACTTTACGAATCACTTCCTCCTGTTCTGCATTCTTAACAGGTTTCTCAACTTCTCCCAGGATTTCAAAATGGGGAGAATAGGTATATGGCTCAAGTGCTTTATAAGTGGGTTCGGGAGGGTAATATTGGGTGTCGTGAGCTTGGAATAGCGGCTCACTAGACGATCTATGTAATGGGGCTGGGGGAGGTGCCACAAAGACTGGAACTATGGGTGGGGGAGGGTTCTGTTTGGGGGGTGGAGCTGGAGGAGCGTATGAAGTAGTACCATAGCCCTGGGCGTGATAGGGGAAGGCTAAAGATACGTAGGGAGTGGTGGGCTCCGGAGCCTGAGCCAGGGGTGGGATGTAAGATGGATTAGCGGGGTATAGTGGTGCCGGATGTCCCTGAGACCATGCCCAATGCATTTCGGCCATTTGTGCTTTTAGTTTCCTCATCTCTTCTTTCATAGCACCCACATCTGTTACCTCAACTTCATTTGAAGGGTCTATGATGCTGATTTCTGAGTCCTGCCCTGTCATGTTTACTTTATCTTTCGACCGGGTGTTGTACGGGTGAGTTGCCAGAATTGCCAATCAACTAACCACCTGCCTGAACTCACACATTTAGACAACCACTTTGTTAGCAATTAAGTCTTAACAGATTTGACAACCGCACGTTGGTATGAATGCACCTATACAGTTAATCATTTCTATTATGCGTTTGCTCGATTGCATGTGTCATCTCGGCACTTCGTTCCTTGTTTATTTCTACCTTTCACCTTATCCCTCTCTTGTGCTCTTTTCTTTCTTCTATTTCTTTCTCTTTTGTGTTTCCGCTCATTTCTTGCTTTCTCTTTCTCTTTTTGTTTTTCCGCTCTCTTCTTTCTTTATCTTTTTTTTCGCTCCCTTCTTTTTATCTCTCTTTCTTACATTTTGTTGTTATGATTACTGTCGAATCCTATGGAGATTGCCTACGTATCATGACCCCGCACGAATCAGACCAAGTGTAGTTCGTGAAAAATAAAGCAAAAATAAAGGGTGGAAATAAGAATTATTTTTGAAAATTTCAATTTTCATTACTAAAACAAACTATTACAAACTAAACATTTTTCGGAATGAAACTAACAGACGCAAATTAAAAGCAAACACAGACTCTAAGACTGCAAACATACTTGACCTGAAAAGATAACGAACAGACGAAAGACAGACTCAAAAGGTAGAAAACTACAGACATGGCCTATGCATACTCTAGTGTTTCAAACTTAGGTGTCCGCGGGGCGTCGTTCGGCCTCGCCGCGGGCCTAGGATCCAAATCCCTTTCAGGCTGCTCTAATTCATTCATGGTTCATTTCACATAGATCATTACTGCGGAGACAAAAGTAGTATGGGTCATGTCTTCACAAACTCGGCATCTCCTGAAAATGGCATGAGCAATGGCTCTAATCCTGTCTTTTGTTTGCTTCTTTTCTATAAGCAAGCGTCTTATCTGATCGTTGCATGTCTTTAAAGCTCGAGAATCCTGCAGGTGTTGATCTTGCAATTGCTGCACTTCTACCTCCATTTGGGCCAACAAGTCGTAACAATGTCCACTTTCAATTCCAAAATCTCTAGCCTGTCTAACCGCTTTACCCTCAAGGGCAACCACTTTTCTCTTTAAATCGACAACACTTTTCCCATGGTCCCTTTTCAACTGATTCAAGTACTGGCAATGCTCCTCTGTTCTTATAGCCCACTGCGCTTTAAGCTCTGCCATGATATTCTCGGATTTTTCTAATTCATCCCGCCATTCCCAGACTTCATTTTCCAGCCTTTTTATTAGTTGCTCATCTGATCGGCTCCTTGGTTGCTCATCGACGGTTATCCTCAGTTGCCGGATTTGGGCCCTAAGCGCTTCGTTTTCTCGAGCCAATCTGTTCTTCTCACCTTGATCCGCGACAACCTGTACACTATTCTCGAATTTCAGACTCTCAACTTGCTCGATAGCCTTCTTCCTTTGCTAACCAGTCCCACTGCTCTTGGGACGACTCGGCGAAATCTTCGAGATGAGGTCTTTTAGCCGGTCTCCCATACACCACGTCACCTTTGAACCAATCATGATACCCCGGGGCAACTTCCCCTTTAGCCCTATCTGACACACAAGTGTTCGCCATCAAATGTTGACACTCACTCCAGATTTGGCGAACCTCTTCTTCGGGGAACCGGCCGTCAGGACTAATTTCGATCACTTGGGTACTCATATCTTCATCTCTCGGTACTACTTGGTACCTCCCGAGTTGCCTCAGAACCCGATATGGTGCATAAGGCTGGATGCTTTTGAGTCCCATCAGCAGAAAATGCGGCCTGACCGTTGGCATATATATGACTTCTTCGACAGGCAACCATCTGAGCACCCACTGTATCTGATTGGTAGTGAGGGTCCGAAATAATGATGTCCAAGTCGTGACTCCTTCAGGTAGACTAGCCCCTTTGATTCTTGTGTAAAATTCTCCTATACAAGTTTTCTCGAATGAACCATAACTCAAGAGCTGAGAGCGGGGGCACAAATGCTCAGTCATCCACATTTGTAACAACAAGTTACATCTCTCAAAAACTTTGCCCCCATCTTTGCAAACAGTGAGAGCCCGGAAAATGTCAGCCACGATCATAGGTGCTAAAGTGTTTTTTCCCATGGTTTGCAAGGTACTGACGACCTCAGCTACTTTCAAATCAATATCTCCATCTTTCCTTGGGAATACTATGAGGCCCAAAAAAGCTATCATAAAAGCCACCCGTCTATGTTCCTCCCATTTTTGTCGGTTACTTCTACTGCATAGCTTAAAGTCCGGATTATTGAACCCGCCCACGTGGCCATATCTATCATATATGAAGCGGAAACTGTAGAAACCCTTTGCAAAATCTGGATGATGAACTATTCGGGATATTTTCAAGGAATCCAAAAACCGGTGTACGGTAATGGCCCTGGGAGCAATTAAGTATTTGAACCTCAATGGAGCTTGATCACTTCCGATGTACCCTGCTATTTCTTCCAATGTCGGGGTGAGCTCAAAGTCCGAGAAATGAAATACATTGTGTGCCGCATCCCAATAAGCGACCAATGCCCTGATAATATCCTCCCGAGGCTGAATATAAATCCGGAAGATCTTTCAAATATTTTTTCATTTTGTCTTGCCCTTCTCTGCCTAAATCATTCCACCATAATCGCAACTCAAAAGGAATTTTGGTCATTATTGAAAAGGGCTCATTTGACATCGTGCTCATCCTGCACATTTATTAAGGCGATTAAGCAAAAGAAAACTTTTATTCGACTAAAAAAAACTATCTATATTTTGACTCAAAATTACCTATATATTTTCAAATTTTAAAAATGAAGAACTCGATTCTCAAACGCGGCCTTTCAGCACTTCGGGAACAAGGATTTTAAGGCTGCGAAGGTCAACCGGTCACAAATCAAAAATTGACCAAGATGGCCGTCTTGCAAAGTCAGCCTTCTAGCGTTCCTTTTAGGGACACTTGGCTATTTATGACAAGACGGCCCTACTTGACTTATTTACAACTCTTTACTTATGTTTTCAAATTAAGATAAAAGATCCGGTATTGCAACACGGCCTTTCAACGCCTCGAGGACGAAAACTTAAGGTTGTGAGGGTCAAAAAATGAAAACATGACCAAAGGTGGCTTATTTATGCAAGGTCAGCCTTCTGGCGTTTCGTTTGGGAACATTTGGCTATTTTTGACAAAACGGCATCACCCAACTTATTTACGACGGAAAATAAGAACTTTGATATTTTTTGGCTATTTTTGCAAAGGAAAGGTTGGACCCGATGAGGGTTGCCTACGTATCCCACACCCTGTGAGAATCAAACCGGCGTAGTTCGGGCGAATTAACCGACCCATTTTAAAACAAGACTCTTTTTGATTTTCATTTTCATGGCAAGACAAACTATTTTCCTTTTCTATATTTGAAAACAAGACACAATAACGACTTTTTCATTTTCAACAAACAATAAAACAACCTATTTTTCCCAAACTACAATAAAGGCTCTTTTCCATTTTTTCAACAACAAACTGTCCGAAAATAAAAGTCTCTTTTTCCCTACTTTCATTTTCGTTTTCTCAAAATTTCGGCAGAGTTTCGACAGTACTTGGTCATTGATTTTTCTAAAATAATCAATTAACTCCCTAACTGTTATTTCTCTCTTTTTCTCTCTTTTTTCGACTTTTCAACATTCCTGAGTTTCAGAAAACCGGTCAGCATGCAGGTTCGAAACAAATATATGTACAGAGCAAGCAGGGTGCATCAGGATGGTCCTTTCATTTCAGGTTGCTAGCCCTAGACGGACTGAACCCCTGTGTTGAGTCCCCTAAGTCAAATGCAGCATGATGCAAATAATCGTTCCTACTAGGGATCCGGTCATGAAGTCACGTTATTCTATATTCAAAACCTGGGTCGGTGTTCTAGATTGTGTACCTGAGCGGACAACTCAGGTCGAGGAGGGGGCAACTTACCGGGAACCAAAAGGCCATCTGGCTTCGTAACTTGTCCGGCCTCTTTCTTATTTCAAGGTATGACACTAACAGAATAGGGAGTCTCAACCAGTAAGCACATCCCCGGAGGTGAAGAGAGAAGGGTGTCGGCACATATTATATATATACAGTTCAGATAATATCAAAGCGGTAACACTTAGCACATTCAGCACAAAACATGTAGGAAAATCAGATACAACCAAATACAACAATTTATTTAAGCTCAAATTCTGAACCCTGAACCAGAGATTCTGGGTTTGGTCCCCAACAGAGTCGCCAGAGCTGTCACGCCTCCTTTTTACCTATACCCCGCAAAGGTCGTAAAGGAGTTTTTCCATTTAAAGGACAATCGGAACGGGATTTAATTATTAATTATTCAGAGTCGCCACTTGAGAGATTAATGGTGTCCCAAGTCACCGGTTGTATCCCGAACCGAGGAAACATATGACTCTGTTAACAGTATGCAAACCAGAAATTCGAGTAAGGAATTATGTTAACCCGGGAGAAGGTGTTAGGCATTCCCGGGTTCTATGGTTCTAGCACGGTCGCTCAACAATTGTATTTGATTTTATCTGATTTTAATATATGCTAGCTTATGTGCCTTTTATTCGTAAACCACTTTTTATCATTATTTATTTTAAAAGAATTGCGATGTCGTGAAAACGTGTTTCGAACCACATCGCAATCAATGCACCCGTGATTGTCAACCCATTTCGACTTTGTCGAGATTTAGATTTGGGTCGCATCAATGCGCACCCGAGTTTAAGGAAGTAATTTCATAAAAAAAACGTGCCTAAAGATTCTAACGTATTATTATTTGGGGGAAGGCCATGAAATTCACTAGACGGCCCTCCCAAATTCCAATTATTTTATGTAACCATTATTGAGGGCCCCACCTTTTGTATTTCGTTTGGTGAGGCTCGTCTCATCATTTTATAAAAAGGGCGACCTAAAAGTGACTACGATTCTTTGATTTTTTTTGTTTTCTTTAGAAGAGAAATGAAACCTAATTAATTATGAATTGCATTATATCAAGGCAAACTAAGAATCACGTTGTTTTTTTTCTTTAGCCCAACCTGGTCTGCACGGTAGGCTTGTGATACGGCCCAATTGCTCAGGCCCAGCATCAGTGAAAGGTCCAGGCGGCTCTGACGCCCAGTCCGGGATCGAGTCCCCACAAGACCAATTACAACCCCCATTCCAACCAATAATGTGACCTCCCAGTCCTAAAACAAATCACGCCCTATAAATTCCATCTTATTCAAATCGAAGGCCTTGGGCCTACATGCCAACATTGGCCCAGTTTTCAATTTTAGATTAAGTGAATCAAAATGCTACTCATTCAATATTACCAATCTAACAAAGCTAACTTTAAATAACTTGAGATTTGATGAACGAATTACTGCCTGCCACTGTAGCTAGTTTACACTAATGAGTTCCCAATTGGATTGCCAACTACTGAAAACAGAAATTTACTACTGAAGTCATTCACTAACCAATACTACTATCTACAGAGAGTTCTCATGATCTAAGGAAAACATAGCATCAATTCAAACGCCACGAATGAAAACAATAAGCGACTGTCCAGTTATACACTACTGGACTTCCAATCCTAATTAATCAACCACACGAGAATTAAAACAAACTAAACAATAGTGTAAGCAAATATGCAAAAATGCAGTCACAGCGAATCAAACAATCCAAGCTTCAATTCTTCATTAATCGATTTCAAATAAGTTTTTTTCATATCAATTTAGTTCCAGCCCCTGGACTCTGGGAACATACCTGAAAATTGGAACACGAGTAAGGAAAGGAAGAGATCAGATTGCAAACAACAGTATTCAACGAGTGCAACAGCAATTCAAACCAGGCTCGAGCTCAGAATTATTTTGAAAATTCAACAGTGTCAATATACAGCCGAACAGTACCAAATCTCAAAATTAAGCCCAGAAATCAGTGGATCTAATTAGTTAACCCATGACTGATTCAAACTTGTCTTCACACTTCAAATGTTCGAACAAAATTGAGGAATTCAAGCAGTTCCTAATCTTAACTAAGCTAAAATGTTGATTAAAAACTGAACCTTCGAAAATGATCTAGGGAAGAGCCATGCAACAGTTTTCTTTGATTTTTGCTGTTTTTTTTTTGGTTTCTGGATTTTTCTATTGCTTTTGGGGTTTTGGAGTTTGAATTTCAAGTCTTAGATCTGAAAAATTAGAGAGCATACTTTGGGAGGATTTCTGAGCTAAAAAAACACCTTTTCAAGGCAATGGTCATGCCTTTTTATAGGCAAAGATGAGGTGCAAGTCAGATTTTCAGATTTTAAATTCAGTCCCTAGTTTATTTCAGATTAATCCCTCATTTCTTGACTTGTTTCCCAAGCTAGTATCCTAAGTTGGCTGAAATATACACTAAAGTCCTATTCTAGAAGGCCCTAGGGTGTTCTTCTACCTATAAAGTACCTATACTACCCTTGTTATATTCTGAAATTACTGTTCCTAAAGAAACTACCCTTTTCTATGCCTAAAATGCCCTTGAAAACTTCTCAAAGTTACTGGTTCTACCTACATTCTCAACAGCTATAACCAATCCCCTAAATTAATTCAAAACTAACTAGGACTGATTAATTTGAACTCAGAAATTAACTAATTGAACTAACCAATCCCAATTGTTCAATCACCCAAACTCAAACAAACTAGAAAAACCAAGAGACCAGGATCGATCAACATTAAATTAAACTAACTTTTAACCAATAAGCTCTCAATTGACCATTCGAACATTAAATTCAGAACTAAACAGCAATTGAAATCAACCTAAACATCTAGCTAACATTAATGGACAAAATGGTATTGAATCCAAACTAATTAATTATGTCGATTCTGCAATTAAAATTATGATTAACTAATAAATGACACATGCATCAAACTAAACTAAAATGCGAAGATGCTTTACTGATTAAAACAGATGAAACAAGGAACAAGGAACAAAGAAGATTTAAACTATACTAATACACAAAATAAATCGTAAAATTAACAAAACACTTTAATGAAATCAAAACTATAACTAGAACTTCAACTATGCAAGTAAAAAGAAACAAGAAAGCTCACTGAAGCACGAGAAACTCCGTCCAGTCGCTGACGTCCGAATCTTTCCAGATTTTTGACAAATAACATCCCTAACCATGTGTTTTTACAAGAGAACACATGGTTAAGTATATTACGGTCCAAAATCACAAAGATTTTGGGTTAGGGTTTTGGCCAGAAATTCTTAGATCTGAAATTCGAGCCGTTTCACCGAGATTTGAAGGAAGATGGTCATGGATTTGGGTTGAGGGAAGTCTGGGGATGGTGTGGTATGATTTTGGGCCGGTTTGGATGAGTTTGAGAGTTGGCCGGAGAACTTCAATCGGAGATTCGACGAGTTCCGGCAATATTCGATGGAAACCAATAGTAGGAATGGAAAGACGGATTCATGGGGGATCTATGGTGTTAATTTGGGGTTGAACGACGTAGGTTGCGCTTGCCGCCGGCGAGGGGTTTGGGGCGGCTGGGATTAGGGTTTGAAAGGAGAGGTAGGGTGAGGAAGGCGAAGGACCGGAGTGGGGGGTAAGGTTTCGGACAGTTTTATAGTACGCCTACCCTGCCTCTGAGCCGTTGATCTTGTTAACCTCGACGGTTCAGATTGATCGACGCCAAACGACGTCCTTTTGATTTTAGTGTATTGGACCAGGTAGGGAAGGGGTTCTGGGCTGGCCGAGTCTGGGTTGTGGTTTAATTGGCCCAAATCATGGGCAACCCTTTTTAATGTTTTCACTTCTTTTCTTTTGACATATTTTATTTAATTCTTGTACTTCAATTTGTATATTCTTTTTTTCTAATTTTATAAAATTGCAAAATTTAAAATACATTCCCAATATATTTCAAAATTAAACTAATTAATTCCTAAAATTATTTTAAAAACTATTCCAGGACGAATTCGCAATTAAACAATTAAAAATGCAAAAATGGACTCTTTTTGTTATTTTCCATATATTCTATTATAAAACAAATTAATCGCTGATTAATACCAACATATTAAATTAGATCCTAAATGCAAATGCATATTTTTGTATTTTATATGAATTGACCAGGCATAAATAAAATGCAACAACTATCAGAAAATGACTCCAAACTGCCCAAAAATTGTAAAAATAAAGAAAAAGAATCATTTTGTTTGAATTTTGGGAATAATTTGCTTTGGGCAAAATCACGTGCTCACAACTAAGAAACACAACGATTACAATTTAAGACTCACATGCATGCTTGACACCAACGTATAGATACTCGTCACCACACCTACACGTCGTACACTACACTAGCACATAGCATATAAAGCGCAATACCTATTCCCTCAAGCTAAATTTAGACCAAACACTTACCTCGAACTTCTACGGCCAACTCAAACCTCAAACATCACTTTTCCTTTAGAATTCGCCTCCAATTTACTTGTATCTAGCCCAAATTAATTTAACAACATCAATAAATACTAAAGAATTCATACCCAATGCTTATTATAGGTTTTCTATCATTTTCCTCAAAAAGTCAAAAATGACCCTGGGCCCGTTTGGTCAAAACTCGAGGTTCAGACCAAAACCCGATCACCCATTCACCCACGACCCCGAATATGCAATTGGTTTCGAAATCCAACCCCAAAACAAGGTCTAAATTTCGATTGATCAAAAAGCCTTAACTCTACCCAAAACCCCTAATCCTACCATGGAAGGACAATATTTAGGCCTAGAAATCTAATGGGTGTTGATGAAAAATGAAGGAGATGGGTTTAGGAACACATACGTATGATTTGGTGTTGATTTTTCTCTTCAAAAATCGCCTAGGTTCTGATTTTGGGAAAGGAGGTGTGGAAATATGGCTTATTCCTGTTTCTGCTACTGTTTAAAAGAGCTGGGCAACAGTGTTCATCGCGTTCGCGAAGAGCTGCCAGTGGTGGACTTACGTGATCGAGGGAGACGTTTCGCGTTCGCAAAGGCTTAGCCCAGCCCTGCCTTCGAATTCGTGATAGAGGGGTCGCGTTCGCGTAGTTCTCCCTAGGTTACCTGACTAGCCCATCCCAAAGCTATGCGTTCGCGATTGACCGGTCGCGTTTGCGTAGAGCAACCCCCCCCAATGCTCCGCGTTCGCGACCAGGGTCTCGCGTTCGCATAGGGTAAAATCCTCCCCACCCTTGTTTCCCTTTTGCGATCACAAGAATGGCTTTGCGACCGCGAAGCACAAAAGGTCTGTGCACCAGAAGCAACAAAACTTGCAATTTTTTAAGTGTAAAAACATCCCGTGGCCTATCCAAAACTCACCCGAGCCCTCAGGGCTCCAAATCAAACATGCATACTAACCTAAACATATCATACAGACTTGCTCGCATGATCAAATTGCCAAAATAAAGCCTCGAACTACGAGTTTAGCATCAAAATCAAAGAAAAATCTTAAGAACTCTTAAGTTTCAAATTTCACAACCGAGGGTCCGATTCACATCATATGAAGTCCGTTTCTTACCAAATTTTACAGGCACAACTTAAATACCATATAAGACCCGTACCGGGCTCCAAAACTAAAATAGGGGCCCGATACCATCAAATTCAAACACATTTAAATTTCCAAAAACTCTTAAAATTTCAATTAAATAATTTTTTTCAAAAATTCATTTCTCGGGCTTGGGACCTCGGAATTCGATTCCGGGTATATGCCCAAGTCCCATATTTTCCTACGGACTCTCTAGGACCATCAAATCATGGGTCCGGGTCCGTTTACCCAAAATGTTGACCGAAGTCAACTTAAATTTAATTTTAAAGGTAAAATCAGCATGTTTATCAAATTTTCACATAAAAGCGTTTCAGATATATGCCCGGACCGTGCACACAAATCGAGATGAGATAAAATGAGGTTTTAAGGTCTCGAAACACATAATTGACTTGTAAATCAAGTGATGACCTTTTGGGTCATCACATAAACAAAGTTCAGATAATTACCCCCATGCTCGAGGACTATCATCCAAAAAATAAATGAGATCAGATCATTAAAACTTAGAGATCATAAGACCTGTCAGGAAACCCACGATATTCATAGGCCAAGCCCACCCAACTTGGGGACTGACACTTCGGGCAAGCTCGAGGTAAAATGGGAAAATAAGCCAAAGGGGCAAATCCCGAACTAAAGAGGCTACAACCAAATTAACACAACTCGGAGACGTCCAAATTCCGTAACAAAACAAGCCTTTGAATTCTTTCATAAACCGGTTAAAAGGGCTACCCCCGGCGAAACCATAAAAGGCTTCGATAATATCAAGCCTCGGGAACTCTAAAGAGTACAAAATTGTTCGAACTCTCGAACAATTCCTTATTTTATACTAAGGCATTATAACCTTTGTGAATATGAGTGATAAATAAAGGGAAACATTTGAAAGTCAAAAAGGGTAGAAAAGCCTTACATATATGATTGAACGATCATTTTATAAAGGCCAGATCGGCCAAATACAAAGTTTACAAAGGCCTAAGGGCTACTTTCACTTCAAGTTCGAGAGACCCTCCTCACTTGACTAGAAATCCTAAGGTCTACCTAATTCCGAGTTCAAGCATGTCCTCACTCGATCATTAAGCTTAAGGGCTACGTGAACTCAAGTTCGAGTTATCATTCGGGGTCCATCGATTAGAAAAGGTCGAAGGTGAGGCTTATTATCAGCCCTTACCTTCCCCAAACCTTAGACCCACGAACACAACTTCATGATCTTGTACTAAGGCATTTTGACCCTTACATGAAATAACCAAAAAAAATAGATTCATAAGCTATGAAAAGGAAGAAGTTTTATATTCATCAAAAACTTTATACAAAGGCAACACGACCCAATAGATGTTCTTTACAAAAGGCCAAAATGACCTCGACAAAATGAGAGAAACTAAGAGCCTAAGTGTCCTGGTCATCTCCGGGAGTGGCATCCCCGTCATCGGTGTCTTCTGCACTTTCAGATCCACTAAAGCTTTCAGATTTGTCATCATCGGGATAAGCTAATTTCTCAACATCAGCTTCAAGTTTCTTGGCATTCTCGATCTCGATTGAAAGATCAAAACCCCGAGCGTGGACTTCTTCAAGGGTGCCCCTCCGATATTGAAGCTTAGCATGCTCAGCGATCCTCTGTGCTCGAATCTGAGCAATCTCAGCAACTTCCTTTGCTCGGGCTTGAGCAGCCTCGGTATCAGCCTGGTAAATGACCACTACAACATCAACATCAACTTTGGTTTTCTTGACCTCCGATTAGGCCACTTTAAGCTTCATGACTAGTTTCACCCGAGCAGATTCTACTGAATCTAACTCAAACTGGAGCTCCTTGAATTTCTTAGCTTGCGCCAAGGTCTTATCTTTTATACTTCAAAGCTTTTGGTCGAGGTCAGCTGGGCCCAGGTAGACTCCTTTTCTGAGGCCAAACGATCCATGTTCTTTTTCCATTCTTCAGCCTCAGTCTTTACAGCTTCTACTTCCTCATAGAGCTGCATGATCACATTGAGATTTGTTTGGAATTGCGGATTTGGACCATCAGTCACCATGACCGAGTCATCATCTCTAACTTCAAAGATTCTTCTTACTTGTTCAGACAATTCATCGTGTTCTTTCTGAGCCATTTCTAGCTCAACACAAAGGCATACAACTTCCCTTTCTCTTTGCTAACTGAGGAGCTTGAAGGTATTTTTATCCTCAATAAGCCCTCGGACCTCGGGCCCATGCCGACTCAGCTCCCCTCGGAATTGGAAAAAAGCCTCATGACAAAGCACCGTAGCCTGCAAACATAGAAGGGAAAGTTATACAAAGGGAGAAAAATCTAAGCATGAAAAACGGCAGGGAAGTCAAGGATTACCCGGGTTAGAGCCTATTGGGCTTCCTTGAAAAGATAAGGCACTCCCACCGCGTCCATTTGGGCTTGATCTTCTTCTATGATAGAACACTGTAGGTAGCTAGACACCCATATGGGAGCAGTAAGAATCCGGGCATCCTACGGGACCATGATTGTAAGCACGTGATTTTTGCTCCACGGACAATCACTCCAAAATACAATCATTGATTCCTCGTTGTATAATTTTTGATTTTACGTGATATATGCTGGTAGTCGCTCGTGGTTCTGTCCATTTTTCATTTTTATCTTATCAAGCAAAATACAAAATATGTATGTCATGTTAATTAAGCCATAATTCAGTCATTAAAAGAAAATTCACAAAATATGCGTCTTTTATTTTAGGCTGTGATTTAATCATTTAAAGAATTTGTAATATGTGTGTGATGATTGTGTTAAGTGTTGATTAGTATGTGTTTTTAAACTCATTTTAATTTAGTTGTATTTTAAAATTAGAAAACAAAGGAAAAGAGTGCAAATTATTTAGAAAAATCGGATTGGGCCTATTTGTTTCAAAATTTTAAGGCCCAAAAACAGCCCAAACACAGGCTGCCCGGACACGGTCCAAACGGCGTCGTTCTGTCCCGTCTAAGCTGGGCCATTGATCTCGAGTGGATCGACGGCCAGGATCCCACCCCCCAGATCCATTTAACATAACCCGACCCAATAACCGGTTCAGCCTAGCCCCTCACTTAAACCAAACGACCCCGTTTAAATATCAAACGACCCCGTCTCATTTCTCACCATCAGATCCAAGCCGTTGAGATCATCTGATCTAACGGCTCAGATCCAATCCCCTACTCCGTATATAAGCTTTCCCTCACACCCCACGCCCCCTATCTGAACCCCACCCTTCACTCGTCTCCTTCCCCAAGCCCTGAAACCCCAAACCCTAGCAGCCGCCCTAGTTTCCCTTTCACCAGAACCCGGCGGCATGAACGCCGGTGACCACCTCCTGAACACCCTAAGACCCCCTCACTCTCCTGAACATGGATCTGTTACTCCCTAGCCTCAAATCATCTCCCATCGTCTCGAATCTGGATTTGAAGATTCGAGACAAAACTCAATATATGCCAAACCACCCCATCTTCATACCAGACACTCCCCTGACCCTCCTCGTGACCAAACCAAGCTTGGTTTGGTCCGAATCTACCCACAACCTCTAAAAAACTAGATCTAAAAATCCAGACCTCAGAACACATGCACCTGGGGAATCCGGCCAATCTTGACAGGGGTTTGAGGTCTAATGGACCTTAACCAAGGTGTTCTCATGTGAGAACACCCTGGTTAAAATTTGTTCGGCCTCAAATGGTCAAAAGCTAAGTCGGACTTGGGTCATTTCGATTTAAATTTTTCCAGTAAGTGTTCTCTTTTCTTTGTTTTGATTGAGTTGTCAGCATGATTTGTTGTGATTGTTTGTTATTATCTGTTATTTTTCCCTGATTTCTTCCATCTCTGTCAAAAGACCTTTTTATTTGGTCAATTGTTTTCTGTTTGTGTTCTGAATGTACTCTGTGATATACATGCTCGTCAATTAGATTAATCGTCAAATTAATTAACTCATATAGGTTCCCAGTAGTTGAACAAAAGATGTTTGAAGTCATTCGGGACCCTGTACGTATTGTTTATATGAGCGACTGATTATTACCTGTTATATTTAGTATAGTCGACTCGACAAACGTCGTCGATTAGTTTTCTATAACTAATGGATCAAATGAGCTAATAATTTCACGTGACCAATTGAACCACGTCACTGACTGAATGCCCGACATTATTTGAAATGAGTTTGTTTACATTGCAAAAACGACTGAAAAGGTTCAGTCCAGGGCAGTCCTGAATTTGAACTTTCAGAAGTTCAAAATGCCCTAATGCTGCAATGGGTTTAGGGCAGTAATAATTAGGGTTTAACAGGGGTAGTCTGGGGTTTGAAAAGAACAGAAAAGTTTAGTTTAAAGGAGCTGACAAGTAGGGTACTAAATTAAGATTAAACTAATGCTCAATGGGGAACAAGACACAAGAGTATGGGGGTTTAAAATGAATAATAAAATGAGCCCATAACTCTTGATTAAAGAATAAACCAGGCGTAGGGAACCAATGGCTGGCATCAAAAGATATTTAAGCATGGGTTTAATGGGTATGGGCAGTCTGCAAGTGGGAGGATCCAGGCAGCTTAGCTGCACTGGGTCGTTTGGCTTATAAATAGGCCATTAGAGAACTTAAAAGAGGATGGACTTTTTAGTCTGGAGAAAAGAGAAAAAAGTGAAAATTTTCAGAATACTTTAACTAAACACTGCCCAAAACTGCACAAGGAACTAAGTTGGTTGAGCTGTTCTGGCCAAGTCAGTTATTCTAACTAGGGTCATTACTGTTCCGTCAAGAGGAGGCTGTGTGTTTTCTGCTGTGATTGTTACTACACCGAGTTTTCTGTGTGCTGTGGATTGAGTTTTAGTCTTCTTGATTGTTGGAGTTGTACTGGGTATTTGCTGAGCTTTGTGGTTATTGGGTCTTCTGTTGCTGTTACATTTGGTATCTTGGGTTTTCTGCTGGTTCATTACTTTTTTTCTGGGATTGTTTGTTTGGGGCTCGACCATCTGTGGTTTCTTTTTGTTCTGGAAACTGTTGTTGTTTGTCCGTGGACTATGGAGAACATTTGTGGTTGTTGGGTTGATGCTGTGTTGTTGCTGTTTGGTTGTTGTTGCTGTATTTGCTGCATGCTACTCAGCTGACAATTCTCCTTCTTCTTTTGCTTTGCTATACCAGGTACACGATTAATAGTGTCAATGTAACTTGAAAGCTTGAGCATGAATATAAAAGAGAAGAGCTGAAGATGTGTATTTCATACATAGACTGTCATATTGAACCTCATGTAATGTATAATAGTTTACATTCTTGTTTAGATACTGAAGGTAGCCTGCATGCCTAGTAGATATCAATGTATGGTGATTGAATATTAGTTTGTATATGTAGGCTGATAGATAAAAGTGTCCCCAATGCAGTAGGTTGTATTTTAGACTTTATCTAATTATGTTTAGCATGTCCTTAAATGTATAGAACTATCCATGTTAGTTAATTTCACTTCCTTTTGATAAATTGCCTCCTTATAATTGGCAAACCATTGCTTTAAAACAAACGGTGCAAGTCTGCACTTCTCAACCTCACGAAGGTCGAGCCCGGATCAAACGAACCCAGCAGGCTTTCATCAGAAAGGCAGTGGCCCAGGCCCAGCCGATACTGCGTGGGCTGGGTTTGGGCCCATAATGTTCGATTAGCTTCCCACGTGCATGGCCATGTTTTCTTATTCTGTAAAGGCACTCGGAATTCCATTATAGATAAGCCTACAAGCATGTAATTAACCGGGACTATTTCTGTTTTCTATTAGTAGAGACAAATGCGACAAGAAACGTAGTTGCTATAGGATATCCTTTTAAAAAAAAGACGAGATGAGCCTCGACAAATAAAAACGCACAAGCTGCAGGGCCCTCGTTTAATGTATATTATCGAAGCATTCAGTTTCCAGGACGGGTTGTTTAGCAAATCTCACGGCCCTCCCAGAATAATAACGCGATAGTCTCTTTAAGCGCGTACTTAATGATGTTATCTCCTTAAACTCGGGTGCACATTTATGTGACCCAAATCTAAATCTCAACGGAATCGAAATGTGTCTCTAATCACGGGTATATTGATTATGGCGTGGCCTGAGATGCATTTCCATGACGTTGTAAATTCCTTTTTAATAATAAATGAGACGAGCCTCGACAAACAAAATGTAGAAGCTGCGGGGCCCTCTAAATGTATATATATTAAAAATACTTAGAATCTGGGACATGCCGTTTAGCAAATTTTACGGTCTTTCCCAAAATAACAATGCGTTAGTTGCTTGAGGCGCGTCTTAATAATTTATTTTTCTTAATTCGGGTGCACATTTATGTGACCCGAATCTAAATCTCAACGGAGTCGAGATATGTCAATAACCACGGGTGCATTGATGTAACGTGGTTCGAGATATATTTTCACGACGTTGCAATTCTCGTAAAAAATATAATAAAAGCGGTCAAGAGTTTAAAACTTGCACATAGGTTTAACATGTACAAAATCAGATAATCAAGCCAAATATAACAGTTGAGCGACCGTGCTAGAACCACGGAACTCGGGAATGCCTAACACCTTCTCCCGGGTTAACAGAATTCCTTATCCGGATTTCTGGTACGCAGACTGTAATATGGAGTCATTCTTTTCCTCGATTTCGGGATTAAAATTGGTGACTTGGGACACCCGAAAATCTCCCAAGTGGCGACTCTGAAATAAATAAACCAATCCCGTTTCGATTGTCCTTTAATTGGAAAAAACTCCCTTGCACCCTCTTGGGTGCGGAAAAAGGAGGTGTGACAGCTCTGACGACTCTGCTGGGGATTTTTACCCAGAACCACTAGTTCAGGGTTAGAAATTCGAGCTTAGATAAATTGTTATATTTGGTTATATCTGATTTTTTTTTACATGTTTGAGCCTAATGTGCTAAATGCTGCTTTTACCGCTTTGATATTATTTGGACTGTATATAAACTGTGCCGAAACCCTTCTCTTCTTACCTCCGGGGAGAAGCTCGCTGGTCGAGACTCCCTATTCTGTTAGTGTCAATACCCGAAATAAGAAAGAGGACGGATAAGTTACGAAGCCGGACGGCCTTTTGGTTCCCGGTAAGTTGCCCCCTCCTCGACTCGAGTTGTCCGCTCGGGTACACTGTCTAGAACACTGACCCAGGTTTTTGAACATAGAATAACGTGACTTCATGCCAGATCCCTAGTAGGAACGCTTATTTGCATCACGTTGCATTTGACTTAGGGGACTCAACACAGGGGTTGGGTCTGTCTAGGACTAGCAACCTGATATGAAAGGACCATCCTAATGCATCCTATTTGTTTTCCGTGCATTTATTTGTCTCGAGCCCGCATGCTAACCGGTGTTTGAATAATGTGAAATTGGAAACAAAATACTGTCAAAACTCTGCCGAAAATTTGAGAAAATGAAAAGAAAACGTCTTATTAGTTTTGTTTTATTAAAAGCAAAGGAAAAATAGAAAAAAAAGAGAAGAAAAAAAGGGGTCGTTGTTCTGTTTTGTTTTTCAAAAATATATAGTTTGTCTTGTCACAAAAATGAAGATGAAAAAGAGTCTTATTTTTTTTAAAAAAAAATGTTTTTTATTATTTTTATGAAAATCCGAGTAATATATATATATATATATATATATATATATATATATATATATATATATATATATAAATATATGTCTTTATTTGTTGCAAAAATATTTGTCTTGCCAAAAAGTCTTGAAAAGTTTTTAGACCCCTAATTTTCAAAAAAGTTTGTTTTATTGTCTAAAAAATATATGTCTAAATAAAGTTTTTATTTTATTTTATTCACTTGGCATAATCACCCTAATAAATGTGCAGGATGAGCACGATACAAAACGAACATTTTTCAGTAATGACCAAGATCCCGTTTGAGTTGCGGTTATGGTGGAACGACTTAGGCAAAGAAGGGCAAGACAAAGTAAAGAAATGTCTGAAAGGTCTCCCGGACCTACTAAACGTTCAGCCTCGGGGTGATATCATCAGATCATTGGTCACTTGTTGGGATTCCGCACACAACGTGTTCCATTTTTCCGACTTCGAGCTCACCCCGACGTTGGAAGAAATAGCAGGGTACATCGAAAGTGATGAAGCCCCTTTTAGGTTCAAATACTTGATTGCACCTAGAGCTGTTACGGTACACCGGTTTCTGGATTTCCTAAAAATACCTCGAACGTTCCACCATCCAGATCTTGCCAAAGGATTCTGCAGTCTCCACCTCATATATGCTAGATACGGCCACGTGGGCGGGTTCAATAAGCCGGATTTCAAACTATGCAGTAGAGGCAACCGACAAAAGTGGGACGAACACAGGCTAGTGGCTTTTATGACAGCCTTTCTGGGTCTTATAGTGTTCCCTAGGAAAGATGGAAACATTGATCTAAAGATAACCGGGGTCGTCAATACTTTGCTTACCCAAGATAAAAGTACTCTGGCGCCTATGATTATGGCTGACATTTTCCGGGCTCTCACTGCTTGTCGAGCCAGGGGCGACTTTTTCGAAGGATGTAACCTACTGTTGCAAATGTGGATGACCGATCATTTATGCCATCGCTCCTCACTTTTGGGTTATGGTTCGCCAGAAAAAACTTGTATTGGAGAATTCTACACGAGAATCAAAGGGCTCAATTTACCTGAGGGAGTCACATCATGGACCTTATTTCTCCGAACTCTCACTGCCAGCCAAATCCAATGGACGCTCGGATGGTCACCTATTGAGGAAATCATATACATGCCGGCAACCCGGCCTCACTTTCTGTTGATGGGACTGAAAAGTATCCAACCCTATGCACCGTATCGGGTTTTGAGGCAACTTGGGAGGTACCAAGTGGTACCGAAAGATGAAGATTTGAGTACCCAAGTGATTGAAATCAGTCCGAACGGTCATTTCCCTGAAGAAGAAGTTCGCCAAATCTGGAGTGAATGCCAACATCTGACAGCAAACACTTGTGTGATTGATACGGCAAAAGGGGAAGTCGCCCCAGGATATCACGCTTGGTTTAGAGGTAGCCTGTCCTACGAAAGACCGGCTAAGAGACCGCATCTCAAAGATTTCGTAGAATCATCCCAAGGGCAATGGAACTGGTTAGCAAAAGAGAAGGGTTATCGGGCAGAGATTGGTGATTTGAAGCTACAAATGGACAGTCTGAAATTCGATAACAGCGTACAAATCGCGGCGGATCGAAGCGAAAAGAATAGATTGATCCAAGAGAATGAAGAACTTAAGGCCCAAATCCAAAAATTGAGATTGTCTCTTGATGAGCAGCCCAGAAGTCGATCAGACCAGCGGTTGATAAAGGGTTTGAAAAGAGAGATCACGGAATGGCGAGACGGGTTAGAAGAATCCGAAAAGGTCATGGCAGAGTTCAAGGCACAGTGGGGAACAAGAGTAGATAAGCATCGCCGATGCTTGAACCAATTGAAACGTGACCACGAGAAGACTGTTGCCAAAATAAAGAGAGAGATGGCTACACTTGAGTTTAAAGCAGTTAAGCAGGCCAGGGATTTCCAATTGGAGAGTAGATACTGTTACGACTTGTTGGCCCAAATGAAGACAGAAGTGCGGCAGCTGAGGAATCAGCATATACAAGACTCACAGGTATTCAAGACGTGCAGTGATCAGATAAGACACCTACTCATAGATAAGAAACAAACCAGAGATAAGATCAGGGCCATTGCCCATGCCATCATCAGACGGTGTCGGCGGTGTGAGAATATGACCTGCGTTACCGTTCTCTCAGCAGTGATGGGTTATGTCAAACAGACCATGCACGAGTTGGAGCAGCTCGAAAGGGATCTCGCACCTAGACCCGCGAAAAGGCCGAATGATGCCTCGCGGGTCCCTAAGTTGGAAAATTAACCTTTGGCCGAGTCTTGTTTATTTAGGCTTTGATGTTTTTCCCATATATTGTTTTCTATTTTTTCCTTCAATCAAATAGGGTCAAAGAACCGTGGAGTCTGTATTGTTGCTATTCCTTGTTTGAAGTAATTTGTAATAGCAAAATTTTGAGAATGAATTTAATGATTTCACAAGAATTTTGTATTTCTTCACTTTAAGGCAGAACTACGCCTGGTCTGATTCACGCGGGGACGTGATACGTAGGCAATCCCCATAAGATTCGAACACTTTTAATAAAGAGAGAAAAGAAAATACATAATAAAATAAGACACAGGGTTTCCCAAAATACTTTAAAAGAGGGACGAATGAGCAAACCGGGATGACGCATGTTGTTTGAAGCAAAGCATGTAGAAACGGTTAACTGCCTAGGGGCATTGCATCCTCTATGTGTTATGATCAAATCTGTTAAAATCTAACGCTAACAAAGTTTGTTGTTGTCTGATCCAGACAAGTTAGTTGTTAAAGAACTCTGGCAACACACTCATACCAAACCAGATCCAAAGGACCGGTAGCAACAAGCATGACTACTTCAGAGAATAGTAATGAGGAAGAAAGGCCAATGAGCCAGTTGCTAAAAGAAGCGATGGAAAAGATTGAAAGGATGGGACTAGAGATGAATGCAATGCAGCTAGCCATAGCCAAAACACAAAAGAGCCCTGAAACACTGGGACACATGCCAGAATACCCTCACTCCGGCCCTTCCACAAGCCGCCCAAATCCCCTTTATCATCAAGAAAGAAGCCCTCATGATTCCCAAGCTCCACCACCCCATCAACCTCTCCCAACACCCAATATTCCCATTTTTGTGGGACCAACATCAGCCCCTTTGCAAAGGACGACCAGTGAGCCATTGTTTCAGGCTCACGATACACAATACTATCCCCCCGAGCCTACGTTTCATGCCCCCGAACCACAGGCTTACAATCCACATTTGGAAGTGCCGGTAGAGATTGAGAAGCCGGCTAAGGCCCCTGAACAAGATGAAGTATTGAGAAAGTTCAAAAGCCTGGAGCAGTCCTTCAGGAACTTGCACGGGTTGGGCAATCAAGTCAGCGTAGCATACAAAGATCTGTGCCCTTTCCCAGACGTCCAACTCCCGGCTGGGTTCAAGATGCCTAAGTTTGATTTATATGAAGGGCACGGTGATCCCATGGCACATTTGCGGGGATTCTGTAGCAAAATGAGAGGGGCAGGCGGCAAGGATGAGCTGCTGATAGCTTATTTCGGCCAAAGTCTGAGCGGATCTGCACTAGAATGGTATACCAGGCAGGATTCCAGCAGGTGGTACACGTGGGATGATCTGGCGCAGGCTTTTGCAGGTCATTTCCAGTACAATCTCGAGATAGTTCCTGACCGTCTCACATTATTGAGAACTGGGAAGAAACCCGGGGAAAGTTTTCGCGAGTTCGGGTTCCGCTGGAGAGAACAAGCAGCTAGAGTCGATCCTCCCATGAGAGAGGGAGAGATGGTGGACTATTTTTTGCAGACATTGGATCCAACCTACTTTGGTCACTTGGTGACAACGGTTGGAAAATCTTTCAACGAGGTGGTCAAGATAGGGGTCATGATAGAAGAGGGTTTGAGGTCTGACAAGATCTTGAACTATTCGGCACTCAAGGCCACAACCCAGGCTATTCAAAGCGGCACGGGAGGTGCGTTGAGAAGAAAGAAAGAAGAGGTTGCCACGATCGAGGCTGGCAGTTGGTCTAGGGCTGGCAGGCCGCACTACAACCAACCCAGACCTCACAGGTCAGAATACCCATACAACCCACCACAAAATTTCTATCCACCTCGAGAACCACATTGTTCCGTACACCAAGCCCAAGCATACACTCAGCCTCCAGTTCGCCCACAATGGCGCGCGCCGGCTCCCCAGAACATATATGCACCACCACAAAACACCTACCCTCCACCAAGGGCATATAGAAACCCTTCAGGGGCAGGCTTTCGGGGAAATCCAGATGCTAGGAATGACAGGTTGCGGAAGCAGAGAACTTTCACGGAGCTGGGAGAAACCTACACCGCTTTGTTCCACAAACTGAGGCAATTGGGTTTGGTTAGTCCTGTCCAGACTCGAGAACCAAATCCCCCACCTCAGAATTTGGATCGATCAATCAGTTGTGAATACTGTTCAGGGATGCTCGGGCATGATACCGAGAAGTGCTGGAAATTAAGGCATGCCATACAGGATCTTATTGACACCAATAAGATCGAGGTCCAGACACCAGAAGCTCCTAACATCAACCAAAACCCACTGCCAGCGCACCACGAAACTCACATGATTGAGTTGGTGTGTGAGGGAGGAGAATTGAGAAAACCCTCACAAACAGTGATGATGATCCAAGCCGCCCCGAAAGAAGTCTCAACCAGTGGAGGAACGAGTGTACAGTCGCAGGGAGAAGGCGTCAAGCCGGTAGTGATATTGGGAAAGAGCCCGTCCGCCATAACAAGCAAACCCGAGCCAAGCAAGTTGGTAATACCAGGGATCCCGCCCACACCGGCGGTCGTGTTGAAAGGGGTATGTAGAGAACGGGTGACCATAAAGCCTGTGGTCCAGCTGCCGATGATTGACAGCAGGGCTGTGCCTTGGAAATATGAAAAGGCGGTGGTGATGTACAAAGGAAAACAGGTGGAAGAAGTCAGTTGTGAAGCGCAAGGGCTGACTCGATCAGGTCGATGTTTTGCTCCGGTGGAGCTAAGAAGAACCAACCCAGTTGCAACCAAGAAACCTGTGTCCGAAGAAGAGGCTGAAGAGTTCCTGAGGAAGATGAAAGTACAAGACTATTCTGTGGTCGAACAGCTGAGAAAAACACCGGCCCAGATCTCACTGTTGTCGTTACTGATCCATTCTGAGGGGCATCGTCGGGCCCTGTTGAAGATATTGAACGAAGCTCATGTACCCAGTGAGATTTCTGTAAACCACCTGGAAACCATTGCCAGTAAGATTTTCGAGGTGAACAGGGTAACATTCTCAGATGATGACCTGCCGGTGGAAGGCACAGAGCATAATAAAGCTCTATACCTAGCTGTCAAATGTGAAGACTCGGTGGTAACTCGAGTATTGGTGGATAACGGCTCAAGTGCCAATATTTGCCCACTATCTACCCTTAACCAGTTAAAGATCGACCACGGAAGGATCCACAAGAACAGTATCTGTGTCCGAGGGTTTGACGGAAACGGAACGGCCACTGTGGGGGATATTGTACTTGAATTGACCATCGGTCCAGTCCTGTTTACCATGGAATTCCAGGTATTAGACGCCACAGTATCTTACAACCTGCTGTTAGGTCGACCATGGATTCATGCAGCCAAGGCGGTGCCCTCCACCCTACATCAGATGGTGAAGTTCGAGTGGGAAAGACAAGAGGTCGTGTTACACGGCGAGGATACAACGTGCACCATGGGCGGAACCATTGTACCTTTCATAGAGACCGCTGATGACAAAGGTCCTTGGGTCTACCAGATTTTCGATACAGGGTCGGCCAACAAAATTTCTGAAGGAGAAATCATCCCGCACCCTAGGGTAGCTGCCGCAACAGTCATGATGGTCTCAGAAATGCTGGGTAATGGATTTGTGCCGGGAAAAGGCCTGGGAGTCGAGCTTCAAGGGATTGTCCAACCTGTCTCCCTTCCTAAAAATCTGGAAACTTTCGGATTAGGGTTCAAACCAACCGCAGCAGATAGGAAGCAAGCGCGAAAAATGAAGAAGAGGGTCTGGTTTCTTCCTAAACCAGTGCCACGCCTCTCAAGGTCTTTTGTTAAAGCAAGTGCCAAGGGGTCACCGGTCCCAAAGATTCTAGGACCTTTGATCGGTATAAATGAAGACCTGAATCAGAGTTTTGAGAGGCTATTCGCGGATGTCAGTATGGTGGAAGCTGGAGAAGGTTCCAGCAGAGCAGAGATACAGTTTGTGGGGCCTGAGGCCAAGACCAACAATTGGACAGTTACTCCTCTTCCTGTCCGAGGGGAGTCTTGGTAGTAGGCTTTGATTTATGTTTTGTGTGTTTTGTTTTGTCCGGATTATTCAAGGGTGTAATCCAAATTTTACTTTCGTTTTTGTAAAAGTGTGAACCCTTTTATCCCGCAAGTTTAATAAAGTTCTTTTCTTTTGTCCCATTTTAATTTTGTTTTGTTCTTTTTCTTTCTGAACAGTTCTCTTTTTACTGGTTCTAATGACATGGCATGCACAGCGGATCTTCGACCTAGTCTAATAAATCAATCTGAATCTGACTCAATGATGCAAGAGGTCGTTTGTGATGATGAATCTGAATGTGACGAAGGTGAAGCCTTCGAAGAGATAAACCGAGAACTGTGCCAATTTGAAGAGAAACCCAAGCCTAACCTAAATGACACTGAGGCTGTGAATCTAGGAGACGCTGATAACGTCCAAGAGACCAAAATTAGCATCCACATTGAGCCGAATGTCAGAGAAGAATTGATCAAAACACTCATGGAATTCAAAGATGTTTTTGCATGGTCATATGACGATATGCCTGGATTAAGCACCAATTTAGTGGTTCACAAATTGCCCACTGACCCGGCATACCCTCCGATCAAGCAAAAACTAAGGAAATTTAAAACAGAAATGAGTGTAAAGATCAAAGAAGAAGTGATTAAGCAGTTGCAAGCGAAGGTCATTCGGGTCACTCGATATCCCGAGTGGTTGGCCAATGTGGTACCAGTCCCAAAGAAGGATGGAAAAATCAGGGTGTGCGTCGACTACCGCAACCTCAACAAAGCAAGTCCCAAGGACAATTTTCCATTGCCCAACATCCATATCTTGATCGATAATTGCGCGAGGCACGAGATCGGATCCTTTGTAGATTGCTATGCGGGTTATCATCAGATCCTAATGGACGAGGAAGATGCGGAAAAAACAGCGTTTATTATGCCATGGAGAACTTACAGCTATCGGGTAATGCCGTTCGGACTGAAGAACGCCGGGGCAACATACATGCGAGCAATGACTGCTGTGTTTCATGACATGATACACAAAGAAATCGAGGTGTACGTCGATGATGTGATCATCAAATCTTGGCGTCAGGAAGACCATGTAGCAGACCTAAGGAGATTTTTCCAAAGACTCCGAAGGTATGATATCAAGCTCAACCCGGCCAAATGCGCATTCGGGGTTCCATCAGGAAAGCTGCTAGGATTCATCGTCAGTCGACGGGGGATTGAGTTAGACCCATCCAAAATTGAATCCATCCGAGATTTGCCACCGCCAAGGAACAAAACAGAGGTAATGAGTTTGCTGGGTAGACTCAATTACATCAGCAGGTTCATCGCCCAACTCACAGCAACTTGTGAGCCCATATTTCGGTTGCTGAGAAAGGATGTTGCGGGAGGTTGGACGGCAGAGTGTCAGGAGGCCTTCGACCAAATCAAAGGGTATCTGTCTAATCCACCAGTATTGGTCCCGCCGAAGCCTGGGAAGCCCTTAATTCTTTACCTAACGGTCTTGGAAAATTCATTTGGTTGTGTATTGGGGCAACATGATGACACAGGAAGGAAGGAGCAGGCCATCTACTATCTTAGCAAGAAATTCACAGTACATGAGGTCAAGTACACTCAACTCGAGAAAACATGTTGTGCCCTAACTTGGGTAGCTCAGAAGTTGAAGCACTACCTGTCTTCGTATACTACTTATCTCATATCCCGTTTGGACCCATTAAAGTATATCTTTCAGAAACCTATGCCCACGGGAAGGTTGGCAAAGTGGCAAATTCTGCTCACAGAGTTTGATATCGTCTATGTGACGAGGACAGCCGTGAAAGCCCAGGCGCTGGCCGATCATTTGGCGGAGAATCCCGTTGATGAAAAATACGAGCCCTTAAGAACGTATTTTCCTGACGAGGAGGTAATGCATACAAATGAGTTGGAATTGCCTGAGGAACCGGGTTGGAAGCTTTTCTTCGATGGAGCTGCAAACGCGAAAGGGGTTGGAATAGGAGCAGTACTCATTTCTGAAACAGGACGGCATTATCCTGTTACGGCTCAACTACGCTTCTATTGCACCAACAATATGGCCGAGTATGAGGCTTGCATTCTGGGTCTGCGCTTGGCTGCTGACATGGATGTCCAAGACGTCTTGGTCTTGGGAGACTCGGACCTCTTGGTACATCAAATTCAGGGAGAATGGGAAACACGAGATCTAAAACTCATACCATACCGACAATGCTTGCATGATCTGAGCAAGCAATTTCGATCGGTGAAGTTCAAACACATCCCGAGAGTTCACAATGAGGTTGCAGATGCCTTGGCCACCTTAGCATCAATGCTGCACCACCCTGACAAAATGTATGTTGATCCTCTGCACATCCAGGTCCGTGATCAGCACGCCTACTGCAACGCCATAGAAGAAGAAGCAGATGGCGAACCCTGGTTTCATGATATCAAGGAATACCTCAGAATGGGGATATATCCAGAACATGCCTCTGGAGACCAAAAAAGAGCCCTTCGGCATTTGTCGAATGGTTTCTTCCTCAGCGGAGGAGTATTGTACAAAAGAACCCCGGATTTGGGATTGTTGAGATGCATAGATGCCAGTCAAGCAACGACGGTTATGGCAGAGGTACATGCTGGAGTTTGTGGGCCACACATGAGCGGATATGTATTGGCAAGAAAGATCCTTCGAACAGGGTGTTATTGGCTCACCATGGAACACGACTGTATCACTTTCGTGAGGAAATGCCATCAGTGCCAGATACATGGAGATTTGATTCATTCTCCGCCAACAGAGTTACATACGATGTCAGCACCCTGGCCGTTTGTGGCATGGGGCATGGATGTCATTGGGCCCATCGAGCCGTCAGCATCCAACGGTCATAGGTTCATTCTAGTGACCATTGATTACTTCACCAAATGGGTTGAGGCTAAAACCTTCAAATCGGTAACCAAAAAGGCAGTGGTGGACTTTGTTCATTCCCATATCATCTGCAGATTTGGGATCCCAAAAGTGATCATCACGGATAACGGTGCGAATCTTAATAGCAGCTTGATGAGAGAGGTATGCCAACAATTCAAGATTACACACCGCAATTCCACCCCATATCGTCCCAAGGCGAATGGAGCAGTCGAAGCAGCCAATAAGAATATCAAGAAGATACTGCGAAAAATGGTGGAAGGGTCCAGACAATGGCACGAGAGATTACCCTTTGCTTTGTTGGGTTACCGCACTACCGTCCGAACTTCCATAGGCACAACTCCTTATTTGTTGGTGTATGGAACTGAGGCCGTAATACCAGCGGAAGTCGAAATTCTGTCCCTCCGAATTGTCGCTGAAGCCGGGATTAATGATGATGAATGGGTCAAAGCTCGATTGGAACAGTTGAGCCTGATAGATGAGAAAAGATTGGCAGCAGTGTGCCATGGTCAGCTGTACCAGAACAGAATGGCAAGAACATATAATAAGAAGGTGCGCCTCAGGAAGTTTGAAGTAGGGCAGCAGGTATTGAAGAAGATCCTCCCACATCAGGTCGAGGCAAAAGGCAAATTCGCACCAAATTGGCAAGGCCTTATATCGTGACCAGAGTATTGTCCAACGGTGCTTTGTGTTTGACAGATGTCGAGGGTAGATGTGTCGACATGGCTATCAATTCAGATGCAGCCAAGAGATATTATGCGTAATTTCTTTAATTATGGGAATTTTGGTTTATTTGTTTGTATTTGGCATTTATTGGATAATGAGATGACGGAGGCAATTCTTTCTTCTATCCAAACACTTTTTAACCCTTGCTTCCCCCTTTGAGCCTTGAGTTATTCTTTCATACCCCTCTTTTGGAATCACTAATGGAAAAGACATGAAAAAAAAGAGAAAAGAAAAGAAAAAGAAAAACGAAAAGAAGGAAAAAGAAAAAAGGAAGATGAAATCATAAGAAATACAAACCGTGGGAACTACGTTTGACCTGATTCCTCGAAGAGGATACGTAGGCGCCTCACGGCTCGGTCATAGGGTGCATCACCGTGAATATAGGATGCATAATGTACATAGTATGCATAATAGGCACAATGTGCGTAACACACATAGCTCAACATAAGTGTAGAAAAAAAAATTCCAAGCAAGAAAACTGGGGCAGAGGTTATGTTTTAAGTTCCAACAAAGGTTTGATTCCAAAAGTTGTAACACATCACCCATCAAATTATTTTCATTTTTATGGCCTTTCTTTAACCCCACACCAAAACCAACATCAACGTCCAAAAGACCTCCTGATCAATGTTCAAGAGATGCCAAGTCAGGCAAATAAGGCCGAGAATAATACAACAATCCCCAGCAAAGAATAGGATCGTAAGACTGGGAATGAATTGATGGTCAAAGGAATCTCCAGAAGAGAGGGGCGTATCTACAACACCCCGATTCCCCGAAAGAAATAAAATGAGAGAGTCTTATCGGTGAAAACCTTCACAGGCACCGAGAGGCGATGTAAGATGAGGGACATGAAATGAGAGAGTCTTATTGGTGAAAACCTTCACAGGCACCATAAGGCGCCGGGAGATGAGAGAAAAGAGAGAGTCTCATTAGTGAAAACCCCTCGAAGGGCACTATGAGGCGACAAGACAGATCAACAAAAGCTACCACATTCGAAATGGACACTCCTTTATCATCCCCAGCAAATCAAACCATCGGGCAAATCGATTGATACAAATAGACTGGGTCGGGAATCGATGGTGCACGTCATGATCACGGGGACCAGTCATGTCCTCCAGATAAGTTCTTTTAAGTTTCTTCTCCCACCAAAATATTGGTTCAGAAAGATTTTCTCCTTTTTCTATCTTTTATTTCTTTTCCTAAAATGTGTCTTGAAAGGATTTTTCAAAGCTTACTACCAGAAACCGGAGGGGAATTCATCCAATGCAGGATAATGCAAACAGTCTTAAAGGCCGATCCCAGGCAATGCAGTGATCGTGCCCGGCAATTTTGGAGGAAGTAAGCTCATAAAGGGAGTGGTTTCGAGAGTTAAAAGCAGACTCCCACAGCATGTGCTTAAAGAGAAAGCAGAAAAGGGAATTAATTGAAAGCCAATCCCCAGCAGGCTAGAGACCTCCAGCAGGCAACTCTGTTCATTAATCAATTATGGGGACATAGAGCAAGAAAAGGGGAAAAGAGAAAAATCGTTCGCCGGAAAGGCACCCTCTACCACCACGATTAAAACTGACTAAATCCTTTTATCTACTGCAGGAGAACCAATGATTGATAATGGCAGCAAGATGCAACGCCAGGGAAACCACCAAAAATCGGGGCAGAAAATTTTCTGCCGATTGTCGAAAATTTTCTCGGAAGAACGGGGAAGCAATTTCAATAAATTTAAGTTCTAGGTCGCCCACCAGTATAATGCGGGAATACATTTAAGTTCTAGGTCACCCACCAGTATAATGCGGGAATACATTTAAGTTCTAGGTCGCCCACCAGTATAATGCGGGAATACTTTTAAGTTCTAGGTCTCCCACCAGTATAATGCGGGAATACATTTAAGTTCTAGGTCGCCCACCAGTATAATGCGGGAATACATTTAAGTTCTAGGTCGCCCACCAGTATAATGCGGGAATACATTTAAGTTCTAGGTCGCCCACCAGTATAATGCGGGAATACATTTAAGTTCTAGGTCGCCCACCAGTATAATGCGGGAATACGTTTAAGTTCTAGGTCGCCCACCAGTATAATGCGGGAATACTTTTAAGTTCTAGGTCGCCCACCAGTATAATGCGGGAATACTTTTAAGTTCTAGGTCGCCCACCAGTATAATGCGGGAATACTTTTAAGTTCTAGGTCTCCCACCAGTATAATGCGGGAATACATTTAAGTTCTAGGTCGCCCACCAGTATAATGCGGGAATACATTTAAGTTCTAGGTCGCCCACCAGTATAATGCAGGAATACATTTAAGTTCTAGGTCGCCCACCAGTATAATGCGGGAATACTTTTAAGTTCTAGGTCGCCCACCAGTATAATGCGGGAATACATTTAAGTTCTAGGTCGCCCACCAGTATAATGCGGGAATACATTTAAGTTCTAGGTCGCCCACCAGTATAATGCGGGAATACGTTTAAGTTCTAGGTCGCCCACCAGTATAATGCGGGAATACATTTAAGTTCTAGGTCGCCCACCAGTATAATGCGGGAATACATTTAAGTTCTAGGTCGCCCACCAGTATAATGCGGGAATACTTTTAAGTTCTAGGTCTCCCACCAGTATAATGCGGGAATACATTTAAGTTCTAGGTCGCCCACCAGTATAATGCGGGAATACATTTAAGTTCTAGGTCGCCCACCAGTATAATGCGGGAATACATTTAAGTTCTAGGTCGCCCACCAGTATAATGCGGGAATACATTTAAGTTCTAGGTCGCCCACCAGTATAATGCGGGAATACATTTAAGCGGGAATACATTTAAATTCTAGGTCGCCCACCAGTATAATGCGGGAATACATTTAAGTTCTAGGTCGCCCACCAGTATAATGCGGGAATACATTTAAATTCTAGGTCGCCCACCAGTATAATGCGGGAATACATTTAAGTTCTAGGTCGCCCACCAGTATAATGCGGGAATACATTTAAGTTCTAGGTCGCCCACCAGTATAATGCGGGAATACATTTAAGTTCTAGGTCGCCCACCAGTAAAATGCGGGAATACATTTAAGTTCTAGGTCGCCCACCAGTAAAATGCGGGAATACTTTTAGCTCTAGATTTTGGAATCGGTAACCCCACCTGAAGACGGAAGGTTACAACAGAGATCCCCAAGCAGGAAACAACAAAATCCTCAGCGCCAAGAAGCAGAAGGCTTCAAAAGCAAGCGCGATTCAAAAGGAAAAAGGAACGCGTCTCAAAAGAAGCAGTTTGGGAACGTTATAGCACGCCCAACATAACAAACTATGATACCACTGAAGAAACCATTGGAAGATTTAAAGAAGAGGGCCATGTTCCCAGCAAATCAAGCAAAGTGATGAAAACTGGCATCCAGAAAAGGCGGAGGACCAGCATCATCTCCCAAGTTCACAAAATAAGGGCATCAGAGGAAAGCGTTAGCCGACAAGAAAGCAAGGCAACAAGAATAAGTTGAAGATAGATGAGATCTCATACCCTAACTTAGCTTCTTGGTTTTCCTTTCAAGAACAATGTAACAAGGAGATTGGTTGAGCAGTAGCATCCTACAGCAGCATGCAACAGCGCACAACAGCAGCGAGCACTACAGTCACACGGTAGTCCCAGCTACCAAAATTTCCCGAACTACATTGACCTGATTCCTGTTCACCCCAGGATATGTAGGAAACCTCTGAAGCAAAGGTTCGGTCAAATCTATATCAAAAAAAAATGCTTCACACGGAGTACTCAGACGAGCAAAAATCGCCCGCTTTATCTTTGCGCGAAAACCCTTCGTGTCTTCGGGCAAAGTGGGGCAGCTGTAAGCACGTGATTTTTGCTCTACGGACAATCACTCCAAAATACAATCATTGATTCCTCGTTGTACAATTTTTGATTTTACGTGATATATGCTGGTAGTCGCTCGTGGTTCTGTCCATTTTTCATTTTTATCTTATCAAGCAAAATACAAAATATGTATGTCATGTTAATTAAGCCATAATTCAGTCATTAAAAGAAAATTCACAAAATATGCGTCTTTTATTTTAGGCTGTGATTTAATCATTTAAAGAATTTGTAATATGTGTGTGATGATTGTGTTAAGTGTTGATTAGTGTGTGTTTTTAAACTCATTTTAATTTAGTTGTATTTTAAAATTAGAAAACAAAGGAAAAGAGTGCAAATTATTTAGAAAAATCGGATTGGGCCTATTTGTTTCAAAATTTTAAGGCCCAAAAACAGCCCAAACACAGGCTGCCCGGACACGGTCCAAACGGCGTCGTTCTGTCCCGTCTAAGCTGGGCCGTTGATCTCGAGTGGATCGACGGCAGGATCACACCCCCCAGATCCATTTAACATAACCCGACCCAATAACCGGTTCAGCCCAGCCCCTCACTTAAACCAAACGATCCCGTTTAAATATCAAACGACCCCGTCTCATTTCTCACCATCAGATCCAAGCCGTTGAGATCATCTGATCTAACGACTCAGATCCAATCCCCTACTCCGTATATAAGCTTTCCCTCACACCCCACGCCCCCTATCCGAACCCCACCCTTCACTCGTCTCCTTTCCCAAGCCCTGAAACCCCAAACCCTAGCAGCCGCCCTAGTTTCCCTTTCACCAGAACCCGGCAGCATGAACGCCGGTGACCACCTCCTGAACACCCTAAGACCCCCTCACTCTCCTGAACATGGATATGTTACTCCCTAGCCTCAAATAATCTCCCATCGTCTCGAATCTGGATTTGAAGATTCGAGACAAAACTCGATCTATGCCAAACCACCCCATCTTCATACCAGACACTCCCCTGACCCTCCTCGTGACCAAACCAAGCTTGGTTTGGTCCGAATCTACCCACAACCTCTAAAAAACCAGATCTAAAAATCCAGACCTCAGAACACATGCACCTGGGGAATCCGGCCGATCTTGACAGGGGTTTGAGGTCTAATGGACCTTAACCAAGGTGTTCTCATGTGAGAACACCCTGGTTAAAATTTGTTCGGCCTCAAATGGTCAAAAGCTAAGTCGGACTTGGGTCATTTCGATTTAAATTTTTCCAGTAAGTGTTCTCTTTTCTTTGTTTTGATTGAGTTGTCAGCATGATTTGTTGTGATTGTTTGTTATTATCTGTTATTTTTCCCTGATTTCTTCCATCTCTGTCAAAAGACCTTTTTATTTGGTCAATTGTTTTCTGTTTGTGTTCTGAATGTACTCTGTGATATACATGCTCGTCAATTAGATTAATCATCAAATTAATTAACTCATATAGGTTCCCAGTAGTTGAACAAAAGATGTTTGAAGTCATTCGGGACCCTGTACGTATTATTTATATGAGCGACTGATTATTACCTGTTATATTTAGTATAGTCGACTCGACAAACGTCGTCGATTAGTTTTCTATAACTAATGGATCAAATGAGCTAATAATTTCACGTGACCAATTGAACCACGTCACTGACTGAATGCCCGACATTATTTGAAATGAGTTTGTTTACATTGCAAAAACGACTGAAAAGGTTCAGTCCAGGGCAGTCCTGAATTTGAACTTTCAGAAGTTCAAAATGCCCTGATGCTGCAATGGGTTTAGGGCAGTAATAATCAGGGTTTAACAGGGGTAGTCTGGGGTTTGAAAAGAACAGAAAAGTTTAGTTTAAAGGAGCTGACAAGTAGGGTACTAAATTAAGATTAAACTAATGCTCAATGGGGAACAAGACACAAGAGTATGGGGGTTTAAAATGAATAATAAAATGAGCCCATAACTCTTGATTAAAGAATAAACCAGGCGTGGGGAACCAATGGCTGGCATCAAAAGATGTTTAAGCATGGGTTTAATGGGTATGGGCAGTCTGCAAGTGGGAGGATCCAGGCAGCTTAGCTGCACTGGGTCGTTTGGCTTATAAATAGGCCATTAGAGAACTTAAAAGAGGCTGGACTTTTTAGTCTGGAGAAAAGAGAAAAAAGTGAAAATTTTCAGAATACTTTAACCAAACACTGCCCAAAACTGCACAAGGAACTAAGTTGGTTGAGCTGTTCTGGCCAAGTCAGTTATTCTAACTAGGGTCATTACTGTTCCGTCAAGAGGAGGCTGTGTGTTTTCTGCTGTGATTGTTACTACACCGAGTTTTCTATGTGCTGTGGATTGAGTTTTAGTCTTCTTGATTGTTGGAGCTGTACTGGGTATTTGCTGAGCTTTGTGGTTATTGGGTCTTCTGTTGCTGTTACATTTGGTATCTTGGGTTTTCTGCTGGTTCATTACTTTTTTTCTGGGATTGTTTGTTTGGGGATCGACCATCTGTGGTTTCTTTTTGTTCTGGAAACTGTTGCTGTTTGTCCGTGGACTATGGAGAACATTTGTGGTTGTTGGGTTGATGCTGTTTGGTTGTTGTTGCTGTATTTGCTGCATGCTACTCAGCTGACAATTCTCCTTCTTCTTTTGCTTTGCTATACCAGGTACACGATTAATAGTGTCAATGTAACTTGAAAGCTTGAGCATGAATATAAAAGAGAAGAGCTGAAGATGTGTATTTCATACATAGACTGTCATATTGAACCTCATGTAATGTATAATAGTTTACATTCTTGTTTAGATACTGAAGGTAGCCTACATGCCTAGTAGATATCAATGTATGGTGATTGAATATTAGTTTGTATATGTAGGCTGATAGATAAAAGTGTCCCCAATGCAGTAGGTTGTATTTTAGACTTTATCTAATTATGTTTAGCATGTCCTTAAATGCATAGAACTATCCATGTTAGTTAATTTCACTTCCTTTTGATAAATTGCCTCCTTATAATTGGCAAACCATTGCTTTAAAACAAACGGCGCAAGTCTGCACTTCTCAACCTCACGAAGGTCGAGCCCGGATCAAACGAACCCAGCAGGCTTTCATCAGAAAGGCAGTGGCCCAGGCCCAGCCGATACTGCGTGGGCTGGGTTTGGGCCCATAATGTTCGATTAGCTTCCCACGTGCATGGCCATGTTTTCTTATTCTGTAAAGGCACTCGGAATTCCATTATAGATAAGCCTACAAGCATGTAATTAACCGGGACTATTTCTGTTTTCTATTAGTAGAGACAAATGCGACAAGAAACGTAGTTGCTATAGGATATCCTTTTAAAAAAAAGACGAGATGAGCCTCGACAAATAAAAATGCACAAGCTGCGGGGCCCTCGTTAAATGTATATTATCGAAGCATTCAGTTTCCAGGACGGGTTGTTTAGCAAATCTCACGGCCCTCCCAGAATAATAACGCGATAGTCTCTTTAAGCGCGTACTTAATGATGTTATCTCCTTAAACTCGGGTGCACATTTATGTGACCCAAATCTAAATCTCAACGGAATCGAAATGTGTCTCTAATCACGGGTATATTGATTATGGCGTGGCCCGAGATGCATTTCCATGACGTTGTAAATTCCTTTTTAATAATAAATGAGACGAGCCTCGACAAACAAAATGTAGAAGCTGCGGGGCCCTCTAAATGTATATATATTAAAAATACTTAGAATCCGGGACATGCCGTTTAGCAAATTTTACGGCCTTTCCCAAAATAACAATGCGTTAGTTGCTTGAGGCGCGTCTTAATAATTTATTTTTCTTAATTCGGGTGCACATTTATGTGACCCAAATCCAAATCTCAACCGAGTCGAGATATGTCAATAACCACGGGTGCATTGATGTAACGTGGTTCGAGATATATTTTCACGACGTTGCAATTCTCGTAAAAAATAATAATAAAAGCGGTCAAGAGTTTAAAACTTGCACATAGGTTTAACATGTACAAAATCAGATAATCAAGCCAAATATAACAGTTGAGCGACCGTGCTAGAACCACGGAACTCGGGAATGCCTAACACCTTCTCCCGGGTTAACAGAATTCCTTATCCGGATTTCTGGTACGCAGACTGTAATATGGAGTCATTCTTTTCCTCGATTTCGGGATTAAAATTGGTGACTTGGGACACCCTAAAATCTCCCAAGTGGCGACTCTGAAATAAATAAACCAATCCCGTTTCGATTGTCATTTAATTGGAAAAAACTCCCTTGCACCCTCTTGGGTGCGGAAAAAGGAGGTGTGACAATGATAACTATTGTTCGCTTGCATTCGGGATCGACACTAGGGGCTAGAAACTGATTGGTCAATTTAAAACTCGGGGAAGCCTCGCCCGAGCTTTTCTTCGGAACCTCCAAGTCACTCAGATCAATGACATCCTCTACCCCTAAAAAATAAACACGAAAAAGATCTTCCTCTTAGTGGGCTCCTTCCCCGTGACAAGTCTCTACGGCCTGAGCATCGCATATCATTGAGTTGGAAACTAAAGGAAACAGGGGTAATCCCAGATCTTTATCGCCGCAAGCGGGTCCTTTGAGGAAATGCCTTCGTCTAAGGGAGCCTCCTGCCCGGTTTCTACATTAATGTTCATCGCTTATTCAATAGTCTCTTTGCCCCCGAGGTAAAGCATATTCGTTTCCTCTTGACTCAGGGACTCGGGCCGAAGTCTCCTCATCGACCTCATTAAGGTTAGGTGTAGCAGTATTAACTCCCACTAGTTCCGAGGTTCTTCAGTGTTAGCATGAGCATGGGCCACCAGCTCAAAATCACCTTCATTTTCTTCTTCTTTGTCCTCTTCGGGCTCCTCGAGTAGCCGACGGGTTGAGTCCATTGTTAAGGGGATGACTTCCCCCTTGGGTTTACAGGTTGTTCTCTTTTTTGGCTTCTTCCCCTTAGGGTTCGCCGAAGTCGAAGCCCCCTTCCTCTTCTTCTCCCCTACCGGCTTCGAAGTAGACGATGGGGAGGAATTTCTTCATCACCGGACGGAGGACTCATCATTACCTCCTTCCCAAGACCTACAAAAGAAGAGAAATAAATAAGTTCGAAAAAATGCCCGAACATTGATCAAATTATTAAGTCAAGGAGAGAAACTACCATGGCTACTAGCCTCCCATCGACTAATCGCCAAATCACTCCATGCGCGCTCAGCGTGGGTCGATTGCGATATCAGGCTCCTGACCCAGTCTTCAAGTTGGGGGATCGTACGGGCATCCAGGCAACAACTACGTCTAGTAAAATACTGATAAGAAAGGGTAAAAAAATGAGGACAATAAACAGGAATTAGGGACAGAGTCATACTTACATTTCATATTCCATTTCTCAAAAAATGGCATACTTTCGACCGAGATTAAGTCTGAGGTCTTCACTCTAACAAATCGGCCCATCTAGCTCCGATCTTTGTCCTCATCTATGCTCGAGAAAGGTGCCCTAGTGGCCCGATGTTGAAGCTTTATTAGTCCCTCTCGATAGAGTTGGGGGCTATATAAGCGAATAAGGTGGTCGAGGGTGAAGGGAAGCCCATCGGCTTTGCTTGAGAAGAAACAAAGTAATATCACTATCCTCCAGAAGGAGGGATGAATGTGACCGAGGGTCACCTCTTACTTCTTGCAGAAGTCTATGATGATCGGATCCAAGGGACCCAATGTGAAAGGGTAAGTGTAAAAACTTAAGAACCCTTCCGCATGAGTGGTGATTGCCTTTTCTAGAGTAGGCACCACCACGTGTTTTTTGCCACTTGCAATCTTTTTTAACTTGGGAGAGAAGTTTTTCGGTTATCGAGCATATATACCTCGATACTGGATCGCATCGGCCTGGCACCGAGGAAGTCTTTTCAACCTTGAAATCAAAATCGAGAACACACCCTCCAGAGGAAAACTCTTCAGGGCGAGACTTCGCCGCGATACCTCGCCGACCGACCGTGACGATGAAGCAGTCTCCTTTCGCGGAGCGGTTTTAGATGTTTTGGCCATTTTAAGCAAGAAAGAATAGAGGTTGGGAAGAACAAGCAAAGAAACTCAAAGATCTAGAGATAGGAAGCTCTAAAGAGTGCAAAGAACTATGGAGATTAAGATGAAGGAAAATAAAAGTAAAGTTTGAAAGAATGAAGTAGGTGGCTATTTATTGGTTTCAACGGCGGTTCAACATTGGTAGTGGCCGACCGTTGACTGACGCACATTAAATGCTTAGGAAACTGAACCAACGGGATATTTCGGTCACTTCGGCCGCTTGCGTCACGGTGCTTACGTCATGGTAAATCGAGGGGAAGTTCGAAGACTCAATTAATTTCTTGTCATTACACTCTAAAAAACAAGGGGACTATCTGTATACGATCAAAATCGGGCCTCTCCAACTTTGTATGGCTAATCGAAACCGGGGGTGGCAGACCAAGGCCCTGGCTTGCATTGCATCAGATCATGGCACGAAGATGGATCGCTAACCTCGTGAGTCGATGATTGATCAAGATCGAGACTGGCCGTGATCGAGACCGAAGCAAGATAGGGACCGAGCATGATCGAATAAAGCTTGCTAAACCGAATAATAGAAAGCCGAGATATCCGTGACCGGGCAAAGATCGTGGCGGAAATCTCGACACATATCAATTCAAGATCGGACATATAGCCAATCATGAGATCCTCTTCTGTATTTAGAATTGTATCATAGGTTGAATTCCTCTACTATATAAAGAGGGTTCTAATCATTTTGTAAACATCATCTAGTTGTTCATTATATTGGTCAGCTTTATTTTACTATTAATTTCTAACATTAATTCTTATATTTATCAGTTTGTGCCAAGTGAAATCACATATCTTTAAAATCACTTATAAGTTTAATTGTTATCCAATTTTAAGGGTAAATAAAACTATTATTTCTTGTTGGTTGATTAAACCAAAACAAAAAATTTATAATTATTATTCTCCTACAATAACAATCATATTCGAAATAAGTAAAAGAACTGGGGACGCAAGACAAAAAAAAGGCGAAAAACAACAAAACAACGTTATAGTAATAAATTAAAAAAACAAAAAAAAATGCCTTGATTATAAAACTTTATTACCATGGGAGATTATCTACTATTCAGCTGTCCACTAGAGAATATATTTCAAGTACGACAATTATGTATGAGTACAAGACATAATAATTGAATTGTTGAAATTAAAAAAGTGGACCATCTTTGATTAACGAATAAAAGTTTAATTAATCTTGTATATCCAACTTTTTCCATAGATAGATGCAATATTTTAAGTCAATAAGCATAAAATATTATTATATCCCTAAGTCTTTTTGTATAAATATAAGTGTAAGATTAATTATGTATATATGTTTAAATAAATAGTTCAAGCAAAAGACATTAAGTTTGACTACATTATCTTATACCTTGTATAATGCATCCCCACTGGCTTTGCTTTATCGTTTTCTGTCAAATTTGCTTTTTAATATTAAGGTATATTTATGCGGAAAAAGAAGAACAAAACTTTGCTTTCAATTTGTGTGATGATTACACATGTTATGCGGAAGTTCTCAACGTGTCTGTCTTTTTCTCCGATTCTTCTTATCTGCTTAATCATCCGACGGTTCTAACACTCCGACGCTCTAGATACTATCTCTGTAATGGCGGGAAACTCTTGATTAATAAATTAATACCTTAGCTCATTTACATCCCCGTTTGGATTAGCTTATTTTAAGTATTTTTAAGCCAAAATAGCTTTTAAGTTATTTTGTAGTGTTTGGATAAAGTAAAAAGTATTTTTAAGCATTTATTTTTAAGCTAAAATGACTGAACTTATGGCTTATGCTTAAAAGCCACTTAAAATAAGCTCATTCAAAGGGGCTCTTATTATGACGTATCCAAGATTTAAATTTAATGAGTTCAACTTTTAAATTTTTTGATATTTAACTCATTATATTGTTAAAATTATGGGTTCGAATCTAATATCTGTTAATATTTTATAGATTTTAATATATATAAAAGTTTATGAATTCAAATAAACGGTAGTCCTAAGGCTACATTCGCCTCTGATTATTATTCAAAAAGTTGTTTAGAGATACGAGTCGGACATTGGGGCTGTTTAATTTAAGTATCTGATTTACGCATCATGTAATTAAATAATATTTCCCTTTTTTAAAAATCTCGACAATGACCAATTAATTGTTGTTAATTTGGCTAGGGGTTATTTGCACCATTTAACTAGTGAAGAAGAAGTTGAATTTCCCAATCCCGAAGAATTGAGTAAATTACATTTCCTCTTTGTATTCTTTCTATTTAACCGGAATATATTTTTGTCAGGAAATCTTTAATTTATTTCTTGTCCCATTAATTCAAGCTTGAACCTCTTAAACATAAACAGTATTATCCTTAGTTCTTAATTATTTTTTATATATATGTATATCATATGTATATAATATACATAATTTATACTATATTTTTTGATTAACAAATATAATTAATTTTATATATTTTGACCAAGGAGTAATATTGAGATTTTAGCTAGGTGTGGTTTTTTTGGGTAAAAATAAAGGCGTGGGTAGTGTCGGATAAAGACAACACCGACGGCAGGTAGAGACCTCCTCTTCCACATGGGTCCCTCAGATGATTTCCCGGTTTTTTCTTCCGTTACTTCACATTCACAGACGTTACTTCAAATTCTTATTTTAGACTGGAATTTTGTTTTTACTATATATTCTTTTATAAACATCTTTTAGAGCAGTTTTAATTATTAATCTCATTTTAAATTTTGAAAAAAAATTGTTTGGACACTAGATTCAGCAATTAGATAAGGACATAAATTTAAATGTGAAAAAGAAGCTCATATCGGAAACACACATATTTTCTCTATTAAAATATTAGTTTTAGTATTCAGATGAAATTGATATGAAGAACTAATATAAATGATTTAAGTAATCAAATCCCGATTAGCTTAGGATCAAGACACCTTAAATGATTTTTTTTTATGTAATTCAAAAATACTATTTATTTTTTTATTATAATTTTTCAGTCGATATCTGGTACCCACATAAAGTGCTGAATATGAAATTGCTTTTGTTAGAGAGCGCTTTACCCCCGATCCCTCAATGTGAGACTTTTTATTGTGAACCGTATTTAATCGTAGTGACATTTTAACTATCACAAAAAAGTTAGACATATTAACTCTTGCTTTCAAATCATATAATAATACTCCATCCGTTTACTTGTTCAGTATTCTAAAATAAATTTTTTCACTTTTACTTGTCATTTTTAGAATAATAATAGACGATAATTTCATTTTTCCTATTATACCCACATTATTAATTACTTATTTCAAATTATTTTTTTAAATTCATTAAAAATATGTATCAATTAATATTGATATCATAATAAATTATGTACTTTATTTATTATTTTTTAAAGGATGTGCAAAATCCATAATTAACAAGTAAAAGTGAACGGAGAGAGTAAAAATGAGCATGTAATTCGTGAGAGGACAATTCAACTTCCAACAGTCTCTAATTCGAATTACAATTACACATGTCAATCCTAATAACATTCAGTAATGACCAATAATACAATATTTAATTTCATTAACTATGTATAATTTAAAAAGGAAACATGTACTAATTAAAAATATTAACAACACTTAAGTGGATTGGGGACCAAGAAAATTAAGTAATAGTATATAAGCAAAGGGTTAGTTTTGTCATTTTGCTAATCTCCACTATATCCATTTCCTCACCAGTCAAAAAACGGTCGTCATACGAACTGAACAGAACCCCCCCCCCCCCCCAGCCCCCACCCCCTCTACTACAGCTACTGGTAACTGGAAACCGGTTAATGGTATATATGCATCATGCCGCAAAAGAGCATGATTGACGGCCCCTTAACGCATACGTGTCGGACTTTAATTGGTCCATTTCAAGTCTTCGGGATTCATAAACATTACTGCATTTCAAGCAAATCAATACAAAACAACGAAAAGCAGAAAAAAAAACACACTGCACACACACACACAGACAAACTCTCTCTCTCTCTCTCTTAAAAAAAAACTGTGTTTTCTCATTCTCTTTATTCCCCAAATTTCTCCTCATTTTCCTACTAATTTCCAACAAAATCCCAATTTTCGAATTCTACAATGTGTGATCTTTCTATGTTGTTCAGTTTCTTCGACTGAATTTTTGAATTCAATACACTTATTCGAAGAATTTTCTTTTAAAGGAAAATGCTGGAAACAGTAGACAGTTCAGTGCATGTTAATAACAATGTGTTCCGTACTACTCAGTTACATCAAAACTGCGGGGGCGGCGGAGGAGGAGATAGCAGTGAAGAGGAATTAAGTGTATTACCAAGACATACAAAGGTTATAGTAACAGGAAATAATAGAACTAAGTCAGTATTAGTTGGTCTTCAGGGTGTTGTTAAGAAAGCTGTTGGTCTTGGCGGTTGGCATTGGCTGGTAATTAATTATTCATTTTATTATAAAAGTTTAGATTTTTATTCTTGTTTGTGAAAATATGGTTTGTTTGTGAAATTGATATTTTGGGTTGTGACTTAATTTTATACTGGGTATTCAATGTGTGGTGGTGTTAAAACAATGTGGGATGATACTAAAATTTAAAGTTTTGCTTCCTTATACGGATGATTTGTTTATTAGTGTGTTTATTTTGAGTTTCCAATTCACAAAGTTTGAAGTTTGACTTAATTCTATTTCAAATTCTGCTGCTTTTTTTAATGTAAACTATGGTCTTATCTCTAAGTTTTTTATTGTTTCTGTTCATTTTTAAGGGTATTTATGTACCAATTTATCAGAATTTGAATTTTCCATTTTAAGAGTAAGGCCTCTCATTGTCTCAAAAGAACGGGATTCAATTCTTTGCTCTACTTTATATTGATAGATCTAGTGTTTTAAGGAGTTCTATTTGTTTAGGGAATTAGGGCGTAGTTGCTAAGTTGAGTTTCGGAATCTCTCCTATGAATTTATTCAAAAATTTCTATACAAATATGCTGGAATCTCCAGATTGAATTTCAGGATGAACTTTTTTTTCTTCTTCTTCAAATAATAGAAGTAGGAGAAGATTCTTAGCTCTTTATCTGGAAAAAGAGGAAAAAGAAAAGAAAATGATAATGAGGAAGAGATTCTGGATTCCATAAAAGTGATTATTTGCTGGCCATTTTTGCTCTGAGCAGGTGTTGTGCAGCTGGTGAATTTTACTTCACAGAGATTCTGTTTGCTTTTGGGCTTAGTTAAATTTTGGGGGTTCAACAGATCTGCCAGTATTTAAACAAATAGCCACATCCATTTTCAGCTTGTTGTATAAAAGAATAAACAAGAGAGGTGTTAGCTTCTTTTGTAGTTCACTGTCAACTGGAAGATTCTTATTCTATAGTTTTTCAGATTACCGATATTTTTCTTGTTGATTAACCTCGTGATGATTTTGTTGTTAAATGATGTGTCAGAATTAAGCAGGAAGTATTTCCTCAATGTGGACAATCAGATTTACTTTGATTATTTTTTTTGTCTTTTCCTTTTGCCTAATCTTGTTTTTTGGGTTAAATGTTTAATGTAAAATGTGCTCTTTTCATGTGTGTGTGGGGTTTGTGGGGGGGGGGGGGATGTATTCTCGTATTGTGTAACCAAATTGTTGTGATTTGTTGCTACTTGGTTTTTTGGAATTCATTTAAATGCTTGGTTCACTGAATAAATTGCAGGTTCTTACAAATGGCATAGAGGTGAAACTACAAAGGAATGCTTTAAGTGTGCTCGAACCTCCTACTGGTAATGAGGATGATGATGACCTGGAATTTGAAAATGTCCACTGGAATGGTTCAGATATGGGTAAGTTACCTAATTTATGATTAACCTCAATATTTTTTTTGGGGGGGTTTGGCTTGCTGTAATAATTTTGGGGAGGTTTAACACATTATAGGGTTTCCTGCCATCTATATGTCTTTTGGGAGAATTTGCAATGTCAAAGTTTTATACATCTGTTACATGGGATTCTTTCTGTTCAGAAACTTTTTTTGCTTTTATCACTGCAGCTGCAAGCTCTTTTTTCTTTGATGTGATTATTGTCATTTGGCCCACTATTATAAAGTAATGTGATTTATTTGCTTTCTATATCTTTAGCATCCGATGATACTCAAAAATCTCATAGACCAAGGCACCGCGTACATAAATCGTCTGGTTCCCACAAGGCCATGAGCCGCTCCCTTTCATGTGACTCGCAATCAAAAGGATCTATTTCTACACCTCGTGGGTCCATGGTATGAAAACATTTGAAGCTCTTTTTATGGACATTACTTATCTTTAACTTATAGTTGTTGACTCTTTTAAATTTCTAAAAAGTACATTATGCAACAGAAGGTTGACCTAAGCAAACTCGAGATGGCTGCACTGTGGAGATATTGGCGACACTTTAACCTTGTAAGGGGATCAATAGTTACCAGTTTTCCTTTTATCATCGTTTCTATTAGTATGTGTGATATTAGCTTCGTTACCAACTTTCTTGTTTGCCCATCTGAATAGAGGGAAGCTATACCTAACCCCTCGAAAGAGCAACTAATTGATGTTGTCCAGAAGCATTTCACATCTCAGGTACTTTCTTAGTTATCTGTATCTTGTTGTTGCTTTGAGATTCTGTCTTAGATTTCTTTCCTGTCCTGCTAATGATTGATCTATTTTAATGTGATGTTAATTGAGGTCGATATTTTCTTAGCACTTCCATAAGACATATTAGGTATAATTCTGTATATAATCCTCCTTTTCATGTTTTGCCATTTTCTATCTGGTGTTCGTGTTATGGGCACTTATTTTAATTAAGTTTTCCTGTCTTATGGAATTGGTCAATTTTGGCACGATGCTATTGTCAATGACAACAACTTTCACCCTTCTTGCATGTATAATTGTGCTTATATGTGTTATATTATACCTCAAATTTTCCGAATTATGGGCTACTGACTACTGTACTTGTGGTTCTTTTTGGGGTGAAGCAATTGGACGAGTTGCAGGTAATTGTGGGATTTGTTCAAGCTGCCAAGAGACTCAAGACAGTCTGCAAATGACTCAAGGGAACGAACCCCTTTTGGGAACGCCCCTAACACTAACAAATAGTGGTACCTTTGTGTCCACTTGCTATTGCGCAGTAATATGTGTAGTATAATATGTATACTCCTGTTTATCCCTTATGTCTTGCTTAGAGTTGTAGTTTATGTAGATAAATGAACTGCTGAACTAACTCTGGAGGTCTCCTTCTGGTTGAATGTACTTCCTCGCGAGTGGGGGAAGTACTAGTACTTAATCACATGTATAGTCTAATGTCTTAAACTGTTAAATCATCATTCAACCAACTGAATCTTGGTTTGGTATTAGTGACCAAGCGCTTATTCACTCCATTTGGTTGGTACTTGGTATCCCTCTTCATTTACAGTTGATACAAATGCTAGTGAATTAGTGTTCTATTGACTTCGTTATGAGCTTCCGACTGTGGTTTTTTGTTTTCAGTCTTTTAAGAAACATAAAATGATATAAAACTTTAAGGGTTCTTTCTTATATAAAAAGCGAAAAATAGTCCCTTATATTTGAGATTAGACGTAATATCATCCTTATTCTTTTACATGAAGCTATAAAAGTCCCCATTTTTTGTTAAATTGGTGCACTTTTGGGTTTCTCTTCAAGCTGTTGTCAGCTTATTAACTGAAACATTTACGGGAAGAGAAACTTAGTGGTCGTTTGGTTGGGAAATAAGTTATTTCATGATTAATTATTTCGGGATTAGTTATCCCACCCTCTTATGGGAATAAAAAACCACTACAATATCGGGATTAGTTATACTTCAATTTTATCCCAACCAAACGTAAGATAAACTCATTTCAAATTTAATGTCGGAGTTAATTATCCCTTATACTTATACTAAACGGGCCTCCTTTTTCTCACCAAAAGCCAGACCTCTTTAGCTTGTCCTTCCAAAGGACAAACAAAGGGGTTTGGAGTTTCCACTATATTGTTTAGAATTATTGAGGTTCTTTACTGGTGTTTTCCTATTTTCTTTGCCATATTATAAGTAGTAGTAGTAGTAGTAGCTTTCAATAAGCAGAAAGCTCAATTGTAGTAAGCGAAACTGATGTTTCGCTATTTATTTTGCCATATTATAAGTAGTATTTTAATATGCAGAAAGCTCGGAAGAGAATGTACAGTTGAATAGCAACTACAAGAAAAATCTGCATTGCTTTATTGACAAGTTCCTTCTTTTCCCCCGACTAATAAATCGCTATCCAGAAACATCATTACTCTAATAATAGAGTGGAACAAGCTGTTTGGTAAGCTCAAAAATATAAAAATAATTGTAGCAAAATCAAATTTGGATTAGGCCTTACGTATATCTTGCCCAAGGGGAGGGGGACAACCTGTTTTGTCTTCAACAACAACAACAACAACAACGACCCAGTATAATCCCACAAGTGGGGTCTGGGAGGGTAATATGTACGCAGACCTTACCCCTACTCCGAAGGGTAGAGAGGCTGTTTCCAGGAGACCCTCGGCTCAAAAGAAGCAATAGGAGATGATACATTAGTACCATAAAAATGCGTAATAAAACAGCAACAATATATAAGAGATATGAAATATGAAATACAGGATACAACAACGAAAATACGAAATAGATGGCTGGTATAGCACAACTAGAAGGTAAAGCCCTGCATCAATAGACGCCTAATGACATTCCTAGTCTAACTCCTAACTGGATAGTCTCCCTCTATTGTGCTGTAGAAATATTCACACTCTCCCCTAACCTACAACCCTAATGCTCGACCTCCATAAATCCCTATCAAGGGCCATATCTTCAGTAATCCTAAGTCGTGCCATGTCATGTCTGATCACCTCTCCCCAATACTTCTTAGGTCTCCCTCTATCTCTCCGCGTGCCCACTACAGCCAGTCGCTCACACCTCCTCACCGGTGCATCAGTGCTCCTCCTCTGAATGTGCCCGAACCATCTGAGTCTCACTTCCCGCATCTTGTCCTCCATGGGGGCCACACCCACCTTCTCTCGAATATCTTCATTCCTAATCTTATCTATCCTTGTATGCCCGCACATCCACCTCAACATCCTCATCTCTGCTACTTTCATCTTCTGGGTGTGTGAGTTCTTTACCGGCCAACATTCAGTTTCATACAACATGGCAGACCTAACAAGAACAACTTTTCATTTATGTGAGGCTGCTCTCTTGTACTAACTCTTTACAAGCCTAATAAAGAGAACAATTCAATATAAAGAGAAGAAGGAAACTTCTCCTAGATGGTGTAGCACTTACTTTTAGGTATGAAAAATACAAAAATAAGCCAAAAGCTAAAAAATAGGTATTAAAACCTTATTACTTTTATCGTGTAAGCTACTTTTTAAAAGTCAATCCAAACACCATCCTAATTGACGAGGACTTTTGACTTTATGAAAGGCAAAGCAAAATCCAAGAGGACTTTTGGAAGACAAAGCATTAAGGAAAGAGAAGGGACCACAAAGGAATTTTTGACTTTGCATAATCAAGTATTAAAGGTCGTTTGATACACGGGATAAGGTGGGTTAAGGTGTGAGATTAAATTTGTACTCTCTTTGGTTGACAATATTAATTTATCTCAGGATAAATTTATACTGTCAACCAAACATGGTATAAATTTAATCCCAAACTTAATACTAGATATCCCATCTTATCCCACTTTATATTACAGTAATACAAATTTATCTGGTCATATCCTGCCAGACTTAGCAAATCATTAAAAAACATTAAGCTTTATTGACTCATCAAAAAACCTTAATGCTTGACCTCGATTTATAAACATTGTTTTCATCACGAGAATATGTTGAGTTATTTGACAATGTTGAACCGTCATTCATAACTTTGTTTGATCTCTTTGAACCTAGTTCTTGGGATCTTCAGTCTGCTAGGTAGAGTTACCGCCACGATGACTTGTCCTAGACCTTAACCCCATTCCCTTCGATGATCTTTCAACTGCCTCTCTAGATAGGCTTTTTGTAAGTGGATCCGACTCGTTATCTCTTGACTTTACGTAGTCAATCGTGATAACGCCTTTAGAGAGTAGTTGTCTAACGGTATTGTGTCTCCGTCGTATATGACGAGATTTTTCATTATGCATAGCGCTCCCCTGCCTATTGCCGCTTGACTATCACAATGTATACAAATAGGTTCCAAAGATTTGGGCAAATGGAGTATCTTCCAAAAAATTCCGAAGCCATTCAACTTCTTCACCGGCCTTATCTAAAGCTATGAATTCAGATTCCATTGTAGAACGGGCGATGTATATTTGTTTGGATGATTTTCAAGACACTGCTCCACCCCCAATTGTGAAAACATATCCACTTGTGGATTTAACTTCAGATGATCCGGTAATCCAATTTGCATCACTACATCCCTCAATCACGGAGGGATATTTGTTATAATGCAAAGCATAATTTTGAGTATGTTTCAGATACCCAAAAACTCGTTTCATTGCCATCCAATATATTTGATTGGGATTATTTGTAAACTGACTCAGTTTGCTAGTAGCACATGTTATATCTTGTCGCGTACAATTCATGATATACATCAAACTTCCTAATACTCTTACATAGTCAAGTTGCGAGTCACTTTCACCTTCATTCTTTTGAAGTACATAACTCACGTCAATTGGAGTGTTGGCAATCTTGAAATCTAAATACTTAGAACTTATCAAGTACTTTTTCAATGTAGTGAGACTGTGATAATGCTAGACCTTGTGGAATCTTATGAATTCTGATTCCTAAGATCACGTCAGCAACTCCTAAGTCTTTCATGTCGAATTTGCTAGCCAACATGCTTTTAGTAGCATTTATATCTGCCATATTTTTGCTTATTATCAACATGTCATCAACATATAAACAAACAATGACTTCATGACCTGGAGTATTTTTAATGTAAATACATTTGTCACACTCGTTGATTTTAAACCCAATTCCCAATATTGTTTGATCAAATTTGGCATGCCATTGTTTCGGTGCTTGTTTAAGTCCATAAAAGGACTTAACTAGTTTGCACACTTTCGTTTCTTTACCCGGAACCACAAAACCCTCAGGTTGTTCCATGCAAATCTCTTCCTTCAATTCTCTATTTTAAAAAGCTGTTTTAACATCCATTTGATGGACTTCAAGACCATACATGACCACCAGTGCCCCTAATACCCTAATAGATGTTATTCTCGTTACTAGCGAGTACGTGTCAAAGTAATCAAAGCCTTCCTTTTGTCTATAATCTTTGACAACAAGTATTGCCTTATATTTGTCAATATTGCCATCAGCTTTCATTTTTCGTTTAAAGATTCATTTCGAACCTAAAGGCTTATTTCGAGGAGGAAGATCAACCAGTTCCCATGTATGGTTATCCAAAATTGATTGAATCTCACTATTCACTACCTCTTTCCAAAATGCTGAATCAGAGGATGACATAGCTGCTTTAAAAGTTTGAGGCTCATTTTCAAGCAAGAATGTCACAAAATCTGGTCCAAAAGAAGTATATGTTCTTTGACGTTTGCTACGCCTTGGATCTTCTACACTTGGGAGTATTTTCCTTTGGTTCTTCCCGAGGTCGTTTAGGTCTTTCACTTAACGACTCTTATTCAGTTTTATACGGAGAGATGCTTTTAAAGAATTTAGCATTATCTAATTCCATTACCGTATTAACATCAATTTCGGGATTATCAGATTTATGAACCAAAAACGACATGCTTTACTGTTTATACCATATCCAATGAAAACACAATTCATAATTTTTGGTCCGATATTTACCCTTTTGGATAAAGGTATTTGTACCTTTGCTAAACACCTCCACACTTTAAAATATTTTAAGTTGGGTTTTCTTCCTTTCCATTTTTCATATGGAATAGATTGGGTTTTGCTATGGGGTACTCTGTTGAGTATCCGGCTGTAAGGATAGCTTCCCCCTACAAACTCTGCAGTAATTCGGAACTTATTAATAAAGAATTCATCATTTCCTTCAATGTCCGATTTTTTCTTGCCGCAATTCCATTGGATTGAGGTGTGTAGGGTGCAGTAGTTTGATGGATAATTCCATATTCCGAATATATTTTTGCAAACGGAGATTTATATTCTCCACCCCGATCACTTCTAATCATTTGATCTTTTTATTCAATTGATTCTCTACTTCATTCTTGTTAGGGTTGTTCACGGTTTGACAGAAAATCGATCCAAACCAAAAACCGAACTAAACCGATTAAGTAAACCGATATTTTTCTTAATTTGGATTGGTTTTGGTTTTAAATTTTAAAAACCGATAATATTTGTTTTGATTTTGGTTCTATTATAAAAAACCGAACAAATCGAACCGAACCGATTAATTATGTAAAAAATTAATAATTATTGATATATGGTATAATATCTTTTCGTAAATAATTTTAAATACTTTATGCATTTTAATTATTATTTTAAATTTTGGTTTATCCTACTTATATCTTAAAAGATTGCCTAAGCCCAAAAGAATAGGAATCAGTCAATTTTCTTTTCCTTAAGAGAATCTAATTCTCTAACCTACACACATACTTTTTCCTCATAAAAGAGTTAGAAAAAAAAACCTACCACAAGAGTAAAGAAAGCAAACTCAAATTGCAAGACTATAATAGCTAAAGCTTGAGAAAGCAAACTTTTAGTTTATGTTTTGTTCATTTTTTTCGTATAAACAGGTAAATAAACTTCCAGTTCCGAAATAAATATATAAAAAAGCATAAATTTAGCAAATTATTCAGATTGTTGTCTAGTGTTGTTTTACTATTATCGACTTATCATTAGCTTACTAGGAACCAAAATACCGAACCAAACCGAACTAAACCAACAACAACCAAACCAATGGTTTGTATGTAATTTGGTTTGGTTTTGGTTTTAAAATTTTAAAAACCGATTAAATTGGTTTGGTTTTGGTTTTAATCAAAAATCGGCCAAACCGAACCGTGAACACCCCTAATTCTTGTATTGCTTAAATGCTTCAATTGCTTCATCCTTACTATTAAGCAAATAAACATAACAATATCGAGTGCAATCGTCAATAAAAATTATAAATTACTTTTTCCCACCTCGAGATGGTGTCGACTTCATATCACAAATGCCGGTATGAATTAAGTCTAAAGAATTTGAATTCCTTTCAGTAGACTTATAAGTATGTTTTACAAACTTGGATTCAACACATATTTGACATTTTGATTTATTACACTCGAATTTAGGCAATACTTCTAAACTAATTAACTTTCGTAAGATTTTGTAATTGACATGTCCTAAACGAATATGGCATAAATCATTTGATTCCAATAAATAAGAAGAAGCTGAAATTTTATTCATATTGTCAACAACCATTACATTTAGTTTGAAAAGGCCCTCTATGAGGTAGCCCTTTCCAAGATACATTTCGTTCTTGCTTACAACAACTTTGTCAAAAATAAATACACATTTGAATTTATTCTTAACAAGTAAAGAAGTAGAAGCTAAATTCTTCCTAATAGTAGGAACATGAAGAACGTTGTTGAGCGTTAACACCTTGCCGGAAGTCATCTCAGGAATATCTTCTCATAACTTTCAATCTTGGCTGTTGCAGTATTTTTCATGGAAAGCTCTTCTTCGGGACCAGCAGTAGAGTAAGTCGCAAATGCTTCTTTGACAACACTAACATGTTGAGTGGCTCCAGAGTCAATCCACCACTCCTTCGGATTTCGAACTAGGTTGCATTTCGAAAGCATTGCACATAGATGTCATCATTATTCTCCACTATGTTATCTTGTCCCTTTTCAGGAGATGACAATCAGGGGCTTTGTGACCAGTTTTCCACAATTGTAGCAGTTGCCCTTGAATTTCTTTATGTTCTGCTCCTTAGTCTGTCCAGAAGACCACTTTCTCTTCTTACTTTTTAGAGCAGTCTCCTCAATGATATTATCTCCCATGATCGTCCACGAGACTTTTTCTCAGCTGTTTTGTTGTCTTCCTCAATCTGGAGACGAATCACAAGATCTTCCAACTCCATTTCTTTGTGCTTATGCTTAAAACAGTTCTTGAAATCTCTCTACGAAGGAGGCAATTTTTCAATCATTGCAGCCACTTGAAATGCTTCATTAACGACCATACCTTCAGCAATAAGGTCGTGAAAAATAAGTTGAAGCTCATGAACTTGGGTTCCAACAGTTTTACTGTTTATCATTTTATAGTCTAGTAACTTGGCAACCACAAACTTCTTCAAGCATGCATCTTCAGTCTTGTACTTCTTTTCAAGTGCATCCCATAATTCTTTCGAAGTATTCATAGCACTGTAGACATATACAAGTCAACCTCCAAAGCACTTAGGATATAGCCTTTGCAAAGAAAATCTGCATGTTTCCACGCCTCAACAATCATAAACTTCTCATTGTCCAGCATGTCGGCAGCAAGCACTGGAGGGTCTTCACTAGTGAACTTTTGCATACCAAGTGTGGTAAGCCAGAAAAATACCCTTTGCTGCCATCCTTTGAAGTTTGCTCCAGAAAATTTCTCCGGTTTCTCGGCCGGTGGAACGACAGTTCGGCTTGACGTGGCTATCATCGTTGTCGCAACAGTCACAAAAGAATTTCCATTATCAATTGCCATTCTTACTGTCAATAACAGAAGAGTTCAATTAATGACAAAAAATAGAAAAGTAAACAATATTATACTTAATGATAAACAACACGTTTAATAAATAAAAACCGACGTTTTTATATACTGTGAAACAGAAAACGATGAAGTTTTTATGTTCTTCAAATCGTTTCTGAATTTTAATACTCCGATAAAGTTTTTATATCTTCAAATCAGAATAGAAAAATTCAGAAGGAGTAAAAAACCACATAGATTCTAATCTACAAAATAGAATATAGATTATAGTAAAAAGATTAATTTCCTTAAGATTGCTATCAATCTATATTACTATAATACAACCATGGCTGTTGAGAACAGGTTTCTGAACATGTTTGCAACCTTTCTGGCACTGTTTCTGAACTGGTTTGCAATCTTCCAGAAACAACCATGGCTGTTGGGAATATTTCTGTGAAAAATATTGCGAGAATATGGATTTAAAATAATCTGGGAAAGAAAACGGACCGGACCGTGATTTTTGTTAATTAATTAAATAATTAATTGAAAGAAATTTTGTCCAAAAAAATTAATCAATCAATCGATCTTTGACCAAATCCAAATTCGAATCCGAATCCGAAGCCGAGTCGAGCGACGACGACGACGGCACGAGGCTTGCCTTCTTTTTAAGCTATGGCTGTTATGGATTTAAAATAACCCGGGAAAGAAAACGGACTGGACCAGGATTTTCGTTAATTAATTAAATAATTGAAAGGAATTTTGTCCAGAAAGGTTAATCAATCAATCTTTGCCGAAGCCGAAGCCGAGCGACGACGACGGCGCGAGGCTTGCCTTCTTCTTAACTATTTAAAAGCTAGAAGAAGAGCAATTGTATATATACCCATCAAAAGTCTTTTCTTCCTCTAATATGGGACAATGTCCTTTTGCAAAGGAGGGAAACTCAAATATTTCATTTTCCCTCTATTTCCCATTCACCCTCTTTTAAGCTAAACCAAACTTAAAAAAAATCAAACAGTTTATCCTATCAAACTAGGTATTATTTTATACCACCTCTCAGGTTGGATAAATTAATTCAGGTATTATAATCCTAAGATTATAATCCGAGATAATTTAGTTTACGTACCAAACAACCCCTAAGTGTAATGGTTCGCAGGTACATTTTGCGGGACTAACGTCAACCACATTTATACGCAAACTAATGTACATGATGTTGATTGTCCCAAAAGAGGTTCCCACAGCCAGTTCAGTCAGCATCAGCTTCCAGCTACTCCGTGATAATGGTATCAGAACTTGTAGTAACAAAAATAACAAATGTTGGTAGGGCCTGACGTCAAAGTTTATACTCGCAATAAATGATATGTATATACATTAAGTTAAATTATTTTCTACAGTAACCAGACTACAAACTTTGACAAAGCCAAATTGGACGCATTGGTATTAAAGATATGGGACAGACAGTCACTAGATATATGCCCATATCAACACATATCAACATTAATAAATTGGTAATATCAGGATTAATAAATTTGAAGGGAAAACTTGGTATAATTGGTAACGTTGTTGCCATGTGATCAGGAGGTCATGAGTTTGAGCCTCTTGCAGAAATGTAGGATAAGACTGCGAACAATAGAACCTTGTGGTCCGGCCCTTCCCTGAACTTCACGCATAGCGGGAGCTTAGTGCACCGACTGCCCTTTTTTTTCGAACACTCAAAGCCACTGTAAATTATCAACGAATAGGGGTGACAAAATGGTTAAAAGAAAATAGTTAACCACCTATATTATTCACTAAAATATGGGTTGGATAATGAACTTTTTAAAAACGGGTTAAATATGGATCGGATAAGAACCATATTATCCATTTAAAAAATAGATAACCAATGGGTAATGTTTGACTCAAAAGATATCAAAACTTTTTTGAATAAATCAATCAAAGAAAATGAAGGGGTAAATCTTAGCTGAGTATAATAATCTCTAGAACAAAAGACATACAAGGAGAATACAGAGGATAAGATTTCTTTATCTTGTCAAGATGAACCCTTAAACAATAAACATATCAATCGCTTTTCTAAGCAAATGTTATAGCAAGTATTATAAGTGTGAGCACGTGATTTTTGTCCTATAGAAATTACTCCCATAAACTCTAAGAAAATAATTTTTTCCCATTATTTGCAATTTTTGTAGATTTTTCATAGGATTTATGTTAATTGTTTGCATTTGTCTGTGCATTTATTTTATTTAAATCATGAAAAATACAAAAATACTCTGCATTGCCTTTGGGGTTTATTTTTATATTTTTAAGTTAATTAGTAAATTAGTTGTTTTATAAAAATGAAAAATCACAAAAATAGCTCACTTTTGTATTTTAGCCGTTTAATTTTAATTTTGTAGTTCTTCTTCTAATTTAGAAGTTAATTAATTTATTGTAAATATTATATTAGATAATTAGTTTAAGTTTGTAAATTAATCTAGTTTAAGAATTAATTTGGGTTTTTAACTAATTTAAAAAGGAAAAAAAGGGTGAAAATTGAAAAAAAGAAGGAAATTAAGAAATGAGGCTGTTGTAACAAACCAAGGGCCAAGCCGAATTTTTGGTCTCACCCGCCCAGGCCCGAGAAAGGATGAAAACATAGAATTGGGGCTTGTGGGGATAGCTGACTTCATGACTAAAATGGCAAATGGCACCATTGTACCGATGATCTTGGCGGAGATCTATCGAGCACTGACTGTTTGCCAAGAAGGAGGAAAGTTTTTTGAGGGATGAAATATGCTTCTACAACTCTGGATAGAGGAACACCTGTGTCACTGTAACGACCCGACCGGTCATTTTGAACTTTTGCACTTCGATCGCCAGTTACCGAGCATGACTTGCCCCGTGTAACGTATTATGACTGATGTAGATCGTTGGTTTTGGTTTTCAGGAAAAATCAGAATGAATTTGAAGGAACAGTCTCAGTTGAAAGCTTTGACTAAGAGTTGACTTATTTGTATATGAGCTCGGATCGGAAATTTTATAATTTGAATAGCTTCGGTGGGTGATTTATGACTTAGGAGCGCGATCGGAATGCATTTTGGAAGTCCGTGGAAGGATTTGGCTTGAATTGACAAAGTTAATATTTTGGTGAATTCCGGTTGATAGGTGAGATTTTGATCCGAGGGTTGGAATGGAATTCCGAGAGTTGCTGTAGCTTCGTTATGTCATTTGTGATGTGTGTGCAAAATTTCAGGTCATTTGGACGTCGTTTGGTCGACTTTTTGATCGAATTCGGATTTTGGAAGTTTTGGAATTCTTAGACTTGAATCCGAGGGTGATTTGATGTTTTGATGTTATTTTGAGCGTTTCGAAGGTTGGAACAAGTTTGAATTATGTTATGGGGTGTGTTGGCATGTTTGGTCGGGGTCCCATGAGGCTCAGATATGTTTTGGAAGAGTTTTTGGAAGATTTTGCCGTTTTGAGCATAAGCATGTAGTGATCCAAAGGTCCATTTTTAGTTCTAGAGATCGAAATTTTATTTCTAGACTTCCGAAATTTTGATAATGAATTATAGTACTGATCTGGAAAGTTTGGTCTAATTTCATCAAGTCTCTATTGGGTTTTTGACACGAAACATGAGTTAATTGTTTAACGAGCGAAATGGGTATTAAACTGAGCAAATGAGCTCCGAATTGAGTTTCTCCTGAAGGGCTATGTTTGTATTATTATTTGTGACTCATAGGAACAAGAATCATCAAATTCCGAGTTCGTATGATGGAGTTAGAGCCTTTTTAGTGAAAAGAAAAGTTGCTGCAATTTTCTGGGCAGTTTCCGCATTTTTTGCATGTGTGAACAGTGACCACACCTGCGTGAACAGTACTCGTGTACAGTACACATGAACAGTACACGTGAACATTAAAAACGTATGAACAGTACCCCCGAAATTCTGGACAGTTTTAAGTCCAGCAGTCCGAGTTTTCTCATTTTATTTGACTTCCAAGCTCGGGTTTTGGGTGATTTTGAGCGAAAAATCACGAGAATTCTTGAGGTAAGTCTCTTATGATCATTGTTAGTCAATATTATTGAATTATCATTGAATATTCCGGATAGATTACGTGTTTTTGAGGTGTAAATCGGGAATTTGGGCCTAGAGATTTGAATATAAGATTTGATAGTTTGGAGGCCGAATTGTTGTTGGATTTTGGAAAAATTTGTATGGTTGGACTCGTGGTTGGGTGAGGTTTCATATTTCGTAATTTTTTCGGGTTCCGAGATGTGGGCCCCACGGGCGAATTTTGAGTGCAATTTCGGATTTTTAATGGAAAATGTAGAATTTCATATGGAATTAATTCCTATAATTTTTATTAACTAAATCGAATTATTGTCGCTAGATTCGAGGCATTCGGAGGTCGATTTGAGAGACAAAGGCATCGCGAGCTAGAGGATTAGCTGGTTCGAGGTGAGTAATGATTGTAAATGATGTCCTGAGGGTTTGAAACCCAGGATTACACATCGTAGTGCTATATTGAGGTGAGACACGCGCTGGATGATGAGTGCGGGTTTTTTTACTATTGGGGATTGTGACTTGGTCCGTCCCGATTGATGATTTTACTGCATACTTGACTGAAATTGATTTGGTATCATCATGATTTGGGCTGATTGTTATATTTGGGCTTCGTGCCAATTATTTGAACCCTTCGGAAATTTTTATCACTATTTCCTCACTATTTTGACTTATATTTAAACTCAGTCCTGTCGATAATTATTGTTTTACAAACTCAGCCGATTTTATACAGATTTGAAACTCAAATGACATTTCTAAATGATATTTTGGGCTGAGAACTACTGTTTTACAAATGCCCGAGGGGCTTATGATGATTTCCGGACTGAATAAGGCCGAGGTCCATGTGTGAGGATATGCTGAGTGATATGAGGCCGAGGGCCTGAGTTACTATTTATGCCACGCGGTGGCTTTAGTGATGTGAGGATATGCTGAGTGATGATGCCACGAGGTGGCTTGATATAGCGCTTGGGCTGTAAGGGGTCCCTCCGGAGTCTGCACACCCACAGTGAGCGCGGGTACCCATAGTTCTGAGTGATTGATACTATGCTCGAGGGGCTGATATGAGTGATTGTGAGGTAGCCCGAGGGGTTGTTACTGATCTGATATTGAGTCCGATGGGCTGTTACTGTTTTGATATTGAGCCCGAGGGGCTGGCACTTTTCTGATATTGAGCCCGAGGGCTGGTTCTGTTGATATTATGCCCGAGGGGCGGTTTGTTGTACATGTTTTGCCCAAGGGGCTTTTTACATTTCTATCATTTTTGTTACTTACTTGTAAACTACTTGCTTTACTTGTTGGAAAAAGGGATTTTCACTTGATTTCTCACTGCATTACTGTTTAAAGTGATTTTACTGCTTCAGTATGGAATACCTTGTGTTTTTGCGTGATTTCTTGCCTTCATTCTTTATTTATTATTATTACTCACTGAGTCGGAGTACTCATATTACTCCCTACACCTTGTGTGCAATTCAGGTATGTTTTGGCTGATCGGAGGTAGAGTCATCAGGGTTTAGCAAGGTAGCTGCCGGCGTTCGCAGCACTGCTTTTTTCTCTCCTCATTTCATTAGTCTATATTTGTACACTCCAGGCTTTCAGTTGTATTTATACCCTAGTAGATGCTCGTGACTTGTGACACCCCGGTTAGGGCTGTGTCGAGTTGTGCTTCCGTTAATTATATCATTAAATCATATTTAAACTGCTTATTAATGTTTAACTATTTTTGAAAAGGCGTATGAGTTTGTTGACTGGCCTTGTCTTCACGAGAGGCGCCATCACGACCGGAGCGGGGTTTGGGTCGTGACAAGTTGGTATCAGAGCCTAGGTTACATAGGTCTCATGAGTCATGATCAGGTTTAGTAGAGTCTCGCAGATCGGTACGGAGACGTCTGTGTTTATCCTCGAGAGACTGCAAAACCTTTAGGAAAGCTTCACATTCTTGAATTCATATCGTGCGTCCTTTGATTCAGCTTGAAATGTAACTCTTTGAATTCCTTCCACGCGTTCGTATGCACGCATGAGCACTCAGTATCAGATGTACCTTGATGGTTTGTGATTTCCCGATCGAGGGGCGATGTGTGATCTCTGTAAGTTGATGTTGGGCCAGTCTGAAGGACTTGAGGCCGGATCTTTGCCTATGGCTTGAGCACCGAGGTGCTGATTGTGTGAGCAAGTGTTTTGAAGTTATATGTTCGATATTATCCCTATTAGTGGAAGTGACGGTTGAGTAACTATGTGATGAGTATGTTAGTACTGTGAGATGTATTCATATGATTTGGAAACGACAATAAGGGTTTGCTGGAGGATAAAAGAACTATTAGGTGCTTGAATTCCATCTTGATTCGAGGTATAGCCCCGAGTTATAGGCGTGTATCTTTTTATGTTTCCCAGTTGTGAGAGTTTAGACACAGGAAGACTAAGTGACTGCGTACAATTTATGATGGTGGAAAGTATACATAAATGTTAGTTAAGGCGAAGCAGGTGGGTTATCTCATGCAAAGTGTTCTGGAGTTGTGTGATATTTATGTTGTCTGTTAGAAGATCCCATTTACAAGTGAAATATATATGTGAATTTAATTTGGGTCGCTTAAGAGAGTGGGTTTAATTGTTATGAGAGTAAATGCGAGATTTGTAGAAGATATGAAGTACCAGATGGTCTGTGTTCCACGAGCTTATAAAGGATTGAGTTTAATTTCATTATGGTATCATGGCATCAATAGAGTATAATTATTATGAGTTATTGAGCGTGTGTTGATCTATGGCTTCGAGCCAAGTGGGGGAGTTCACTATTAAATAGTTGATTGCACGGTTATATGCTCTAATGGTTCCAGTTCGAGGCGTATTTGTAAATCAGTTGTGGCTCGAGTTAAGAAAATTTCAATAAAGGCTATGTTATGCTTTATGGGTGTACGAGAATCGGGGAATGACTTGAGTTGTGGTTGGTAAGGAATGCTCGGTGCATAGGGCAAGAAGTTGCTTGGTCATATTGGAATGAGGTCACATTCTACAGCGTCGGAGTGCTAATGAAGCACAGGTTGTTCGGTTCGTTTAATCAATCTAACTACGGTTTGAGTAGTGTGGATGACTCTAGAGAATGGTCCTATTGTGTTCAAAACTCTACATGCAATAATTGGAGGCTTCTAAGTTGTACTTATGGATAAAAACTGAGTTTTCAGTGGAAGATGGAAAGACTTGTGGTATTTTCTATATAATTATGGGATTCCATATATCAGTATCGGGAAGGTGAAGGTAATGGCTTTGGGGAACACTTAAAGAGTATTCAACGGCTTAGGAGCCTTAGACGATGTAGCTTTATGCTTGGGTTTCATGTTATAAGCCTAGGTTGAGGAAATTGTGGTGCTACAACAAGAAGGAATATCAAGTTGAAGATGAATCAGAAGGAATTTAGATAGATGGGGTATCTTGATAGTAGACCAAATCGGTATGGTAAGGATATGATTAATTCCTTGTGTGTGTTCTAGGTAATGAGTTCCTACAGCTATTTTGCAACAATGCTCTTGGGTTTTGATGGCTTGCTTAGCTTGGTCTAGTTAGAAGGATTCAGTCCTGGTAGTTGAATTTGTGCAAATGGAATTGTGAGAGTTCTTATTGATTTCTACCGTGGTTGGAGAGGTGCAATTTCTCCGAGTGTGAGAAGAATAGGATATGTAATGATTTTTCTTCTAGATGGGATTAATGGAAGTTCTTGGCTAGATGAATTACAGTTCAGTTCTGAAAGGAAGTTCATAAAACTCTTAGGCAGCAGGTAGCCTCAGATGATTAAGGAAATGGTACTGCTAATTGGAAATGATTTGACGAGAGTCTATGTTTTAGTAAAAGGGCAATGTTATTAAGTTGATAGCACTTCGGTAGTATTGCGGCACCTTCTTTTTAGATCGACTGGTGATATTCGGGTTTGCTTGGTGGCACAGGGAAATTTTAGAGTATCTATAGTGGAATGATTGGGTATTAGAGGTGTGGCATATATTCGGACGGTGATATTGGGATATGATATGGTGATTCATGTGCCGTATGGATGTGGAGACGGAAGTTCTCATATTCAGGCTATGTTGTGATTGTAGATCGTGTGTATCAGCACTGTTTAGTGACTACCGAGATTTGGAGGCCCGAGTGGATCTTTCTTTGCTTGGTATGTTAGATTTTGGATGTAATGTTGGGAATTTAGACTGATCGTCACAGTGTTGAGTTATTCTGGACTATTGCGCTATGGGCTAAGTTGGAAATGCCAAAGGTTGAGTGGCGATGTGCATCGGGTTATGTTCTAGTGGAGTGGTTTATATTTCATAGACCCAACAAAGGGCTGGCAAGGATTGCTTTTCTTAATTGGGCATTCGTGATGGATGTCAGTGCAGAGGTTTCTACCATTGATTCAGTTTCGGTGTTGAGGGACTTTCAGGAAGCGTTCTTGTGGTCGAGCATGTCGTCGGGCGAGGTTGTGGATTTTGGTATTTATGTGATGTCGGGACACCGTATCGTATGGCTCCGGCAGGAGTTATGGTAGTTGAAGGATAAACTTTAGGCTTCCTTGGTAAGGAGTTCGTTGGCAGGCCAATGTGGATACGTGTTCTAGCTCGAGTCGGCTTGGTTGGCCCCGAATTGTATTGTTGAGGGATAGGTTGATTCGACCATTATTGAGCTTATTAGTGATCTGGGGAGATCTATGAGTTGCCTTTCTGTGTTGCGAGACATTATGATTTATTGGTTATGGGCACATATGGTGCGGTTCTAATGTGGTTCATAGTGGAAGTCGAGCGGGAAGAGTAATCGGGTATTGCTTGGTGAATGGTGTATCGGTTACGTCCTATTGGGTTTGCATGGTATATGTTACTTGTTTCACCGTTGGTGTAATGATTTGCTTTGGTTCCAGACCTCAAATTGTGCGTGGTTGTCAATTTCAAGCATAGTGACTTGAGGTGTCCCATGTGGAGCAGTGTTTGGATAGGATCACGTATTGTAGCGAAGCTATGTAGAGATATGACCTTGCGGGTTAGATTCGTGTGTCCTATTCTATGATGTGAGACGGGTTCTCAGCCCTGCGTTGTGGTGGTACTGGTGAGCTTGAGGTACAACTCTTTCATTTGAGTCATTTTCATGATTTGAGTATGTTCGGACCGTTGCTTATTGTTGCGCGTATTATGCTAGATGTGGCTTAGGCCTCTATTGGTGTGACATGTCACCAGGGTAGTGCGTTGGGTTAGAGGAGATCGTTGGGATCATTAATGAAAATAAACAGATTCGATTTCAGCATGTTTGATGGGTAAACATCGAGGTTCGGTTCAAAAAAAAAATTTGCTATGGTAATTGCCAGAGGAGAAATGGCTTCAGGAATGGTTGATCTGAGAAATGGTTATGGTTTATTATGTGTTTCATTTGTCGTTGGCAGTATATGAAAGTGTTGGAATGAGACTTTAGCTGATAAGAGGTTTTCCATCGGTATTTGGTTGTTATGGGCAGCTGCTGTGAATAGAAGTTATTACTGCGAGCGTTAGAGTTATATGGTATATCATGGGATTACTCCCGAGGTTGCAGGCATGGGTTACTATAGCTAGTTCAGGTCTATTCAAAGTATATGTGTGAGGTTTTGATCGTATTGATGGTTTCAGAAGTGAAAATGTGGTTCTATGGTTTATGAGCTAGATTGGATTGTGTAATTTTAGTTAAATGGTGTTATCAGATCTATATGAGATAGGGTGACGTGGGATCACCCCCAGCTATATGCATGGTAAGGTTATTCAGCGATTGGTGGGCTTTTAGAACAGTTCTGGGTATGTTCGAGGACGAACATGTGTTTAAGTGGGGTAGGATGTAACGACCCAACCGGTCGTTTTGAACTTTTGCACTTTGATCGCCAGTTCCCGGGCATGACTTGCCCCGTGTAACGTATTATGACTGATGTAGATCGTTGGTTTTGGTTTTCAGGAAAAATTAGAATGAATTTGAAGGAACAGTCTCAGTTGAAAGCTTTGAATTTGAAAGGTTTGACTAAGAGTTGACTTATTTGTATATGAGTTCGGATCGGAAATTTTATGATTTGGATAGCTTCGTTGGGTGATTTATGACTTAGGAGCGCGATCGCAATGCAATTTGGAAGTCCGTGGAAGGATTTGGCTTGAATTGGCAAAGTTAATATTTTGGTGAATTCCGGTTGATAGGTGAGATTTTGATCCGAGGGTCGGAATGGAATTCCAAGAGTTTCTATAGCTTCGCTATGTCATTTGTGATGTGTGTGCAAAATTTCAGGTCATTTGGACGTCGTTTGGTCGACTTTTTGATCGAATTGGGATTTCGGAAATTTTGGAATTCTTAGGCTTGAATCCGAGGGTGATTTGATGTTTTGATGTTGTTTTGAGTGTTCCGAAGGTTGGAACAAGTTTGAATTATGTTATGGGGTGTGTTGGCATGTTTGGTCGGGGTCCCATGAGGCTCGGATATGTTTTGGAAGAGTTTTTGGAAGATTTTGACGTTTTGAGCATAAGCATGTAATGATCCAAAGGTCCATTTTTTGTTCTAGAGATTGAATTTGAGACTTCCGGAATTTTGATAATAAATTATAGGAGTGATCTGGAAAGTTTGGTCTAATTTCATCAAGTCTCTATTGGGGTTTTGACACGAAACATGAGTTAATTGTTTAACGAGCGAAATGGGTATTGAACTGAGCAAATAAGCTCCGAATTGAGTTTCTCCTGAAGGGCTATGTTCGTATTATTATTTGTGACTCATAGGAACAAGAATCATCAAATTTCGAGTTCGTATGATGGAGTTAGAGCCTTTTTAGTGAAAAGAAAAGCTGTTGCAATTTTCTAGGCAGTTTCTGCATTTTTCGCACGTGTGAACAGTAACCGCACTTGCGTGAACAGTACCCATGTATAGTACATGTGAACAGCAAAAATGCATGAACAGTACCCCCGAAATTCTGGACAGTTTTAAGTCCAGCAGTCTGAGTTTTCTCATTTTATTTGACTTCCAAGCTCGGGTTTTTGGTGATTTTGAGCGAACAATAGCGGGAATTATTGAGGTAAGTCCCTTATGATCATTGTTAGTCAATATTATTGAATTATCAATGAATATTCCGTCTAGATTACGTGTTTTTGACGTGTAAATCGGGAATTTGAGCCTAGAGATTTGAAAATAAGATTTGATGGTTTAGAGGCCAAATTGTTGTCGGATTTTGGAAAATTTTGTATGGTTGGACTCGTGGTTGGGTGAGGTTTCATATTTCGTAATTTTTTTCGGGTTCCGAGATGTGGGCCCCACGGGCAAATTTTGAGTGCAATTTCGGATTTTTAATGAAAAATATAGAATTTCATATGGAATTAATTCCTATAATTTTTATTAACTGAATCGAATTATTGTGGCTATATTCGAGGCATTCAGAGGTCGATTTGAGAGACAAAGGCATCGCGAGCTAGAGGATTAGCAGGTTCGAGGTGAGTAATGATTGTAAATGATGTCCTGAGGGTTTGAAACCCCGGATTGCACATCGTAGTGCTATATTGAGGTGAGACACGTGCTGGATGATGAGTGTGGGTTTTTTTTACTACTGGGGATTGTGACTTGGTCCGTCTCGATTGATGATTTTACTGCATACTTGACTGAAATTGATTTGGTATCATCATGATTTGGGCTGATTGCTATATTTGGGCTTCGTGCCAATTATTTGAACCATTCGGGGATTTTTATCACTATTTCCTCACTAATTTGACTTATATTTAAACTCAGTCCTGTTGATAATTATTGTTTTACAAACTCATCCGATTTTATACAGATTTGAAACTCAAATGACATTTCTAAATGATATTTTGGGCTGAGAACTACTGTTTTACAAATGCCGAGGGGCTTATGATGATCTCCGGACTGAGTGAGGCCGAGGGCCATGTGTGAGGATATGCTGAGTGATATGAGGTTGAGGGCTTGGTTTACTATTTATGCCACGCGATGGCTTGAGTGATGTGAGGATATGCTGAGTGATGATGCCACGAGGTGGCTTGATATAGCTCTTGGGCCGTAAGGGGCCCCTCCGGAGTATGCACACCAACAGTGAGCGCGGGTACCCATTGTTCTGAGTGATTGATACTATGCCCGAGGGGCTGATTTGAGTGATTGTGAGGTAGCCCGAGGGGCTGATACTATTCTGAGAGTGAGCCCGAGGAGCTGTTACTGATCTGATATTGAGCCCGAGGGGCTGTTACTGTTCTGATATTGGGCCCGAGGGGCTGGTTCTGTTGATATTATGCTCGAGGGGCGGTTTGTTGTACATGTTTTCCCAAGGGGCTGTTTACATTTCTATCATTTTTTTACTCACTTGTAAACTACTTGCTTTACTTATTGGAAAAAAAGGATTTTCATTTGATTTCTCACTGTTTTACCGTTTAAAGTGATTTTACTGCTTCAGTATGGAATACCTTGTGTTTTTACGTGATTTCTTGCCTTCAGTCTTTATTTATTATTATTACTCACTGAGTCGGAGTACTCACATTACTCTCTGCACCTTGTGTGCAGATTCAGGTATGTTTTGGTTGATCGGAGGCAGAGTCATCAGGGTTTAGCAAGGTAGCTGCCGGTGTTCGCATCACTGCTTTTCTCTCTCCTCATTTCATTAGTCTGTATTTGTACACTCCAGACTCTCAGTTGTATTTATACCCTAGTAGATGCTCCTGACTTGTGACACCCCGGTTAGGGCTGTGTCGGGTTGTGCTTCCGTTAATTATATCATTAAATTATATTTAAACTTTTTATTAATGTTTAACTATTTTTGAAAAGGCGATATGGGTTTTTTGGCTGGCCTTATCTTCACGAGAGGCGCCATCACGACCGGATCGGGGTTTGGGTCGTGACAGTCACCACCCGAGGTACATGAACCTTGGTATGACCAATCTTCAATGCATTGAAAAACATGAACAATAGTTGGAGGGCTATGAGTTTCCGAAGGGTACAGAAGCATGGTTTGCACACTTGAGCTCCCTGATTGCAAACAAGATTGAATGGACATTCGGGTGACTCTCGGTCAGTGAAGTCAATTATATGTCGGCCAAGATGTGTTTTCTTCTATTGATGGGTCTTCGGGGCATTCAGCCTTATGCCCCGCACATAGTTCTATGCCAGTTAGGCAGGTACCAGACTATCCCACATGATGAGGATTTGAGTCGGCATGTCATCGAACTGGAACTAAAAGCTTCTTTCCCGGAAGAAAGGGTGCGTCAGATTTGGCATCAATGTAGGTTCTTAGAGCCAAAGACTCAGGTACGAGATCTGTCCAGGGGTCGAGGTGGAGCCTAGTTACACAGCTTGGTACGGTAAAAGGTCCCAAGTCCATATAGAGCCCGAACGGCCCGCAAAAAGGCCCCATGTCCAACAATTCACTGATGGAGCGCATGAGCAATGAGATTGGTTGGCGAAAGAGGCAAGCTACAGAGCCACCATAAGCAAATTGGAGGGATAGATCCTGGATCTTAAATTTGACAAAAGTGTACAGGCCACTGCCAATGAAGGGGAAAATTGGCTCAAGAAAACAAGGCCCTTCGAGCACAGATCCAAAAAATAAAAATAGCTGCTAAGAATCAGGAAAGGAGCCGAAAGGATGAAAGACTCATCAGTGGTCTTTAGAGGAAAATAGATGAGTGCGAGGATGATCTGGAAAAATCCGAGGGTAATCTGGCGAGGACCCGGGCATAGTTAGCGAGGAACGCAGAGGGACGAGCAAAGTTTGTCCGTCAGTTGAAAAGGAAATATGAGGGAACATTCACCAATTTGAAGAAAAGGCTAACTACCCTCGAAAATGAGATGGCCAAGCAAGCTAAGAACTTTAAAGCATAAAGGGAACATTGTTGTCCCAGCTAGAGCAAGACATGCAACAATTGAGGGTCAAAACCATCATGATGCGAGGTGCTAGAAGCTAGGTCTCAGCAAATAGGGCGTTTGCTCCAAGAAAAGGGTATCATTAGGGAGAGGGTTAGAGCAATTGCTGACCATATCGTCATGAAGTGACATGAATGTGAAGACATGACTAGAACCACCTTCTTTGCCGCAATAATGACCTTTGTGCGCCAAATAATGAGTGACCTGGAGCGTCTTCAACGGGATCTAGCGCATAGGCCCGTGGCGAGACTGACTGATGTCCCGCGGGCCCTTGGAGCAATTGAGGCACTTATGTATTCATGATTTTTATTTGAGTCTGTATTTTCACCTTTCTTCCAGAGTCTGTTAGTCCTTATCGAGTCTGTATTTTCATTTTTCTGTTGGAGTCTGTTCGCTCCCCTTTTCTAGTCTGTTAGTCTTTATGTTTTAATCTGTAGAAGAAGTTGTTGTAATCGAGATGTTTTGTTTTTTTGTTTTACGAAAATTGTAAATCCCCAAAAAATATTTGTTTTATTTATTTTTTATCTTACACTTACTCCCAGAACTACGCTTGGTCTGATTCATGAGGCAACATGACACGTAGGCAATCCCCACAGAATTCGATCATAACTGAAAAAAAAGAAAGAGAAAAAAGAAAAAAAAAGAAAAAAGGAAAAAAAGAGAAGAGAGAAAACAAGAAAATTGTGGGGAAGAAAATAATGGCAAAACTAGAGAGTGAAAATGAGTGAACCAAGCAAAGAAAAACAGGAATGAAAATAGAAAAGAAAGGAGAGAAGTTGAAAAATGAAAGTTAGTAAAGCCGGGATGATGCAAGCAGCCGTTCAAATGCATAGTAGAAATGGTTAATTGCTTAGGTGCATTACATCCCCAACTTGCGGTTGCCTATCTGTTAAGCTCTAATCGCTAACAGGTTTGTTGTTGTCATCAAGTCCAGGCAGGTGGTTAGTTTGTTTGGCATTCTTGCAACTTACCCGTACAACACCAGGTCCAAAGATAAGTTGATCATGGCCAACCAAGAACTGGATGCAAGTGTTATTGATCCGTCAAGAGAGGGGGAAGAGTTTGATCTGAAAGAGGATTTGTATAAGTTGAAACACCAGATGACAGAGATGTACCAGGCATGGGCGAAAGGGCATCCACCACCATCATACCCCGCTAACCCTACTTTCGTCCCACCGCTGGCTCAATCCCAAGAACCTCCCACTGTTGATTCATCTCCACGCGATCATTAGGAGAAATCAGCGATCCACAATAAGCTTTCTTTCATTCATTGATCATTTGAATTGTTTATTTGGTTTTCACATTTTTGGGAAAGTGAAGTAAATTTGGTTATCTTTAGTAACCCGATTTTCTTTAATATTGACTTTGATCACAAAAATTATTCTTCGGATAAACAATAACACAATTCTGCATGCAAGGGAATTGCCATTAGAATATTGTTTGACTTAAAAGATGTTAAAACTTTTTAGACAAATCAATCAAAGAAGAAGGGATAAATCGTAGTCAAACTTAATTATCTTTAGACCGAAAAATTTAATGGTGATGAATGCGTGTGAGACGAAGGAAATATAAAAAATCTTGTTATGATTCAACATTGTCTTCCACATCAATGGATGAAGAAAGAGGATTACAAATATTTCCTTTTGTTTTTCGAGTACAAGAAATGAACTCTTCTATATCTCTCATTCAAGAGAGTGGAGAATCTCCCCCTAGACCTAAAGCCTCCCTTCGCTATGTATAGTCGAAGTCCCTTCACCCTTTGTGTAACTCGATGCTTTCTGGTCAATGGTACATCCCGGTCATGACTTTTGGACGTTACTCTTTTCGGTTCGTCAGATGTCTCAGAGGAGGAACAGATCGGGCTCTATTGACTTTCGCCACAGTTGCTGGGGCGGGGTGTTAGAGCAACCTGGTTGTAGTAGTCAGATTTTGACCAACACAGTTAGTCCCTCCGTCTATCGGGGTCGTCCTTTGCCGTCCTCGACGGGCGGATCATGCTCTCTACTCAGTCGAGAGAAATCTGACCTATGACTTTCCCCTCCTTGGTCGCGTTCTAGGGTTTTTTAACGACATGGTGGGGGTCTCTCAATCCTCGCGGACTGTTGCAACGATTTTAGAACCGAAACATCAGTTGGCACTAAAGCGTCGGCTCGTGATTAACACCATTATGACAAATGTTTCTGGGAGTCTGAAACGTTTTGCGCCTTATCAGATTCGAATGGCGACTCTTAGGTTTCGTGCTCGGAGAATTTATGTCTCTTATAAATAGGGGGAACTTGTCATCTGATTGATTCACTTCATCTTTCGTTGGAGAGAGTTTTTCTGATATAGTCTTTTTCTGATATCTCGAATTTCTGCTTACCTCCTTGCTCACTGAAATCTTTCATCTTTTCTTTTTGCTACTTCTTTGGGTGCATTCTCTGCTAAAAAAAAGGCTGGCGATTCTTCTAGCGACAATCTTCCCGCTACTAATTTGGTACCAAAGAGCTCCGCTCAGGTTACCGGAGGGGTGTATGCGGTAGAGGATGAAGACGTTCCCTCGGTGGCTGAGATCTTGCCTCTCCCCGAGAGGGAGGTGACCGACTTTAGTTTCGGTGGTGGAGCGGAGCCAGAACCTGTCGCTTCCATTCTGAGAGAAAGAGGAATCGTAGAGTTGAGGGAAAGGTGGGGAATCCTTGATTATGTCGACATACAGTCGGTGGAGGGGGACGACAGAGTTCACTCCGACCATCCTAGGTACTGCGTGTTCTACGCTTACCCCTTCATTGTAGGGTACACACTTCCTCTTCCCATGTTGGTGGTGGATTTTTTCCGTTTCTACGAAGTGTTCCCCGCCCATATTTTACCTTATTTGTACAAGTTGTTCCTTATGCTGCTCAAGTATGCAAAGCTTGCCGGTCGTGAGGTCACCTTGAATCATATGCTCAGCATCTTTGCTCCTCAATTGATCCGCGGTTCGATGATCCACATGCGTCCTCGAGGGTCGAGAGGTTTGGTGGTGAAGATGGACGACAAGACCAACTATCGTTTCTATGAGAACTACTTTTATGTGAGGACCGAACATATTATGGCAAACCCAATGGGATTCCCTGAGAGATGGAACTTCGCACGTAAGTGTGCACCCTTATTTAGTGAGATGCTTTACCCTTTTTTCTTGAGTAGTAAACTGATTCGTCTTTTCAGCTTAGAAATTAGCCCCACCGCCCGTTGAAGGGATTCGCGAATGGGTGGAGGCCATTCTCCCCCATACAGTGGGAATTTGCACATGGTCAGCCTTTCACGAGAGATTCGGACGCAGGCCCCTCACAGGTGAGATGGCACCTTTATATATCGTCCTCGTCCTTCTTTTATATACATATTTTTTGTTTAGTTTCTCAAGCACTGTTCATCGTTGCCAAGGAGGGTGCGAAGAGTAAGGGTGCCTCAGTTAGCTTTCCGCCAGCCGACCGCGTCTGCTCGCCCTATCGCGGTATCCATTGCTCGACCTTCGTCGAGGGCTGCTTCTGTCGAATCCACGACATTGGTTACTCCAGCAAGGGCCGCTTCTCAAGATGAGGCTCTGACAAATGTCGCTCACCCTACGAATGAGTCACTATCTACATGAGAGGATGAGGGGCCGTCGAAAAGATAGAGAGTAGAGTTTGAGATGGCGTCCTCAATAGTGATTCGCCTAGACGATTCTCCCCCGACGGGATCCGGAGAGGGTGTTTTGGCATCCCCATAGGGGTGGAGGAGGTTGTTGAAGTTGTCGGCGCCCAAGATCAGCTATCAGAAAATCCAGTCGCCGTCTTAGCTCAATCGGAAGTCCCTGTTGTTACTGATGATCGTCATCTTGTTGTGGTAGAGAATCAGGCCTCTGGTGCCGTTGTTGTGACTTCAGACGTGCCCTTATCTTCTGTAGCGGGTCGTGCTCCTCCTTCAGCAGCGAAAAGGGGAAAAGGCATGGTGGTTGACGAGTATGAATCTGAGTTAGACCTGGACCCGAAAAGCCCGTGTTCTTCAGATCCCTTCAGGCGTTAACCTCTTGGCGGAAGGGGAGGATGTGGTGCTGCAATTCAGCCTATTATGCTTAGAAGTTGAGAATGAGTCCCTCTGGGATGTCCCTGATACTGAGCTGAGGGACGAGGTGGCCATCATGGGCCTAAGGGTACATTGTACTTTGTTTTCATTTTATGTTCCCCCTTTTTAGAGCATTAGTTTAAACCCGTCTTTATGATTTCCAGACGTACATGGTGGAAGTGGAAAGCATTCGCAGGGCTAACATCTGGGCATGTCGCGAGATGCATGAGCGACTAAGGATGGATCCCCGTAATCGGGCTCTTGGTGAGGAGTTGGAGAAAATGGACCAGGAATTAATGCAGATGATCCGTAGCAAGAGCGAACTCAAGGAGCAACTCCGCATTAAGGACGAGGAGCTCGAGTTGGGTAGGGGGATCACATCTGAGTGTGAGCATTTGCAGGGCAAGTTGAGGTTAATACAATCGGAGATGGGCCAGAATTTGGTCAAGGTCGAGGTGATGAGCACGGAGTGGATGAGGAAATTGACCGCGATGGAGAGCAAAGTCGCTAGTTTGGAGAACATTGAGAGAGCCTGGTCTGAGGCTTTGGCAAGGGCGGCAGCCCTAGAGGACACCATTCGCGTACTCCAATCTGAACAGGAGTCGAAGAGAGCGACAGCTACCCTCAGGGAGGCGAGGCTCGAGGAGCGGATTGACATGATTGATCAGGAGGCGTCGACTTTGGGAGATCGGGTCGCGGCCTTGAAGGCAGAAAATGAGCGATTATAGGCCCAGGTTGAGTTGTCTTCCGCTTCCTCGCCAAATGCATGAGCTCTAGGTTTATGCTGAAGCCCAGCAGGACATATATAAGAGTTTGTGGGAAGCAGGCATCGTGGCCGAGGCTGCTTATGAAGAAGTGCGAGCGAAAGCTCGTGAGGCTACATCAACTGTGGATACGACGCGGCAACGCCCGAGGCCATTGGGGGTGCTGATGATAATGGTGGTTAACCTCATGGAGACGGTGATGATAATGGTGATGATGATGGTGGTGATGACGCCGAATGAAGAATTTCATCTTTTGTTTTTATGTTTATTTTGTTTGTTGACTATTGTTTGTTCGTTTCTTCTTCCTTTTTTCTTTCTTTTATTAGTTGGCCCAGGTCATATATAGGAGGCGGTAGCCCGCGCTATGAATTTGCATAAATAAAAGTTCCCTTATTTTCTATTTGCCTTGTACTTCACTTTTTACTCCAACTGTTCATGGTTTTGGTGCAGGGTTGGGGCTCGTCTGACGAGTCCCGGTTTTGAAGGGCGTTATTTCGTAACAGCGCGTCATCGTTCGATCGAAGTCGAACCTTTTCTTTCTTTTGATGGCGAAGTCCCTTGGCCTTAAAGAGTGTTATTTCAAACTTATTGAAATAACGGCCCGTCATCATTCGATCGAGGTCGAACCTTTTCTTTTCTAATGGCGAAAGCCATCGGCCTTAAAGGTTGTTATTTTGAACTTATCGAAGTAACAACCCATCGTCGTTCAATCGAGGTCAAACCTTTCTTTATTTTAATGGCAAAGGCCCTTGGCCTTAAAGGGTATTATTTCGAACTTATCGAAATAACAGCCCGTCGTCGTTCAATCGAGGTCGAGCCTTTTCTTTCTTTTGATGGCAAAGGACCTTGGCCTTAAAGGGTGTTATTTCGAACTTATTGAAATAACAGCCCGTCGTCGTTCGATCAAGGTCGAACCTTTTTCTTTCTTTTGATGGAAAAGGCCTTTGGCCTTAAAGGGTGTTATTTCGAACTTATCGAAATAACAGCCCGTCATCGTTCGATCGAGGTCGAACCTTTTCTTTCTTTTTATGGCGAAGGCCCTTGGCCTTAAAGGGTGTTATTTTGAACTTATCGAAATAACAACCCGTCGTCGTTCGATCGTGGTTGAACCTTTTCTTTCTTTTGATGGCGAAGGCCCTTAGCCTTAAAGGGTGTTATTTCAACTTATCAAAATAACAGTCCATCGTCGTTCGATCGTGGTCGAACCTTTTCTTTCTTTTGATGGCGAAGGCCCTTGGACTTAAATGGTGTTATTTCGAACTTATCGAAACAACAACCAGTCGTCGTTCGATCGAGGTCGAACCTTTTCCCTTCTTTTGATAGCGAAAGCCCTTGGCCTTAAAGGGTGTTATATAGAACTTATCGAAATAACAACCCATCGTCGTTCAATCAAGGTCAAACCTTTTCTTTCTTTTGATGGCGAAGGCCCTTGGCCTTAAAGGGTGTTATTTCGAACTTATCAAAATAACAGCCTGTCGTCGTTCGATCGTGGTCGAACCTTTTCTTTCTTTTGATGGTGAAGGCCCTTAGCCTTAAAGGGTGTTATTTCGAACTTATCAAAATAATAGCCCGTCGTCGTTCGATTGTGGTCGAACCTTTTCTTTCTTTTTATGGAGAAGGCCCTTAGCCTTAAAGGGTAATATTACGAACTTATCGAAATAACAACCCGTCGTCGTTCACTTGAGGTCGACCCTTTTCTTTCTTTTGATGGCGGAGGCCCTTGGCCTTAAAGGGTGTTATTTCGAACTTATCAAAACAACAACCCGTCGTCGTTCGATCGTGGTCGAACATTTTCTTTCTTTTGATGGCGAAGGCCATTGGCCTTAAAGGGTGTTATTTCGAACTTATCGAAACAACAGCCCGTCGTCGTTCAATCGTGGTTGAACCTTTTCTTTCTTTTGATGGCGAAGGCCCTTGGCTTTAAAGGGTGTTATTTCGAACTTATCGAAATAACAGCCCCTCGTCGTTCACTTGAGATCGAACCTTTTTTTTATTTTGATGGCGAAGGCCCTTGGCCTTAAAGGGTGTTATTTCGAACTTATCGAAACAACAGCCTGTCGTCGTTCGATTGTGGTCGAACCTTTTCTTTCTTTCGATGGAGAAGGCCCTTGGCCTTAAAGGGTGTTATTTCGAACTTATCGAAACAACAGCCCATCGCCAATCCCAGTTTCTGGAGGCTTGGGCACCTTCCGTAAGAGTCCTAGTTTCTGGAGGGTTGGGCACCTTCCGTAGGAGTCCCAGTTTGTTTGGTATTGCTTGGATCAGATGGTGCAATGCTGGTGGACAGGGGATGTCAACGTTTCGTATAGGCTACGCTGTGCACGCCATATAATTTTCTTGTCTGGTTCCGGCCGTTCGGCTCGGTGATGCTGCCGGCATGGAGGGTTTCAGCTGTATTGAAGTGCTTTTTGTTCTTCAACCTAGATGTCCTCGTGTTCGTTCGTTCACGCGGATTTTATGTGCTTGTCCTGATGAAGTATAGAAGGTGAGGGTGAGATTTTCTTCGCTTCGTCCGGTGGTTCCGTGGGGGAGAGCTAGTTTTGGAGCACCGTTTGCCTAATTTAGAAGATTTGCAACTGATGGGGCGAGGAACTCCATGTTCGGTAAACCCACTCAGCTCTCCTTCCCTTAACACGTTGTTCCCATGTCTCGCTTGGGTCAGATTCTCCCTTCGTGCTCCTTTCGGCGAATGATTGTGTTTCTCAGCCTTGATCTGGGAAAAACTAGGAGTTTTCACTAAGAAATCCCCACAGACAGCGCCAAATTGTTTGACTCAAAAAGATGTTAAAACATTTTAGATAAATCAATCAAAGAAGAAGGGGTAAATCGTAGTCAAACTTAATTATCTCCGGACCGAATAATCTAATAGTGATGAATGCGTGTGAGACGAAGGATATATAAACAATCTTGTTACGATTCAACATTGTCTTCCACATCAATGGATGAAGAAGGAGGATTACAAATGTTTCCTTTTGTTTTTCGAGTACAAGAAATGAACTCTTCTATATCTCTCTTTCGAGAGAGTGGAGAATAAATCCCCCCCCCAGACCTAAAGCCTTCCTTCGCTATATATAGTCAAAATCCCTTCACCCTTTGTGTAACTCGACGCTTTCTGGTCAACGATACATCCTGATCATGACTTTTGGACGTTACTCTTTTCGGTTCGTTGGATGTCTCAGAGGAGAAACAGATCGGGCTCTATTGACTTTCGCCACAGTTGTTGGGGCGGGGTGTTAGGGCAACCTGATCGTGGCGGTCAGATTTTGACCAATACAAATATCGAACTCATATAACATCACACTAAAATAGATCAATCATAGAATTAGCACGACATAGACATAAATCTAAATACATAATTTGAACCAAAGCAACGGCAAGATAACAAAGAAAGTACCAAGGATGAGAAATGCCTCTGGACAACATCAATTAGTTGCTCCCTCGAGGGATTAGGTATAGCATTGCTTACAAGATTAAACTGTCGACAATATCTCCACAGTGAACCCATCTCGAGTTTGCTTAGGTCAACCTTATGTAGAAAGAACAACAGTAATAATTACGCCTCAATCTCAAGCGAGTTGGAATCAGTTACGTAAAACAATTCATGCCATGGACCCACGAGGGGTAGAAGCAGATCCTTTCAACTGTGCGTCACATGAAACGGAGCGGGTTATGCCCTTGTGAGATGAGCCGGATGATTTATGTATACGATGCTTTGATCTATGAGACTTTTGAATATCATCGGATGCTAAATTAAAGAATTAGATAAGCAAATAAATCAAAATAATATAGCATAATTTTAAAAACTTTATACAAGATCTGCTGGAAAATACTTCAGAAGTAAAACATTATTTCCTCAGAGGCCAACTGATTTTACAAATAGTCAAAATTTAAAAGGCAACATATCTTGACCTCATATCAAATAGTATGTCGAATTCATTGATAAGTCGAGACAGATCTCTTTCTCTAGAGAATTAAAGCTTGCAATATATATATATATATATATATATATATATATTATTCTTGTCAAGTAGGCAATCACCCTATAGCAAGAAGCCAAGAACTCACCAAAACTAACTTTCTGTACACAAAATCATACACTCAAAAGTTCTCTTGATTGTTGAATTTTTCAAATCACGAATCAATTTTAGATTTGTAATTGACAGACATTGGTCAAAATTACCAAACTATACTTCAATTCAAGCAGGACAAACGACATATCTTGTGAATATAGTGTATTCTTCCTCAATAGAATCGGACCACATAACAAACACAGCACAGCTGAAAGAAGACTTTTTCGAGCCCAGTGCACAAAGTATTTCATGTTTATACAGAGTACGGGGAAAGGCCGTATCCCAGACAGAGGCGGACCTACATGTTGCGATGAGGGGTCACCGGACCCTGTAAGCTTCGGCAAAATTTTTGTATATGTATATGTATAAAATAGTTAATTTAAAGCACTTGACACTCTGAACACTAAAAGTTTTTAGTGGGCATTGGTTGAGCAGAATAGTATTCCCCATCTGGGTCCGCCTCTGACCCCAGGCATGTGATGTAGACATCCTATCCTACTATAGCATGAGTGACTGCTTTCACGGTTCGAATCCGTGACCTATATAGGTCACACGAAGATAACTTTACCGTAACTCCAAGGTTCCTCTTCCTAATACTACTTGTTGAAGATCAAATATAAATACTGAGTCATTACAGCGGAAAATAGATTAGCAACATACCTTCGGCCATTGTCATTGTTGTTCTAAGAGTAATCACTACCGTGAAAAATCTTCAGAGAGGTGATGGTGTCATGGTTTATATAAATGGTGTAGGACTCTTAGTAAAAACCGTATCCCTAGATTCTAATTATGAGTTAATTATGGTTGACCTAAAGACTCCTAATAAAACGTTTCCTCTTAAAGAGACCTAAAAAATCGAACATATTTTTTACCACAATTTTTTCAAAAAAAAAAAAAAAAAGCTGGAAAAGTTAAGCTTTTCTAATTAATATTTATTTCAATAAATTAAGAGATCCTATCCTTCTGTATGAATTGCTATACTTCCTTTCTAGATAAATAAACAAGTGCAATAATCTTTCAAATATAATACACAAAAGGTGGGATCTATAAGTATCAAGAGAATCTTTGACTGTATGTAGGCCCGAGAGCTAAGGTGCTACAAATAAGAAGGAAGTAAAGTAAGATATATCTAAAAAAAAGGGGGGAAATAGTTTAGTATGGCAATGCTATTTCAAAACATGACCAAGTTGTGCATTTTTAACAAAGCAGTCTATATCTATCAGGTTTCGGAAGAAAGATTTGGGGCAAGTGCACGTATAACCATTTTTAAAGATACTATTTAAAAATTAGCCCGTTCTTATTTTGTCCTGAAATTTTAAATTAAAAATCTCAATTTCAAAACAATTCAAGATATTTTTATGCTAAAAATTTGAATGGAAAAATTAAAATTCATGACGCACTAATTAATTCTTAAATAGCAACCCTGTAAAGTGCTTCCTGTCATTTCTAAGAAAGATTCGGGTTTCATGTTAATTAACATGCCAGCAACAGGACTACAAGATCGTGGTTTTGTTGAAAAAGTGTACACTTGTAGGGAAACGATTGTGGATTGTCCCAACAAAGGTCCTCCGATATGTACACTCAAATTCAGCTTCCTCTTCCTATAATTTTTCCATAAAAGTCTATGTATTAAGATTTTTTAGAAATTTGTAAGAATTGAAGGATGATTTGGATGAGAAGTTAAATGATATGTTTGGGTCTTTCGTTGATGGAAACAGGTGGGTCGGGTCAGATATGGTTCGGGTCAAAAAACGAGTAATGAAAAACGAATAAATTATTTGATCCGATCCATATTTAATAGGGATAAAAAAAGAGTTAACCGACGGATAATATGATTCTTTTTGCGTTTGATCACTTTTGGAAGAATTTTTAGTCTCCATAACTTGAGGAACCCCCAATTTGAGGCTTTACAAACATAAAAGTTAGACCCATTAGTTATCCCTTGGTTACCTGTATAAGTCCAAATTTGAACAACCACGACCGTTGATGAGTACGACAAACGACGAGATCCTCGTAGCTCGACATCCTGCAGGGGACGACCTACAGGCGAACAAGAGACTGCACGACTTTTGCAGCAGTGTAGGCCCATTAGGAGACATAAGGAATATTTTTTCGAATATTCTCTATGACTTGTCTTTTAGGGCTTAGAAGGGGTTTGTCCCTTATATATAGAGTGTAAAACAATCTTGTAAGCTCTCTGGGTATTTTCCTAACTTATAATACTTGCTATAACATTTGCTTAGAAAAATGATTGATATGTTTATTGTTTAAGGGTTCATCTTGACAAAATAAAGAAATCTTATCCTCTGTATTCTCCTTGTATGTCTTTTGTTCTAGAGATTATTATACTCAGCTACGATTTACCCCTTCATTTTTTTTGATTGATTTATTCAAAAAGGTTCCGATATCTTTTGAGTCAAACAATTTGGCGCCGTCTGTTGGAGATTCTATAGCTGAGATCTTAATTTCGTCTAGATCCTTGAAAGAAATAATTACCTCTTCTTAGCCTCACGAAGGCCAACAATGGTAGGAAAGGGAGAAGCAAGATTAAAGGCAATAGTAGGTGTCACGAACAACCTCCTGAATTTCCTCAATGAAGCCGGTAGGGAAGAAAACGAAAATGCAATGCCAAGGGCTACACCTGAGGGAGAGATCTCACCCGTCCCCACCTCCCACACGAGGGCGTGACTGTCTCGCGCGAGAGGGAAGCCTCAACATCCGCAATAGGAGAAACACCACCGACTGTGAAAAGGCTATTAGAAGAGTGGTTGACAAACACCTGGAGCAATATACTCGACAAACTCGTTCAAAGGGATATCGAAGTCACAATACCCGCAGAAACCGCAACTGTCGTCGATGAGCCAGAAACTCCACGAACAGGTAACACTCATACTATCATTGATGCAGGTAACGATGAACTTGCTGCCATCTTAAAGAAATTGGAAGAGGTGGAAAATGAGAACAAAACATTCCGTGAAAGAGCATCAAGAAAGGGTTGATAAAATACCGGGCACTCCGAAGTTGCTACCAAAATATGACGTGGGCTGATTCGTCGAACAACCATACAGTGAAGGGGCGGCTCCCCACTCTATTACGAAAACCTTCAAAATGCCGCCATATCTGAAAATATATGATGGCATCATGGACCTGGAAGATCACTTAATTCATCAGGAAGACGATAGGCGAGGGACTTCGGGATTTTCTAACTCAATTCAACAGGGTAAGAATGAGCCTACCAAACGTGTCAGAAGGGATGGCGGTAGAAGCCTTCCAAAATGGGTTAAACAGAAACGGGTCAAAAACAACCAAGAAGCTGCTAAGTAGACTTATGAAGTACCCCCCCACCACCACACAGAAAGAAATCCACAATGCCTATTGCGCCAAAGTAAAGGCAAACGAGGATGACCTAAACGGCCCGATCCATCGGCTAACATTGGTCCAAATCGAAACAAGGAGAGATCGCCGCAACGACGGCCAAAGGGACCAACTACCCAATTTCAATCGAGAAAGGCACCAACCCTATATCTGAACATCCAACCCACCTCTTCCATGACATGCAGACGCCGCGCCTCAACACACTGCACCACCCCAAAATGAATGAGGTATGCCTCCACTTTTATCTGATCATAACTTTTGTGTTTCTCCTTCAGAAATAGTGTATGCACTGGAAAAGCTCGGCACAAAGGTGCAGTGGCCGCAAAAGATGAAGTTAGATTCGAGCACCCGAAGATTGAACGTTTTGTGTGAATTTCACTAGGAAAGGGGACACAAGACCGAAGACTGCATAGGTCTACGATAGGAAGTAGTAAGAATGCTAAACCAGGGACACCTGAAAGGACTGTTGAGCGATCGAGGACGGGTTAACTTCGCTCGTGGACGCGATCAACCTCAGGGACCTCCAAAACCACCATCACCAGCTCGTACCATACAAATCATCATTGGCGGCGGCGACGATACAATAATCAACCATGTGAAATTCACCACCACACACAAACTCAAACAGACAGTCGCCACAAACGGTATGATGACCTCGAAGATAGTATCATCTTCGATAAGTCGGATACCAACGGTTTGTCTTTCCCTCACTATGATGCTTTGGTTATAACTTTATGCATCACGGATACCGATGTAAAGAGAATAATGGTGGATGACGGAAGCAGCGCATGTATTATTCACCCACGAGTCCTCATACATATGAGGCTCGAGGATAAAATAGTATCACGTTGCATAACACTAATGGGTTTTAATAATGCAGTGGAACGAACCTCTGGAAAGATAGTGCTACCCATTCTGGCAGGAGGGCGTCCATGGATACAACGCCATCATACAACACCATCATAGGGTGTCCATGGATACACGCCATACGAGCCGTCCCGTCAAGTTTCTATCAAGTAATCAAATTTCCTACCCCATTGGGGATATTCAACATCTGAGGCGAGCAGTGCACCGCCCAAGAAAGCTACCGAATCACTCAAGATTGTACACACACCCAACAACTAAAGGGGGAAAGTGCCGAAACATAGCAATCAACTATATTGGGAACCAAACCTGACATACGAATAGAGGCCATCAAAGACCCGAATATCATAGAAGCTTGTAAGGCAACCATAGAAGACCTCGACCCATTCAACTGGATAACACCGATAGCACGAAAAAGGTTTATATCGGACACAACCTCTCAAAACCAGGTAAATACCATGAGTTCTTAACTAACAATGCTGATTTGTTTGCCTTTTCCCATTTAGATATGCCAGGAATCCCAAGGGACATCGCTACACACAGGCTGAATGTCGACCCTCTTTACCCACCCATACGGCAAATGAGAAGAAAGTTCAATGCCATCATCAATGAGGTGGTCAACGAAGAAGTTGATAAGTTACTCGCTAATGGTTCCATCCGAGAATCAAAATATCCCCAATGGGTCGCCAATGTGGTCATGGTGAAAAAGAAGAACGGGAAATAGCGGATGTGTGTCGACTTCACCGACCTAAACAAAGCATGCACGAAAGATTCCTTTCCGTTACCGCATATCGACTAGCTCATCGATGCAACAGTAGGACATGAACTACTGAGCTTCTTAGACGCTTATTCTGGTTACAACCAAAATTTAATGGCTGAAGAAGACCAAGAAAAGACCACTTTCATCACTCACCGAGGAACGTACTGCTACAAAGTCATGTCGTTCAGACTCAAGAACGCATGAGAGACGTATCAAAGGTTAGTCACCAAGATGTTCAAAGAACAACTTGGTAAGACCATGGAGGTTTACATCGACGACATGCTAGTGAAGTCGAAAAAAAAGAGGATCACATTGGTAATCTAAAGGAAGCCTTCGAGATATTGAGGCAATATGGAATGAAACTGAATCCCAAAAAATGCGCCTTTGGCGTAACCTCAGGAAAGTTCCTTAGTTTTCTAGTGTCACAAAGGGGTATCGAAGTTAACCTAGATCAGATTAGAGCTATCGAAGGAATACCGGAGACATTAACCAGCAAGAAGCAGGTGCAGAAATTAACAGGACAAATAGTCACCCTGTCAAGGTTTATTTCACGATCATCGGACAGATGCCATAAATTCTTCAATGTGCTAAGGAAAGACCACAGACCACAGTAGAATTCAGAATGCGTCGACGCCTTGAGAAAGCTAAAAGTGTACCTATCCTCACCACCACTACTCGTCAAGGAAAACCCGGGTGAATGCCTACTGGTGTACCTAGCAGTCTCCGAAGTCGCGGTAAGTACAGTCTTGATCCTCGAAAACAAAGGTACGCAATCTCTGATTTACTATATCAGCAAAACCTTAATTGATGCCGAAATAGGGTACCCTCACCTTGAGAAACTAGCTCTAGCATTAGTCGTAGCTTCACGAAAGCTTAGACCATATTTTCAATGTCACCCCATAAAAGTGGTTACAACCTTCCCCTTTAGGGGCATCCTACACAAACCCGAACTATCGGGTAGGTTGGCCAAATGGGCCATAGAATTAAGCGAGCACGATATAACATACCAACCGCGAACTGCTACTAAGTCGCAGGTGCTCGCCAATTTCGTCGCCGATTTCAGTGTGGAAATATTGCCTAAAGTAGAGCAGGAGGCGCTCTGCGCTTCCACACATTCCAACCTTTGGGTCCTCTACACCGATGGTGCATCTAATGCATCGAGATCGGGACTAGGACTCGTCCTCGAAGTTCCTACGGGCGAAGTAATTTGCCAGTCCATACGATGCCCCGAGATGACTAACAACGAGGCCGAGTGTGAAGCTGTGATTGCAAGATTGAAATTAGCCCTCAAATATGGCGCTCAACGACTTGTACTCCATTGCGATCCTCAACTCGTGGTGAACCAAGTCACTAGGACTTGCCAAATCAAAGAACAGAGACTATAAAAGTACCTGTCTGAAATTCACAAACTGCTACCAGAATTTGATGAATGCCGCCTCGACCAAATACCCAGGGCGCAAAATATCGAAGCAGATGGTCTCGCCAAGTTAGCGGCAGACACCAGAAATATCAATAAGGAAAACATGGTCACTCTTCTCTATTCCTCAATAGACCAGGTCGAGGTACATTCTATAAACCTAACTTGGGACTGGCGCAACAATATCGTAACATAATTGTAGGATGGAACGCTCCCAGGAGATAAGAAAGAAGCCAAAAAGCTTCAAATACTGGCAACTAGATACATCCCCGTAAACTATGATCTTTACAAGAGAACGTTCGGCAGACCCTTGACCAAGTGTCTTGGGCCAAATCAAACAAGGCGAGTACTAGAAGAAGTACATGAGGGGCACTGAGGTGCCCACACGGGAAACCGCACCCTCGTTCGATGCCTCATCCGCACCGGATACTACTGGCCTACCATGAAAAAAGAAGCCGCAGATTACGTCAGGAAGTGTGAACAGTGTCAAAAGTACACCCCTATGATATACCAAGCAGGAGAACTCCTGCATTCCATCACTTCACCATGGCCATTCATAAAGTGGAGGATGGATATTGTCGGACCCCTCCCGGCAGGACTAGGTAAGGTACACTTCCTTTTGGTTTTAGCTGACTATTTTTCTAAATGGATGGAAGCGGGTGCATACACTCAAATACGTGAGCAAGAAGTTATCGCGTTCATATGGAAATATATAATATGCCGATTCGGCATCCCCAAAGAAATCAGCTGTGACAACGGACCTCAGTTCGTCGGAAAGAAAACGACCGAGTTTTTCGAAAAATGGCACATCAAACGAATACTCTCCACACCATACCATCCCACCGGCAATGGCCAAGCCGAATCCTCCAATAAAGTGATACCGAATATATTGAAAAAGAAGCTCGAGGACGCCAAAGGGCTATGGCCTGAACTACTACCAGAAGTATTATGGGCATACCGCACTACGCCAAAAACTAGTACAACAAGACGCCATATTCACTAGTTTATGCGACTGATGCAGTTATACCCGTTGAGGTCGGAGAAGCTAGCTTGAGATACTCTAACGAAAGTGAACCAAACAACGATGAAAGTAGGCTACAATATCTGGATGAAGTCGAAGAACGAAGGGATATGGCCCACGTAAAAATGGTAGCCCAAAAGCAACAAGTAGAAAGGTATATAACAAGAAGGCCAAAGTACAACCGCTCAAGGTTAGAGACTACGTCCTCAAAGCTAAAACACAAGCAACAAAAGACCCTAACGAGGGAAAACTGAGAATAAACTGGGATGAACCATACAAAATCACGGCAACAACAAACAAAGGAGCATTCCAGTTAGAGACAATGGAAGGAAAACTACTCCAAAACAATTGGCATGTCGCCCATCTCAAATACTTCCACTTCTGAAAAGAGGCGTCACCTAAGTCGTACCTTTTTTCCCTCATCCGGGTTTTGTCACAATCGAGTTTTCTCAGTGAGGGTTTTAATAAGGTGGCAAAGGGGATGTCTCAAGGTCCGAAGTATTGTTCATTACCCCGCGCGTCGACGTGATCTCTAGGCCGAGTAATAAAGGGACTGGATATAGATTATCAAATCTCCATTGTATGCACAAAGTCGACATGTATTTTTCCTATAAGAATATAATCAAATCTCCATTGTATGTACAAAGTCGACATGTGTTTCCTACAAGAATATGATCAAACCTCCAATGTATGAGCGAAAAACCTAATGGCCAAGGCCATCGACCAAAATATGAGTTCGACCTCATTCGAACTACGACAGGATCCTACTTCGACGATAGTTCGAAGTAATATCCCAATGGCCAAGGCCATAGACGGAAATATGAGTTTGACCTCATTCGAACTACGACAGGATCCTACTTCAACGATAGTTCAAAAGTAACACCCCATTGGCAGAGGCCATCGACAAAAATATGAGTTTGACCTCATTCGAACTGCGACAGGATCCTACTTTGATGACAGTTCGAAAGTAACATCACAATGGCCAAGGCCATCTACGAAAATATGAGTTCGACCTCATTAAAACTACGATGAGATCCTACTTTGACGATAGTTCGAAGTAACATCCCAATAGACAAGGCTATCGACGAAAATATGAGTTCGACCTCATTCGAACTATGACAGGATCCTACTTCGATGACAGTTTGAAAGTAACATCCCAATGGCCAAGGTCATCGACAAAAATATGATTTTGACCTCATTTGAACTACGACGTGATCTTATTTTGACAAAAGTTCGAAAGTAACATCCCAATGGCCAAGGGCATCAATGAAAATATGAGTTCGACCTCATTCGAACTACGACATGATCTTACTTTGACGACAGTTCGAAAGTAACATCCCAATGGCCAAGGCCATCGACGAAAATATAAGTTCGACTTCACTCGAACTACGATGAGATCCCACTTTGACGATAGTTCGAAAGTAGCAACCTAAAGGCTAAAGCCACTTCCAAAAGAAAAAGGGATCGACCTCACCCAAAGCAAAATCGGCTTAATAGTTCGATAAGCACAATCACCGAATCGGCGAAACAAATTCTAGATTACCTCAAAATGTTACTTACACCTATCTTTACAATGGGCTCAAGCATGTCCTTACAAAAGTCCCAAAGCAAAAAGTAAGTACAAACAAAAAGTTACACATCATCCTCGATTGGATACGCATCTTCATACAAGGATTCAGAAGCAAGACGGTTTGCATCATCAGAGTTGATGTTATCCACGTCAGGTGTAAGAGGGTCGTACCCGTATGCCTCACGAGCTGCATGAGCTTTGGCATGCACTCCCTGAAGTTCTGCTTCAGATACTCTCCCTTCAGCATGAAGAGCCTTGTACATGTCAAGCCGGGCCTCATCATGGACCCACAACTCATATAAGCGACAAGGTATGACCTAATCGGCCAAGGAACGAGACGTAGAAGGTTGTGAGCATTGACTCGTATCCTCCATTCTCAGCGAGGCCACTTGCCCATTCAACACAGATAGCTCAGCCTCCAACTCCTTAACACGCCCCTCAAGCCCCGCTACCTTAAGCGTAGATGCCTCCTTCTCCTCGGTCAGCTCTGACCTACAAATACAGAGGGTATTCTCCAGGGGCGTCGTTCCAAAAATAGCAGTCGCCAACTTATCAGCACCGACACTCAGTTTGCCCTTAAGCCCCTCAATCTCCACCGCCTTCATACCCAATTTAGTGGTCAAACTGTCCACCTTCGCTTGCAAGTCGGCATTCTCGGCCATCACCCCCCTGCTTAACTCAAGCTTATCCTCCTTCACCTTAAGGGAGGCCTCTAGTTCACTATTGGGGGCGACAACCTTCATAAGCTCCTCATCTCACTCCCTCAGCTCCTCGACCTTGCGTGCCAATTGGTCCTCCCTCTGTTTGAGTCCCTCGCGGAACAATTGAAAATCAGGGTCCTGATTATAAATGTCGCCAATTGCACGATGCTTAGCGCTATACTGTTGATATTTGGAAGATATCTTCCTATAGATGGCCATCATCTTTCTTTGCTGGTGCTCATGCTCGGTCTCTATGATAAGGGTCTAACATAGAAAGAAAGAAGTTAAGACAAAAACACAGGTCGACAATAACAACGCAAGCCCAACGACGAAAAGGAAAAGAAAGACATCTACCCGCAAGGCAATGCCGGTGATGTTCTAAGACAACTTCATGTTGCTCATCGCTCTAAGAACCTCGCTCTTAGGGGCAGCACATAGAGGGGCTAAAACAAATGCCACTTGATCGCAGTTCGACAACAGGTTATAGTCCCCCAGGACAACTAAGTGATGATCAGACCCTTCCACTCTGACCTCCACGTGAGTATGGCGACCTACAAACTTAAGAATGTCCTCCGAGTCGACATCTGAACCTTCTCCTTCGCCTTCGACATGCCGGCCTCCTCCAACGTTGGATGACGCGCCACCCTCAGCGAAGCGCACGGAGCTGACCCCTGGGTAAACCCCTTCCGTTTGGGGAGACCTCCCCGCTAAGATAGTGTTGGCCATAAATGTGGGTACAGGTGCCATCTGCAACACCCTACTTTTACCAGTGTCCATGGCCACATCCTTTCCAAGCTCCATTCTCCTCCTTTTTCTCAGTAACAACTCGTTCCCGTTAGAGGATTCGTCCAAAAGGTGATGGGTCAGAACGGAAAAAGCCTCCTTCCCCACGACCATATCCCGAGAGGAACCTTCCATTTGAATCGATTGAGGACAACCCCCTCAGACAGATTCAGTCAAAGTAAACGACATTCCTGCAGCAGCGACAACCTGTCGAAATGTAGGGACTGGTGCCCTCCGCCTGGAAGCTCCTCAACCTGTAGTCATGAAGAGTCGTATCAATAGACAATGATGTATAACCAACAAAGTGATATAGGGGAAACATTTACCGAATGAAACTCTCGGGCTATAACGTTTTATGAAGGCGGGCCAATCTCGGGTCTCCACTGCATGGGGCAACAGACGGGCTACACAATCCCTTATACCCGCAATGGGGAGGGGCGGACGTCCATAACTGCAAACGAGAAGCAAACAAACCCTATAAGGAATGAAGAGGAAGAGAAAAAGTAAAATAAGTGGCGACACTTACCATTCTCGTTCCACCGCTCTGGGAACCTGGCGGGGTCAGAAACAATGTGTTTGGTTTTGACAAAGAAGTACTTATGCCAAAACTTGTGACTTGCTCAGTCATCGGTCCCAACCACCAGCCCCTTTGTTCCACGGTGCCTCAAATGCACCATAGTACCCCTGTGGAAGTTGGGCGAGAATAGGTGCAAGAGGTGGTAAATAGTAACCTCGCATCCTGCCAACTCCGCATACTTTGTCAACATCAAGAGTATCTAGAGCGTGTATGGCGAAAATTGTGCCGGGCGAACTTGATAGAATCTACAAAACTCTTCTGCTAATAGAAGGAGGGGGAAAGAATAATCAATCACTAAAGGGTACTCGTAAAAAGTACAATACCTAGGTCTATGGACTTCCACGAAATCCCTTCCCGCTGGAACCATGTCAACATGAGCGGGGATGCCATACTTTGCACGGAGGGCATCAATATGAACTTGTTCTATTTCAGAGAGTATGTGGATAGGAGTAGGAGGAGGATCTTTGAGGAAGTCGCTTCGAGACATAGGGTGTCTCGGCAGCAACTCATCCATCATAGGAAGGTTATCCCCTTCTTCCACCATCATATCCTCACAGCCTGGAGGGGCGCCACGAACAACGAGGCAGCCTCAAAAACCCCCTCATGAGATCGATGTGATCTTGGCATGTTTTCTATGAAAAAGGTGTTAGAACAGTAGAAAAGGTTGTGAGCAAAGAATGGGAAAAGAAGAAGCAGAAGGTTGTTAGAACGAACTCGGGAGGGATGAGAAAGGGTGATCAGAAATGAAATGGCCAAGAGTTTTTGAAAAAACAAACCCTCCACCTATTTATAGGATTGGGTGGCGCCAGAATCGAAGAGGACGGTCACAGGGTGGCACCGAAATTGAAGCGATAAGCCATCAACCCTTGTCTCGGAAACACGCATAATGATGACGCGCGTGGAGATGATGTCATTTTCCAGTAAAATACACTACCTGGTGTCTTTCTAAGCATGCTAACCGCCCATTATTGGCCAAGCCGTAATGCCTCGTAGGATCAAATTTCTCCATAAGAACACGTGGTGTCCGCTTATCGAGGACGCACCAAGTTGCAAACTCAACAAGTGGAAGGACTAACTGTATGGGTCCAAATTTGAACAACCATGACCGTTGATGAGTACGACAAACGACAAGATCCTCGTAGCTCGACATCCTACAGGGGACGACCTATAGGCGAACAAGAGACTACACGACTTTTGCAGCAGTGTAGGCTCATTAGGAGACATTAGGAATATTCTTTCGAATATTCCCTATGACTTGTCTTTTAGGGCTTAAAAGGGGTTTGTCCCTTATATATAGAGTGTAAAACAACCTTGTAAGCTCTTTGGGTATTTTCTTAACTTATTGTCACACCTCCTTTTTACTACCCCCGTAGGGGTATAAGAGAGTTTTTTCCAATTTAAGTGACAATCGAAACGAGATTATTTATTTAAAATTCAGAGTCTCCACTTGGGATGATTTATGGTGTCCCAAGTCACCAGTTTAAAATCCCGAATCGAGGAAGTTTGACTCTAATTATGGTTCGCGAAACACAGAAATCCGGGTAAGGAATTCTGTTAACCCGGGAGAAGGTGTTAGGCATTCCCGGGTTCCGTGGTTCTAGCACAGTCGCTCAACTATTATTATTGGCTTAATTATCTGATTTTTTATACGTTTTAAACCTATTGTGCATTTTTAACTTTTGAAAAACCGCTTTTGCTTATTTAAATAATTAATTCAAGGTTATTTAAAACATATCGCAAGCCACGCTACATGAAATGCACCCGTGGTTCACGACACGTTCTATTAACCTTATTGAAAATTAAAGCCGGGCCACATGAAATGTACCTCCGGATTTTAGTAATAACTGTGATAATTATAATTAGCACGCCAAAAGCAAACTACAAAGTTTATTTTATATCTAAATTAACACTTGTGAGGGCCATAGATGATTTAATTGGCCTATGGCATGCCTCAAATTTCTTCTCTTAAAATGATTTCTTGATTTAGTCTCACGAGGGCCATGGATGATATAGTTTTAAAAAAAAATGGCACACCTCAATCTATTAGGCACTTAATTAAACCTAAAGAACATTAATATTTGCATGGGAAAAAGTACTACATAGCTAATAAGGGAGTTACGGGCAAGCATTGGAAATCTGGGCTGAACTTAGCCCAAGAGAATGAGCAGGTAAAGGTCAGCTCAAACGAATTGATCATTTTAGACATGGGCCAATGTATAAATTCCTTGAGTTGTTAAAATCAGATGGCCAAATCACTGAGAAAACAACAAAAAAACTGGGCCCTAGGGAAAGAGGCCTGAAACGCACAAGCCTAATTAGGCCAGGCAGTCTTGGGTCATTTAATGGGCCTGGCTGTTTAAGAAATATGGTCCAGCATTTTAAACACTTTGAGTAACCCAAACATTAATCTACATTAGACTAAACTGATCTCATCAAATCAAATAAGAAATATTCATCATCTACTTTAAATCCAAATTGCGGGGCATTCGAACACTATATACTCAATGAACACTCAAGACACATGTATTTAAAAATCAAAACTACTACTAATTGATGTTAAATTCGTATACATAGTGGTTCTAACAGTAGAGTACCCCAAACATTTAAACTGAATATCAAAATTCAACAGCATGTTCCTAAACTTGTTCAAATACTAAACCAACATCTAAAATAGTAAAAACCATGAAAGGAATTAACTGTAGACTGATCATCACTACCAGCTTGAACAAACATAATCAAAACCTAACAAGGACAGTTCTTCATCTCAATTAAAACCATCTTATAACAGTCCAACATCAAACACATGACAGAAAAGTTCAACCCAAACTGAAACCAAAATGACAAAAATTAAAGTCTGAATACACCCCAAGAATGTACTGACTGTAGTAAAGTTATATGTAAAACTAATTTGATAAGGAAAAACATAAATAGTCATGGAAGATCATAGACTAGTACATAGTCAACTAACATTCAACCACAAATATCTAAACTAATAACATGGCTTCAAAATACACTTCTCACATTAACAAGGTCCAGGAAGTACTTGGGAAAAATCAAAGCAAAAGAAAGGTGAAAGAGTCAGCAACAGTAGAAGCTTGCAGTTCAACAAATCAAACACAACACAATTAGCTTCCTCGGACCATTTTTGAGCCCAAAATGAACCGGAAAATCCTTTTGAAAGTCTTGAGCTTTTACTAATAATGAACTTAAAGAGTAATTCTCAGTAATTTCAGTCAAAATGATGCAGGAAACTTCTGTATTTTTAGAGTATGAAAAAGTTGCTTCAAAATGAAGAGAAAGAGGTCATATATATGCATGCCTAAGGAAGCCCTAGTCCAACTAGCCAATTCCCTTTCTACCCTTGAATTCTTGGTTGTTTTATCCTTTTTACCCTTTAAAAAAATATCTGAAACCCACTGCCCTTAACAAACCAGCTCTCATCGTATCCTCTAGAAACTTCCTCCTAACAGAAAATGATTTCCTCAAACCCCAAATCCCTAAATTAACCCCTGACACCCCTGTATTTACTTTCAGAATGCCAACCTAGGTTAAGTTAACCGAAGACCCCAAATGAAGGGGTCTCTTACCCGGGTCAGTGATGACCACAGTTAATACAAGAACCCAAACCATCACAAATGATTGAACAAAGAAGATCAAATTCATAAAAAGAAAATAAACAATAATTCAAAACTTTACGATTAAACCTAATTTTAACTACCAAATTAAAACAGATTCCATTACTAAAGAAGATAGGACAAAACAATGAAGCAAATAAAAATAAAAATAAAAAACATAAAATACTACAATGAACAAAATCGTGATAAAGAAGAGGGGAAAGTACCAAATCATGCCGGAATGTCTTGACAACATGAAACGAATCGACGAACGATGACGGGAGTAGACATTTGGCCAGAATCTGGTGAGTTCGTCAAGATCTAGCATCCTCGGAATGAACTAAAACCAATGCTAATCGATTATTCTCGTTAAGAGCAATCGACTAACATAGATTATAGGTTAAAGCAAGCCGGAACTCTGCGCGAATTTAGTAAAACAGAGCAATCTAGGGTTCAAACTTCCTAGATTTGGAATTGGGGGAATTTCGTTGGGATTTTTGGGAAATAGGTGTAGGGATAGGATTTAGAAGGGACTGAGGGTTGCGTGGTACGAATTTGGGGTGGTTTGGAGCCTAGATGGTGGTGATAATTTGAGGGCGGCGCTAGGGTTTTAGTTCTCCAAGCGTGGAGATGATGAATGGAGAGGGGGTGTTTGGACTGGGGGGCCTGCTTAGGACAGTTAAATACAGATAGAGGCCCTAGTTCCCAGCCGTTCGATGAGTGGAAACCAACGGCTGGGATAAAAAGCCTCAAAACGGGTTGGGATTGGGCCTGGGCGGGTGAGACCAAAAATTGGGCTTGGCCCTTAGTTTGTTACAACAGCCTCATCTCTTAATTTCCTTCTCTCTTTTTTTTCATTTTCACCCTTTTTTCCCTTTTAAATTAGTTAAAAACCCCAAATTAACTCTTAAACTAGATTAATTTACAAACTTAAACTAATTATCTAATATAATATTTACAACAAATTAATTAACTCTTAGATTAGAAGAAGAACTACAAAATTAAAATTAAACAGCTAAAATGCAAAAGTGAGCCATTTTTTGTGATTTTTTATTTTTATAAAACAACTAATTTACTAATTAACCTAAAAATATAAAAATAAACCCCAAAGGCAATGCAGAGTATTTTTGTATTTTTCATGATTTAAATAAAATAAATGCACAAACAAATGCAAACAATTAACAAATATCCTATGAAAAATCTACAAAAATTGAAAATAATGGGAAAACATTATTTTCTTAGAGTTTATGGGAGTAATTCTTATAGGAAAAAAATCACGTGCTCACAGTTTCCCCTTTTTGCTCGAAAACACGAAGAGTTTTCGTGCAAAGATAAAGTGAGCGGATACGAGTAATTTTTGCACGTTTGAATACTCCATGGGAGGCATTTTTGATAGATTTGACCGCACCCTGCTTCTGAGGTTGCCTACATATCCTTGGCTATAAAGGAACCAGGTCAGTGTAGTTCGGGAAGTTTCGGTAGCTGGGACTACCATGAAGCTGTGATTTTACTGTTGCTGCTACTGCTACTGCTTGCTGAACTCCATATTACACCAAGACAAAATAAAAGAAGCTAGACTAAACTATGATCTGTGAATTACAAGAATCCTATCTATATCTTCCACTTGATCTAGCAATTTCTGTTACTCTGTTGACTTGCACTCTCCAGGTGAACTTCCTTTGTTGCTGACTTGATTTGTAGGTGCTTTCCCTTTTTCTCCAGGTGGGCACCTGATTGCTGAACTTGAGTCGTCTTCCTTTGAACATTACTGCTTTCCCTTTGTTCTCCAAGTGGGCTCCTGATTACCAATATTTACACGGTTTTTCCTCAAAACTTGAACTGCTTCCGTTTGTTCTCCAGGTGGGCTCCTGATTACCAACACTTGAATTTCTTTCCCTTTGTTCTTCAGGAGGGTGCCTGATTACCAACATTTGCATTGTTTTTCCTCGAAACTTGAACTATTTCCCTTTGTTCTCTAGGTGGGCTCCTAATTACCAACACTTGAGTTGCTTTTCCCTTTGTTCTCCAGGTGGGCTCCTGATTACCGACACTTGAATTGCTTTCCCTTTGTTCTCTAGGTGGGCTCCTGATTTCCAACACTTGAACTGCTTACCCTTTGTTCTCTAGGTGGGCTCCTGATTTCCAACACTTCAACTGCTTTCACTTTGTTCTCCAGGTGGGCGCCTGATTGCCAAGACCTTAACCGTATTCCCTTGCTCTCCAGGTGGGCGTCTGATTGCCAAAACTTTAACTGTATTCCCTTGCTCTCCAGGTGGGCGCCTGATTGCCAAAACTTGAACTGTATTCCCTTGCTCTCCAGGTGGGTGCCTGATTGCTAGACCTTGTACTACTTTCTATTCTCGAGACTCGTGTTGTTTTCCCTCTCTCCAGGTGGGCACCTGATTACAACAGAATAGCCAAAAAAAAGAAAATTTTCTGCCCCAGTTTGGCAGCTGGGCACATATGTGAGTGTTAATTAAATTGTGTTACCTAATATCTCTAAGAATTTAAAAGCTAGATCCCATTATAGCGTCCTGAAAATTAAAATCAAATCTCATCTTAAGAGTGACAACTTTAAGTCTAAATTATATCTCCCTACAACAGAACTTACGCTAAATCTTGTTATCTAATAGAGGTCTTAAAGCTAAGTCCCATTATTCAGGCGGGTCCTGAAAATTTCGAATTGAATCATATCCTAAGAATGAAAACTTCAGAGCCAACTTATATTTCCTCGAGGTAAAGCTTATGCTAGATCTTGTTACTTATGAATGTTTTGAATTTTAAACTAGGTCTCATTGTCCAGGAGGGTCCTAAGGATTTACGGTTGAACCTGTGTGGTATTTGCTTTCTTTACGGAAGGTTTCTCCGAAACAAATGGAATTTTCTGCCCCTATTTCAAATCAAAGAAAAATCATGTCAGTTTAAAATGTGGTGGTTAGTTTGTGGCATTCTTGCTGAAGGTGGCCTCTCCGCTGCCGTGCTTTACTTTGATTGGTTGCCTTGAACTAGCCAAGAACCGTTTGACTTTCTAACTGACTCTCAACCGCAGGACCTTGGATGACCCGAGTGCTCTACACCCAAACCGTTGTTTTACATTTTTGACCTATTTACGTGAACCTCTATATCTCCTACAAGATTACTAATCCATTTGACTAATGGAACTTTCACTGACACCTTATTTCCCACTTTACATCATGTTATCCCTGGTATGCTTTGGCCGCACTTTGCTTTGTGAAATTTGGAAGTTGGTAGTAAGCTTTAAAATCCTTTCTTACTTGATTAAGCAAGGCTAACATTGGAAAAACTTTAGAGAAATAAACCCAAAAGAAATGAAATACAGTGACTTTGAGAGTTAGGAATAAAAGAAAATCTAAAACTGGATGACTGTTTGAGAGGGGAAAAGGAAAAGAGACTTATCTAAGTGTAATAGCTGGCACCAATGATCATGACATGCATTTCGGATTAATCAGCCCAGCCTATTCAACCAATCGTCTTTCAGTTGTCATACTTATGCCCCAAGATCTCCAAAACCCAATTTCTTCACCAAATCACTGACCTTGTTCTACCTGCGGTGCCCTGAAAGGTTTTCACCAACAAACCTCTCTCATTTGTCCATCTCTCAACTCATTGTTGCCTTACGGTGCCCGTGAGGGTTTTCACCAATATGACTCTCTCATTTTAATTTCTCTCTATCACACCTTCTTTTTCACCGCACCCACGTAAAGGGGCGTAGGGGGAGTTTTTCCAATTAAAGGACAATCGAAACGGGATTTATTATTTAATTCAGAGTCTCCATTTGGGATATTTATGGTGTCCCAAGTCACCGATTGAATCCCGAATCGAGGAAAAGATTGACTCTGTATTACAGTCCGCGAACCAGAAATCCGAGTAAGAAATTCTGTTAACCAGGGAGAAGATGTTAGGCATTCCCGAATTCCGTGGTTCTAGCACGGTCACTCAACTGTCATATTCGGCTTACTTATCTGATTTTAATACATGTTGAACCTATGTGCAAATTTTAACTTTTTTACCGCTTTTATTATTATTTTTTTAACGAGAATTGTAACGTCGTGAAAATACATCTCGAACCACGTTGCATCAATGAACCCGTGGTTATTGACACATTTCAACTCCGTTGAAATTTGGATTTGGGTCACATAAATGTGCATCCGAGTTTTAAGAAAGTAAATTATTAAAAAGCGCGTCTAAAATGACTAGCGCGTTATTATCTTTGGGGAGGGCCGTGAAATTTACTAAACGGCCCATCCCGAATTCTAAATGTTTCATTTTTACCATTTATTGAGGGCCCTGCAATTTATGCGTTTATTTGGCGAGGCTAGGCTCATCTATTATTTAAAGGCAATCCTAAAGAGACTATCATTTTCTACTTTTATTGTCTCTACAGATAAAAGAAAGGTCCTAATTAATTAGCATTATTAATAAACCATCATTGAAAGTATTACATCACCATATCGAATAAAAAGCTTTAGTGAGCACACTAAGATTTTCAGTAGGTTGGTCCTCAAAGGTAGCCCGAATGAAGGAAAAATTGTCAACTTTAAGAAAGGGGAGGGCTGACTGACGTTGGGCCTTAAGTAGAGTCAGGCCCAAGTCCGATTTGAGCAGAAGCAATCACGTTTAGGCCCTCAAATGAGCCCTGATCTCCCACTGATTTTATTTGAATCTTGGCCTACTGATTTTATTCACAACGGCCTAATTATTGGCAAACAAATGATCAATTCTAAATTCAAATTGACATGCCAACTTTCGAGTTCAATTATCCTACGAATAGTCACCTGAGTTGTGTAGGGTTGACCAAACATGCTGAACTCGTACTCCTAAAACCCATATCAATTTCAGATCGCTACATCCTAAGGATTTCTCTGTTTGTGACTTATATCCGCAAATGAACTATCTAATGCATTTAAAAAACAAAGATTGCCTGATCTTACACTAGTAGGAGCCCGTAATCCATTTTAAAATCAAGTTCCAATCAGTAACTTACTTATCAGGTCTGAATCTACTTAACACTACAACCGATATTTTCTGCTAATTACTCATAATAGTTTGAATTTCCAATTGTGAATACGAATGAAAATCATAGCTCCTAAGAGCAGTTTCCTGTTCTAGCTATTTTTATTTTTATTTTTTAAAAAAATTAAACTACACAAAAGCAAACTAAACTATACTAAATCTAATGAATAATCATAGTCCAATAATCCAAACAGTCCAGTTTTAGTTACAAATAAAAATCTAGTGAAAGTCTAAGGCATATATGAAATATAACATGCCCGAGAAATCAACCATAGTTATAAACGAAAATTCTACTAGAATTTTATACTTCATGGACCATGAAAGACATATCAACAGAGATTCATTCAGCATTTTACTTCATGTCCACAAACTCGAGGTTACAGGATATGTACCTGGATTGGAAAGAAAAACAAAAGAAGGAAGAGCAGTCAGCAACAGCACAACAATAATACGAGCAGCAATACAAACAGCAATCCACCAACAACCCAATAACATACGCAGCAAACCCAGGTGGATTTGAAACCAGTTGAAACCAGAACACTCAAACTTAAACAGCTCAAGCGATCTCAGAAATGAAATCAGAAAAAAAAAACACTACTGCAACGCTATACCCAAACGCATCTTAAGCTATCTCGAAACCTATTTGTATTCAAACTTTGAACTCTTTTCTTTCTTTTTTCAGATTGCTTTTCTCTTTTATGGTCTGCCCAAAAGAAAAACCCAGACCAGACTCCAAAAGATCCCCCTTTAAACTGTGTCCAGCTCCTCTCATTTATAGCCCAACTTTTATTAACTTTCCAGCTCTTAGGAGCATTAAGCTAATTAAGAAAGTATTTCTGCCCATGATATTCCTCAACCACTACTACATGTCTTGTTCTCTTTTTAATTCACTTGTTCCCCACTACCCTTGTCTTTTCTTTATTTAATTCCCTTGTTCCCCACTACTATATGTCCCGTTTCAATAATTAATTCACATGTTATGGGTACTTTTTACCTTAATTACTCCCAATAAATCTCTCATACTATTATTGATTCTCATCCCACTATTATGGGACAATACACTAGTTTAATGGTTATATTGGCACCTTTACTGTCAGACCACTCTCATTAACCATTTCAAACTTTTCAAATCCCAAACTACCCTCCTGAATGCCCTGAACTACTATCCTACCTCAACCCCTTTCAATCTGTACCAAATCCATCAGCTATAACCAATCTCCTTAATCAGATAACTAAACTGATTCCTAATTAATCAGTAAACTACAGCAGCCATAACCAATTTAATTCAATTCACCTAGCAGTTCGAACTTAGAACTCAGATTAGATCAAATAGCAGACTGATGCAAAGCTGCTAAGATGCACATGTACATGGGATTAACTGACTGCATTCACAATTCTAAATCAAACTTAGGCAGAAGGAATGATCACTATAAACATACTGAATCGACAAACAAACTGAACTCATGTGCAAAATGACGAACAACAAAGAAAAGGGAACCAAACATCGCATGAAATGAAGCAATTCGAACCAATATTCATAGTTCTAAACTAGCCTTAAACACAAAATGTAGGGACCCTTAGGATATACTGAATGGAACCCTACGACTGAAAACAAAACAATCGGCACCAAACAACTTGACGAGAACTACTAAACTACAGACATGAACGGATTAATCGACGAAACTATTTATAACCCATGTTAATCAACAGAAGGAAACTGGACCAACAAAAGGGTCCGAAAGAGTAGGAAGAACTACTTGACGAAAATGACGAACTACTCAGTAAAAATAAAACAAACAACAGAAGGAAAAGGAAAACAAAAGGAAATACCTCGAAACTTCCAGGCCAAACCCCATCCGTTTCAGTTTGAAATTCGTCTTGAGACTTTGAAGCCAAAATGGACCTTAGTCGAGTGTTCTCGACTGAGAACACTTGACTAAAGTCGGTTAAGACCTCAAATCTTTTGGATCGATTCCTAGGTTTTGTTCTTCTAGGGCTCGTTCAGTCTATTTAGGATTTGTCCAGTTCCGGCTTGATTTAAGCAAGACTAACATGGGATTTGGGACGAGGGGGGTCAGGTGGAGCTAGGGTGTGAACCTGGGACTGGTTGGGTAGGTTTAGGGTTTTGCTCGAATCTTCGATTGAAGATTCGAGACAAATTGGGATGATTCGAGGTTAAAGGGGTAGGGATCTGTGTTGAGGGTGGTTAGGAGGTTCAGTGGTGTGAATTTCACGACCATCGCAGCCGACGCCGTCGGGTTTTCAGTCGAAGAAAACGAGGGCGGCTAGGGTTTGGGGGGCATATCTGAAGGGTCTGAGAGAGATGATGAAGCGAAGGGGGTTTGGTTTAGGGGGGCGGGGGTATGGTTTGGACTTATATATCGGGGCAATCGATTTGATCTTTGCCGTTAGATCAATTGAGATCAATGGCTTGGATCAACTCACTTAAAAAAACGGTTTCATTTGGTTTTTGTGAGGGGATCGGGTTAGACCGGGTATTGGAGTGACGGGTCGGGGTCGGGTTGGGTCAAGGCTTTGGGACCGTTTGATCAGCTGAGATCAACGGCCCAGATTGAATGTTACTAAACGACATCGTTTGATTTGTCTCTGAAACTAGTTAGTTTGGGCCTGGGTTGGGGTGTGACATTGGGCCTGAAACTTTCTTTTAAAAACCAACCCAGTCCGATTTTTAACTCTTCTTCTCTTGTTCCTTCTTTCTTCTTTTATTTTCTTTTTGATTTCTAATAACCAAAACTCAAAATTAACTTTAAAGAATACTAATTAACCCTTAATAATAATTGTCACACAAAATTCAATACAAAGATAGTCACACAATTTTGACATTAAATCCTAAAAATGCGAAGTACGTTATTTTTCGATTTTATTCATTTTCGTAAAACAAATTACTATTTAATTAATCCTAAATGCCATGCAACACATATTTTTGTATTTTTCTTAATTAAAGTAGAAATAACCATGCACAGACAAAAATACAAATAAATCACAAACAACACAAAAATCATTTTATTTTGAATTTTTGGGAGTAGTTCTCGTAGGGCAAAAATCACGTGCTCACAGCTACCCCTCTTTGTCCGGAAACACGAAGAGTTTCCGTGCAAAGATAAAGTGAGCGGATACGAGCGATTTTTGCCCGTTAGGCTACTCCGTGTGAAGCATTTTTTGAAAGATTTGACCGGACCTCTGCTTCAAAGGTTTCCTATATATCCCCGGCTAAAAGGGAATCATGTCGATGTAGTTCGGGAAGTTTTGGTAGCTGGGACTACCCTGGAGCTGTGGATTTACTGTTACTGTTGTTTCTGCTGCTGCTACCTGCTTAATGACCTCCTTGTTACATCTTGATAAAAATAAAGAAGTTATGCTAAGCTATGGTCTTTGAATTGCAAAGATTTATTCTCAAACTGGGTCATGTGACGGTTGTTGCCTTGTTGCCTTGCTGTCTTGCTGCCTTGCGTTTCCTCTGATATTTCTTTCTTTTCGACTTGACTTGTATTCTCTCTTGATTGCCGAATTTGAACTGCTTATTTCCTTCTTGTGAGCTTTGAATTATTTTTCCTTCGAAGCTTGAACTGCCTTCTTCTGACTAGTGTTGCCTTCCTTCCGACTTCTGAATTTTAACTTATGCTGGGGATTTTTGTTGTAACCCTCCGCTTTACTGACTTCAAACTTCAATGTATTCCTCTGTTATGCGGGCGGGCCCCCGACTTCAAAACTTGAAATGTAAAGACTGAAATATATTCCTCTATTATATGGGCGGGCTCCCAGCTTTAAAACTTGAAAATAAAACGCCATTCCTCTCTTCAGGCGGGCTCCTGACTTCAACAACAACTTTGAAAATAAAAATGCCATTGCTTTCTTCAGGAGGGCTCCTGACCTCAACAATATCTTCCAAAACATAAAAACGCCATTCCTTTCTTCAGGCGGGCTCCTGACGTCAACAACAACTTCGAAAATAAAAATGCCATTCCTTTCTTCAGGCTTGCTCCTGACCTCAACAACTTCGAAAATAAAAATGCCATTCCTTTCTTCAGGCGGGCTCCTGACCTCAACAACAACTTTGAAAATAAAAACGTCATTCCTTTCTTCAGGCGGGCTCCTGACCTCAACAACATCTTCGAAAAAATAAAACGTCATTCCTTTCTTCAGGCGGGCTCCTGACTTCAACAACATCTTTGAAAAAATAAAAACGCCATTCCTTTCTTCAGGCGGGCTCCTGACCTCAACAACAACTTCGAAAAAATAAAATGTCATTCCTTTATTCAGGTGTGCTCCTGACCTCAATAACATCTTCGAAAAAATAAAAATGTCATTCCTTTCTTCAGGCGGGCTCCTGACTTCAATCAATAGCTTCGAAAAATAAAACGTCATTCCTTTCTTCAGGCGGGCTCCTGACTTCAACAACAACTTTGAAAAATAAACCGCCATTCCTTTCTTCAGGCGGGCTCCTGACTTCAACAACAACTTCAAAAAATAAAATTCCATTCCTTTCTTCAGGCGGGCTCCTGACTTCAACAAAAACTTCGAAAAATAAAATGCCATTGTTTCCTCTTGCCTTCTGAACCATTTTTCTTCTAACTCGAATTATCTTTCTTCGAAACTACTTCCCTCAGAACTTGTACAGTCTTCCTTCTTCAAAACTATTCCCCTCAAAACTGGTGTTTCATTTCTCTGCGAACTGCTGGGGATAACACTTTTTTTTTAAAAAAAATATGTTATCTTATTCCTTCAAAGACTACTTCCATTAAGACTGATGTTTCATTCCTCTGCAAACTGTTTCCTTTTGCAAAACTGGTCTTCCTCTTTTTTTCTTCTCTTTTTTTTTGTTATCTTCTTCCTTCAAAGACTACCTCCCTTAAAACTCGGGTTATCTTCCTCCTGACATTGATTTCTTTAAAACTTGTTTTGCCTTCTCTTGAAAACTGCTGGGGATACCGCTTTTCACCAAACTTGTGTTAGACTTCCCGAAAATTTTCGAAATGAAAGAAAATTTTCTGCCCCAGTTTGACAATCTTTCTTGTGGCACATCTTTCCGTCATCAATAACATTCCCTGTCCCTGCTTCAAATCAAAGAAAATTTGGTCAGTTTAAAACGTGGTGGTTGGTTGTGATACTCCTGCTAGGGATGCTACCGACCATTTTCCATCTATGCATCGTATCACCATCTTGAAACTTGGTTGATACCTTCCGACCTTCTTGACGATTCCTTATTCACAAACCTCTCAACCATTTTCCAGTCTCCCTATCTGACTTCATGTATTTTTATGACAACTGATTTCACTTGAAGATCTTGCATGTTTATTGATTAACCACTTTCTCCATCGTCTGTGTTACTGAAATACCTTTTTCCCGTGCAGACCGAATATCTTCTTTTGTGGTACTGTCCGTGAACTGGCATTTTCCCAAACTTTGAGTCTCCTATGAATTTCCAAATTATGTCCATTGCTTTCCGCGTTATTCTTTCTTGATTTCCCGCTGGCCTTGGCCTTATAACCTTTGATTTCTGCTGGGGATATCCTTCTGGACACTGGTCCACCCTTTTGTCAATCTCATCATCGAATATACCCTCGATTCAATCCCCTGGCCCTCCTTTTGTGGCACTGTCCCTGAATTGATATGGACCAATCTTGGGTATTTTGCGCGAACCTCAAAGCACGTTGACTATTACCAGCTCATTGCGCTTGTTCTTTCCTGACTTATACCACTTTGATGTATTAGTCAGATCTCGTTTTGCATAATTGGAAAGCTGATGGCAAATTTTGAAATCATTTCTAGCTTGTTCAGACCAAAGAGACTCAAGGCGAGGAAATGACACAGGTAAAAGGGACAGAGTAAAAGGCAAAAGAAAGAGATGACTCCTAACAAGAAAACTACAAAGTAAAACCTATCAGATGTGGATACCAACTCTATTGGCCATGACATGCCCACGTGGCCTATCCTCCGTCGTTAATCGCCTTTCACAATCTTCGTCTGGTGCTTTCCTTTATGATTCTCAATCTTTATTCGACTTGTAGTGCCCGAAGGGTTTTCACTATCAAGCCTCTCTCATTTTGGTTTTTCTCTCAATTTATAGCCGCCTCAAGGTGCCCGTGAAGGTTTTCACCGATAAGACTCTCTCATTTTATTACTTTTCTACCGAGGATCAGAGTGTTATTCTTGACTTCCATTTGCATGACTTGGCATCTTTCGAAGACTGGTCAAAAAGTCTTTCTTTGGACCATAACGTGGAGTTTTGGATAGGGCTAGAAAGAAAGGGTACTAGCGGCTCAAAACGAATCAATTTGGGTTCAAAATTTACAACCTTCAGAACTTGATTTCTTTACCTCAGACACAACTTCTGCCCCAGTTTATGCTTGGGGATTTTTGATTTTTTTGTTACACTATGACCGAGCCGTGAAGCGCCTACGTATCCTCTTTGAGGAATCAGGTCAGACGTAGTTCCCAATTCCTTTTTTGTTTTCCTTTTCACTTATTTATTATTTTCTTTTCTTTTCCTTTTTCTTTCTCCTTTCTCTTTTGTTATTTTGTTGTTTCTGTCGTTTTCTTTTCCTTTTTCTTTTTCTTTTTCTTCATCTTCCATGCTTGTGTTTTCTAATCTTTGCTACCGATTCCGAACGAGGGGTCTGAAAGAAAACCAATAAGGCTCAAAGGGTTAACGAAGGACAAAGTATTTAGATAGAAGAATAAAATGCCTTCGTCATTCCATTCTTCAAAATATGCCAAGCACAAACAACACATTTAAACATTCGCCACATCTTCTGATTGTGCCAGACTTGATAACCGTGTCTATACATTCACCTTTTCATTTGTCATTTTTTAAAACACCGTCGGGAAACACTCTCACTTTTGTTACCATGAGAGACCCTCTTGCCCATATGGCTAACTTGATTTTATGGTTGTCTTTATGTTTTACTCGCCCCAGTTTCACGTGGCTCGGGCTTCAAATGATCTCAAGCTGTTCCTATTTCCCTTAAGTGTCCCGATCATCTCCCAATGGCTTTATAATTAACTTTTAAGATTAGGCCCAAACTGTGCGCGCATGCCATGTCACTAGAATCGGTGTTGAACAAAGACAAAACAAAAAGGATAAAAAAGAACTAAACAAAGAAGATGACTGGAAGTAACACAAGACCGAAATTTGTATTAGACAAGCGGTGAAACGGTTCGTATAACAAAACAAGAAAAACAACTGGGGTACAACCTTGGAACAAACCTAAAACAAACCTAGACAACACTAAACAAACCACTAAAACAAAAATGGAAGGATAAGAGGGTTTGACTCAAGACAATGTCCGGATTACAACCATGCAAATAACCCGAACAACAGAAATGACAACAAAATGAACCACCAAAGCTCCGCTCCGGCTGACCAAGAAAGGAAGAGTCTTCCCAATCACCAAGCACGATACCTTAGCCACTGAGCTTCGCATCAAGACCACTATCTGCTTCAACATCTTCAACTTTAGTCAATATCCTAAGAGGGTTCACATGCTCTTTATTACTATCGTCGATCGCCATCACTCCTTCGTGAATCATTCTTTCTATTTCCTTTTTTAACGAATGACAACCCTCAATGCTATGCAATAGGACATTGGAGTGGTATGCGCATCGTGTAGTAGGATCAAAGCTTCTTGCACGTGGATCTGGAGTATATCCGGGGAGCGGCTCAATCAGGCCAGCATGCTTTAGTCTTTCAAACAGACTTGCATAAGATTCTCCGATAGGGGTGAGAGCCTTTTCTCGTTTCATCAACCTCTCGTTCCTAAATGCCTAATTTGGCCTAAAACCTAATCTAGGGGGTTTCTGGTGTGCTCGTGGATATGCATTTTGGGGAGCTGGGTACTTGGAAAGTGAAGCATGTCTTTGGGAGTCCCGTGGAGAGAAGTAGCGTTGAAAAAACATAGTTGGACGACGAGCGATGGAGCTACTCGGGTGGCCGGGAAATATATCATAAGTGGGTAAATATGGAGAGTATGGAGGATCATCCGTTATTGTGTGAGGTTTTTGGGTAAGGATAGAGTTCAGGAAGCTAGGCGGTGGCGGGGGTGGTGCTTTCCCAGTCATCCATGCCCGATACATGTCTGCCACATTCTGTCTCAACATTTTTACCTCTTCTACCAACCCGTAGTCCTGTTCAACCAGTTGTTTTCGGGCATCGGTACCAACCCACTCAGTTCTGTTATTTTCTGCCATTGTCTTTCGCCTTTGTGTTGCAGGGAAGCATTACTTTAGAATCACAACCAACCACCTTTCTGGAAATATAATCGAGAACAAATTGGGAGCAACCTGTTAGCGTTAGGGTTTTTCAACAGATAAGAAAACACACATTGAGAATGCAATGCAACTAGGCAATTAACCCTTTCTATCATTCATTTGTTTCAGTTACGTGCGTCATTCCGACCTCTTGTAATTGTGCTCCCTTTTTCTTTTTCTTTTTTTTTTCTATTTTTTATCTTTTCTTTTTAATGGTGGTCGAATATTATGTGGATTGCCTACGTATCATGTCCCCGCATGAATCAGACTGTGCGTAGTTCTGACCACAAGTGCGAAAAAACAAAGACACCATTTTTGGATTTTTCAATCTTCATTAGCAAAACGATCTATTACAAGGCAAAACACTTTTTGAAAGGAAATTGATGGACTTGACACAGACTATAGACTTTATGCAAAAGGGAAATTACAAACTCAAACGGTAGAGTTTTTAATTTTGGGCGCCCGCGGGGAGTCGTTCGGCCTCGCCGCGGGTTTTGGTGCAAGGCCTCTCTGTAGATCTTTTAAATCTTCCATGATCTGGTAGACGTGAATCATTATTGAAACAAAGAAGGTGGTACGTGACGTATCCTCACAAGCTAGGCACTCTATGGTGATGTAGTGCCCGATATCGTCGATTCTTCCCTTGATTCTGTCCTTTTCCATAAGCAATCGCTCTATTTGTTGATTCCGCATCCCCAGCACTTGAGCGTTGTAAAAGAGTTAATCCTGAAACTCATTCATCTGTTTCTCCATTCGGGCCATCAGATCATAGCAGTGCTTCCTATCTGTTCTGGCATCTCGGGCTTGTCTAAAGATCCACTCTGTGAGAGTGGATATTGTTTTTCTCAATATAGCGATGTCCCTTTCGTAGTCCCTCTTTATTTGTCGCGTATGTTTTGCTCGCGCTTATGTACCCCTCGAAGAAATCTGCCTCGTCTTTACAAGCTGTGAGAACTCGGCACATCTTGGATACCATCATGGGACAGGCATGCTTTTGTTGCTGGTAATCAGGGTTTTGACGACTCCTGCCACCTTTAAATCAATATTTCTATCTTTCCGGAGAAACACCACAATGCCCAAGAATGCTTACCATGAAGGCGAATCATTTATGCTTATCCCATTTTGTCCGATTTCCTTTGCTGCCAACCCCGCTTTTTGGATCGTTGAACCCTCCTATATGCCCATGAACTGCAGAGTAGAAAAACTTTATCCGACTCAGCGTATGGGACTCCTTTGCTTATCTTCAGTAGATCCATGAACTAGGGCGTATTAACGGCTCTTAGAGCAATCAGATATTTGTGCCTTAGCCCCTCAGTAATGTCCATATAACCTGCTACCTCTTCTAAGGTTGGGTGAGTTTAAAATCTGAGAAATGGAATACATTGTGGGCCATGTTCCAAAAAAATGTAACCAAAGCCTTTATGATATCCCCCTAGGATTAATCTTCAGCCACCCAGTGAGGCCTCCCAGGTATAGCTTGACCGTGTCGCGCTCTGATCCGCCCAAATCATCCCACCACATGTGCAACTCCAAAGGGATCTTGTTCACTATTGTTACGTATAAATTCTGACTTGTGCTCATTCTGCACATCTAGTAGGGTGTTTAAAATTTAAGATTTATTTGACTCAAAATAAAATTAACACACATTTTTCCCAAAAATAAAAATAAAAACCCGATTTCGCAAATACGGCCTTTCAGCATTTCGAGAACGCAGATTTTAAGGCTGTATGGATTAACCGATCGAAATCTTAAAACGACCAAAGGTGGCTATTTATGCAAAATCGGCCTTCTGTCGTCCCTTTTGGGGACATTCGGCTATTTTTGACAAAAACGGCATCACCCGATTTATTTATGTTGACAATTAAAGTTTAATATTTTTGGCTATTTTTCCAAAAGGGGAGGTTGGACCCGATGAGGGTTGCCTACGTATCTCACATCCGGTGAGAATCAAACAGGTGTAGTTCGGGCCGATAAAACAAACTTCTTTTGAAAACAAGACGCTTTTTCATTGGCAAATAAAACTATTTTTCATAAACAAAACCCCTTTTTTTCTTTTTCTCTTTTTTTTCTTTTTTTTTCATTTTCTCAAAAATTCGGCAGAGTTTCGACACTATTTGGACACTAGTTTTTTCAAAACAGGCGATTTAACTCTTTTTAACCCTCATACCTCTATCTCTCTTTCCTCAAAAATATTCAAAAGCCGGTCAGCATGAAAGTCCGAAGCAAACAAATGCACAAGTAGCAAGTAAGATGCATCAGGATGGTCTTTTCCGTTTCAGGTTGCTAGTCCTAGACGGACCCAACCCCTGTGTTGAGTCCCCTAAGTCAAATACAACATGATGCAAATAATCGTTCCTACTAGGGATCTGGCATGAAGTCATGTTATTCTAGGTTCGAAGCCTAGGTATTTGTTATAGACTGTGTACCCGAGCGGACAACTCGAGTCGAGGAGGGGGCAACGTACCGGGGACCCGCGGGATCGTCCGGCTTTGTAACTTGTCCGGCCTCTTTCTTATTTCAGGGTATGATACTAACAGAATAGGGAGTCTCAACCAGTAAGCATATCCCCGGAGGTAAGAAGAGAAGGGTTTCGGCACAGTTTATATACAGTTCAGATAATATCAAAGCGGTAAAAGCATCATTTAGTACATTAAGCCCGAACATGAAAAAAAATCACATAAAACCAAATCTAACAGTTTATCTAAGCTCGAATTCTGAACCCTGAACCAAAAGTTCTGGGTTCTGATCCCCAGCAGAGTCGCCAGAGCTGTCACACCTTCTTTTTCACCGCGCCCACGTAAAGAGGCGTAGTGGGAGTTTTCCAATTAGAGGACAATCAAAACGGGATTTATTATTTAATTCAGAGTCGCCACTTGGGATATTTTTGGTGTCCCAAGTCACCGGTTGAATCCCGAATCGAGGAAAAGATTGACTCTTTATTACAGTCCGCGAACCAGAAATCCGAGTAAGGAATTCTGTTAACTAGGGAGAAGGTGTTAGGCATTCCCGAGTTCCGTGGTTCTAGCACGGTCGCTCAACTGTCATATCTGGCTTACTTATCTGATTATAATAAATGTTGAACCTATGTGCAAATTTTAACTTTTTTACCGCTTTTATTATTATTATTATTATTATTTTTAACGAGAATTGTAACGTCGTGAAAATACATCTCGAACCACGTTGCATCAATGAACCCGTGGTTATTGACATATTTCAACTCCGTTGAGATTTGGATTTGGTCACATAAATGTGCATCCGAGTTTTAAGAAAGTAAATTATTAAAAAGCGCATCTAAAATGACTAGCGCGTTATTATCTTTAGGGAGGGCCGTGAAATTCACTAAACGGCCCATCCCGAATTTTAAATGTTTCATTTTTACCATTTATTGAGGGCCCCGCAATTTATGCGTTTATTTGGCGAGGCTCATCTCATCTATTATTTAAAGGCCAATCCTAAAGAGACTATGATTTTCTACTTTTATTGTCTCTACAGATAAAAGAAAGGTCCTAATTAATTAACATTATTAATAAACCATCATTGAGAGTATTACATCACCATATCGAATAAAAAGCTTTAGTGAGCACACTAAGATTTTCAGTAGGTTGGGCCTCAAAGGCAGCCCGAAGGAAGGAAAAATTGTCAACTTTAAGAAAGGGAAGGGCCGACTGACGTTGGGCCTTAAGTAGAGTCAGGCCCAAGTCCGATTTGAGCAGAAGCAGTCACGTTTAGGCCCTCAATTGAGCCCTGATCTCCCACTGATTTTATTTGAATCTTGGCCTACTGATTTTATTCACAACGGCCTAATTATTGGCAAACAAATGATCAATTCTAAATTCAAATTAACATGCCAACTTTCGAGTTCAATTATCCTACGCATAGTCACCTGAGTTGTGTAGGGTTGACCAAACATGCTGAACTCTTACTCCTAAAACCCATATCAATTTCAGATCGCTACATCCTAAGGATTTCTCTGTTTGTGACTTATATCCGCAAATGAACTATCTAATGCATTTAAAAAACAAAGAATGCCTGATCTTACACTAGTAGGAGCCTATAATCCATTTTAAAATCAAGTTCCAATCAGTAACTTACTTATCAGGTCTGAATCTACTTAACACTACAACCAATATTTTCTGCTAATTACTCACAATAGTTTGAATTTCCAATTGTGAATACGAATGAAAATCATAGCTCCTAAGAGCAGTTTCCTGTTCTAGCTATTTTTAATTTAAAAGAAAAAATTAAACTACACAAAAGCAAACTAAACTATACTAAGTCTAATGAATAATCATAGTCCAATAATCCAAACAATCCAATTTTAGTTACAAATAAAAATCTAGTGAAAGTCTAAGGCATATATGAAATATAACGTGCCCGAGAAATCAACCATAGTTACAAACGAAAATTCTACTGGAATTTTATACTACATGGACCACGAAAGACATATCAACAGAGATTCATTCAGCATTTTACTTCATGTCCACAAATTCGAGGTTACAGGATATGTACCTGGATTGGAAAAAAACAGAACAAAAGAAGGAAGAGCAGTCAGCATCAGCACAACAGTAATACGAGCAGCAATACAAACAGCAATCCACCAACAGCCCAGTAACATATACAACAAACCCAGGTGGATTTAAAACCAGCTGAAACTAGAACACTCAAACTTAAACAGCTCAAGCGACCTCAGAAATGAAATCAGAAAAAAAACACTACGGCAACGCTACACCCAAACGCATCTTAAGCTATCTCGAAACCTGTTTGTATTCAAACTTTGAACTCTTTTCTTTCTTTTTTCAGATTGCTTTTCTCTTCTAAGGTCTGCCCAAAAGAAAAAACCCAGACCAGACTCCAAAAGATCCCCCTTTAAACTGTGTCCAGCTCCTCTCATTTATAGCCCAACTTTTATTAACTTTCCAGCTCTTAGGAGCATTAAGCTAATTAAGAAAGTATTTCTGCCCATGATATTCCTCAACCACTACTACATATCTTGTTCTCTTTTTAATTCACTTGTTCCCCACTACTCTTGTCTTTTCTTTATTTAATTCCCTTGTTCCCCACTACTATATGTCCCGTTTCAATAATTAATTCACATGTTATGAGTACTTTTTACTTTAATTACTCCCAATAAACCTCTCATACTATTATTGATTCTCATCCCACTATTATGGGACAATACACTAGTTTAATGGTTATATTGGCACCTTTACAGTCAGACCACTCTCATTAACCATTTCAAACTTTTCAAATCCCAAACTACCCTCCTGAATGCCCTGAACTACTATCCTACCTCAAACCCTTTCAATCTGTACCAAATCCATCAGCTATAACCAATCTCCTTAATTAGATAACTAAACTAATTCCTAATTAATCAGTAAACTACAGCAGCCATAACCAATTTAATTCAATTCACCTAGCAGTTCGAACTCAGAACTCAGATTAGATCAAATAGCAGACTGATGCAAAGCTGCTAAGATGCACATGTACATGGATTAACTGACTACATTCATAATTATAAATCAAACTTAGGCAGAAGGAATGATCACTGTAAACGTACTGAATCGACAAACAAACTGAACTCATGTGCAAAATGACAAACAACAAAGAAAAGGGAACCAAACATCGCATGAAATGAAGCAATTCGAACCAATATTCATAGTTCTAAACTAGCCTTAAACACAAAATATAGGGACCCTGAGGATATACTGAATGGAACCCTACAGCTGAAAACAAAACAAACGGCACCAAACAACTTGACGAGAACTACTAAACTACAGACATGAATGGATTAATCGACGAAACTGTTTATAACCCATGTTAATCAACAAAAGGAAACTGGACCAAGAAAAGGGTCCGAAAGAGTAGGAAGAACTACTTGACGAAAATGACGAACTACTCAGTCAAAATAAAACAAACAACAGAAGGAAAAGGAAAACAAAAGGAAATACCTCAAAACTTCCAGGACAAACCCCATCCGTTTCAGTTTGAAATTCGTCTTGAGACTTTGAAGCCAAAACGGACCTTAATCGAGTGTTCTCGACTGAGAACACTTGACTAAAGTCAGTTAAGACCTCAAATATTTTGTATCGATTCCTAGGTTTTGTTCTTCTAGGGCTCGTTTAGTCGATTTAGGATTCGTCCAGTTCCGGCTTGATTTGAGCAAGACTAACATAGGATTTGGGACGAGGGGGTCAGGTGGAGTTGGGGTGTGAACCTGGGACTGGTTGGGTAGGTTTAGGGTTTTGCTCGATTCTTCGATTGAAGATTCGAGCTAAACCGGGATGATTCGAGGTTAAAGGGGTAGGGATCTGTGTTTAGGGTGGTTAGGAGGTTCGGTGGTGTAAATTTCACGGCTATCGGAGCTGACGCCGCCGGGTTTTCAGGCGAAGGGAAAGAGGGCAGCTAGGGTTTGGGGGGGGCGTCTCTGAAGGGTCTGAGAGAGATGATGGGGCGATGGGGGGTTTGGTTTGGGGGGGGGTATGGTTTGGACTTATATATGGGGGCAAACGATTTGATCTTAGCCATTAGATCAATTGAGATCAATGGCTTGGATCAACTCACTTAAAAAAGACGGTGTCTTTTGGTTTTTGTGAGGGTATCGGGTTAGACCGGGTATTGGAGTGATGGGTCGGGGTCGGGTTGGGTCAAGGCTTTGGGACCGTTTGATCAGTTGAGATCAACGGCCTAGATTGAATGTTACTAAACGACGTCGTTTGATTTGTCTCTGAAACCAGCCGGTTTGGGCATGGGTTGGGGTGTGACATTGGGCCTGAAACTTTCTTTTAAAAACCAGCCTAGTCCGATTTTTAACTCTTCTTCTCTTGTTCCTTCTTTCTTCTTTTATTTTCTTTTTGATTTCTAATTACCAAAACTCAAAATTAACTTTAAAGAATACTAATTAACCCTTAATAATAATTGTCACACAAAATTAAATACAAAGATAGTTACACAATTTTGACATTAAACCCTAAAAATGCGAAGTATGTTATTTTTCGATTTTATTCATTTTCGTAAAACAAATTACTGTTTAATTAATCCTAAATTGTAAAATTATATCCTAAATTCCCATGCAACACATATTTTTGTATTTTTCTTAATTAAAGTAGAAATAACCATGCACAGACAAAAATACAAATAAATCACAAACAACACAAAAATCATTTTATTTTGAATTTTTGGGAGTAGTTCTCGTAGGGCAAAAATCACGTGCTCACACTCTCAGCTTCCCATTGCCTTACGGTGCCCGTAAGGGTTTTCACCAATAAGACTCTCTAATTTTTTTCATTTTTTCCTGCTCAAAATGGAGTGTTGCCCCTGACATGAATTACCTATACTTGCTTGACTTGGCATCTCTCAAAGACTGGTCGGAAGGTCTTTCTTTGGACCGTAGTATGGGCTTTTGGACAGGGTTAGAAAGAAAAAGTATCACAAAGGCTCAAAAACAACTTGGATGAGTTTAACATTACAACTTTTGGAATTAGATTTCTTATAACAACCACAACTTCTGCCCCAATTTCTTTGCTCGGGAACTTTTGAATTTTTATTTTGATGGGACCGAACCATAAGGCTGCCTACATATCCTTAAAAGGAATCAGGTCAAACGTAGTTCATGTCATAGGAATTACTTTGTTGTTGTGGTTTTTCTCTTTTTTTTCTTTCTCTCTTTTTCCTTTTCTTTTCTTTTCTTATCTTTTTTTCTTTTCTTTTCTTTTCTTTTCTCTTCTGTTTTTTCACTCTTTTCCATTCTTCTTCCTCTTTTCTCTTTTATTTTCTCTTTTTCTTCTTTACTCACCTTTTGCGCTCGTATTTCTGAACTTTGCTACTGATTCCAAAAAGAGGGGTATGAAAGGAAATAAATAAGGCTCAAAGGGGTAACAAAGGATAAAGTGTTTAGATAGCAGAATAAAATACCTTCGTCATTCCAATCTTCAAAACATTCCAAGTACAAACAAACACAATTTAAACCAAAAAAATCATACATAATATCTTTTAACTGCATCAGAATTGATAGCCATATCTACACAATTGCCTTCTATATCTATTAAATACAAAGCACCATTGGACAACACTCTCGTTATGATGAACGGCCCCTGCCAATTTGGGGCAAACTTGCCTTTTGCTTTAGCCTGATATGGAAGGATGCGTTTCAATACTTGCTGACCCACTTCAAATTTCCGGGGAAGCACCTTCTTGTTGTATGCCCTTGCCATTCTCTTTTAATACAACTGGCCATGGCATACTGCTGACAATCATTTCTCATCAATCAAACTCAATTGCTCCAGACAGGTTTTGACCCACTCATCATTATCAATTTCGGCTTCGGCAATGATTCGAAGGGATAGAATTTCAACTTCCACAGGTATCACTGCCTCAGTGCCATATACCAACAGATAATGAGTTGCACCTACTGAAATGCGAACGGTAGTGCGATAACCCAATAATGTAAAGGGTAACTTTTCATGCCATTGCTTGGAACCCTGCACCATTTTCCGAAGTATCTTCTTTATGTTCTTGTTGGCGGCCTCGACTGCTCCATTTGCCTTGGGGTGGAATTGCGATGCGTAATCTTGAACTGTTGACATACCTCTTTCATCAGATGACTGTTAAGATTACCACTTTTAACAGATTACCCTTGGGATTCCGAACCGACAAATGATATTTGCATGCATAAAACCGATCACTGCCTTCTTGGTCACAGACTTGAATGTTTTAGCTTTAACCCACTTAGTGAAATAATCAATGGCCACTAGAATGAACCTGTGCCCATTGGATGCTGCTAGCTCAATCGGTCCGATGACATCCATACCCCAAGCAACAAAGGGCCATGGTGCAGACATTGTGTGCAATTCAGATGGCGTAGAATGAATCAAATCTCCGTGTACTTGACATTGATGACATTTTCGCACAAAACTGATACAATCTCGCTCCATGGTGAGCCAATAATAACCCGCTCGAAGAATCTTCTTTGCCAGAACATATCCACTCATATGCGGTCCGCAGACTCCAGAATGCACTTCGATCATGATGGTCATAGCTTGTCTAGCATCTATGCATCTTAATAATCCAAGATCTGGAGTTCTTTTGTACAAAACTCCTCCACTGAAGAAAAATTCACTTGCCAAATGACAAATTGTTCTCTTTTGATTACTTGTGGCTTGTACTGGATACACCCCCATCCTGATATACTCCCTGATGTCATGAATCCATGGTTCACCATCAAGTTCTTCTTCAACCACATTACAGTAGGCATGCTAATCACGAACTTGAATATGTAGAGGGTTAACATAAGATTTGTCCGGATGGTGCAACATCGATGCCAAGGTAGCCAAAGCATCGGCAACCTCATTATGAATTCTTGGAATGTGCTTGAATTCTATTGATCAAAACCGTTGACAGAGATCATGCAAATATTGTAGATACGGTATAAGCTTTAAATCATGTGTCTCCCATTCTCCTTCAATCTGGTGCACCAGAAGGTCCAGTCTCCCAAGACCAAGACTTCCTGGATTCCCATATCTACAGCTAACCTTAAACCCAAAATGCATGCCTCGTACTCAGCCATATTGTTGGTACAATATAAACGAAGCAGAGCCATAACAAGGTAGTGCTACCCTGTTTCAAAAATGAGTACAACTCCTATCCCAATGCCTTTCATGTTAGCAGCCCCATCAAAGAAGAGTTTCCAACGGGCTTTTCCTCCTTCTCGACCTCGTCAATGTGCATTACCTCTTCATCAGGAAAATAAGTCTTCAAAGGTTCATATTTTTTGTCCACCGGGTTCTCGTCCAAGTGATCAGCCAAGGCTTGGGCTTTCATCGCCGTCCGAGTCACATATACTATGTCAAACTCTGTGAGCAAGATCTGGCACTTTGCGAGCCTTCCTGTGGGCATGGGCTTCTGAAAGATATACTTTAGAGGATCCAGGCGAGAAATGAGGTAAGTAGTGTAGGAAGACAAGTAATGCTTCAACTTCTGTGCTACCCAAGTTAGGGAACAACACGTCCTCTCAAGGGAAGTATACTTGACCTCATAAGATGTGAACTTCTTGATGAGATAGTAGATGGCTTGCTCTTTCCTTTTGGTGATGTCGTGCTGACCCAACACACAACCAAATGAGTTATCCAAGACTGTCAGATAAAGAATCAAAGGTCTTTCAGGTTCCAGCGGGACCAACACATGTGGGTTTGATAAATACTCTTTGATCCTATCGAATGCTCCCTGGCACTCATCAGTCCATTTAACCACAACATCCTTCTTTAGTAGCTTAAAGATGGGCTTACAAGTTGTCGTGAGCTAAGCAATAAACCTGCTGATGTAGTTTAGCCTCCCTAGCAGGCGTATCACCTCAATCTTATTCTTTGGCGGTGGTGACTCCTGGATAGCTTTGATCTTTGACGAATCCAATTCAATGCCCCACCGAATGACTATGAATCCCAACAATTTCCCCGATGGAACACCAAACGCACATTTTGCAGGGTTGAGTTTGAGATTGTACATGCGGAGCCTCTGAAAAAACTTTCTTAAATCTCTGACGTGGTCAAACTACTTCCTGGACTTTATGATCACATCATCCACGTAAACCTCGATCTCCTTGTGTATCATGTCATGGAATATGGTTGTCATTTCCCTCATGTAAGTTGCCCTAATGTTTTTCAAACCAACAGTCATGACCCGATAATAGTATGTTCCCCACGGTGTGATGAAGGCTGTCTTTTCCACATCCGCCTCATCCATTAAAATTTGATGATACCCCGCATAACAATCCACAAAAAACCCAATCTCGTGCTTGGCACAATTATCAATCAAGATGTGGATATTCGACAGTGGAAAATTGTCCTTTGGACTTGCTTTGTTGAGATCACGGTAATCAACACACACTCTGGTTTTACCATCTTTCTTTGGCACAGGCACGACATTGGCTAACCACATGGGATACCGCGTAACCCGAATGACCTTTGTATCAATCTGCTTTATGACCTCTTCTTTAATCTTCACACTCATGTCAGTTTTGAATTCTCTCAACTTCTGCTTGACGGGAGGGAATGCTGGATCAATTGGCAATTTATGGACCACCAAATCGGTACTCAAGCCTGGCATGTCATCATACGACCATGCAAAAATATCCTTATACTCAAACAATGCCTTTAATTATTTCTTCCCTAATTTTTGATTCAAGATGGACACTTATCTTAGTTTCTCTAACATTATCTGGGTCCCCTAGATTGATTGCTTCGGTATCATTCAGATTAGGCTTGGGTTTTTCTTCAAAATGATTTAGTTCTTTACTAATCTCTTCAAAGGCCTCATCCTCATCATATTCTGATTCATCATCACACTCTATTTCTTGGATTATTATTTTAGAATTAGATTGATTTTTTAGACTGGGCCGAAGATTCCTCATGCGTGTCATGTCATTGAAACCAGCATAAAAAGAATTGTACAAAGAAGAAAATAAAAACAAAAATAAGAGCTATCATGAATGATGGAAAAGGGAAATTGTATTTCATTGAAATTAAAGGATAACAAGGTTTGTATATCAACAAGCGGAAAAATAAAAGTCTGGGTCACAACCCTGGAATAACCCAGATAGAAAGGAAAAAAAACAAACTACCAAGACTCCTTCCGGGTAGGGAGAGGAGTAGCCTTCCAATTGTTAAGCTTTACATTTGGCCAGACGAACTGCACGTCCGCTTTGCTAGAACCTTCTCCACCTTCTACCATGTTCACATAATCAAACAACCTCTGGAACCTTTCAATTAACTCCCCATCAATGTCAACTACAGAACTTGGGACTGTCGTCACTGGGCATTTCCTGGCACCCGGCTTGACAAAAGACCTGGAGAGACGCGTAACGGGCTTTGGAAGTGCCCACGCCTTGTGTTTAAAGCCCTCTTCACATCTGCCGCTGTAGGTTTGAATCCAAGACCTAAAGTACCCAAATTTTCAGGGAGGGACATTGGCTGTATGATACCCTGTAGAGATGCACCTAGACCTTTACCAGGCACGAAGCCATTTTTCAGCATTTCAAAAGCCATCATGATTGGCGTGGAGGTTATCTTTGGAGTTGGAACACATTTCCCTTCTGAAACTTTCTCGATCGGCACCGTTTCAAAAACTTGATAGACCCAAGGCCCTTTGTCATCTTCAGCCTCAATGAACGGGAGAGAGGCATCACTGTGAGCACACAAGTTATCTTCGCCATGCACGACGATCTCCTGTCTATCCCATTCGAACTTGACCATCTGGTGCAGAGTGGACGGGACTGCTTTAGCGGCATGAATCCAAGGGCAACCTAACAGCAAATTGTAGGAGACGGACATGTCTAGTACCTAGAACTCCATGATGAATTTCACCGGTCCTATTGTCAACTCAAGCACTATATCACCAACCGAGTCTTTACCTCCACCATCAAAACCTCGGATGCATGTGCTATTTTTGTGAATCCTCTCATCATCAACTTTCAACTTGTTCAGAGTAGAGAGAGGGAAGATGTTTGCACTGGAACCATTGTCAACTAATACCTTGCTGACCACAAAATCTTCACATTTTATCGTAAGATAGAGAGCTCTGTTGTGTTTAGTACTTTCCACAGGCAACTCGTCATCAGAGAAAGTGACCATGTTCACCTCAAATATTTTGTTGGCAATCTTTTCCAAATGGTTCACTAAAATTTTGTCGGGGACGTGAGCCTCGTTCAGAATTTTCATCAAGGCCCGACAATGCTTATATGAGTGGATCAACAACGACAGCAAGGAAATCTGAGCAGGTGTCTTCCTCAACAAAGACTGCCTTCTTTACTAGGACTGGATTATCTCTGGATGTTTTAGCTTTCTTTAACTCTTCCGAGGAAAAGCATCTCCTCAAACGAGTTAATCCCTGGGCCTCATTGACTTATTCTTTCACTTCCTTTCCCTTATAGGTCACTATCACCCGTTCATGTATAGCCTTGGTGCTGATTACAGGCAATTGGGTTACAGGCTTGATGATGACAGGATCCGTACATGCACCCTCTACAATTATGATAGGCTTGTTTGCCACTCCTGGTACAACCACTTTTGACTTTTCTTGCTTTGCCGCAACATCACTTGGGGGTCCTTTCTTGACTACCGTAGATGGTCCATCGTTTGTCCTGCTCAACGTGTTCACTGATCCTTCAATTGTTGGTTTTTTAACTGGATTGTCCTCACTGGACTGAATCATCATGACGGTTTGTGAAGGCTTCTTGGGCTCCCCTCTATTGTGTATTATCTCGATCATGTTCGTTTCCTGATGGGTTGGCAATGGGTTCTTGTTGATATTGGGTGCCTATGGAGTTTGGACTTCAATTCGGTTTGTGTGAATGAGCTACTGGATGGCATTTTTCAGGTGCCAACTCTTCTCCGTATCATGCCCTAGAGTACCAGAACAATATTCACAGCTCACGGAGTAATCAAGATTGTTTGGAGGAGGGTTTGGTAATTTCGACTCAATTGGCCTCAACATATCTAACTGCCTCAATTTGTGGAACAAACTAGTATAAGACTCCCCCAGTGGGGTGAGGGTTTTCTTCCGCTGCAACCTTTCATTTTTGAATGTTGGACTGGACAGAAACCTAGGCCGGTAGGGTTTTGGTAGGCTCGTGGGGATGGGTAAGCATTTTGTGGAGCTGGGTAGGTGTTTTGTGGGGTTGGGGCACACCATTTTGTCTAGGTGGGAGGTTGAGTATATGTCTAGGCGTGGTGGATAGAAATGTGAGGGTCTGGTGATGGGAAGTAGTGTTGGGGTGGGTTATATGGGGTTTGGGTGTAGGTCCGGTGATGGGGTCGAGGCTGGGTATATTGGTGTGATGGGCCCCTAGGTCCAAACCATGATCCTGAATCAACTATTTCTACGTCTTCTTTCTTCTTCCTTCCAATCACTCCCCCAATACCGTTCTGAATGGCTTGGGTAGTTGCCTTGATAGCCGAGTAACTCATGATTTTGCTTGATTTAAGCCCTTCTTCCACCATGCCACCCATCTTCACTACCTCGTTGAAAGACTTGCCTATGGCTGATATCATATAGCAGAAGTAAGTGGGCTCTAGAGCCTGTAGAAAGTACTCCACCATTTCGCTCTCCTCCATCAGGGGGTTAACTCTTGCCGCTTGTTCTCTCCAACGAAAACCATTCTTTGAAACTTTCACTAGGCTTCTTCTCAATCTTAGTCAAAGACAAACGGTCTGGAACAATCTCGATGTTGTACTGGAAATGACGAGCGAATGCTTGGGACAAATCATCCCAAGTATACTATCTGCTATGATCCTGACGAGTGTACCACTCCAATGTTGAGCCACTCAAACTCTAACTGAAGTATGCCATCAATAGCTCATCTTTCCCACCGGCTCCTCTTGTTTTACTGCAGAATCCCCTCAAATGGTCCATCGGGTCTCTGTGCCCGCCATACAAATCAAACTTCGGCATCTTAAACCCCACAGGCAACTAAATATCAGGGAATAGACACAAATCTTTGTAGGCCACGCTCACCTGGCCTCTCAATCCCTGCATGTTTCTGAATGACTGTTCCAGGTTTCTAACCTTCCTGAACATCTCCTCCTGCTCTGGGTTTTTAAGTGGTTTCTCAGTCTCGACAGGGAGGTTGAAACGAGGAGGACTATAACAATATGTTGATAATTATCGACAACATTGAAACAAGGATTATGCCTCTTCCAAGACGATCCCTGAAACTTCTACACATTGCGATGTGGTTGTGTCTTTGGACCATAATTGCGAACTAGAGGATATATCAGCAGGAGAAGTTGACTCTGATTTGGATAATGGATTTTCTAGCCCTACGGATACTTTAGAAGTACTTATTCCGATGGTGGAAACTATAAATGACGAGAAGGAAAATTCAAAAAGCTATGCCTGCAAGGTGTTCGCTAAAATACCCAATCGAAAAATTAACATGAAAGTTGAAGATTCAGTGAAGAATGATTCAGCCAAGCCCGAAAGCCAGGTGTTTGACAAAATGTTTCAGACAGTTTTTGCAGTAAAGTGTGATTACAATGATCATGTCATATTTGATAATCAACTAGCACTGCTTTTTGTGCTTTCTGCTTGCAGTCACGCCCAGCGTCTCGACAAAGGTACATTTGATTACTTACGTGAACTTGATCATGCTAAACTTATCTTATCTTTGCATCAATTTACACTTGATCAATTTGGATTGGAGTTTCCATTTGATCCTGGTTCTAGTTGTCTTACCACATTCCTTAAAGTTACAAGAAATTGTATTATTTGTTCTGTTTTGAGCGACTTGGGTCCAGATAAGTTAATAACGTCAACCTTGTGGAATTTTTGCATTACGCCCTTGAAACTTTAGATTAGAAATAATGTTGACGCATACAATTGGGTGGACAAAATTGTGTGGGTAAAAGTATTCTTATAAAAATTGTTATGGGTGGTTATTATGTTAAGTATTCCATTACTTTTTAAATTCTTAGAAAACTTATGAAGATACGTGTATGCAGCATCACTTTTGGTCTATTACCAAGTTTGGTCTGGCGTCAGATAGTAATTGTCCCTTTACCGTCCAATTCCTTATTGACACAAGGAAAAAGGTGGGATTGTATTGTTATAAACATGGGTGTGAATGGTACATTTGGTGTCACAAATGTTATTTTAATACTTGCAAGTAGACTTGTTATTTCCATTATCGTTATTCTAGATCTGAAGTTGTTTCTAGTAAATTCAGAGACCCAACTAGTACTGGCCTAATTGTAACTTTAGATGAAACTTCCTGTGATCTTTCTTTTCTTGGAGGTATGATTCGAGGTTATTATGCGTACAACCATACATCCAAATACTTACTACATTGTTCACGATGCAAAAGTTACATTTCAATTGATGTCCGACCACATGGGGAAATCCAACAAGCATTTGTAGAGATTGGTGACAAAGACCCTTCATTTAAAAGGCCATGTAAATGGAGTGGAGCAAGTGAACTCAATCTTGTTTTACATAAACTGATTAGTTGCAAAATCATTAACGTAATGACCGCAGTTCCAACTGGGGAAAGGTGGCTACAACTTGTTGATATGATTGGATCTAAGAATATAGAACAAGCTGGTCAAACTGTACAAAAATCAAAGATGCGGACTGCACAAATCTTTCAACGAAACATTACACGATAAAGAATGGCTTTATCCATTTGTTATGATGACTTTCCTATACCATTCAGAGACAAGTTAGTAATGTTCGTACAGGGTTCTTTTGAAGATGTCAACTCCAAAGCTCTTATGATACGGTGCACCATCTCAGATTGTGAGGGAGATAAAGAAAATATGTTAAGAAAGCTAAAAGATTTTGTTTCTTGCTTGGCCTTAGAGCAATTGTTGCTATAATAATCTCTGGTCGTATTATGACGTACTTCTACACTATAAGATCAATCTGGTATCCTGGAGTTGATGGTTGGACAATCGATTTGTTTGACCCTTGCAAAGAATTGGCCTACATTTCTTGGGGTGAGGCTACCAAGGTTAAATGGAAGGCAGCGGTTAGAGTTGTCTTCAATCCACTACAAGAGCATGAAAGAGCTCTTGCTCCCTATTTGACTCTTTATAAGTTCACCATTATGACATCAATATTGCTCTACTTGAACCTTGAGGACAAGGTTCTTATTGAGGCTGAGCGTAATGTCATGATGGATGAGGAATTTAGGCTCAAAGAGGTTATTGGGATGTTCGAAGATGCAAGAATTGGGCCAACTAGGAGAAGAAGAAGAACTAAACAATCCATAAAGGCTTTTGGGCTATATCTCGGATCCGAGAAATAGTAGCAGTATAAGGTTGAATATAGTAGAAACTTCCCCTCTCTTTGGTCTCTCTCTCCCACGTCTATTTCTTTTTGTGGCTCTGTCTCTCCCCCTACTTTCTTTCTGTTCCTATCCTAATGTCGTTAATTCTATCATGTTGTGTACTATTTCCATGCACTGAGTGTTGCTATTAATCAATATTAATTGTTGTTTGAGAGGTTCATTAAATGGCTCTTTATAAATTTGAAATTAAAAAAATAATATTTTTAGATGTCTTATGTGTAAATAATAGATCTTTTACGTGTAAAAGTAAATCTCTCATGTGTAAAAAAAAGAGGTAGGATCATAAAACTAAAAATAAATTTGTAAAGAGCCATAAAACCAATTAAATCATAAAACTAAAACCAATTGCTTTCTTATCTTTTCTTCTTTTCCCTCAGTTTGACTCAAAAGATATCAGAACCTTTTTGAATAAATCAATCAAAGAAAATGAAGGGGTAAATCTTAGCTAAGTATAATAATCTCTAGAACGAAAGACATACAAGGAGAATACAGAGGATAAGATTTCTTTATCTTGTCTAGATGAACCCTTAAACAATAAAGACCTCAATCGTTTATGTAAGCAAGTGTTACAAGTTAGGAAAATGCCAAGAGCTTACAAGGCTGTTTTACGCTCTATATAAAAGGGACAAACTCATTCTAAGCCCTAAAAGACAAATCATAGGGGATATTCGAAAGAATATTCCTAATGGGCCTATACTGCTGCGAAAGTCGTACAACCTCTTGTTCACCTGTAGGTTGTCCCCTGCAGGATGTCGAGCTACGAGGATTTCGTCGTTTATTGTACTCATCAATAGTCGTGGTTGTTCAAATTTGGACCTATACACCCTCTTAATCAATTAAAGGACAATCGAAACGGGATTTGTTTATTTATTTCAGAGTCGCCACTTGGGAGATTTAGGGTGTCCCAAGTCACCAATTCAATCCTGAATAGAGGAAAAGAATGACTCCATATTACAGTCCGCAAACCAGAAATCTGGATAAGGAATTCTATTAACCCGGGAGAAGGTATTAGGCATTCCTAAGTTCTGTGGTTCTAGCACTGTCACTCAACTGTCTTATTCGGCTTGTTTATCTGATTTTATACAATTATGCGCTCATGTGCAAGTTTTAACTCTTTACCGCTTTTATTTTTATATTTTAAAAGAATGTGCACATCGTTTAAAAAACATGTCTTTGGATCGCGTCACATGAAATGCACCCTCAATCCGAAACACATTTTTATTCAATGTTTTGGGATTTGGATTTGGGTCGCATGAAATGCGCACCCGAGTTTAAGAAGGTAAGATTAATTAAATCGCGCCTAAAGAGTCTAACGCGTTATTATCTTCGGGGAAGGCAGTGAAATTCACTAAACAGTCCATCCCAAATTCTAAGTATTTATTATGACCAATTATTGAGGGCCCCGCAACTTGCATTTTTATTTGGCGAGGCTCGTCTCGTTTTATTTAAAAGGTCGTCTTATAGTGGCTATGTTTTTTTTATTGAGTTTGTCTCTAATAATGAAATAAGAAGAACGATCTAACTTTATTTACATGCTTACAAGTTAGTTATTAGTCGGGTTCCAAATATGATTTGCAAAATCCGAACATGAACGCGTATATGGGCGGTCATTTAGATATTACGGGCCCAGGCCCAATGTGCATAACATGATACTCGGCCTGGGCCACCCTTATTCCAATTGGGCCTATTCAACTTATTTGGTATGTGCTTAACATTCATAAGGGGGAAGGCTAACATGCAATGTACAGCTTACCTTAATCAAACCTTATTCTTACCAACTAAAAAAAAACTGCCATTTGTTTACTGAAGTAACTATTGGATACCTAACATGCTTCTTGACAACAATGATGAACTTAACAGAACATGGCTACTGCAACATTAATCTTTTTTTATTATAAGCAAAAACATAGAGTTTTCCAACTAAATGATATGTATAAAAGTGCAGTTACACCACAGCTAATTTCATGGTTCTAGTAGAGAAAGTACACTATCATACATACAACTAATGTTCAGTATATTTCCAAAATGAATTCAAAATAACTTCAACTCTTTGTATTCATGCTTCAAATTTCAAGCCTACATTGACCAATGTATCCGTTGTGTACCTGGTATAGGAAAAGCAAAAGAAGAAGAGGAATGATCAGCAGAGCAGTATGCAACAACACATCAACACAGGCAGTCGACAGCCCCAAACCAGTAACAGCAACAGAGACAGCCCAAAGACAGACCAAGACTCAACAGCAACTTAAAAGAAAACCCAGCAGCAATTTCAGAAAAACCCAAACAGCAACAGCCCAAAGAAACCAATAAGAATAACCAGTAGCAACAGATTCTTAAAACCAAAGCAGAATCCCAGGAGTAGCCTGATGGAACAGTTTCAGCCGAGAGAAAACTGGATACTACCAAGCTGAAAATCCAGCAGTACAAACAGCACACAGACAGGAGCAAGAAGCATTGATTTCTGATTTTTGTTACACACTCAAAGGCAAAGACAAGTTAAAGCTCTTTGATGTAAAGCTTAACCTAGAATGAGGATCCAAAAAAAACCTTAACACTCTTATTCTTTTCTTTTTAAATTCTGAAGTCTTAGTCCTCCCCCCTTAATTTCTGATTTTCTAACCTCTTAACCTCTTATCTCTTCCTCTCCTATTGTTATGAACGAGCTTATTTATAAGCCAAAAGGGCAAGCACCAGCTGCCTCTTCAAACTTTGCCCATACCTCCTTAAACTAATCCCCAATGCTCATCCTTCTGACAACCCCCTAGCATGTGTTTTCTGCCCAAAGGTATGAGCAGCCTATAATATTCAATTACCCCCCCCCCCATGCTATCAAGTTTTGTTCCTCACTATTGTATTAGTTTAATCCTATTTTGGTACCCTATGTCAGCCCACCTTAAACTAAACATTTCTGGTCTTTTCAAACCCCCAAACTACCCCTGTTAACCCCTGATTATTTCTGTATTACCCTACTTCAGCAGCAGGAAATTTTGTACTTCTGAAAGTTCAAATTCAAGCTGCCCTAAACTGAGTTCTAACCATTTCCCACGTGCACTGCAATCATAAACCATACCCAGCTAAATTCAAATAATCAACTACATCACAATGGTTTGATCAAATGTGTAAGGCTTATCAGAATCAGAATATTTGAACATTCAGTCATGTACCACTAATCGACGACGTTTATCTAATCGACTATACTAATTATAACATAAAACAATCAATCGATTAAACAAAAAATACGAACAGGGTCCCAAATGGCTTCAGACAACTTTGCACAAAATAGAGGAACAACATAAATGGAACACTCAACGACACTGATCAAATTAAGCATGTATATCACCACACGTATTCAACCATATACAGAATAACAATCAACCAAATAAAAGGTCTTACGAAGATGGAGAGCAAAAATGAAAGAAAATATCAGAAATACCAAACAAACTAATTAAACATGTTATCAAATTCAAACATCACTCAAACAAAAATAGAAAAGGAAAAGGAAAACTCACTGCGGAAGCTCAACAACAAACGACCCGGGCCTGAACTGGATTTGCCCATTTGAGGTCGAACAGACTTTAATCGAGGTGTTGTCAACTGAGAACACTTCGATTAAGGTCTATTATACACCAACCCTCTGTTAAAACTGGCCGGATTCCCAAAGTTCTTGTGTTCTAGGGTTTGGACAGTCAGATTTTGGGGCTTGAGGATTTGTGGGTAGATTCGGACCAAACCAAGCTTGGTTTGGTCACGAGTGAGGCCAGGGTAGTGACTGGTGTGAAACTGGGGTAGGTTGGTGTAGATCAAGGTTGGGCTCGAATCTTCAAACTAAGATTCGAGACGATGGGGGATGATTCGAGGCAAGGGTGTAACGGATCCGTGTTTAGGGTGGTTGGGTGCATCAGGGGTGTTACTTTGGTGGTCACCGGCATCGTTGCCGCCGGGTTTACGGTGAGAGTGTATGGGGGCGGCTAAGGTTTGGAACAGGTTTGTCTCTGAGAGACAATGATGAACAGGAGGTGAGAGGGTGTGGTTTGGATAGGGGGCGTGGGGTGTGATGAGGGGCTTATATACGGAGGGGGAAATGGATCCTGGCCGTTGGATCAGGTGAAATTGAGGGCCAGGATCCCTTCACTTAAAGGGAACGGTGTCGTTCCACTTAAAAGGAGGTCGGGCTAGTCCGGGGCTAAAATGGGTCGGGCATATGGGGATGGCCTGAGGGTGTTGGATGGGTTTGGGTTAACGGTTGAGATTAGATGGCCCTATATGGCGTCGTTTAGGTAAGTGAATGTCCTGATCTGGGCCGTTCATTTGAATCCATCAATGGCTCAGAATGGGGATGCTAATACGGCGTCGTTTGGGGGAGTGCCTGGAAGGCCTGGTTTGGACTGGGTCGTTGCAAATTGGTTTGGGCCTGATTTTTAAGTTAAATTTTTGCCCAAATCCGGTCTTTCCTTCTTATAATTAACCCAAAAATTCCTAAAACCCAAAATTAAACTACACAAATATTAATTAACACCTAACAACAATTATCCACGAATTAAAACTTTTAATAAAATCAGCATGACAACAGATAGGATAGAAATGCATATTTTTGTGATTTTCGCTTTTAAAATCAAATAATGGTTAATTAATTCCTAAATGTACCATTTTTCCTAAATGCATGCAACATATTTTTTTGTATTTTTTTAAATATAGCAAGGCGAGCATTTACGGACAAAACAATTATCAAAATGTCACACAAATCCTCAAAATTGTACCCCGAAGGTAACTCGTTTTATTTGCTCGTTGGAAGACTCCGTGTGAAGCATTTTGTTTTGAAAAAGATTTAACCGAACCTTTGCTTCAAAGGTTTCCTACATATCCTTGGCTAGAAGGGAATCAGGTTAATGTAGTTTGGGAAGTTTTGGTAGCTGGGACTACCATGGAACTATGATTTGGCTGTTACTGCTGCTGTTTGTTGTTACCATTGCTTTACCGATCTCCTTGATACACCGTGCTTAAAAGAAAAATCAAGAAGCTAGGCTAGACTACGGATCATGAGATCTCATCTATCTTCAACTTGTTCTTGTTGCCTTGCTTTCTTGTTGGCTTGTGCTTCTTCCGGTGCTTTTCCTCCGAGAACTTGGGGATGACACTGGCCTTTTGCTTTTCTGAATACCAGTTTTCATCATTTTTCTCGGTCCGCTGGGGATATGGCTTCCTTCATTAAACTCTTTGGTGATTCCACTAGGGATATGACTTTCTTCATCAGATTTGTTGTGTTGGGCATAATTTAATGTTCACAGGCCGCTTCTTTCAAGACACGTCTTTTCTTCCTTTTGAATCATGTGTTTGAATTTGTGCTGGGGATTCTTGTTGCAACCTTCTGCTTTCCGGTGCTGGGGATTTTTATTGTTTCCTACTGGGGATTCCTGCTGTAACCTTCTGCCTTTCAGTGGGTTACTGATTTCGAGATCTGTAGTATAAGACTGAAAAGTATTCCTCTCGTTATACAGGTGGGCACCTGAATATAAAAATATGAAATGTATTCCCTCGTTATACTGGTGGGCGACCTAGGACATGAAAAATGAAAAACAAAAATGTGTACCCTCATTATACTGGTGGGCAACCTAGGACATGAAATGAAAAACAGAAATGTATACCCTCATTATACTGGTGGGCGACCTAGGACATGAAATGAAAAATAGAAATGTATACCCTCATTACACTGGCGGGCGACCTAGGACATGAAATGAAAAACAGGAATGTATACCCTCATTATACTGGTGGGCGACCTAGGACATGACATGAAAATAGAAATGTATACCCTCATTATACTGGTGGGTGACCTAGGACATGAAATGAAAAACAGAAATGTGTACCCTCATTATACTGGCGGGCGACCTAGGACATGAAATGAAAAACAGAAAAGTATACCCTCATTATACTGGCGGGCGACCTAGGACATGAAATGAAAAACAGAAAAGTATACCCTCATTATACTGGCGGGCGACCTAGGACATGAAATGAAAAACAGAAATGTGTACCCTCATTATACTGGCGGGCGACCTAGGACATGAAATGAAAAACAGAAATGTATACCCTCATTATACTGGTGGGCGACCTAGGACATGAAATAAAAAGACTGAAAAACATTCCTCTCGTTATACAGGTGGGCGCCTGTTCAACTAAGACATAAAAATATTTGAATTTGTTTCCTCGTTCTTCCGAGAAAATTTTGACAACGGCAGAAAATTTTCTGCCCCGGTTCTGGTGACCTTCTATGTGGCGAGCCTTTCTGCCATCATCAACCTTTATTTTCCTGTAGAAATCAAAGAAAATTTTGTTAGTTTTAACATGGTGAGTGATTGTGTCACTCCTACTGGGGGATGATTTTCCTTTCCCTTTCCCTTGCTCTGTGTTCCCAAAACTGGTTGGGGATAAAGTTGCTTGCTGGGGATGGTATTTCTGCTGGGGATGGTTTTCCATTTACCATTTCCCCGCTCTTTGTTGTCTGACCCCCTTGGACCTTGGTCCGTGATCTATCGAAGTTCTTGCTGGGGATCTTCTTGGAACTTGGTCCACAAGTCCTTCAACCGTCGTTTTCCGCTTTTCTTTATGTTCCCCTTAACTTTCTGTCCAGTTTGTCATTTGGTTTTGCAACAAACGTCTTTTGTCTCATTGCTTTGGCTTTGTCCTGTCCCCTTCGCATTTTGCTTTGTGCCATTTTGGCCCCTGGTAGTAAACTCTAAAAAGTCCTTCTCAAAACAAATTTCTGGAAAAGTCTTTTTAGACAAAGAAATGAAAAAGATAGAAAAGAGAAAAAGCTTTCTGAACAAATGCTGGGGGAGAAGAAAAAGGAAATAACTTATCTGGACGGTATGACTGGTACCAACGATCATGTCGTGCATTACGGATTACTCGACCTAGTCTATTTGTATCAATCAATCTTCCTAATGGCCTCCCTTGCTGGGGATAAATAGGTGCCCACCTCTTCGCAAATGCGGATCCTTTTTGCCAATCTATCTTGTCGCCTTATAGTGCCCTTCGAGGGGTTTTCACTAATAAGACTCTCTCCTTTCTCTCAGCTCCCGTCGCCTTATGGTGCCTGTGAAGGTTTTCACCAATAAGACTCTCTCGTTTTATTTCTCTCATCTTTCGTCGCCTTACGGTGCCTGTGAAGGTTTTCACCGATAAGACTCTCTCAATTTATTTTCCATCGGGGAATTGGAGTGTTGCCGATATGACTCTCTCTTCCGGGGATTCTTTTCGGCTATCAATTCATTTCTAGTTTATGATCCTCTTCTTTGCTGGGGATCAGTGTATTATTCTCGGTTTTCATTTGCCTGACTTGGCACCTCTCGGATATTGATCGGGAGGTCTTTTTGGGACATCGATGTTGGTTTTGTGTGGGTTTAAAGAAAGGCTATCAAAATTCAAAAATAACTTCGACGGGTGAAACACTACAGCTTTTGGAATCAATCCCTTTTTGAAACTTCAAAAGCATAACTCCTGCCCCAGTTTTTCTTGCTTGGGAATTTTTATATTTTCACTATGTGGAGCTACGCACACTATGCACACTACGGTGCACTATGACCGAGACGTGAGGCGCCTACGTATCCTCTTTGAGGAATCAGGTCAAACGTAGTTCCTACTTCCTTTGTTTTTTTTTGTGACTTTTCTTTTGTCTTTATTATCATTATATTTTTTTTCTTTTTCTTTCATTTTCATTACTGATTCCAAAAAGAGGGATATGAAAGAATAAATAAGGCTCAAAAGGGGAAGCAAAGGATAAAGTGTTTGGATAGAAGAAAGAATTGCCTCCGTCACTTCATTCTCCGATAAATGCTAAGTACAAACAAACCACAATTACAATTACAAGAAATCATACATAATATCTCTTAACTGTGTCAAAATTGATAGCCATGTCGACGCATTTCCCTTCGATATTTGTTAAACATAAAGCGCCATTAGGCTTGCTCTGTTCAGATTGCGATAATCAACACACACCCTGATTTTTCCATCTTTTTTGGCACTGGCACCACATTAGCCAACCAATCAGGATATCGAGCGACCCGAATAACCTTAGCATTCAGCTGTTTGGTTACTTCTTCCTTAATCTTCACACTTATGTTGGCTTTGAACTTCCTCAATTTTGCTTGACGGGAGGAAATGTCGGGTCAGTGGGCAATTTGTGAACCACTAGATTGGTGCTTAATCCCGGCATATCATCATATGACCATGCAAAAATGTCTTTGAACTCGATGAGGGCTTTGATCAATTCCTTCCTGATGTTTGGCTCAATGTGGATGCTGATTTTGGTTTCTCTGACATTATCTGCATCCCCTAGATTTACAGCCTCGGTGTCATTCAGATTAGGCTTGGGTTTCTCTTCAAATTGGCACAGTTCTTGGTTTATTTCTTCGAAGGCTTCATCCTCGTCATATTCAGACTCATCGTCATAACAGATCTCTTGTGTAATTAAGTCAGAGTCAGATTGATTTATTAGACTAGGTCGAAGATCCGTTGTGCATGCCATGTCATTAGAACCAGTAAAAAGAGAACTGTTCAGAAAGAGGAAAGAACAAAACAAAATTTAAATGAGACAAGAAAAGAGAATTTTATTAAAAATGCGGGATAACAGGGTTCACACTTGTACAAAATAAAATGAGATTTGGATTACACCCTGGAGTAATCCGAAAAACACGAAAGAAAAATCAAAGCCTACTACCAGGACTCCCCCCCGGATAGGAAGAGGAGTAACCGTCTAATTGTTGGTTTTGGCCTCAGGCCCCACAAACTATATGTCTGCTCTGCTGGAACCCTCTCCAACTTCTACCATATTGACATCAGCGAACAGTCTTTCGAAGCTCTGATTCAAATCCCCGTCCATCCCAATCAATGGCCCGAGAATTTTCGGGACCGGTGACCCCTTGGCACTTGTTTTAATAAAGGATCTTGAGAGACGCGGTATTGGTTTGGGAAGAAACCAAACTCTCTTCTTCATTTTTTGCGCTCGCTTTACATCTGCCGCAGTCGATTTGAACCCCAATCCAAAGGTCTCCAAATTCTTGGGCAAGGAGACAGGTTGGACAATCCCCTGAAGCTCAGCCCCCAGGCCTTTTCCTGGTACAAACCCATTACCCAGCATCTCTGAAACCATCATGACCATTGCGGGAGCTACCTTGAGGTGTTGAATGATTTCACCCTCGGGAATCTTGTTTGCTGACACTGCATCTGGTAAATCCAGGGACCTTTGTCATCATTAGTTTCTATGAAGGGCACAATGGCGCCTCCCATGGTGCATGCAGTGTCTTCCCCGTGCAGCACGACATTTTGTCTATCCTATTCGAACTTGACCATTTGATGCAAGGTGGATGGTACTGCTTTAGCCGCGTGGATCCATGGTCGTCCCAATAGAAGGTTATAAGATACACCGGCGTCTAATACGTGGAACTCCATGGTAAACTGGACTGGACCGATGGTCAACTCAAGTATAATATCCCCCATGGTGGCTGTCCCACTTCCGTCAAATCCTCGAACGCAAATGTTGTTCTTGTGGATTCTACCATGGTCGATCTTCAACTAGTTCAGGGTGGATAATGGACAAATATTGGCACTTGAGCCGTTATCCACCAATGCCCGAGTAACTGCTGAATCTTCACATTTGACAGTCAAGTAGAGAGCTTTATTATGTTCCGTGCTTTCCACTGGCAGATCATCATTAGAGAATGTTACCATGTTCACCTCAAAAAATTTGTTGGCAATCGTTTCAAGGTGGTTTACTGAAATTCATTGGGCACATGAGTTTTATTCATTATCTTCATCAGGGCCCGGCGATGTTCATCCGAATGGATCAGTAATGATAACAACGAGATCTGGGCCGGTGTTTTCTTCAATTGCTCGACCACGGAGTAATCCTGCACTTTCATCTTTTTCAAGAATTCCTCATCTTCTTCTTCTGACATAGGTTTCTTTGTTACAGCTGGGTTGGATCTTCTCAATTCTACTGGAGCAAAACACCGTCCTGATCGCGTCAGTCCCTGCGCCTCACAACTATCCTCCTCCACTTGCTTTCCCTTGTACATTACCACTGCCTTTTCATACTTCCAAGGCACGGCCTTGCTATCAATCACTGGTAATTGGACTACCGGCTTTATGGTGACCAATTCCCTGCAGACCCCTTTCAATACAACTACGGGTGTGGATGATGTCCCTGATAATACCAATTTGGCTGGCTCTGGTTTCTTTGTTGCGGTGGACGGATTCTTCCCTAGTATCACCACTGGCTTGACATCTTCCCTCTTCAACTGCACCCCTGCTCCCCCATCGGTTGATTCTTCTTTCGGAGCGGCCTGGATCATCATCACTGTCTGTGAGGGTTTCCTCGGCTCTCTTCCCTTATACACCAACTCGATCATGTGAGCTTCGTGGTGTGTTGGCAACGGGTTATGGTTGATATTGGGTGCCTCCGGCGCCTGGACCTCGATCTTGTTGGTATCAATAAGATCTTGTATGGCCTGCCTCAACCTCCAACATTTTTCGGCATCATGCCCTAGCATTCCTGAGCAGTACTCGCAGCTTATCGATCGGTCCAAATTTTGGGGTGGGGGGTTTGGCTCTCTAGGCTCAACAGAACTCACCAAACCTAGCCGCCTCAATTTGTGGAACACGGCGGTATAGGTCTCTCCCAACTCAGTAAAAGCTCTTTGTCTCTGTAGCCTGTCATTCCTAGCAGCGTGATTTCCTCGAAAGCCCGCCCCTGGAGGGTTCCTGTATGCTCTTGGTGGAGGATAGGCATTTTGTGGTGGAGGGTATATGTTTTGTGGTGGTGCATATGTGTTTTGGGGAGCCGGCGTGCGCCATTGCGGGGAACCGGAGGCTGAATGTATGTTTGGGCTTGGTGTACGGAGAAGTGTTGTGGCGGGCTGTATGGATAATTTGGCCCGTGGGGTCTGGGTTGGTTGTAGTATGGTTTGCCGGACCTGGACCAACTGCCTGCCTCAACCGTGGCGACTTCTTCTTTCTTCTTCCTTCCCAGCGCACCTCCCGTGCCGCTCTGAATAACCTGGGTCGTTGCCTTGAGCGCTGAGTAATTCAGGATTTTATCAGACCTCAGCCCCTCCTCTATCATGACCCCTATCTTTACTACTTCATTGAAGGATTTTCCAACCGTCGTCACCAAGTGACCAAAGTAAGTTGGATCCAGTGTTTGCAGGAAGTAGTCCACCATTTCTCCCTCTCTCATGGGAGGGTCAACCCTGGCTGCCTGTTCTCTCCAGCGGAAACCAAACTCATGAAAGCTTTTCCCAGGATTCTTTCCGGTCCTCAATAATGTGAGACGGTCAGGGACTATCTCGAGATTGTATTGAAAGTGACCCGCGAAAGCTTGCGCTAGATCATCCCAAGTGTACCATCTGTTGGGATCTTGCCTAGTATACCATTCCAATGTCGATCCACTCAAACTTTGACCAAAATAAGCTATCAGTAGCTCATCTTTGCCGTTTGCGCCTCTCATTTTGCTGCAAAAACCTCGTAAATGTGCCATAGGATCGCTATGCCCTTCATATAAGTCAAACTTAGGCATCTTGAACCCAGCCGGGAGTTGGACGCCCGGGAAAGGGCATAGATCCTTGTAGGCCACGCTGACCTGGTTGCCCAATCCATGCAGGCTCCTGAAGGATTGCTCTAGGCTTTTGAACTTCCTCATTACCTTATCCTGCTCTGGCACCTTAGCCGGCTTTTCAATCTCCGCCGGTACCTCCAAGTGCGGATTATAGGTATGGGGTTCTGGTGCATTGAATGTGGGTTCAAGGGGATAGTATTGTGCATCGTGAGCTTGAAACAACGGTTCACTAGTTGATCTTTGCAGGGTGGCTGGTGTGGGTCCCATAAAGGTGGGAACATTTGGTGGTGGGAAAGGTTGATGGGGTGGTGGAGCTTGGGAATCATAGGGGCTTCTCTCCTGATAATAGCGGTGATTCGGGAGGCTTGTTGAAGGGCCAGAGTGAGGGTAGTCCGGCATAGGCCTTAGGGGTTCAGGGCTCTTTTGTACTTTAGCCAAAGCTAACTGCATCGCATTCATCTCCACTCCCATCCTTTCTATCTTATCCATTGCCTCTTTTAGTAACTGGCTTACTGGTCTTTCTTCCTCGACACTATTTTCTGAAGTAGTCATGATTGTCCCTTGGATCTAGTTTGATAAGGATGTGTTGCCAGAACACTTTAACAACTAACTGTCTGATATTTGTGGAAAACAACAAACTTGTTAGCGTTAGAGTTTAACAGATTTGGTGATAGCACATTGGGGATGCAATGCTTCCTAAACAGTTAACCATTTCTAACATGTTTTGCTTCAACCGCATGCGTCATCCCGGCTTGCTTTATTTGTGCCTTTAAAGTGTTTCGGGAACCCCCATTTTCTCTCTATTATTCCTTCTTTCTTCCTTCTTCTTTTTTTTCCTTTTCTTTCTTTCTTTTTCTTTTTTTCTTTTCTTTTAGTGGCGGTCGAATCTTATGTGGATTGCCTACGTATCACGTCCCCGCGTGAATCAGACCGGGCGTAGTTCTGCCCTAAAGGACACAAAATTCATTTGAAATCATTCAATTCATTACCAAAATTTGCTATTAAAACTACTGATTTCAACTGACAAAAATAGCAAAAATACAGGTTCCAAAATTCTTAACCTGACTTGAAAGAGAAAAAAAAACAGCATATGGGAAGACAATGGCCCCATAAGGCCACCAACAAGACTCGAACTAAGGATACATTAACGATTTCAACTTAGGTGCTCGTGAGGCATCGTTCGGCCTTTCCGCGGACTTTGGTGTAAGACCTCTCTGCAAGCTCTTCAACTCATTCATGATCTGGTAGACGTAGCCCATGATGGAGGCAAGAAGGGTATCACGAGGTATTTGCTCACATGCTAGGCATCTCATGTAGATGTAGTGCCCAATCTCATCAATCCTTCCTCGGATGTTGTCCCTTTCGACGAACAGTTGCTCTATTCGATGGTTCTTTAGTCCCAGTATTCGAGCATTGTCGGCGAGTCGATCCTGAAACCTCTCCATTCGTTCTTCCATTCTGGCCATTAAATCATAACAGCGCCTTCTGTCTGTCCGGGCATCCCGGGCTTGTTTAAGGACTTTCTCCTGAAGAGTGGAGTTTGTTTCTCTCAATAGTCCGATGCTTATTTCAGAATCCCTTATGACTTGTTGTAGATGCTTTCTCTGTGCCATTGTTCCTTTCGCCCATCTGACCCGCATTCTTGTTATGCACGCCTCGGATCTCTCCAAGTCTTCTCGGCTTTTGCTGACTTGATTTTTCAACTCTGCTATCAATCTTTCATCAGAGCGACGTTTCTATCGGTCGCTGTTACTCTTACTAACTTGGCGAATTCGAGCTTTCAGTGCCTGGTTTTCTTTGGCTAATTTGTTCTTTTCACCCTGCTCAGATTTGCACGTTGTTCTCAAATATAAGCCTTTCAACTTGTCGCTTCAGCTTCCCGATTTCAGCCCGGTAGCCTTCCTCTCTCATTAACCAGCCCCACTATTCCTATGAATCATCCGTAAATTGTTGGACGTGAGCTCTTTTAGCAGGTCTCTGACAAATCTGGAACCTCCTCCCGAACCAAACATCGTACTTTAGGTCTACCTCACCCTTAGCCAGTTCTCGAACCATAGTCTTGGGCTCCAAGAATCTACATTCGTGCCACAACTTTCTAATTTTTCCTTCGGGAAATACGACTCCTGGGATCAGCTCAATGGCGTGCTTGCTTAGATCCTCATCAGTGGGAATTACCTGAAATCTTCCTAGCTGGCACAATACCCGATGAGGAGCATATGGTTGGATGCTGCGAAGTCCCATCAAAAGAATATGACATTCCTCGGCCGCCATGTTTATTACCTCAGTATCAGTCAACCACCCAAATGCCCATTCAATTTGGTCGGCTGTTGTTGACCTCAATCGTGTAAGCCATGCTTCGACACCTTCGGGGAATACGACGCATGTCATTCGTTTCTCAAAACCGCTGATACAGTTTCTCTCGGTTAACCCGTGGTTCATGTATCCTGCTCGGTGATAGAGGTGTTCTTGCATCCACAGTTGGAGTAACAGATTGCATCCCTGGAAGAACTTGCCTCCTTCTCGGCATATAGTTAAAGCTCGGTAGATTTCGGACAAAATCAAAGGAACCACAGTATTGTTAGTTCTTTTGATTGCAACATCAGCCATCCCTACAAGGCCTATTTCTACTTTCTTATCTTCGCGGGGACAGACCACGATTCCCAGGAATGCTGTTATGAATGACAAAGTACGTCTCGCTTCCCACTTGTTTCTGTTCCCAGCATGAATTAGTCTGAGGTTTGGTTCTTCAAAACCCTGAGGAGTACCATACCGTCGATATAAGAATTGGAGAGCACAACATCCTCTCGACAAATCATCATTTTGCACCTTCCGACTAATGCTTAGCAAATCCAAAAACCCGTGCAGAGATACTGGTCTGGGTGAAAGTAAATATTGTCCTCTTAACTTCCCACTCAATCCCGCATATCCGGCAATTTCCTCTAGTGTAGGTGAAAGTTCAAAGTCAACGAAACGGAATACATTGTGGGTTGGGTCCCAGAACGGTATTAGAGCCTCGGGGATATCTGTCCTTGGCTTGATATTTAGCAGATTGACAAAACCTCCCAAAACTCTTCCCACTATCTCTTTACTATCGGCTTCCAGATCATTCCACCACATGTGGAGTTGTAGAGGGACCTTGCTAAAGACTGAGAACAGTTCATTTCGATTTGTGCTCATCCTGCACATTTATTAAGGTAATTAAAGAAAGAAAACTTTTATTAGACTCAAAACAGAACTATCTATATTCGATTTTTTTTTTGAATTTTGAAAATGAAGGACTCGGTTTTCAGATACGGCGTTTCAGCACTTCAGGGACGAAGACTTTAAGGTTGTGTGGGTATACCGGTCAAAAATTACAAAAATGGCCGTTTGTGCAAATTCAGCCTTCCGGCGTCCCTTTCGGGAGTACTTGGTTATTTATGGCAAAACAGCCTGACTTTATTTATTTTCTGATGAGATTAACATTTGACATATTTTGGTTATTTTTGACAAAAGGGGAGGTTGGACCCGATTAGGGCTGCCTACGTATCTCACATCCGGTGAGAATCAAACCGGCGTAGTTCGCCCAATTAAACAAACTATCTTGAAACATTCCAAGCAAAATAAGTAAAAAATAAAAATAAAAAAAATATATAAAAACTACTTTTTTAAACACAACCTAGTTTCGCTTCCGTGGGCAAATAGACTATTTTGAAACAACAATCAAGACTTTTTTTTCCCATAAAAAGAACAAACTATTTTTCATTTTCCATTTTTGCAGACCATACGAACTGAAAATGATAGACTCTTTTTCTGAATAAAACAACTATATTAAAAATAAAATATTTTTCTTAAAATTTCGTCAGAGTTTCGACACTATTTGGACATTATTTTTTTATATATAAAAACAGAAGATTAACCCTATACACTGCTATATTATTTTTTCAATATTCAAAACCGGTCATCATGCAAGTCCAAAGCAAATAAATACACAAGCGGTGAGTAGGATGCATCAGGATGGTCTTTTCTGTTTCAGGTTGTTATTCCTTGACGGACCCAACCCCTGTGTTGAGTCCCCTAAGTCAAAAATGCACATGATGCAGATAAGTGTTCCTACTAGGGATCCGGCATGAAGTTGAGTTATTCTAGGTTCAGAACCTGGGGTGTTTGTTCTAGACCTGGCTTACCCGAGTGGACAGCTTGAGCTGAGGGGGGGCAGCGTACCGGGAATACAAAAGCTTCACCGGCTTAGCAACTTGTCTGAACCTCGTTCTAAATTGGGATTTGACACTATACAGAAAAGAAGTCGTACAAAGTACACCCTTCTTCATGATTTAGAAGACTCAAAGAGGAGATGGGTTTCGGCACAGTTTATATACAGTTCACAAAATATCAAAGTGGTAAAAGCAGTTAGTTAGCACATTATGCACAGATCATAAAACAAAATCAGATAAAACCAAATATAACAATTTATCTAAGCTCAAATTTCTAACCCTGAACCAGTGGTTCTAGGTATTTATCCCCAGCAGAGTCGCCAGAGCTGTCACACCTCCTTTTTCCGTCCCCGCGAGGGGCGAAGGAGTTTTTCCAATTAAAGGACAATCGAAACGGGATTTGTTTATTTATTTCAGAGTCGCCACTTGGGAGATTTAGGGTGTCTCAAGTCATCAATTCAATCCCGAATCGAGGAAAAGAATGACTCCATATTACAGTCCGCGAACCAGAAATCCGAATAAGGAATTCTGTTAACCCGGGAGAAGGTATTAGGCATTCCCGTGTTCCGTGGTTCTAGCACGGTCGCTCAACTGTCATATTCGGCTTGTTTATCTGATTTTATACAATTTTGCGCTCATGTGCAAGTTTTAACTCTTTACCGCTTTTATTATTATATTTTAAAAGAATGTGAACATCGTTTAAAAACATGTCTTTGGATCGCGTCACATGAAATGCACCCGCAATCCGGAACACATTTTTATTCAATGTTTTGGGATTTGGATTTGGGTCGCATGAAATGCGCACCCGAGTTTAAGAAGGTAAGATTAATTAAATCGCGCCTAAAGAGTCTAACGCGTTATTGTCTTTGGGGAAGGCAGTGAAATTCACTAAACAGTCCATCCCAAATTCTAAGTATTTATTATGACCAATTATTGAGGGCCCCGCAGCTTGCATTTTTATTTGGCGAGGCTCGTCTCATTTTATTTAAAAGGTCGTCCTATAGTGGCTATGTTTTTTTTTATTGAGTTTGTCTCTAATAATGAAAGAAGAAGAACGGTCCAACTTTATTTACATGCTTACAAGTTAGTTATTAGTCGGGTTCTGAATATGATTTGCAAAATCCAAACATGAACGCGTATATAGGCGGTCATTTAGATATTACGGGCCCAGGCCCAATGTGCATAACGTGATACTCGGCCTGGGCCACCCTTATTCCAATTGGGCCTATTCAACTTATTTGGTATGTGCTTAACATTCATAAAGGGGGAAGGCTAACATGCAATGTACAGCTTACCTTAATCAAACCATATTCTTACCAACCAAAAAAGAAATGTCATTTGTTTACGGAAGTAACTATTGGATACCTAACATGCTTCTTGACAACAATGATGAACTTAAGAGAACATGGCTACTGCAACATTAATCCTTTTTTATTATAAGCAAAAACATAGAGTTTTCCAACTAAATGATATGTATAAAAGTGCAGTTACACCACAGCTAATTTCATGGTTCTAGTAGAGAAAGTACACTACCATACATACAACTAATGTTCAGTATATTTCCAAAATGAATTCAAAATAACTTCAACTCTTTGTATTCATGCTTTAAATTTCAAGCCTACATTGACCAATGTATCCGTTGTGTACCTGGTATAGGAAAAGCAAAAGAAGAAGAGGAATGATCAGCAAAGCAGTATGCAACAACACAGCAACACAGGCAGTCGACAGCCCCAAACCAGTAATAGCAATAGAGACAGCCCAAAGACAGACCAAGACTCAACAGCAACTTAAAAGAAAACCCAGCAGCAATTTCAGAAAAACCCAAACAGCAACAACCCAAAGAAACCAATAAGAATAACCAGTAGCAACAGATTCTTAAAACCAAAGCAGAATCCCAGGAGTAGCCTGATGGAACAGTATTCAGCCGAGAGAAAACTGGATACTACCAAGCTGAAAATCCAGCAGTACAAACAACACACAGACAGGTGCAAGAAGCAGTGATTTCTGATTTTTGTTACACACTCAAAGGCAAAGACAAGTTGAAGCTCTTTGATGTAAAGCTTAACCTAGAATGAGGATCCAAAAAAAACCTTAACACTCTTGTTCTTTTCTTTTTAAATTCTGAAGTCTTAGTCCTCCCCCCTTAATTTCTGATTTTCTAACCTCTTAACCTCTGATCTCTTCCTCTCCTATTGTTCTGAACGAGCTTATTTATAAGCCAAAAGGGCAAGCACCAGTTTCCTCTTCAAACTTTGCTCATACCTCCTTAAACTAATCCCCAATGCCCATCCTTCTGACAGCCCTCTAGCATGTGTTTTCTACCCAAAGGTATGGGCAACCTATAATATTCAATTACCCCCCCCCCCATGCTATCAAGTTTTGTTCCCCACTATTGTATTAGTTTAATCCTATTTCAGTACCCTATGTCAGCCCAACTTAAACTAAACATTTCTGGTCTTTTCAAACCCCCAAACTACCCCTGTTAACCCCTGATTATTTCTGTATTACCCTACTTCAGCAGCAGGAAATTTTGAACTTCTGAAAGTTCAAATTCAAGCTGCCCTAAACTGAGTTCTAACCATTTCCCACGTGCACTCAATCATAAACCATACCCAGCTAAATTCAAATAATCAACTACATCACAATGGTTTGATCAAACGTGTGAGGCTTATCAGAATCAGAATATTTGAACATTCAGTCATGTACCACTAATCGACGACGTTTATCTAATCGACTATACTAATTATAACATAAAACAATCAATCGATTAAACAAACAATACGAACAGGGTCCCAAATGGCTTCAGACAACTTTGCACAAAATAGAGGAACAACATAAATGGAACACTCGACGACACTGATCAAATCAAGCATGTATATCACCACACGTATTCAACCATAAACAGAATAACAATCGACCAAATAAAAGGTCTTACGAAGATGGAGAACAAAAATGAAAGAAAATATCAGAAATACCAAACAAACTAATTAAACATGTTATCAAATTCAAACAGCACTCAAACAAAAATAGAAAATAAAAAGGAAAACTCACTGCGGAAGCTCAACAACAAACGACCCGGGCCTGAACTGGATTTGCCCATTTGAGGTCGAACAGACTTTAAACGAGGTGTTCTCAACCAAGAACACTTCGATTAAGGTCTATTAGACCCCAACCCTCTGTTAAAACTGGCCGGATTCCCAAAGTTCTTGTGTTCTTGGGTTTGGATAGTCCGATTTTGGGGCTTGAGGATTTGTGGGTAGATTCGGACCAAACCAAGATTGGTTTGGTCACGAGTGAGGCCAGGGTAGTGACTGGTGTGAAACTGGGATGGGTTGGTGTAGATCAGGGTTGGGCTCGAATCTTCAAACTAAGATTCGAGGCGATGGGGGATGATTCGAGGCAAGGGGGTAACGGATCTGTGTTCAGGGTGGTTGGGTGCATCAGGGGTGTTACTTTGGTGGTCACCGGCATCGTTGCCGCCGGGTTTACGGTGAGAGTGTATGGGGGCGGCTAAGGTTTGGAACGGGTTCGTCTCTAAGAGACGATGATGAACAGGAGGTGGGGGTGTGGTTTGGATAGGGGGCGTGGGGTGTGATGAGGGGCTTATATACGGAGGGGGAAAATGGATCCTGGCCGTTGGATCAGGTGAAATCGAGGGCCAGGATCCCTTCACTTAAAGGGAACGATGTCGTTCCACTTAAAAGGAGGTCGGGCTGGTCCGGGGTTAAAATGGGTCGGGCATATGGGGATGTCCTGAGGCCGTTGGATAGGATTGGGTTAACGGTTGAGATTAGATGGCCCTATACGGCGTCGTTTGGGTAAGTGAATGGTCTGATCTGGGCCGTTCATTTGAATCCATCAATGGCTCAGAATGAGGATGCTAATACGGCGTCGTTTGGGGGTGTGCCTGGAAGGCCTGGTTTGGACTGGGTCGTTGCAAATTGTTTTGGGCCTGATTTTTTAGTTAAATTTTGGCCCAAATCCGGTCTTTCCTTCTTATATTAACCCAAAAATTTCTAAAACCCAAAATTAAACTACAAAAATATTAATTAACACCTAACAACAATTATCCATGAATTAAAACTTTTAATAAAATCACCATGACAACAGATAGGATAAAAATGCGTATTTTTGTGATTTTCGCTTTTAAAACCAAATAATGGTTAATTAATTCCTAAATGTACCATTTTTCCTAAATGCATGCAACATATTTTTTCTTTTTTGTATTTTTTAAAATATAGCAAGGCGAGCATTTACGGACAAAACAATTATCAAAATGTCACACAAATCCTCAAAATTGTACCTGAAGGTAACTCGTTTTATTTCTTTTCCGATTTCTTTTGGAGTAGTTTCCGCGAAGCAAAAATCACGTACTCACAGTTATCATGTTCACCGTTCTTTTGGAATTATTCAATACTGAATAGAGTACATATATAGTTACTTTTATATTTCGTCAGCCATTTCGGCTTGTCTATGATTGGAATCTTGGTTGGCATGCATATACTATTTTCAGGAAAAAACAGATGATTATATTTTTGCTTACTTTCGTCAAAGATTCACTTGTTACATCCCACATTTATTGGCAATCCTTTAGAACCACATATATGTGGAGGTTATTATTAGGGGCGGATTTAAGATTGAAGTTTATGGGGATTTTATAACCGTGTCGAGTTACATATATAATAATAATTGAATTTACATTTAAATATTTATAAATATTTAGTGGAATAAATTTTTGAATATAAATACAGGATCTGAACAAAAGTTATTGAGTTCACGAAAATCCATAAACTTAAGGCTAGATCCGGCCCGGGCTACTACGTAATCTCACTAATTCAAAAATAGCCAGATTTACAAGTAGTTATTCAAAAATAGCCACTGTTTCAAAAGTAATCGAAATTTAGCCATTTTTCATGCAAAGATAAATCTGAACGAAAACACTGTTCAAAATCCGGAAAATACTCAAGTATAATATACTGGAATTCCAGCATAATATACTAGAGTTCTAGTATAATATACCGGTCCAGCGTAATACGCTGGAAGTTCGTACACAGGTGCTCCAATCTCTAGTATATTATGCTGGAAATTTCCGCGTGTTGGAGTTCCAGCATAATATGTAAGAAGTTCATACACATGTGTACCGATCTCTAATATATTATGATGTAACTTTCTGTTGCAGCAAAATAGTGACTATTTTTCAATGACTTTACAAACGCTGGCTATTTTTAAATGATCAATCCAAAAACTAGCTAACCCATGCTATTTCTTCATACAAATATTATTATCCCATTTAGCATTATCTTATTATCTTGTTTTCTTTGTGGTTTTTTCTGGTATAACTTGTTCTTGCACTAGAATTCTTAAGGTCTGGTATCACAAACTTCTTGAACTCAATGTTTACCAAAACATAAACCAAATGACATATTTATTCTTTAGTTTAATCATAAGGTATTCAAAACTCCGTAACTTGGCCTACTACTGCCTTGGCTTGGAAGGTATCCTCGTGTGGGAGCAATTTTTTTTTAATTGGTTGATGATGTTATAGTGTGAAGTTGATCTTGAAATGCTTAACCTTATATATATTTATGGAATATAATATATAAATATATATATATGTATATAAAAGATTCGAGAAAAGTCCCTAATTTATAAAGATATACGGAGCAATAGCATTGTTTAACTCAAAAGATATTAAAATCTTTTTGAAAAAATCAATCAAAGATGAAGGGGGTAAATTTTAGTAGAGAATAATACTCTCTAGAAAGAGAGATAGATCAAGAGAAGATGGATCACGAGGATTTCTTTTTATTTATAAATGGCAATGTAGCCAGAATCCCCTATGCCAAGTTATTACCCTCTATATATATAAAGAGCCAGACTCTTCTAAGCAGTGAAAGACAAATTACAAAAAATTATTCGAAGGAATATTCCCAATGTCTAAGGGTCGACCATTCTCTTGTTTGTCTTAGGGTCGTCTCCCTTATGACGTCAATTCAAGGAGGCTCTGTCAATCGTCGTACTCGTCGTTGGTCATGGTCAGTCAAATTTGGACCAATATAGTTAGTCCCTCCCCTTGTCGTGGTCGCAACTGGGTGCATCCTTGATGAGCGGACACCATGCGTTCCTATGGAGAAATTTGAGTCGTTGAGACGTTACGAAGTGGCCAATGGGGGATGATCAGCGTGCTTAGCAAGACACCGGGTAATATACTTTACCGGAAAATGGTCGCATATTCTCGAGACAGGAGTTGATGGCTTGATGCTTCGATTTAGCGCTACTTTGTGACTCTCCGCTTCGATTCTGGAGCCACCCAACCCTATAAATAGGTGAAAGGTTTAATTTTTTTGAAGGTTTTTGACCATTTCACTCTTGATAACCTCCTTATATCTCCGAGCTAACACTAATAATCTTCTGCTTCTTCTTCTTATATTCTTCGTTCACAACTTCATCTTCTTCCTTTGTTTCTACAGTATCAGCACCTCCTTTCTTTTAACAAAAGCATCTCGAGGCAACATTGATCTTGCGAAGGAATTCCTGAAGTCGTTCCACCATCCATGGTGCCCCCTTCAGGCGACGAAGACGCGGCGGTATAAGAGGGTGACAGCCTTCCTACGGTAGAGGAATTACTGCCGAGACACCCCTTGTCTCGAAGTGACTTCCTTAAAGATCCCCCTCCTGCTCCGGACCCCGTACTATCTGAGATGGAGCAAGTTCACATTAAGGCTCTTCATGTGAAGTATGGCATTCCCGTTCATGTAGATATGGTTCCAGCGGGGAGAGATTTCGTAGATGTCCACAGACCTGGGTACTGTGCTTTCTACGAGTACCTTTCATGATTGGCTATACTCTTCCTCTCTTCCCCTTAGCGGAAGAGTTCTGTAGGTTCTACCAAGTTTTTCCGGCACAACTTTCGCCGTATACGCCCAAGATACTTCTACTGCTGACCAAGTATGCGGAATTGGTGGACTGTAACGTTTCAATTCACCACCTTTTGCACCTGTTCACGCCTGGCTTTCATAGCGGTACCATGGTGCATTTGAGGCTCCGTGGTACGAAAGGGCTGGTGGTCGGGATAGATGACCGGGCAAGTTTTAAATTTTGGCACAAGTACTTCTTTTTCAAGACCGAACATGTCGTTTCTGACTCCGCCAGGTTCCCGGAGCGATGGATTGAGACTCGTAAGTGTCACCACTTGTTTTACTCTTTCTTCATCTGTATTCATTATAAAGTTAGTTTGCCTACCGTTTGCAGCTATGGGATGTCCACCTCGCCCTATTGCGGATATCAGGGATTGGGTAGCCCGTCTGTTGCCTCATGCAGTAGAAACCCGATTGGCCTGCCTTCGTGAAGCGTTATGGCCCTAAAGTCGCCTCTGGTAAATATTTTCCTTACCACTTCGTTGGTCGTATGACCTTGTTAATTAATACGGCCCTTCGTGATGACAAGTCAATGAGCTTCCAGGCGGAGGGCGCCAGTCCCTACGTTTCGACAGGTTGTTGCTGCCGCGGACACACAGTTTATTTGAGTGAGTCTGTTCGAGAGGGTAATCCTCAACCTATTCAATTAGAAGGTCCCTTTTGAGTCGTGGTTGTGAGGGGGGAGGCTTCTTCAGTATTGGCTTCACATCCTTTGGACGAATTCTCTAACGGGGACGAGTCGTTATCGAGAAAAATGAGGAGGATGGAGCTTGGGAAGGGTGTGGCCGTGGGCACTGATAGAAGCAGGGCATCACAGACGGCACCCGTGCCCGTATTTATGGCTGACGCCATTTTATTGGGGAGATCTCCCCAAGTGGAAGGAGTTTACCTAGAAGCCCGCTTAGTACGCTTTGCTGAGGGTGGTGCATCGCCCAACATCGGAGGCCATCATGTTGAGGGTGATGGCTCAGGTTCAGATGTCGACCCAGAGGATGTCAACGAGTTCGTAAGTCACCATACTTACGTGGAGGTCAGAACGGAAGGGTCTGATCATCATATAGTTGTCCCAGGGGACTACAACTTGCTACTGAACTGCGAGCAAGTGGTGTCTGCTTTAGCTCCTCTATGTGTTGCCCCTGAAAACGAGGTGTTTAGGACGACGAGCGACGTGGAGTTGTCTCAGAAGGTCGTCGGTATGGACTTTTGGGTAGGTGGCTTTCCTTCCCTTTTTGTCATTGGGTTTGTGTGGTGATTGTCGATCTGCATTTTGTTTCTAACTTCTCCCTTCTCTTTTTTTGTGCCAGACCTTCGTCATGGAGATTGAGCGAGAGCGTAAGGAGAGGAGAAGGATGGCCCTTTATGAGAATATGTCATCCAAATATCAATAGTATCATGGTAAGCATCGCGCGATGGCCGACATTTATAACCAGGACCCTGAGTTTCAGTTGTTTCGTGAGGGGATCAAACAGCGGGAGGACCAACTAGAGCGTAAGATCGAAGAGTTGAGGGAGCGGGATGAGGAGCTCATGAAGACTGTCGCCCGTATCTCTAGGCTTCCCTTAAGGTGAAGGATGACGAGCTTGATTTTAGCAGGTGGTGATGGCCGAAAATGCCAACTTGCAGGCAAAGGTGGCCAGTTTGACCACTGAGTTGAGTGCGAGGGCAGTGGAGGTAGAGGGACTTAAGGGTGAGCTGAGTGTTGGTACTGATAAGTTGGCGGCAGCTATTTCTGGAACTACATCTTTGGAGAATACCCTTCGTGTTTGTAGATCAGAGCTAACTAAAGAGAAGGAGGCCTTTAATCGCAAGGTCGCCAGGCTCGAAGGGCGTGTCAAAGAACTGGAGGTGAAGATGTCTGTGTTAAATGGACAAGTGGCCTTGCTGAGGGCGGAGGATGCAAGTCAACATTCTCAGCCTTCTACGTCTCGTGCCTCAGCCGATCCGATCATGCCTCTTCGTTTATATGAGTTGTGGGTCCTTGCCGAGGCCCGGCTTGACGTGTACAAGGCTTTTCACACCGAGGGTTGGGCAATTGAGGTGGAGCTTCAGGTCGTGCACACCGAAGCTTGTGCAACTCGTGAGGCCTGCGGGTACGACCCCCTTACACCTAACGGGGATGACATCAATTCTGATGATGCGAAATGTCTTGCTTCGGACTCGTAGTACGAAGATGCTTACCCCACCGGGGATGATGTGTAGTCTTTGTTTGTACTTGCTTTTATTTTGGGGTTTTTGTAGGGGGCATATTTGAGCCCGTTTGTAAAGACAAGTGTAAATAACATTTTGATGCAATGTAAAATATATTTTATCGATTTGTTCTTCTTTGCAATGTTTATGATATCTGGGATACCTATCGAGATGTTAAGTTGATTTAGATGTTGGGCAAGGCCATTGGGATGTTGCTTCGAACTATCGTCGAAGTAGGATCCCGCCGTAGTTCGAACGAGGTCGAACCCATGTTTTTGTTGATGGACTTGGCCATTGGGATGCTGCTCCGAACTACCGTCGAAGTAGGATCCCGTCATAGTTCGAACGAGGTCGAACCCATGTTTTTGTCGATAGCCTTGGCCATTAGGATGTTGCTTCGAACTGACATCGAAGTAGGATCCCGTTTTGAACGAGGTCGAACCCATATTTTTGTCGATGGCCTTGGCCATTGGGATGTTGCTTCAAACTGCCGTCGAAGTAGGATCCCATCGTAGTTCAAACGAGGTTGAACCCATATTTTAGTCGATGGCCTTGGCCATTGGGATGTTGCTTCGAACTGTCGTTGAAATAGGATCCCACCGTAGTTTGAACGAGGTCGAACTCATGTTTTTTTCGATGGGCTTGGCCATTTCTTGGAGATTTGATCGTATTCCTATAGGAAGGCATGTCGACTTTATTCATGCAATGGAGGTTTGATTATATACTTGTAAGAATCACATGTCGACTCTGTACACACAATGGAGATTTGATTATATTCTTGTGAGAATCACATGTCGACTCTGTACACAATGGATAGTTGATTATATTCTTGTGAGAATCACATGTCGACTCTATACATACAATGGAGATGATTATCTATATCCAGTCCCTTCATTACTTTGCTCCGGAGACCATGTTGATTGGCGGGGTAATGAGTCAACACTCCAAACCTCGAGACATCTCCCTTGCCGCCTCATTAAAAACCTCCCCGGGAAAACCCGACTGGGACAAAACCCGAGCGAGGGAAAAAGAGTACGACTTAGGTGACGCCTTCTTTTAGAAGTGGAAGTATTTGAGATGGGCGACATTCCAGTTGTTTTGGAGTAGCTTTCCCTCCATTGTTTCTAACTGGAATGCTCCTTTATTTGCTGCGGCTGTGATTTTGTATGGTCCGTCCCAGTTTGTTCCTAGTTTTCCCTCATTAGGGTCTTTTGCGGCTTGTGTTTTATCCTTGAGGACGTAATCTTCGACTTTGAGCAGTCGCACCTTGGCCCCCTTGTTGTAGTACCTTTCCACTTGTTGCTTCTGGGCTACCATTCTTACGTTGGCCATGTCTCTTAGTTCTTCAACTTCATCCAGATTTTGTAGCCTACTTTCGTCGTTGTTCGCTCCGCTCTTGTTGGAGTATCTCAAACTGGGCTCTCCGACCTCGACGGGTATAACTGCGTTAGTCCCGTAGACCAGTGAATATGGCGTCTTTCCTGTGCTAGTTTTTGGCGTAGTGTGGTATGCCCATAATACTTCCGGTAGTAGTTCAGGCCATAGCCCTTTGGCATCTTCAAGCTTCTTTTTCAATATATTCAGTATTACTTTGTTGGAGGATTCGGCTTGACCATTGCCGGCGGCGTGATATGGCGTGGAGAATATTCGCTTGATGTGCCATTTTTCGAAAAACTCGGTCTTTTTCTTTTCGACGAACTGGGGTCCGTTGTCGCAGCTGATTTCTTTGGGGATGCCAAAACGGCATATTATGTTTTTCCATATGAACGCGATGACCTCTTGCTCACGTATCTGAGTGTATGCACCTGCTTCCACCTATTTAGAAAAGTAATTAGTTAAAACCAAAAGGAAACGTATCTTACCTCGTCCCGCTGGGAGGGGACTGACTATGTCCATCCCCCACTTTATGAATGCCCATGGTGAAGTGATGGAATGAAGGAGTTCCCCTACTTGATATATCATAGGGGCGTACTTTTGACACTGTTTACATCTTCTGACATAGTCCACGGTTTCTTTTTTCATAGTGGGCCAATAGTATCCGGCGCGAATGAGGCACCGAACAAGGGCGCAGTTTCCCATATGGGTGCCGCAGTGCCCTTCGTGTACTTCTTCCAGCGCTCGCCTTGTTTGATTTGGCCCAAGACATTTGGCTAGGGGACCACCAAATGTTCTTTTATAGGGATCATCGTTCACGAGGCTATATCTGGTTGC